>NC_054397.1:18369059-19569059 GCF_017976425.1 Toxotes jaculatrix | reverse complement strand
ACATTTTACAGTCATGTACGAGAGGTGTTTGTGTTGATGTGCCGTGCTGTTTCAGTTTGATGATGAGGAACAGGTGATAGGATACAGATCACAAAATGAAAGTTTGACTAAAGAGAGGTGTTCAATGAGTTTGATATATTTGTGAAACCAATTTTGCATTTTGCCCCAGAATTGCGCGACAGCGGACAAGACAAATATGTTGCAAATGTGTTACAGTAGCCTTCTCTCCTTCCTTCATGTTTAATGTACAGTAATCATTTCCCCTTTAACTGTTCTTTCTTTCTGTGTAACACTTGTCCTTTCATTACTTCTTCTTTTTTTTTTCAGTCTTTAAGCCCGAGGAGCTGCGCCAGGCTCTGATGCCGACTTTGGAGTCTCTCTACAGGCAGGATCCTGAGTCACTGCCTTTCAGACAGCCAGTAGACCCCATGCTTCTGGGTATCCCGGTAGGTAGTACATATACGCTTGTCACTTAAAATTTTCACTTTGGAGGACACGCATAATTCAGCTGCACTATTTCAGCTCTTTGGTCTCTAATACAATTTTTGTTTTCATCCTACTCTCTAGGATTACTTTGACATTGTTAAGAACCCGATAGATCTGTCCACCATAAAGCGTAAGCTCGACACGGGTCAATACCAGGAGCCCTGGCAGTACGTTGACGACGTCTGGCTGATGTTCAACAACGCCTGGCTCTACAACCGCAAGACGTCCCGTGTGTACAAGTACTGCTCCAAGCTGGCTGAGGTGTTTGAGTCAGAGATCGACCCAGTCATGCAGGGCCTCGGCTATTGCTGTGGGAGGAAGGTGAGATGGAGGGAGCAGACTACAGGGAGGTTAAAGATACAATAAATGGTGTAGGAAATACAGAAAAAGCATTGATTTCACTCTGAGCCGTGAAAAGCTGTCAGGTGTTGGCTGCCAAGTTACTAAAAATTCAGTGTTGACTTCTATTTTCACTCTTAGATTTAGTTTGGTAAAACGCACAAAAATAGCTTGGCTCTGTACGGCAAGCATGGACAAAATGTGGACAAGACACCAAAATATTCACAATCACATGGCAGAGATTAGACAAATTTAGATTCTAAACTTTAAACTACATCATTAACTAACTGAATTTCCTACTCCTGAAAGATTTGTTGAAAATTTTAGTTTGAAATGTTTTGACCGCCTTTGTCATCTCACTTGTGTTTGCAGTACGAGTTTTCTCCTCAAACCCTCTGTTGCTATGGCAAGCAACTCTGCACCATACCTACTGGAGGCACATACTACAGTTACCAGAACAGGTACCCCTATGTGTGTGTGTGTGTGTGTGTGTGTGTGTGTGTGTGTGTGGATGAAAGTCTGCAGTTACACCCTCACTGCATCATCTCATACATGTCACACATTGGCACGCACAGTTGCTTATTAAGCGTTTTGATGGGCAATAAATGCAGCCATTTGAACTGTATTACCCATCCCCCTGCAGCCTGGGATCTGTTCCTCTCTAACTCTAGAGGGACCACTGTGGTCCAGGCAGTACTGTCATCCTGACAGCTACAGATTTAATGGCTCTGCCTTTCGGTCCTGGCACGACATGAAACAACTAAATGGGTTTTGCTCACAACAACATTTATTAACAGCCAGGTTCCAGCATCGCATCCCATTCCCATAAAGGGAGACACTCTGAAGACTCTAAACCCAAAAGAGTGTCAGACAGCGAAAGCAGCGTGTTAATTGTTTTTCTCTCAGTATCTATCAAGAGACTGAGTAAATTCAGAATTCAGTGTTGCTGCCCTCTTCTTTGGTGAAGGCCACAAACAGCGTTGTCCATCACTGCTTTCTCCTCTCAGCTGAAAGCCAGCAGATAACGGTTTACACCATGTTCCCTTGCACCCCCTGCTGTATAAGCTGTGTAACTGCAGCCCTCTTTTTACACTTCGTCAGGGCACTTTGAGCGGAGCAGCGCAGCAGCAGTAGTGAAACAGCACAGCCTGACAGATAGCATGAGGCTCCTGCAGCGCAGTCCATTTACACTCTCAATGGGAGCTCAGGGATTCCCCGCTCTCTATTATAAAACATAAAAGACAAGTGTTATTTTGTGCACAGTTGTATTGGGCACACATAAACAAGTAGCTGAATACTAAACATTGCAGTTCAGTGGGAAAGAAGTTGTTCGGCTACGTTTATGGTGTCGAATGTGCTGAATGCTGAATGTGTGTTCTTACAGGTATCATTTCTGTGAGAAGTGCTTCAATGAGATCCAGGGGGAGAGTGTGACATTAGGAGATGATCCTGCACAGCCACAGACGTAAGTAAACCTCCCAGTGGAAAAAAAAATATCAAGTTGTAGTAGTCTGGCATGTTTAGAAACATACTGTGAGAGAAGACCTCTGCCCTTTTCATTGTTCTTGGAACTTGTCAAAAAATTTTTTAAATCGCGAAGTTACATTTCCATCTTGTTCATCAGAGTAACGAGTCAGATTCAGAACAGAAATTATACATCTCATAGACAAAATCCTGCTCCGACTGCAGCTGGAGGCATCATGTTTTCACGTTGTACATCTGTACCCATACCTGTTCATCCATCCGTCCGATTCTTGTGAATGCGATATCTCAGGAACGCCTGGAGGGAATTTCATTACGTTTGTCACAGACATCTCCCTGGACTTAAGGATGAACTGGTTAGAATTTGGCGATCAAAGGTCAAACGTCACTGTGAGCTCACAGAACACGTTTTTGGCCATAGCTCAAGAATTCATATGCTAATTATGACAAAATACACAGAATGCAGTTCACTTCAATTCCTGCAGAGTCTTGACTGGTTGGCGGAGGTATACAGCCAACCAGTTTGCAACATAAGCAGCAGAGAAAAAAAATACTTAAACGTCCTCCAGAGTTTCTAGTAAAATATTGAAAATGTCTTCAGTTTTTAGTCCACATGCCCACATGTTGACTACAAAGGCCAAATTTTGTAATGTGTTGAAGTTGTTACCATGACTCAGCCAGCAATGAGAAACACACAGAGCTGGACACTGAAAAACTGTTACTCTTACTAACTTTCACTTTTCTTTTCTCTTACCCTTCAGGATGATATCAAAAGACCAGTTTGAACGGAAGAAGAATGATGTTCTCGACCCCGAACCGTGAGTATTTACAAACCCCACAACCCTTTCATGAGATGGACTAACGCTGACAGAAAGCATTTTGTTTTTGAGCTTCCTTTCTACATCTTAGTTTCATTAGCGTTGAGCGATCACTTTACTCCTGTTTCCTCCTTTTGTGTTCCGGATCACATCTTTAAAAGTTATTTTCTACCACCCACATCTGGCTTTGTTTTTGTGCGTTTGGTGCACAGTCTGCATATTTTCTCTGTGGAGCGCTCTGATCAATCACTTTGGTTTCAGTGAAGCTCCAGGGCAACTCAGCAACGCCACCTGCTGAGTGGAACTCAGAACTCTCTGTGTCCGATGAGAGTTTTTCCATCAGAGAGACACAAGCACTTTGACACGCAGTGATCGCCTTTCTCGTTATCATTGTGACTTATTGTTTAAATTAGATGCAGAATACTTAATAAACCTCCCACAAAGGCGCACTTGCATTGGCTGGCTTGCAAGTGCGTAACGACTGGAGGAACATTAACTTGAATGGAGATGTTTGTGTTGCTTGCTGTTTCAACAGTTAAGATAACAACATTCATACAAATGATGGCCAATGAAAACATGACTTGGACAGTTTAATGAGCCAGAACAATGTTTTTCCGTTTGTTTCTTTTATGCGCCTGAAAATTCAAATTCTCAGTCCAGTCCAGGTCAGAGCAGTGAGTTGGACTGTGCAGGTGCCTTTAATTTAGCACTACTTTGCATTTTGAACATTTGGTTTCAAGTCTAATGTTCGTGTTCTGTGTTCTTCAGGTTTGTTGAATGTAAAGATTGTGGACGGAAAATGCACCAGATATGCGTCTTACACTACGAGGTTATTTGGCCATCTGGGTGAGATGTCAAAATCAAGCTTCTTCTACATAGACTTTTTTTTTTTTTGCACATTTTATGTACTGATTGTAATTATAAGTTTTACTTATCTTTCTTGCTCTTTTTCCAGATTCATTTGTGACAATTGTTTGAAGAAGAGTGGAAAAACACGGAAGGAGAACAAGTTCTCTGCAAAAAGTTAGTGCCCTTCTTTATATTCATTAGCTCCTTTTTCTGACTCATCCTCACATATTAAGTTTTTTGCTTAAGAATGACTAAAAGGATTATCCAAACAGTTGCAGATTATTTTTTTGGTTTGTCAGCTAATGGATTGCTGCAGCTGTAATAGTCATAGACTTAAATCTTTGTGAACCAGCTGTCCCTGTAGTGTTTTGTGCAGTGTTCAAAATGTCAACAGATTACTTCAGTTTTGTCTCACAAGCACACGAGACAGTATAAACCACCTCCGTCTGCACATGTGCTGCATGTGTATCTCAGTGGTTTTCCTGCAGTGACAGCTGTTCTTTTTGTTGTGGTTTCACTGATATTCTTCCCTGGTGTTTTTTAGCCCTGGAGAACACATCTGACCTTTAGGGCATATGGTGCACACAGATTTGAGCTCTCATTGTCTCACATAAACCATCACTAGCGTCGCAGTCTTGTGCTTTGCTTGTTGTTGTAACCTGACAGCTACTGTAGGTAATTTCAGATATATTATAACCCTTTCTTTTCTTTCATCCTGGAAAGTTGACAGAATGGACGGTTTTGAAATATTTCTCCTGTGTTTGTTCACCGTAGGGCTGCAGTCGACACGATTGGGAATGTACATAGAGGACCGTGTGAACAAATACTTGAAGAGACAGAACCACCCAGAGGCCGGAGAGGTGTTTGTGCGAGTGGTGGCGAGCTCCGACAAAACGGTGGAGGTTAAGCCAGGCATGAAAGCCAGGTGAGAGCATCGCTAACCACAGAAAGACAGGAAGTCTGAGTGACGGTGTTTAATGTGAGATTTTTATCTAGAGTTTTCCCCATTCAGGTCCAACACCGTCTCTAAAAGCTTAGAATTCTAAGTAATATATGCTTTGGTTTGTTAAACATCTTCACTGCTTCGTGGTTTATATTTTTTTGTTATTATTTATTATTTATCAACCAGACAACAAGATGAGGGAGGCCATAATGCTGGAGACAACCAAATACCTGTCTCGACCTCTTTGATTTGTAGGCTCACTGGAACAGCTTGTATTTGTCCTGAGCTTATTTTATTGTCCCTGCCATACAAAGCTCAATGCCCTCTATAAAGCTTTTATGCCACTCAGAGTGATTGTGGAACCTGCATGTTTGACAAGATAGAGTGCACACCCTCGCTGAGTACCTCAGAGGGCTGTTCACCGTTTCCCCGCGCAAGATCAAAGTCTGCGATGCTCGTCCCATCCTCGCAGGGAGGAGGCCCCTAAACCAAGAACCTGTTATCTTCAGGTGGATTGATTTAAGGCTGTTTGCGTTTTATTGACTCAAGGCCACTTGACTTGAATTGTCCCATTATGCTCTCAAGTGTCTCTAAAACCAGCGACACACAAGGAAACATCCCGGACATCTTGTGACTGTTGTTTTCTGGATGCCTTTAAACTACTATACGTTTTCTATATACTATATTATGCACCTGAGGAATACTTTATCTTGGAATTTTGTTTTAAAAGATTTTGTGGTAACATACCTTTAATCTTTGCCCAAATAAAGTATTATAAAAATATTTGACACTTTTTACAGTCCACAGCTTCATATCACCCCCAGATGGTATGACAAAATGTTAAAAATGCCATAGATCATGAAATCTTATCATACCCTTCACACATTTTAATAGTTATTTTTAGGCCTCTGCACTGGCAGCATTATGTTTTTTGGTTGTCCGTCCGTTTGTCCCAGTCAGGTGAACACGATATCTCAGGAAACATTGATGTAAGGTGCAACTTGACAGGTTGGCAGAGACGTTCAAACTCAGGGTGGTAATTGAAGTTTCTTTTTTTTTTTTTTTTGGACAGGTTTGTGGACACAGGTGAAATGCCCGAGGCCTTTCCCTACAGAACCAAAGCACTTTTCGCCTTTGAGGAGATTGACGGTGTGGACGTTTGCTTCTTTGGCATGCACGTGCAGGAGTATGGCTCCGAGTGCCCATTCCCCAACACTAGGTCTGTACATATAATTATTACATGTAGTATATGTATTGAGAAAATAGCATTTTAGCTGGCATCTCACATGTGAAGTTTACCATGTTCCCTCTCTCTACCCCTGCAGACGGGTCTACATATCATACCTTGACAGTATTCACTTCTTCAGACCTCGGATTCTACGAACAGCAGTGTACCACGAGATCCTCATCGGCTATCTAGAATATGTCAAAAAACTCGGGTAAGCCTCTCCCTTCTACTCCTCTTCTTCACCTCTCTAAGTCTTACAAAATGGGGAAGAGTCTTGGGAAAACACTTTGTGATGGGATTCCAGGGGAACAGATAAAGATAATCTTTACACAGTCTCTCTGGTCTGATTTCCGCGGTGTGTATTTCTGCAGGTACGCCCAGGGCCACATCTGGGCATGCCCTCCAAGTGAAGGAGATGACTACATCTTCCACTGCCATCCTCCTGATCAGAAGATCCCCAAGCCTAAGAGGCTGCAGGAGTGGTACAGGAAGATGCTGGACAAGGCCTTTGCAGAGAGGATCCTACATGACTACAAGGTATGGAGAGATTTTCTTTCAAACAGGCCAAGAAGGCTTGTGTCTGAGTATGTGGCTCAGAGTATGCACATTTACATGAGCATTCAAAACCTTGATTTGTTAAGAGAGCCTTGTTTTGGTTTTGGTTTTGATTTTCGGTGTTTCTGATCACATCCCTGTTCAAAGTTGTGTGAATTGTACTAGTTCTGTTCAGAACACATTTGCTGCTACACAAAACATGTAAAAGCGCAATGTGTTGGCTCACTGAAAACAAGCAAAATACATTTTTAACAATCATGATTTATTTATTTATTTATTTTTTGTTCCACTCAGGACATCTTCAAACAGGCGACTGAGGACCGACTGACCAGCGCCAATGAGCTGCCCTACTTCGAAGGCGACTTCTGGCCCAACGTGCTGGAGGAGAGCATCAAGGAGCTGGAGCAGGAGGAGGAGGAGAGGAAGAAAGAGGAGAACACAGCTGCCTCTGAAACTCCTGAGGTCAGAACTTTGTATCATGGTTTGATGATGTGGTAACAGAGTAGATAGTAATTTATAGATGGATTTATATACATTGAATCATAATAACCACTTATTCCCTTAAGCCTCAGAATATTGTTGTCAGCATTAAAATGAGTCAAATTCGATTCATTTTAATAATGAGAAGTTAGGTAAAGGTGACATAGTTTAACTGAATAATACAAGACTGTCTGGAAAATAACAAAAATCCTCTCAACTAACACGACAGATTGAAACAATCTGTCAGTGGTCAACACGGTGAGAAAATGTAATAACTAAATACGCTGTTTTTTTTTTTTTATATCTGTCCTTCTCTCCCTCAGGGTACGCCAGGTGACAGCAAAAATGCTAAGAAGAAGAACAACAAGAAGACCAATAAAAACAAGAGCAGCGTGAGCCGAGCCAATAAGAAGAAGCCTGGGATGCCGAATGTAGCCAATGATTTGTCCCAGAAGCTGTACGCTACCATGGAGAAGCACAAAGAGGTCTGACTTGTTTTGTTTTTACGTCGTTTAAGTGTTTCCTTACTATTTAACAAAATGCTTTCACTCCAGATGTAATTTTTTGAAAGTAAATCTTTGAATATTTACAAAGATAATACCTGTTTCAGTCGCACTCATACTTCTCTGTCTCTCAATTGTGTCTTTTTCTCTGTCTGCTGAAGGTGTTCTTTGTGATCCACCTCCACTCTGGTCCCATGGTCAACACCCTGCCACCCATCATTGACCCCGACCCCTTGCTGTCCTGTGACCTGATGGATGGCCGAGATGCCTTCCTGACTCTGGCCAGGGACAAGCACTGGGAGTTCAGCTCCCTCAGGAGGTGCAAGTGGAGCACCATGTGTATGCTGGTTGAGTTGCACAACCAGGGACAGGACCGCTTTGTTTACACTTGCAATGAGTGTAAGCACCATGTGGAGACACGCTGGCACTGCACCGTGTGTGAGGTGAGTTACTGCTGATAATGTGCTGTACTGCTTTTTTATGCTGGAATTTCTCAAGTCTGAAATAATTAGAAAATCATTTCCAAGTGAAAGTCTGTCCGTTTTTAAATAAGCTGGCAAGGACAAACATACAGATGAATGTGGAATGATGCTGATGGACCAGATCAAAGAGATCATTTGTGAAACTTTTGATAAATATATTTATCAGACTTGGTTAATGACGGCGTCCCCCCTCCTGTCTCCCTTTTCTTAGGACTTTGATCTGTGCATCAATTGTTATAACACGAAGGGCCACGAGCACCAGATGGTGAAGTGGGGCCTTGGCCTGGACGACGACAACAACAGCCAGAGTGGAGAGGCCTCCAAGAGCCCACAGGAGAGCCGCCGGCTCAGTATCCAACGCTGCATCCAGTCCCTGGTCCACGCTTGTCAGTGTCGCAACGCCAACTGCTCTCTGCCGTCCTGCCAGAAGATGAAGCGAGTGGTGCAGCACACCAAGGGCTGCAAGCGCAAAACCAACGGCGGCTGCCCTGTGTGCAAGCAGCTTATTGCTTTATGTTGTTACCACGCAAAGCACTGTCAGGAGAACAAGTGTCCTGTCCCGTTCTGCCTGAACATCAAGCACAAGCTTCGCCAGCAGCAGCTGCAGCACAGGCTCCAGCAGGCCCAGCTGATGAGGAGAAGAATGGCCAGCATGCAAGGAAGAACCATGCCGCTGCCGTCCCCACCGGCCACAGCTGCCCCCAGTACTCCCACTTCCCATGCCCAACCCAACACTCCCCAGACACCTCAGCAGCCGCTCTCCAACCAGCCACAGACCCCCAACTCAGCCGGCGTTATGTCCCCTTCTTTCCCCAACGCACCTCGCAATGGTCAGCCTCAAACACCAGTATCCCAGGGAAAGCCTGGGCCCCAGGCCTCACCTCTCCCCCAGCAGCAGTCTCCTCACCCCCAGCCGCCCCAGCCACCTCAGCAGCTACAGCAGCAGCCTCCCCTTGCTGCAGTCAAGATGGCACGGCATATCGAGATGATGGCACAGGCCCAGCAGAACCAGAACTACCGGGTCAACATGAACGGCTTGCCCATGAACCCCCAGCAGCCACAGCAGCGCATGACAGGACCAATGCAGCCACCCATGCAGATGGTGCCAGGGCCCCGGGGACCACAGGTCATGCAAACCGGCATGGCCCCAGGACAGTGGCCCGGAGCTGCAGGGCCCATGCAGGCAGCTCAGACTCAGCAACCAGGCCTTGTTCCAGGCCAGACCCCACAGCAGGCCATGACCATTCAGCGAGCCATGATGTCCCCAGGGCAGCAACCTCCGCAGGGCCAGAGGATGCTGATACCACAGCAACCCGGTGCCCGGCCACAAACACCCCAGAGACCTGGTGCTATACCCCCCAACGCCCTGCAGGACCTTTTACGCACCCTCAAGTCTCCCAGCTCACCCCAGCAGCAGCAGCAGGTCCTCAATATTCTCAAATCAAACCCTCAGCTAATGGCTGCTTTCATCAAACAGCGAACAGCCAAGTACCACGCCAACCAGCCGCAGCAGCAGCAACAGCAGCAGCAGCAGCAGCAAGCAGGTCAACAGCAACAGCCCGGCATGCCAACAATGCAAGCCATGGCCATGCCAGGGGCAGTGCAGAGGCCGGGGATGCCCCCGCAGCAGCCCCAGCAGCCTCCTGCACAGGGCATGACGGCATTGGGGGCTCAAGGGCAGCTTCTCAACGCAGCACACACCAACCCCCAGATTCAGGAGCTCTACCGTCGGCAGCTCTTAAGACAGCAGCAACAACAACAACAACAGCAGCAGCAACAACAACAACAACAGCAGCAACAACAGCAGCAGCAACAGCAACAGCAGCAGCAGCAGCAGGGAGTGATGCCTCAGGGCCACCCTGGCCAGTTCCCTGCACAGACGCAGGGTACAGCAGCTACGTACTCCCAGCTCCGCATGCAGCAGCAGCAACAGCAGATAGCCATGCAGGCGGGCGCAGGAGCAGCTGGGGGACCCATGGGCCAACTGCCACCCATGGCTCAGATGGCCCAGCCTGGGATGGGGATGGATTCCACCCAGAACTTGCTGCATCAGCGAATGCTCCAGCAGCAACAGCAGCAGCAACAACAGCAGCAGCAGCAACTTCCCCAGCAGCAGCAGGCCGTCCTCAAGCAGCAGATGGGCTCACCTGCCCAGCCCAGCCCAATGAGCCCCCAGACCCATTTGCTGGCCGGCCAGCCACAGGGTGGAGCCCACCTCCCTGGCCAGCCTGCACTAGCCAACGCGCTCAGCAACCAGGTCCGTTCCCCCGCACCCGTCCAGTCCCCCTGTCCACCTTCGCAACAGCAGCCACAGCCGCCACATTCCAGTCCCTCGCCGCAGGTCCAGAACCAGCCCCAGCCCTCGCCGCAGCACCCACCTCCACCACACACAGGCTCCCCCCACCCAGGACTCGGGGGCCCACTGCAGTCCATGGAGCAGGGACACTTGGGGACACCAGAACAGAGTGCCATGCTACCGCAGCTTAACACACCCAACAGAGGGGGGCTGAACAGTGACTTGGGGATGGTGGGAGACGCTACAGGGGACACTCTGGAGAAGTTTGTGGAGGGATTGTAGCATTTCTGCTGGGAACTAAGGAACACAATCTCTCTCCCAGGGACCCATCTTCTCACTCCTCCTCTTCCTCCTACTCCCTCAGACTCTTTATGCCGTTAGAGGGCTTTGTTTTTTTCTTTCTAAGGTTGAGAACGGTTTTTTTGTACTGACATGTAAAAAGTTTCAACTGTTGTAAAAAGAAAAAAGAAAATTTGGTCGAGAAAAAAAACAAAGTCAAAAAAAAAGTCAACACTTCTAGGGAATGAAATTATTTCCTAAACCCGAGCGGAAGGGTATTTCTTCCCTAAGATGTTGAGGGATTTGCAAGTTGCTTCTTAAATGAAATTTAAATCACAAAGAATATATTTTTTGGTTGAGACCAAATGTGTTCAATACTCAATTTATTTTTGGTTTGTTTTTGGTATGGTTTCATGCCTTTCTCGTTTCTCGTTTTTTTTTTTTTGTTCCTTTTTTTTCTTTTTTTTAAGAAAATGTACAATTGCATTATATTATTCATATCTTTTTATTTTGTACCTTTGGAGAAAAAAAAAACTTTTTTGTGTTGAAACTGTAAAATAATTTGTCTGGGAATTGGGCCAGGTTTTTGTTCTCTTCTCATACTGTCATTCCTGGCAATTGTAATCTAGTGTTGTACCATTACTCCAGGACGATGCGTTCAGGGACAGAGACTGCTCCCTTCCTCTTTGTGTGTATGAAGAGCACTCAGTTGTATGAAAATAGGAAATGGACTGCGCCAGGTTGTGTATACACGGGCATGTATGCAGGCACACATTAAGACACTGACACAAACCCTCACAGTCACTAAGAGAAACCCAGCTCTGACTGGTTTCACCAACACAGACAACAAGGACTGCAACCTACATCTCAGTTGCCTGGAATTTGGAAAATCTGTCTTGCAGGTGTAGAAAATTGATGCTTTGACATTAAAAAGAATTTGTCATACTTTTTTTTTTGTCATACAAATGTTGTAAAGTGTAAAGAGAGTGTGAGAAAGAGACCAGCCCCCTAAGCTGAGGTGGAATGATCACCGGTTGTTTGTAGGCCACATCTCGGATGACGCCCCATCCTCTAAATTTTACACTAAGTTGTGTGCTATCTAGGGATGAAGGGCACATTTGAGATTCACCCTGAGGAAAACTAAATGTTATATCAACCTTCGTTCCTCTCTCATAAAAACTTGAATTAGGGGGATTTACTTTTTCTCCTATTGTAAATCAAGTTATTAAGCAAAATACTATAAATATAAGGAAGAGAGAATGAAATCACTGTATAAACTGGTAAAAGACTCATTTCTTACTTATATACCATATTGTTAAATAAACTGTGTGCAACAGAAGAACTCCAGTACTCTGTTGACTAAATAATGCGGCATCACTCCTCCTGTTGGTTTGTGTTTACTTGTTTCTACTCCACAGTGTTTTATCATCAGGTCACCAGCAGCAGTGGGGAGAAAAACTAGTGATAGAAGTCTAAAAAGTGTCTCTTAAACATGCAGCTGCAGTGGAAGCCCCACGTCTGCGCATTTCTGCACCAAAATCACATTTATTTCTGATGAAACCAGTTCTTTTGAGGTCGTCCTGAACATCGATGCTCCACCTTAGATTAGATTAGAGAAGTGTGTGAGTTTGCAAGTGTTGTCACAGCTTAGGTGGTTTACATGCAGCGATGCAGCACATCACAGATAGAGCTTGCATTTCAGAAAGTGTGAAAAGGTCATTTCACTAGGCTTTTTTTTTATCAGTTACTTGCAGGGATAAATAAAGGATAAATATCTTACCTTTATTTGATAGACTTCACCCACTTTTAGTGTAAAGCATTAATAAGTGGGAAAGTCAGCTCTGATCGAGTCTCAACTAAAGACTATTTCTAAATTTAGAACAAAAAAATGATTAAACAAATACTGTGGACCTTTGAAAGGAATTGGATAAGAAAACGTTCAAAACACTGCATTAAGTCACGTGACTCATTCTCTACATCTAATTGAAGTCATCAGCTTTGTAAAGGCCTTTGTAAAGTGGGATAAAAACAGTACTTTTCTATAAATGTACTATTTTTATTAGATAATTGAATTAGTCTGGATTCCAAGCTGATAAACAGATTCAGACACAATAAAGTAAAGATGGAAGTTTGGAACAATTTGCAAATCCTGTTTTAAAACAAGGCAAAGCTTCTGGCAGTAATTTTCTTTTCATGGCATTATAGTTGTAGATTTGTCAAAATCCTAAAATTAGTAAGTAAAAGAAGGTTTGAGTGGTTGGTGACTATTTTCTTGAAAAGGGCCGATTTTGATCAATTTAGTTTACAAACTGCAACAAACAACACTTCAATTTTTTTAAAATACATAAGATCAGGACCTGTGTTCATCAAATGTCTAAGAATTAGTTAAGAAAGCACCTACTTAATAGTGAGCAGTAACACAACTCTTAATCACATTTATGTGATCACGTTTATGCTCAAGTGAGGATTACCTCATGAAATAATTAATATAGGAAATTAACAACAATCTGATATATTTATACTGTATAAATATAACACTTGTGGGACATTCAGCCCTTGATGGTAAACAGAGTATGCAAGAGAAATTATCATCATGAAGAAAATTTATTAGCAGGAGTTTAAAGAAAAGGATTTTTACTTTTGTCTTTGAGTCCAAAATTGAATTTTCAGTAGTTTGATCAAAGCAGGGCCAGCTCTTCTCACTTAGTCTCAGTTCCCCCATGTTTTGTGATGGTGTTAAGAAAAAAAAAAAAAAAAAGTAAAAATATTTCATTACAATATTTCACCAGCTTGTCTTTTGTCAGACGACCTAGTGCAATACTGGCAATCTCACGGATCCTAAATGGACTATAATACAATCGTATTTAGTATTTACAAAGAAGTTAACAAGGATTTTGCATCTGCAAAAGTCATACATGAATTTTAAGGTTCAGTAACTTAAGTAACCGGGTGGCAACCAGTCATTGGTTCTCTCACTGTCACATGACCGGAAGTTTGACTTGAAGCGGTAGCATCTGAGTCATTTTGAAATAAAAACAAACCTGGCTGAGCTATTGTCTGCTTTAAATAACGTATACACAAGGTTACATTTAGTCTATTGATACACTGAACCGCCACTGCGACAGACCGATGCAAGAACAACCATGAGGGGAAAAGCTGAAGCTGAAGAGCTAATTCATTAAAACCGGGGTGAGAAGAACGCGTTAGCATGAGCAGCTAGCTGGCTAACTGATAAATAAACGCTTTAAAATGTATTTCTTAAGAAACTGCCTCACGTAGATCATACATTTGTAGATATAATTTTGCATTGAATGGAGGCGTTGCTGTTTTAGAGTGAAACAACAAGAATTATTGCTTACATTTAAAGGTTGCGCTAATGATGCTGCTCCTGTATCACAGCTGACCCCTGTTGGCCCCTGAACCCGACTTTGGACCACATTTGGTCCAACCTAAACCAGTTACCTTCGCAGACTGGTCGTTACAGCCGGGGACATGCTCGCATGGCCTTTTAATGTGAGGAAAAGTACACCATCATGGATGATTCGGACCAGGATTTTGAAGATCCGTGCTCAAAGCTGCTGAAACGGGTCCGAAAGAAACCAGGTGAGTCCAGGCCGCCACGGAAAGCAGAGCGTAAGCCCTCCAGTCAGGCAAGTGAGGGCGACACCAGAAGGAAAAATAACAAAAAGAATGGCGACTCTGGGTCTAAGGTCGCTGGGTCCCAGTCACTGGTCTGCACTGGAGCAGGCCAGCATACGGTCAGTGGGGGGACTGGACGTGATTCAGGGGATGCTCCGTCGTCGCCTGTGCCTTCAGCAGCAGCAGAGCCCAGATCTGAGAAAGGTCTGACAGCGAAAGACAAAGTACTCCTCAGAATGCAGCAGTTCAAGAGAGCCAGTCCTCAGAGGATGGTGCACAGGGACAACAGCCAGCCAACAAACCATGAGAGCTCCCGTGGTCCTCATCCACAGCCACAAAGACAAGGTGAGATGACATGATGCTTTTTGCACAGATTTTCAATACACTGCATCCTTGACTCAGTAAGCAGCAGTGATACATATCTGGTTTCTTCCTGCTCTTTTAATAAGTGTCATGAAGTTTGATTGAGTTGTGTTTTTTTTCTCTATGCCTTTCCTTGGCTTTGTTCTTGGCCTTGATTCTTTTTCTTTTTAGCTGTGGCTCAAATGCAACTTGATGCTACATGCGAAACATGACGGAGGCCACTTCTCCTGTCAGTATAGCTGTGTGGCAATTGTGGTATATGTTGTATATGGGTCTTCTTTTTTTATTTTTTTTTCATCAACAGTATACAGTAGAGCGATGTTTTGACCAAATATTCTGAAATTGCTAATGTGATGATATTTTGCTGCTTTTGTTAGGCAATCAGAAGTAATGATGGCCAATCAGAAATACACATCGGTTAAGCTAGATTACTGTAATCATTTCAGAGAATCGTGTTTATTGACCGCAATGTTGCTTTTAAAGTTACATTGTTTTTTATATTAGTGATAGATGATATGTAATGTGCGTGGGGGCCAGAATTATGATGTGATTCTGCAGGTCTCTTCAGCTCTGTGGACTGTTTTAGTATCTTCAAGCTAATTGTTTTGATTTTATGGCCCACAACTTTACTGTTCTGGTTTTGTCTTTTGTATCTGGTTCACCGTCCTCTCTGTGTGCAGGTCCTCCAGACCCCGGCAGCTCTGGTCTCCACCCGGACAATGACGAGGCATTGGCCCAGCGGCTGCAGCAGGAGCTGGACAGGGAAGCAATGGACTCTGAGACGGTGGACCTGGAGGACAGAGGCCTCTTCTTCTGTCAGATCTGCCACAGAGACCTGTCACACATGACCTCTGAGGGGCGAACACGGCATCTCAACAGGTCTGGACATTTATATTTATATTGTTGGAGCTTGACTGATGCTCGCAACAGAGAATTCAAATTTCACTTCTTGACTGCAAGCTGTAGACGAGCTATAAACTGATGGAGACACTGAGTGAGAATTATCCCTGTTTGTAGGTGTTTAGATGAGAGTGAAGAGAGCGCCCCAGCTCCTCCTCCTCCTCCTCCTCCTCCTCCCCCTCCTGGTATCCCTGACTGTCCCATGTGTGGCAAGAGGTTCAAGTCCCAGAAGAGTCGCTCTGCCCACCTGAAGCGCTGCTCCTCAGACATGGGCATCGCTCCGGCTGTGTTGCTGCAGGTTCTGCAGAGACAGGCTGAAGAGACCCAGAATGTCCCCACTGCTGACACACTGTGAGTCGGCCTCAGTGCTTCAGTTCAGCCGTAAAACAGCATCACGATACACCAACAATTGATGCAGCTGCTCCACAAGCATTTTTGAGATACTCAGAATTGGGCTGTTGATAATGACCGTTACCATCCACACATACACAATGTCATTGTTTGCCAGTGTTTTGCTATAATAAAAATAGGTGAACTATCACATAACTTCAGTGTATGAGTGCATATGAAGCTTAATCACACCTCATTTTAACCTTTGTGTACCTTTTTTTCCACATTCAGCGCACAGACTGGAGGTACTAAAAGGAAAGGCCCCCCTAAGCCGGGTCTCCCTGCAAGGAAGAGGCCCAGGAAGAAGAATGATCCCATGGACGAAGACACCATGGTTGCTCTGGCTCTGTCCTCGTCCCTGCTGGAACAGGAGAGGGAGTCAGAGAGAGCGTTACAAACCCAGACCGCTTCCTCTCACAGCTCCATGACTTCAGTGCTGAAGTGGAGAGCAGATGCAGGTACAGTAACATCATCTGTGTTGATCAGTTCAATAATTAATCAGTAAAATATCTGAGGGAATTTCATATCTCAGTGTAGCACAGTACATTGCTGTTTTTAATATTTTGAATTAAATGAATTCTCAGTTCAGTCATACAATGACAGAAGGTTTAGGTTTGATTTTATGAAATTATGCTGTGTTCAGTTGTATTTTTGGACATTTATTTCTGATAGTTCAGGATCATCACCAACATTTACTAATTATTACTCATTATCTGATTATCTAATTTTCCCAACTCAACTCTGACACCCTTCTGTATCCAGTAGTTACAATATTTTTAGGAATAATTTTAAAAGGTTGTGAAGCCTACCTGTGACTTGTCTTTATCTCATTCTCTTAGACTGATTATTTCTTCATGGTTATATCAAGATAGAATGAATAAAAATTCAAGAACTTGGTAAATTATATGTGAACAATGTAAACAAATACAGCTAAACTCGAACTGTTGGCTAAACTGGCTGAACACATGGGAGTTTTTTACATTTGGTCTGTTGAGGCCCTAAAGATTGTGTGTCTGTGTCTTTTTATTGTGTTAACAATGTCAGGTATGAAGCTTTTTTATGTAACAGGTATATTGTGTTTAATCTGGGAAACTGTCATCACTGGAGCAAATATTTCAGAAAAAAATCTTGCAGACTTTGTGTATTGTGTGTCTGCATATGTGTTACATTTGGCAAGGCCTGAAGCAATGTCTCTACTGCTGTCTATTGGACACTGAACATACAAATGCATGGCATACACTGTGGAAACTAACTGGTTTTAGATTGCAGTTATTTTCAGTGATGTACCCAAATTGTAGATGATGATATAAAGACTATGGGCTTTCAGATGTCTGTGAACAGACTCAGTCATCCTGGTCATGGGATTTCAAAGTGCTGTACAAAGGCAGCTGGACTTGCTTGAGGTACTTGAAGATGCTTCACTGAATTACTACATTTTATAAAACATTTTAAATTATCCTTCAGTTCTGAAGAAGTCCTTCAGATGAGAAGTGAGGTGGTCCTCAAGACAGTCTAGTTGTCTTTTTATAGCACCTAAAAAAAAGGCTTTCTGACCTAAAGCCTCTCTCCTCCTCTCGATGCAGGTAAGGGGCGTGGAAAGAAGAAAAAGGGCGCCGTCCCTTGTCCTCCTCCGCTCCTCCTCGTTCAGGATGCTCAGGCGGCCCTGACGAGGCTGCAGGAACGCGTCTCTGCTCTCCTCCTACGCAGCCGGCCCCCCTCTCCCCTAACCCCGACCCGCTGTCCAAGCAGTCTGCCTGGCTGGGACGGTGCTGCCCCCCTCTGGCAGAAAAGCAAGCTGCTGAAGGGTGACTTCACCGGTCCGTATGATTTCTACACTCCAGAGCTCAGAGAGTTCTTTACACCTTGGGAATCAGCAACGGTGAGAGAAAGACCACAAGCACGATTACATATGGTGCTGTATAATGTCTGTCATGTTTGAACTCAGTGGGGAATGGAAATCAGACTGAATAGTAGCCCTGTGCTATCCTAGAAATAAAATGTGGGACAGTTAATGTTGAAAGTATCTCAAACTGTGAAAAGGGAGATGCTGTGTTTTGTTACTCATCGGTAACAGCTGACTACTCTTGTTTTGAAATGCTTAAACAGGCTTCTATCCCCCACTTGGTGTAGCAGAATGTAGCAAATTCCAGTCTGATTTTAAGTTTTTTAGTAAAGATTTTTTTTTTGCTTTCATGATGCATTGAATATTTAAACAGTAAACTGAACTCAAATAAAAGCTGAGTTAAATTGAAACTGATCTCCCCCACCTTCAGAGTGACACAGCCTCCTCCGAAACCAGCAACAAGCCCAAGTCCTCTCTCCAGCCTTTGAGTGAAGGGACTCCTGTCTCAGGGACCAGGGCCCCCATCCTGCCATCATCCTCCCAGACTGCAGCCTCCTCCCCAGCTCCCTCCACCCCGGGGACAGGGCAGCTCTCAGTAGGCAGCCAGGCCCTGTTTGACCTGATGGAGCTGGCTGAAGACGGCATGACCCTCACACAGTACGGATACGCTACCTCAGGCCCCGACAAAGGTAACACAGACACACACGCACATTATGCAAACTGTATTCTCAAATGTGTTGGGGAGTACCTATATCCAGATAATATAGAAATTCACATTGCCAATGAAAAAGACATTTTTAAAAGTGTTTTTGATGTTAACATAGAAGAACTCTTTTAATAACAAAATGGAAACAAATCTCTACAAATTTATCATAACGATGAATCAATTTCCTGAATACATGAGAAGCACAGGCAGAGAAAACTGACAATTATTAGCTTGAACTGTCATTGTAGGGAGTTTTGGTTGTCTTGTTTTAAAATATGTGTCCTTTTGTTGTGGTTGTTAAACCCTTAAGTATAAGTTTATAAGTAAGTTTATCCCTTGTGGCATTTAGCATCGTCAGTTTTCAGATAATCTTTTGTGCGTTCCCACAGACAAGCAGAGCAGTGCCAATCTGTCCACAAACCTTCATCTCAGCGGCTTTGTCCTGGAGGAGGCAGAGGAGCAGGCTGATCTGTGTGTGAGCGGATTCTTACCAGAAACCGCACACACACACTCAGAGGACACACACAGCCAAGCGAGGAGGAAAACTCATCAGCCAAGAGCAGATAAAGAGCGAGGCAGCCACCGATCAGTAAGACCAGCAGTAATCACATTAAACATGAGTGATTTTCATCATTGCAGATTTACTCACTTATTGTGTAATTTAAGAGTTTTATATATAGATAAAAAATCAGCAGTTGATTTGAATTAAAAACTTTTTTCTAAACATTGAAGCGTTTCTTGTCTGCTGTGCCTGCTGTGTGCTGAAACCATTTCAATCTGCAGTGAACTGACCCCAGTGTTTCCTGCTGGTGTTTCCTCTGTAGGTAGCACTGTCCAGACTGGCTTCAGACCTGAGCAGCATGGTGAACAACCCTCAGCTCAGTGACTTGCAGCTCCAGGTGGACAGCGGAGAGGTCTTCTTCGCCCATTCCTTCATGGTGTACGCTCGCTGCCCCCTGCTGGCAGAAATGGTAAAGATCATCGCCCAGTATGTTGCAAACAACCCTGCTGTTATGAGACCAGTGATAACTGTGTGTCTAATACAGTTCATTAAAAACAATTAGGAAGTTTCTGTGGAATGGATTGTGTAATATGCATTTTTATTTTTACTCCCTTTGCTTTTCAGCTCATTTATTTTCTCTATCCTCCATCCTCTGCTCCTCTCACAGGTTCATGAAAGTGGTTTTGGGGTGCAGGAGGAGGGCATGCCCGTGGGCCAGAGGGTGTTGATGAGTGACGTGCCGGGACAGGCAGTGTTCACCCTGCTGCAGTACCTCTACACAGCCCACTGCTCCATCCCAGCCACACTGCGGCCTCATTTGCAGGAGCTGGCGTCCAGGTGTGTAAAGAGCTTGAGGCCCACATATTTCTACATGTTTTCATTAAGAGCAGTTTAAAGTTGTATAGCTTTTTTGTACTTTGTTGCTTCCATTTTTCTGTAATGCCAAAGCAGTTTTATTTGACCCAAGACTTTTTACATGACCCTTGTTACAAATTAAATTGACAAGAAAACATTAATTCATTATTTATTTTTGTGATGACGACGCCACTCTTCTCTTTTTGTGTTTGGTTAAGGTTTGACTTGCAGGAGCTACAGCAGCTTTGTGAGCTCCACCGAGATGAGCCAGCAAGTGAGGGAGATGAGGCAGACGACATGAACCAGGTCGAGAGTGTCAGCGACCAAACAGACCAGGCTTTCATGGAGCTTCTCCGCTCTATGTGGAATGAAAACGAAGACGAAGAGGGGCTGGACACCGATGAAGGAAAGGAAGAAGAGAGAGAGTTGGAAAAAGATCGCCAAACCGGCGACGTTACATCTGGTGAGAGAGAGATTTGTGAAGAACAAGTGAATGAGGAAGAGCTGGAGGAGATTTATGAGTTTGCTGCCACACAGAGAAAGAGGGAGGAGGAGAAAGACAGTGTGGAGGAGGAGGAGGAGGAAAAGGTAGATGATGGAGAAGAAGTGTTCACAAAACTGACAGAACCTAAAAGAGGTTTGAGCCAGAAAACTCTGAAGCCAAACTCTCAACTCGAGCCAGACCCCAGCCATGATCAGAGCTACAGCCGCCTCTTCTCAGATTCTTATGGAGTCTATGAGGAAAAAGACCCCTCCTCCTCACCCTCAACCTCTGCCCCACCAAAGGCACACACCTCTCAATCCCACAAACACCAATCCCCTCGTAAACCTTCATGCGAACTGTCCGGCAGAACTTTACTTCAGTCCTCACCAAGCATAGTCGATGACTTTTCCTCCAGCCCTCCAGCCAGTGCATCCAACCTGCCTATCACAGGTCTGTCCCCTGGTCAAGTGGGTGACTGGGCTGGTGGTAGAGACAAGGGGACAGATGCTGTTGAACTGGACATGCGTAAAGAATGTCTGTCCTTGAAGCGAGAAAGCCAAGGTCCTTTTCGTATTTGTGCTCCCATTTCAACGGATTCCCCCCTGAAACAGAAGGAACCTGAGCTCATAGTTTTGTCCGACTCAAGTGAGGAGACGGAGGAAGATGTTGCTGTTCTTAGTTCCCGCAGTCCTTCACCACATTCTCCTTACACTGTCCAGAACCTGCAGAGATACACCCGGATCAAACCTCAGTCAATCCCTAAACCTGACCAGCCCATCATGGAGAACAAAGTGTCCAGTAGTTTAGAGTTTATTCCTGATGATCCATCTGCACCCTCGGTTCAACACCGTCCGGGTTCCAGTTGTGATCAGAGTCCAGTAAACGGTTCTCTAGAAGTTTCCTGGCTGATCCCAACCACGCCGGTGCAGCCTGGACGATGCACTAGAACCAACTCCACCCAGACCAAAAGCAGCATGCGCAGGACGAAGCTCTTCTCTAAAGGTGATACTTCCTCACTCTCTTCTGTTTTCTCTTCTCCTGCTCAACCGCTTCACAACAGACTTCAGACCTCAGGCAGCACAACCAGTGCTTCTGCTCACATCGGCCCTACAGAGGGCAGTGTTCCCAGGCTGAAACTGGATGAGACGATTCCCTGTAGCTCCAGCTTGGATCTCGACTTTTCCCCTAAAAGAACCAGTAGATCTGATCCTCCACAGCAGCCTAATCTTTCGCACATCTCGAGCTCGACTCACCGTCGTCCCCTCCAGGCTTCTGTAAAGCAGGATACACCGCTCCACAATCAGCCACAGCCCTACAGCAGCACTCCCCTGCACACAGAGCTCCACCATCCCTCTGTCCTTCTTGCTGCCTCCCCACTCCACAGCAGCCTCGATAAGCAGAGGTCGACCAGTGAAGGAAGGGATAGGGCAGCATCTGAAAGCCCAGAGAAGACAGAGTTAGGGAGCTTTCATCTCTCCCCCTTGTCTGACCCTTCGAATCCACGCTCTTCTTCGTCTCACAGGGGTCTTCAGAGTTCACCGAGACACAGAAAGTCCTCCAGTGAAAGTCGACATTCTCTTGAGTCCAGCAGTCATAAGAACACAGGGGCTAAGCTCAAGATGAGAAGAATAAGAAATGAGGAAGGAGAAAGGGAGAGAGAGAGCAAAAATAAAGACACATGTGATGAAGGAGCGCAGGAAGAAGCAAAAGATGAAAGTGGAGGGGCAGAGTCCAGTTTCCAGCAGAGCTTCATGGACGAGCCTCCCATAGCTTTTAACGACTCGTGGGGTCTCGACGCCTGTGTGGAGGCCAACCCAGGCTGCTTCAGTCTGAGGCTGGAGGACAGCGGAGGATCTGACCAGCAGGAGCGCAGCCAAGGACAAAGAGAAACTGCCAGGTCATCGTCCTCTACTGACTGTCAGCCTCCACCGTCTAGTCACTGTTTCCAGTCATCAAAGAGCTGTGGAACTGTGATTAACTCCTCGCCATCCAAAGTCCAAGGTCCAAAACCATCCAGCACCGCACAGACTCATACAAACCCGTCCTTCACCCCGTCACCACCGGGACCTAACAACAGCCTCCCGGACTCCAAAACATGGGACAGCTGGGATGAGGAAGAGGAGGAGGCTCTTCCTCTCTCTCTGAGGGTGAACCCGTCTGCTCAGCTGAAAACCCCAGGTATGAAGTCTTTACTTTAACCACATTACTTCTGCAATTAACAAGCATGCAGACATATACTCTAATTATAGTCTTCAAAAAGGATGGTAATAATCTCCATGTCTTTAATTATTAAAGAGTAAAACTGTAGCTGTTTTACTGGAGTCACATTTCCTCTATTATCATGCAAATGTCTACAGAAAGGTGCTAATCAGAGCGACCTGTGGAAGCAGGAAGTTGTCATCATATTTCCTTGAGTTATTGTATTCACACGACTATGTCTGTGGAGCTAAGAGGGACACAGATGCCATAACGCAGCACAGTGTCCCACACACAACATACCTCTTCAGTGGGACAACAAACTGCATTTGTCCTGGAAAACTTGAGCACAAGGTTGCACATGTCAAGACAAACTGGTCATCTGCCTTGAAAACAAAGCTCAAATGCATCGAGACAGAGGAAAACAAAAAAATAAAAAATCTGAAGCAATGTAAATTTGTAAAAGAAATTCACTCTGTAAAACACTTGTTTTTGATTTGTCCTTTTATTTTTGGGTCTCTTTGAGACCCTGTTTGAGCAGAGTATTTTTTTTTTTTTTTTATAACTGTCCAAATTTAGATAAACTTGTGGAACATCATGTTTTTTTTCTTGTGCATCTACACTGGAGGTTGATAACAGAGATGTTTCAGATGCCCAAAATAATCAGCAGCAAGTAGCCGGGGTCTTATGTCAGTTCCTCAGAGCCAAACAAGAGGCTTTTCTCTGGGCTACTGTTTCCACTGATGTTTGACAAGCACGCTGTGAGACTTCTGTTGTCAGACTCCGAAGGAATCAGAAGCTGTAGTCTTAAAGAATGTTTTCTTGTTTCTGTCTCGTCAGCAACTTCACACAATAAAAAACGTTGCCCCTTGGTGCCCATCACTCCCCTGCCCCACTACTCTGACATGGACACACCGGATCTGAAGAACAAACTCAGCAGGTCAGTCAGTTCACTCTGATCTCCACCCACACGTTAAAGAAAGGGTAAAAAAGGGCCACACGTTTTTTTGTTTTTTTTTTTTCCCAAAGCTATTAACTGAGGAGGATATCCGATTACCTCCTGTGGTGTCACTGTCAACTTAGTCTGTCTGGCTCTCCTCTCTGTCTCAGGTTGTTTTCCTCCAGTCCATCTGTTTGCTTGTCTGTCTGTCACAAATACCTCTTACTTTCTCCTCTGTGTAGGTTCGGCGTTCGGCCTTTACCAAAGCGCCAGATGATCCTCAAACTGAAGGAGATCCACCAGTACACCCACCAGCTGGTCAGCTCGGACTCTGAGGAGGATGAGGCGCCCTCTGCGGGGCGCACTGCTCAGATGAAGCCCCCTACTACGAGTTCAACATCGGTTGGCAGCAGGCCAGTCTCCTGTGCCCAGACAGTGAAGTTTAAAGAGCCCAGAGCCCCCGCTGCCGTCTCCCCACTGAAACGCAGAGGAGAGGAGGAGGAGGGGGAGCTGCTCTCTGCCTCACAGGGCTCCAACACTTCTTCAACTGCTGCCAGTGAAGAGTCTGAACGGTACAGTGTGGGTCGTCTGAGTGGTTACGTAACTGCAAGCTTGAGTCAGTGCGCATTTGTTTTGTTGCTGTACATATTTTCGTGTATTAGGCTCGAATAATATACTGTTGACCAAGACAACTTTTCATGCTCGTCACTCACAGTTACACCAGGAGACAACTGCACAGGGTGTTTCCCCACATGATGCACACTGTATGATGTTAGTCGCTTTCTCCTTATGGAGTAAAGCTGCAATGACTAAAATTTGATTCAAATTCAAATTTTCAAAAATATAATTTGTGACCTTGACAGCATCTTGGACTGTTGGTCAGATAAAACTAGCAATTTCGGTCATATCGGGGTGCAGGTAAGTGTGCTAGGAATTTATTTATTTATGTATTTATGCATGACATTTTATAGACAAAATGATTGACTTAGAAAATAATCAGTAAGTATGGAGCATTCATTCATTCATGTTTTGGAAGTATTTTGTGCTTGGAATCGAGTTTAAATGTGTCTCTTCTTCTTAGCAAGTAACTGATCATAGTCAACACAATCATTTTTTGAAGGGCAGATAAAGGGATGTAAAACTCCGTACAGACTCATTTTTAAGATAAGACGTGTATTGTCATATAAATATGACACAGTTTCATTAGCACAGTATGTGAATCTAACCACTTCCCTCTCTCTCATCAGGTCCAACCCTGAGCTGTGCCTCTCTTCTGGCGACTCAGACAGTGATGGCGGCATCTCCGCCTCCCAGGCTGCGACTCGCCTTCAGGATCGCCTCCAGGCAGTGCGCTCCTTCATCCTGTCGGACTCCAGGCTGTACAGTCAGATCCTCCAATACCAGCCCCTGGTCCTCTCCCAGCTCCAAGAGAGACTCAAGGCCGCCGGGATCCGCCTCGGCGCCGCCAAGCTGGTGGACTACCTGGACTCTCAGTGCATCACCTTTACCACGGCCAAGCCAGGCCACTCCGCACCGAGCCGCAGGCGGGGCAAGTGGGCAGGCAAGGGAGCAAAAGCAGGGGGTGAAAAAAGAGTGAACGGGAAAAAAGCGGTTACAGCCATGATTTAAAACTTTGGCTGCAAGAAGTAGCAGGTTTTACTTCAGTGTTTGAAATATTCGTCTGAAAATAACTTTTGGGGAAGGAAGCTGAGAAATTTAAATTATGATGATTATATATTATATTTTTAAAAATATTGTGTGGCTGTTCCTGGATAGTCAGAACTCAGCTGATCCTTCAGGTTTGCCCCGTAGTCACAAACTCTCCTCCATTCAAAAACCATCCTAGAGCAGCCACTTTGATGTACATGTCTTAGATTTTACACACCCCCTGTTATATTTGTCATCAAGATGACACTTACCATTTTGTATTTTACCTCTCTTAATATCAAGTCAGGAATTTGTGCAAACCAAGACAAAATGAATTAAATTCAAAGAAAAGATTAAACACGGGAAATTTTTGAAAAACATTTTACTTTTTTTTTTTTTTTTGCTCTTCAGTAGATATTTATATCCAAAGATCAGCCAAGACGTACATACAGCTGAGCACACTTGAGAAAGGAGGCGGGTTCTTTAACAAGAAAAATCTCGCAACTTCTATCCAATTCGTCATTCAAGTAGAGAGAGATGGGTCCTTTGTAGCAGCACAACATCAAGTCAGCGCTGTGTTAACAGTCATGTCGCTGTTGTTGCATCAGAGGGCGGTTTCGTGTTGTGCACCCAGTTTTCTCTACAGCAGGGCGTCGAATCAGATTCCAAATTACACACGACCCTTTTGCACTGCAGATCCCAGACATGGACTCTGCTCCTGTGATGCCCTCACTGATGGAGGCATCAACGCAGTGCTTCCTGTCCCGGCTGAAAGCCGCAGTCGGTCATGACAGGTTGGCAATGTTGGCAAGGAAGCGCTGAGCCCACCACTCCTCCAGGTCTATGGGCACAAAGTCTGCTCAGAAAGAAAGACAACATAGGGCACAAAGCATTAAAGCATAACCCTCGTTCTATGATTGATTGATTTTGTCTATAAATAATTAATTTGGTTACATGAATACCAAAGTGATGATCAGATGCAAATGTAAAAACCTAAAACCTGAGGGTCTGAAAAAAATGTCAGCTATAGAAGTAAATTCCTCCACCAACTGACTTAGTTACTTGAAGTATTACAGCTTTTACCATTTGTTTTATTTGGTGTTGTGTCTGATCTTGTTAAAAAAATTAAGATTAAAAGTTTTTTCTCTATTTAAATCTTACATTTTTTTTTAATCTGTGATCCAAAGTTAAAAATCTGTGTTGAGGGAAACAAAGGCCGCATAAATGTCCAAAAGATGCTCGCTAATGTCAGAATGCTAACACCGATCTTCAGAGTGTATCAATTTGTGCCAAGATTTAGATGTAGATTAGCGTGTTAGCATGCTAACATTTGCTAATTAGCACTGGACAGAAACCCCACCTGATGGGGATGTCATCAGGTATTTGGTCATGAATCAAAGAATTGTGACCAGTGAAATTTTGCCTGGACGACACTACAGGAAAAGTCAATGTGGATGTCTGAACCAAAGTTCATGACAATCCATCCAATAGTTGTTGAGATATTTCATTTGGGACCAAAGAGGAGGATCAACTGACATTGCTGTTCCTGGAGCCACAGAAGCAGCTAAAAAAAAGTTCTGTTTATGAAAAATTGAGGCTCACTTGAGCTGATAGGCACCAAATTGTAGCTGTTTCATAACTCGGATCTACTCAGATTCATATGAATCAGGAGCCTCAGATCCTCTGATAAAATAAAAAATGATCTGGCAGAATCCTGTCTAGATGACCGTGAAATGACTTTTCAAGGCCCAGAGCAACACGAGACACCAGAGCAGACAGGTGTGTGAACTGAGTCGAGACATGTTACAATCAGCAGCCAGGGCTGGTTTATCTGGATCGGCCAGGTTCTCGCAGGCCAGAGAAGAGTTAAAAATTAAAGAAAACTATTACAACAGTTGCCTGCTGGCTACAGATAAAAGCCGAGTCTAAAACTGCTCGGCATGTGATTCATGTGGAGAGATGAGAGCAGCCGTTCAGCTTTCCTCTCGTGTTAAAATAACCAGGAAGATTACTGGTTAAAAAGTTCAGGGGGTCACGGAGAAGGAAGAGGGTTATCTGTTGGGATGCTGTAAAACTGAGATTAGATTTAATGGAGGCGGATTTGCTTTGTTGTCATATTCTTTGAAGAATTCTTGCAGGGAAGTGAATGGGAATTGGTTGATAATTAAAATCAACTCTGTGTGTAAACGTCTAAAGAGGAGCTGCAGGTACTTACTCTTCATCGCAGCACTGGGGGTCTTCTCAGTGTACTGAACGGGCCCCTTGCTGTCGGTTGATTCCCCACGGTCCCCGTCTCCCAGCTTCTGCTCCACCTCCTGCCATGCTGCACGCATACAGAAACACACAGTATTTAGTGCTGTGAGAGGACTGGAGTGGTCTGTGGCGTGTGTTTATCAGCTGTGGGTGAAGGTTTTCCAGCCTCACCCTGAGATAAAACCCCAAGGCTTCAGCTCACAAACTTTCAGCCGCACGCTCTTTACATACAGTTTGTCTGACTAATATAAGGACGTCAAACAGAGAGAACAAATACCCCAGAAAAACAGTTGTAAGTCTGAATGAGAGAGGATAAAATATTATCTAAATGTGAGGAGGTGACTTTTTTTTTTTTTAATTAAAGGCCTATCAGGTCTTCAGTGTTAAAACGACTCGACAGACCGTGACAGAGGTTTTTCTTTAGGTGCGAGCGGTGAAGAAAAGTGAAACGCTCTCCGCCCCCCGGCTGAACTTTACAGCGACAAAAGAACACCACAGAGCTGTCCTTACTGGCAGCTGTCCAAAAGTAACACAGATAGCTGGTTTATGCCGATTCAGCTCCACAAGTCATTCATTTCCACCAGGGCATGAAGTACTGGCTGGCGCTAAGGCATGCTGGGTAAACTTAAAGACAGGCGTGTACAGTGCACAGTCATGGTTTTTAATCATTGTCAGGTTTTACTGACTATAAGCCACGCTCTCCTCTGAAGCCCTCACTGCAGACTCTTTCTTTCTTTCAGTAGCGCCACCTTAAAAACCTCGTTTGTGCAGCTGTTGTTGAAAACGTGTTTACACATTGAGCCTGGTTTGTACCTGCTGAGGAGCTGCGACAGTATTAACCCTGAGTTAATATGTGGCTGCAGCTCTGAGAACTGTACCAAACACGCTCACGCTGAATGATGATGGACACTGTGGTTTCTGAGTAACTGTAACAGTTCATAGACGTGTGCACAGCTACAGAGGAATAAGTAAGAAACAAACGAACAGACTGACAGATAATTAAAGATTATCTAACAAGCGGTTTAAGTAAGCAAAGAGTAGATAATGTTGGGTTAAGAACACATTGGTAGCCGTCCAGGTTTTCGTGTACCTCAGCGTAAAGTCTTAGTAGCTGTCTCCTGTTTTTCACAACACATCTGATTGTTTCTGGTTTGCTGTACTGTAAAGTGCTGGTTTTATTTGATGTTGATATTCATATTGTGTTATAAATTGCTGGTAAACTTAAATACTGCTGCAGAAAATTTATGATAGAGCTGCAACTAACAATTATTTTCATTATCAGTAAATTTGTCAAATATTTTGAGCGTTTTGTCTATAAAATGTCAAAAGATAGTGAAAAATGCCCATCGCTGGTTCCTAGAGCCCGAGGTGGCATCTTTAAATTGCTTATTTTGTCAGTTAAATATCATATGACAAAGAAAAGCAGCAAATTTTTACATCTGAGCAGCTTCAATCAACAAATGTTTTTTTTAAATAGAAATAGTCACCAATTCATTTTCTGTCAAATGATTTATCAGCGTATCAACTAATCACTTCAGCTCAGATTTATAAATGTTTTAGAAGTGTTTCAATATGTGAAACCACAGTAACCAATCAAATAAAACAGTGAACAGTGAATGAATCTTTACATCCCTAACTACAGTGCAGCTGCTCAGACAGCGAGTAAAGGAGAAGGGCAAAGAGAGAAAGCAGGAGATTATCTTCTAACCACAGCGTCCCAGTTTTTATCCTGACAATCTCTGACCTTGTAACCTTGACAGAAAGATCTCCAGTGTCTCCCGGCTTCAGGATGATGTGACCTCACCATCCTCTCATCCATTGATCCCGTGACCCTCACCTTCATACACAAATCTGACGTTCTCCTCATGTGCGGGAGTGAATCCCTCGGGTGGGCTGTCGGCTTTCTGCGTGGCCGCGCTGTGGTAGCGCTTCCCGTTGAGGCGGTTGAACACAATCTTCGGGGGCGGTGAGCTGAGGAGACAAGAAAGGGTTGAATACAGAATGTCATCACCCTGAGGATTGGGACAGCCTGCATCACAACAACACACAAAGGTAATAAAATCTCATTCATCTCAACATGAAGGAAGAAATGATGCAGGTTGCCAGTTTAACTTAAGATAATTTCATGGTTGACTGACAGGCATGTAAATTTACTTTAAGGATTACTTAACTGTAGCAACAGCCTCAGGCTAAGTCTGCAGCTTTTGAAGAAATTCAGCATGAACATCCACTACTGATGGTGGATGTAGTCATTTAACAGGACAAATAGTAACTCATTGTCCACCTCCTTGCCTTTTGTAGAGCTTTAAACATCTCACTTCTCTTCATCAAATGGAGTTTAGAGAAAGTTATTTATATACTGTAAGATACTACTGAGTTCCTGCTTTCTTTATTTTGTGCTTAAGTGACTGAATGTTCTGATTTTCTATCCCAGAATACCTTTGAACACCTCCTAGGAAGAGCACAGTGTAATGTATTGTGATGGCAAGACCAAGAGTTTGATTCTGTGGAGAAAAAACACGACTTGCAGCCTTTACTCAAAATGCAACACATCATCTTGTTGCAATGCATTCTGGTCAACTGAGTTTTGCTGTTGGTACATAAATTACCAGTTGTCTTTGCTTACTTTGGACTGGATTTCACCCCGTATAACGACATATCAAATACTGATGCAGATATACAGTCTAACAAGAAGTCCTTTCTCATACTGAAGTACTGACATTTAAATCTGATGTTTATCTTTATTGCTAGTTATTAAAAAAAAAAAAAAAAGCTTTTGATACTACTGTCAAATTTTGTTGAAGTTGCACCGGAAATGCCTGCTGAAATACTTTTATAAAAGGTGTTGATTCCACTTCACGGTCATTCTGGAGACTGTAGTTTGTGTTGCGGCTTAACTATATTGTATTGCACTCGATGTGTTTCTAATATTTTGTCCACTCCATTTATAATAGTAGGGCTTGTATTAGACTGAAACGGCATTAGCTAGTTGTACATATAAACTGGCAACTGAATGGGTCATAAGTGAAGCCTGTATTTCCGAGCAGCACCTGAAGGAAGCACAAGGTTCCTGCGGCTTTGACAACCGGGGCAAGACAGGTGGGGTCCGGTCCCACGCCGGCTTCAAAGCCCTTTACCACCCGGTCACGGGCGCAGGCTCCCGCGGTAATGTACGGTACCGCCAGCCGGACCGAGAAGCTGCAGGAAGGGTGTCCGATAATGGACAATGTTACCCAAGTCACACCGAGGTGTTACATGATCGCACTCACGGCGCACGTGCAGAGTATTTTGGGCCCACGCTGCTCAAACGCCCCGCATAAATAATCTTACAGAAAAGACACACATGAACACACGACCGAGAGCAAATACTTACTTTGACGCGAGCCAAGACGTCGGTTTGAGCTTCAAGTCGCTGAATTTGCTCTCGATCTGTTGTGTGGGACCTGAGAGACAAAATTCAGAGTTAAATAGTTTTCAACGCCCTGCAATATTACTCTAAAAAAAAAAAAAAAAAAATACGGATGCAATTACCAGAAAGTTCCCATCCACAAAAGCAGCCTGATGTTACATTGCATCATGCTTTAGATAACAGACATTCACTCACCTGTCCTCCGTTGTGTAACAAGTTTGCTGGGACCTCTGGTGATTGTGTACATCATGTGAACGCCAGTAACCTCAAGAAATCCTGTCGTGTTTCAAAACCTGTCCGTCTTGTCTCAATAACGAGGTGCGAACGTCGACTGTCAACTCTGCCAACTTCCAGTCCCTCTGTCTGCTCCTCCTGACGCAGCCACGATTGGGGAAAAAAAAATTTAGCAGCGTGTCTTATTTTGTCCGCCGGGTCAGCTGCTCCAGAGTCGGCCTGAAAGCCTGCAAGAGACTCGCTTTGACTTGTTGCCCGCTGTATATTAATACGCACCCCGCCGCTCCTCCTGACCAGCAGGTGTTCAGCCCTAACAAACAGACGTCCGCTGCTCCTGAGAGAGGTGGCGTGTAGGTCATCCAAGGAGAACGCGGCTTCACATGCCGGGGATCAGTCATTCACCGGAGGAGGGAGGGATGGTGAGAGGGGAAGCACAGTGGTTCCTGACGTCCGAGGACAGTGACGCTTCGAGCCGGACACTCTGCCCTCTTTGCTCCGCTGATGCTCCGGGACTGCCTGCGACACCAAGGGTCTCTGACAGAATACAAGGACACTGCACACTTGGAAATTTTCATCAGGACGGAAAGATACCATGCTTGGCCAGCGTCAAGCCAGCCGGAATGAGGAACACGACTTCCGGTCCCGATTTTTAAAATAAATAGTTGTTGACGAAAGTCTTATTTTGATGCCCTCGTGACATTTGTAATCTAACAGCTCACCTTCAAAAGACACAAAGCACCTCTTAAAATATGAATGTTTCATTTAGAAAGTCCAATTTTTTAGAGGATTTCTACTTTTCAGCATTAACCCACATTGTAGTATTACTTTATGGGGTTTCTGATGAAACCGAAGCATCACTGAAAACAGTACAGTTCACTTAACTGCTATTTGACATTATGTAATTGTAAATACAGTGCACATGATCTGGGAAAAATGGGATTCTCTTTAAAGCTGATAAGGAGTAGGATAGAGAGGGAGTATAGTGCTATATATTATTGTTCACCATTCAGAGGGAATATCTAGAATTGTTTTGTAACTCTACTGTCAAAAGGGAGCCTGGGTGTCACACTTAATATTTTTGTAAACTGCTGTGGTGTCTTTCAGGAGTCCCCAGTAAAACATGTGACTATGAAGTTGCTTGCAATTTACCTGTCTACATGGTCCAGTCACCATTATCCATTTCATTTTAAACTTTATGGTTATACAATTTCATTTTGTTTCTCTTATCTGCAGGTGCACAGCTTTTATTGTGAAGCTGGAGTCTCTTCACTTCCGCTCCCGTTGTTCCTGCTCGTGCCTGGGTCGGTCTGCTTTACTCAGCTGGGCAACCCCCCTCCGTGACGTCACTGCACGCCCCTCAGACGGGGTTTTGGAGGAGGAGCGCGAGAGATCACCTTTCACCCACAAAGCCAAACGCGTAGACGGATAAACGTGTTAACGGTAACGAAGAAAATTCAAGTCGAATTGATCTTCTTCTGCACACCTTTATTTTATTTCTTAGATTTTATTTTACCCTTGTTATTGGCAAGTAATAACTAAGAGAGTCTGACAGTAATTTATTGGTTAACTCATCTCTTTGAAGTGGCAGCACGCACGGTGTCACTCAAGAAAATAATAATTATAAGTCTTCCTCTTTGTGCTAAACGAGGGCCTGTTGTTTGGTTGGGTACATTTTATGGCATGTCTGTGAGATCGTAGATATATGACTGTTATCACAGGTGACCTGTGACGTTCAGGTGAAAATCACCTGAGTGGCTCTACACAGTGTGAGCTGACAGTCTGCCTTTAGCAACTGAAGATCAGCTGTGACAAGAGGTGGCTCAGACAGGCTTATCCAGGGTGATATGCAACGCTACACCCCCCCCCCCCCCCCCCCCCCCCCCCCCCACCCCCCCCCCCCCCCCACCCCACCCCACCATTCATCTGTACTATCTGGGTCAATCACCTGAGTCTCCGGGCCAAGAAGCTAATCATCAACAGTCCACACTGCCACACACAAATGAGAGCCGGTCTGTACCTCTCCACTGAACTGTTGAATTAATCTGTTTACAACAGAAAATACTGTGTTCTCAGTATACTTGAGAAAGGTAGACAGTTTTAGTGCTGTTCTACTGAGTCTTTTCAGTTGTGCATTGCTCTTGGCTGCAAAATGTCAGCTAACGCTTCTTCAGGAACCCATTTTTATGTGCCCACGTCTCAGTCATCCCTAGGTGCAAGAAAACATCTAATAACAAGTAATGATTTCACTTGAAAATGAGTTATGCAGCATTTTATTAAATTCATTCAATCGTTCATCACAATATTCAATCATATAAAATCAAATTTCATGATTTATTTCTGTGAATTTGAAAACTAATGATATTGAATCCAACTCATCAAACTCAGGTGTAATTAAAAACATTAACTGGAGCTGTATTCCATTTAGTTTTCCCAGTTCTGGGGCCATGATGTCGCATCTGCTATGAAACACGTCGGCCACGAGAAAGGTCTGTTTACTGTTTTACACAGTCTATTTACTGTTCGTCATGTCTTGAGTGTATGTGAGGTACAGCTGCCTTATAGTTCAGAAATCAGTCTGTGACATTCAAATCTCAGCAGTCAGTGTCTCATTACGCAATTCTTCAAGTTTTATTGCGGTTTTAAAGCCTCATGAAATCTCTGTACATTCACGCCTTAATTTCTTATTCCTATTTCATTACTGCTCCCTTACTGTTCCTATGCACTATACTACTGTGTTTCCACATACAGTACCGTGTTAATTAATCATACTCAAGAGTAATTCTAATTCCTTAACTTGTTCCCTGGCAGTAGCACTTGAGAATATCTGAATAGCTGAGAATGATTATTTGTTATGATTAGAGATCCACTGACAGAGGGGAAGCTAAAATGGTGCCGGAGCCACTGGTATCTGGTCTACAGACACAGTGAGGTCCACCACTTAGAAGCAAATAACTTCTCTGAAATACAATTACATAAGTATTTAAAACTGATCTACCGAACTTTATAACAATGACATTGTATTGTGTCTGTATGCACTCTGAGCCTGTCACACACTGCACTGTGCAGCCATCAAAAATGTAAAGATCAGAAGCTGCTTTTTCAGAAACAACAATGTATACCAGTCTTATTCTATTCTACATTTCACTTCCATATGTGTATTTCTCATATGTATAAAATGTTTACTTGTATTAGTTCTAAAGTAGCATTAACTTTTCATAAGTGATAAAAATCACTTGTAGGTAGTTTACTTCTAATGGCCTTTACTGAGTAAAAAGCACAGAGAGTGCATGACATTATAATATTCATGTATCGACCTTTGGAGCCCACTGTATACAGAGATAGTAAGATAGAAACAATAACCAAGACAAAAAAACAATAACTGCAGTCCTGAGTTGGTGAGTACAGTACATTTGATTCAGGTCTATTATAGACACATATTACCAAAATGTTTGTATTAAAATGTCTATAAACGCAGGTGCCTCACCATGTCTTTAGGTGTTTAGGTATTAAGCATGGCACCCAGTCTGATCACTTTGATCAAAGATTTGCATGGAAATAAAAGAGTGGCATCCTGTGCGTTCTCTTGCCTCATGCCACATATGGATGATGAGTAGTGAAATGTTCCTGTTGTGTGTATGTGTTGAATGAGTGTTTGCTCTGCTGGGTTCGTGTGAATGTCAGTAATGAGGTTCACAGTCTTCCATCAGGCTGTCTGTGATGTAGTTGACTTGTAGCAGCTCCTGGTAATACTCTTTCTCCACGTTTGTGTTCACTGTCCAGGCTACCACCTCCACCCCTCTCTGGGCCCAGTACTGCACATAGTCCCTGCAGACAATACAAAGAAATATTCTTAAGGAAAAGGGGTTTACATAGCAATGAAATCTTTCGGTTTGATAAGCAAGCACCCTGTGAACCAAATAATATAGTCTTGTGAATCTAATAATGTGCATGTCCCATGCATCTTGAATGTAAATTCATGTTAGGATGAGAGTAAATGACTGTATGGTCTCAGCTGCAGAAACTCACGGTGAAACAAAGTTCTTTTGTATCAGGAAGGCTGAGATGCCACAGAGCTTCCAGAGCACGTGATGGTGCGCCAAGTCCAACACGATGTCCATTAGTGTCATCCAGTGGTGTTTCCATAGTGACGAGAAACGCGGGGTGCCATCTCCGAGCCGACTCAGGCTCCATGGCCTGTGGGTCAACGCTGTGACCACCTCTGGGTCACTCTGTCTCATCTGGGCCGGGGAAAAACAGAAACACGTTGTACACAGTAGCCAGCAATACATGGCAGACACGTGGGCAAATATTTTAGTTTATTTAATCAGAACCAGTGTGTTGGCAATAAGACAATGGGAAGAATAAAACAGAGAACAACTCTTCATTTAAATGGTTGCAATTTTGTCCCTCTAGTGTACTGTGAGTCAAACTGTCAAACATCCTGACGCGCTTTAGGGCGTCCGCGTCCACTTACCCTGTAGATGACTTTAGGCTCAAAGGAGCAGACGATGCTGCTGTTGTACAGGACTGGATGTTTCTTGTACAGTTGTTTAAGGGCTGCAGCTGCCTGAGAGAGGAGGAGAAACACATGGTTATTGTTGGCCAATCAACTGTTTACAGTGTGTGTGAGGCTTTATGTCGTGTGTGTGTGTGTGTGTGTGTGTGTGTGTGTGTGTGTATTCCTGTGCAACCACATGGTGGTAAAAAGCAGCTGTGTATGTGTGGACGCACTGCTGTGGGTCGTGAACTGAAGAACGTCACTGGCTGAAACAACAACCACCACCACTGCAGCTCCACATTCCTTGCTCATCTAAACATGTGCTAAGTAAGGAACCACTCGTCAAGTGGTGAAAAGTACAGTGATGCAAGCTTTAATTTAGCTTTTTAATGTGCAGAATTAAACGGCTTTAAGACTACAATAAGTGACTTAAATGTATCTTTCAGCAAGAGATGCAACAATGGCTGTTGTCCCTCTCTATCTCATTTTGTGTGGCACAAACAATAAAGTTGTTTTTTCCCATATTTTAAGTAACTGACACACAAATCCACAAGAAATATCCAGTGATGATGCACCATTACAATGCAAACAAAACACACCACACGTGGCTATGTCCTCAAGGTGTGTGGACTTGAAAGTGTGTGTGTGTGTGTGTGTGTGTTTTGGAGGTTTGGTTTGTTCCAAAGTACAGTACAAACTGGAACAATGGTTTGGGATGCTTTATAGCACACTGCAGTACTTAACTGCAATATGTGATCATGACCCACTAGTAATGATAAGGAATGCAGCTAGTGATTGGTTAACGATTAAGTAATTATCAGTGTTTTATTTATGCTCCACACTAAGTTATATCTCCCGTTTTGATTTTCACAGGGAGAAAAAAACGTGATTTGTATCAGGCTGAAGAACAGAAGAAATTCTTCCAGTGTCTACAACAGAATCTGCAACAAGAGATGTGTGACAGGATTGGTGTGAGTATTTAGAAAATAACACAAAACTTAAGTAATTAATTATGGAATTGCTTTCCACCCTGAGTAATGAGTAAAGAAATTTGACTGGTTTCAGCACTACAACATTTAAACAACCCTTGCAGATATACTCTGATCGCTTTGTACTAGGACACAGTAAATGCCATCTTTGGATCATTATAATTATCATCGTGTTCTCTTTTCGTTAGGCAATGATGACTTGGTACAGATCAATTAAATCAACACAGTGTAACAGACAGATTGCACATAATCAAGTCTCGTTTTGTTTGTTGGTTTTGTTGGCTGCACCTCGTCTGGATGACCTTTGACATCAAAGTAGATGGTGAGCTGCAGTTTGATGCATTCCTCCACTGCCTCCTCCAGAGTTGGGATCTTCTCTCCGGCAAATTTCTCCCTGACGACAAAGGAGGACACAACTGTTACAGTACTATGTCAGGCTCACATGCATACCAAAAATGTCTCTACAAAACAAATTTTTACAGCTGAACTGGGAAACATCATGTTTAACTTTGATCAATGACATGCTTATCTCTTCTGAGACAAAATGATGAAAAGGACCTGATAATGTTCATGAGACTCTGTTATAAAGGTACTTGGCATGTGTCTATCTAGACAGGGTTCATAGGTAAGGCTGGGTAATATAATAACTACCAGGGCCCCTGTGTGATTATAATCTTAATCAGACCTGTAAAACTTTAAGCTCCTGTGCCATTGAAATAGTTCTTATCTCTCTCACTTTCTTTTGAATGTGCAGTAGTCATGTGGTTTATTGGTATAACAAGATTTCCAAATGGAGAGGACACTGTTACTGCTATAATTTTAGAGACAAATTACACAGATTTCTCCTCTCAGGGAAATTGTTTGTTGAATGCTGCAGATGTCCTGTGATATTTATACATTTGCTTGTCCGACATTGTTCTGAAAATTTCTGCCATCTGAACAGGATCAGTTTTCATATCTCTCACTCATTCTGCCTCATGTAGTCTGTCTCATGTGCACATGTTTAGAAAAAAGAATCTATTGTTTTTTGTGTTTTGAAACATCTTGTAATGTTCGTGATTAAGAAAATGAACTTTTCTGTTTCACTCGCTAAGACTTTCTCATCCTCCTGTTCTTGTGGTAAGGTTCTAAATAGCGTTTGAATTTGTGCTCATCCCAACTGCATCCTAACTTGTTATCTTACTTTTGGGGGACTGTTTTGCATGTTTCTTTTGTTTGTTTGGAAAAGAGCTGTTTTTAGAAACCCCCTGGGTTACTTGTCTCGCTTGTTTTACCAACAGCGTGCCTCTTTATTAATAGAAACTTTCCCCTTTTTGCTTTCAATTAAAGGTTTTATTGACATTCCTTGAATAATTAGGTTAATTTGTTTATTGGTCTTTATAAAGTCTTTTTAAAATATTTTCTTACAGATGTTCTGGAGCCTACCAGTATTCACAATCAAACATCTCCACTCAGGAAAAAAGATCATTTCAGAGTCCCCGGGGACTACCAGGGAATTCTACTGCAGAAAGTACATTTGAAACAGAAAAGAAATTAAGCATTGGAGAGATAGTATCCTAACTTGCTGATAAAGGGAGGCTACATCAGCAACTTGCAACCAAATATCAGCCACAGTGCACTAAAATATTATATAACCAACAGTATTCAACACTTTAAACCTCCAGCCTTCCCAAATACACATACAACTTGTCTAACCTGCTGCCACACCTCCAAGGTTTTGACAAAAATAGTACTCTAGAGACATTAAGTGAAAAAACCTGCTTTCCGACTATCCCTTCCTTTTATTAAAATCAACTAAACCAACAAACTCAGTTTCTTTCCTTACCTGAGTCTATGTTTAGCAGCTGCGTCCAGTTTACCCAAGTCAGAAAGTCTCATCTGGCTGAGCGGGCCCGACCCGTTAGTGGTCCTGTCCACGGTCTCATCGTGCATCAGAATTGGGACGCCATCTGCTGAGAACTCCAGGTCCAACTCCACGCCTGTTGCTCCATTTTTACTGGCCTGGTGCAGAACAGATGGGTAAGAGAGTTGGAAGCTAAGAATTTCAGGAGGGTTTGTGTAGCTTAATTTGAAAGGTCAAAACTGGTTTAGAAAACTACTTTAAGATGAAAACATAGAGAAAGGAAATGCCCCATTAAAAAGAAATAAGATGTGAGTAAGAGCCTTTTAAAGCTTGTCCAGTAAACTGCCTTGGCCAATACACTGACCATTATAGGCTTATTGGAGATATACTGGGGTGTGTCCCATTAAACTGCAGTTTAAGAAGAAGAAGAAGAAGAAATGTTTAAGAACAGTACCTCTCTTACATATAACAATGCTAGCTTGTGCCATGTTATACACCACTACCCTGCTATGTCTACTACAGTTCACTTGATGACAGTGTGGGTAATAGGTGCAGCTCTAGTGCACAGACAGTGGGTGAAAGGTACATGATGTCCTGATGGGCAAATCCTAATCTCCAATATTTTCTCTCCTTCTTTATAGTGCACATTTAACTTCCTGTCAGTTTACATAACCATGGCAATGTTTTTCAGTTTTGTTTCAGATGAAGATAACACATATTCCAGCCGCCAGTGGTGGTGTGCCCCTCCCTTGAAACCAATACCAACAGGGAAGGAGAAAAAACCCAGACCTCGCAAACCCCTCTTCCTCTCACCTCACGGATGGCTGCTATCGTGTTCTCCGGTGCGTCGTGCCCACCGCCCCGGTGAGCGACCACCGACACCTTTCCGGAGCCAGCCGCGCCCTTGGCTGGGTGTAGCACCTGCTGGATTCGGCTGGCAGGTACCTGGGGGAACCGGAACATGGCCAGAAAGAGGTAGAAGGAGGCGGTGAAGACGGTGGTCCACACCGGGCTCCGGGTCCCCAGCAGGACAACCACGAAGACGACGGAGTATAGAGTGACTTCGTCTCCCAGCTGCAGCATTGTTGTCCTCTGCTGTCTTTCTGACTGGACTGTGTCCAAACACGGACAGTAACAGCTGGAAGCAAAAACCCACCGCCGCCTGTCCGTTTACCGTTAGCTGAGGTTAGCTACCCGTCCCGCTAAGTTTCCTGTCTTCAAATGCCCTGTCTGAGATAAGATCATCCTCCGCTTAGCACAGTGATAACACTGGCTGTTGAAAAGGAGCAATAATACACTTATCTTGGGGCCGAGTAGAGGACCTTCAGCTGGGGGACACCTCTGTTTGTGTTCAGGTCGCGCTCTGGGGCGGAAATGACAGCTCTGCCGCAGGTTTACGTGTCGTTTCCGAAGCAGCTAGCAAAGACAAACTACTGTTACTAAATATACAGGTTTACTTTCAAAATGTATTTCAATAAAATTTCATACACCTCGATGAATCGAAAGTAAACTTACCCGCAGGGGGGCACACGAGAAAACAAAACCATAAAAAAGTGAACACCACTGAGCACATCCGGGTCACAGTGTGCACTTGATGTTGGCAGTTAACGTGGAGTACTCTAGTTAGTCTTTCTCTTATTTAAAAAAAATCATGTTTATTCTTCCTTCTTCTGTTTAGTCTGTCGCCGGTCATGGTGAGCTTCTTTCTTTCTCTCTCTAGCTCGTTCACTGTTTTGCAGGTTGTCAGAAAAAGATGGGAAACTCGAATTATTAGCCACAAGGGCTAGCTGTTAGCTGCTGCTTTGCCTGGACTGAATGACACCTCAGGCGCTCGGTGTCCCTAATTTGTTTAACTGTGTTTAATCTATATTTACGCTACATGTTTTTTGTTAGTACTTTATATCTCAGATCTAACGAAGACGTTAAACGGGTGCATATGCTTTATTGTTTGCGTATTTGATCATACTTTTATCCGACTGGTTATGGATATTATGCCTAATATGGCCAAAAACAATCCACTTAAATTGCGCTGAAATTGTGTTTAAATTTAGTTGAGACGCATCAGCTTTTGGCTAATGGGAGTTGTGGTAGTTTACTTTGTATTGTGAGACCTATAATGATTAATTCATTAATGAATTCATCGATCAACTGAAGATTAACCTGCAAAAAATATATGATTATATGTTTTAGTCAGTTTTTAAACAAATCAGTGGTTCCAGTTGCTTAAATATGAATGTCTGTCTTAGTCTTAAATTTTGGTAAATTGATTTTGGACTTTTGGCGGAACAAAACAAGCAGTTGAAGACATCACTTTGGGTTCTGGGAAACAGTGGCGATATTTTTTCACTATAAACTAAATAATTCATTGGTTTAACAAAAATATAAATAGATGAACTGAAATTAATTTTTGATGTTTTGTTTCTACAGATCAGGTCCGTGCAGCTGCACAGGTTAACCTCTCACATCCTGTCCTGTACCAGAGGATCATGTCTGCTTACAGGTCAGATGCCTTACGGCGTGCAGCCCTCTTCACCAGGCCACACATCCATGCAACAGATCTTCCATGGACCCCTTATACCAAAAATCACAGCTCTGGTGAGATACTCAGACTTGTCCACACAGAAGTACACTATGATTTACACACTGCCATACATTAAGATCCTCAGAGTCATGTCCAGGCTCAAACTGCTCCAAACTGCAATCACCGTGGTCGTCTTGCCCCCAGTATACGTCTTGTACCTCCAGGGAGATGTCTCCTTCTACCTTGTCAGCTACACAACGGGGATAGCACTGTTTGCTGGTGTCATGCTGTACACTGCCAGTCACTTTTTCAGGAGGGTTGTGGGGATGATGTATTTGGACCCGTCCCAGACTACACTCAAAGTGTCCCACCTCACCTTCTGGGGCAAGCGCCATGATATCTACCTCCCTGTGTCAGATGTCATGACCATCGGGGACACAGGGGACTCTGCAAATGAGACAATTTTGAAACTAAAGAGATACAGCAGCCCACAGACATTGTATTTCTCTATGCATTTTGGACGTGTGATGGACAGACAGGGCTTTGAGAAGGTGTTTGGAAATTTAAAATGATGCATACGTTTTAAAAGTGCATGAATTTAGATGACAATAACATTGAATAAATTATTCATTATTTAATGTGTGTAGCTGTGATAATGAGAGGGGTCTGTTCTCCATGGAAGATGGGTAATGAATGTTTCACTGAATTAAGCATGTGATTGAAAAGTGAGGATATATATTTGTAGGCTTCATTCGCACTGTGGTCTTGTGGAGTAAAACAACTTGCCCAGTAACCACTGTTGGCAGTAATATTGTAAGAGTATTCAGAGTATTTTTGTCTCAGTATTCAGAGTATTACTGTCTGTAACCACTGATCTAATGTGTGAGGCAGGAAAAATAAAATCAAAGTCTGTTTAATACATGTGAGACTGTCCTAACATTTACAAGTAGAGGTTAAAAAAAACTTTCCTCAGCACCGTTAGTTTTTTCAATTATTTTAAGGGCATAAAATGCAAATGGTTGAAACAAATATCTAATGAGATTTAAGCATTTATTCCAAAAAGACAAAAAGAACTGGCAAGAAGTTGTATATCAGTAGTCAGACACAGTGTGTAGTTCATTGTCATATTAAATACATTCAACTAATATTATTATAATCACATGGGGAAAGAATATGCATTTAATATTTCTATGTGGTAAAATGTCTGCATATTACCACTGAATACAAACCACTTCTCTTTGTGACCACAGTACAGCTGCATCTTTACAAAAGCTAGTTCACTGCTATTAGCAGTTTCAGAAGCATAAAACCGGGTGTTCCAATTAGGGAAAATAAGAAGAAATAACAACAGAGAACACAAAATGTCAATAAACAAATGCATCATAGGTTTGGCACAAAACATTATTTAAATAATGTTCAGTTTCTGGTTTATCGCGTGCAACTTTCAGACGGTACGAGTCAGAGGAAACGAGAAAGGCCACACGCACCAGCGTCCTCCTCTCTTGGCTCAGACGTGATTATTGTTAGACCGAGTGTGTCAGAGCTCACAGCAGGTACCAGGCAGCGAACCCAGCGAGAACGGCCACCCAGGCAGCCAGAGCGACCTGACAGGGCGGATGTCTGAGAAGCATCATGGCTAACTGGCACGCATAGGTGGGATTTCCACTGACAGCTGTAGAGGAGGTGGAGGAAGTGAGGGATGGAGAGCAGAGGAAAAGAGGCCAAGCAGGAAGATTAGATTCATCAAGACCTTTTCATGGTTGGGTTTCAACATTGTCAGTGTAGTTACAGTAGCATATGGCAGATTTCATTACTGGATATGCTCCATTACAGGTAGATAATTCAAGTGGCCTGTTACCTGGGCTCAATCACTAAACTATCTCTAAAACGCAGAGGGGTGAGTCTGCAACACTGTTGTCATATTGATACCTGAGGTTTTAAGCTTTTTCTTTTCTCTTATAAACACTGTTTGGGAATTAGTGCTTCTTTCAGACCTAAACCCTTCAAATAATGTCTTACCCATTTTTGCAGCGTAGTAGGGGCACTTGTTGATGTCGCCTCCCTGCATGATCTCTGCATGACTATGTCCAAGACCTGCATCTTGGACTTCCTCTTTGATGGTCTTCCCAATCTCTTCAAGCTCTGTGAATACCTGTTTTCAGAGTAAAAGCAGATTATAGTCATACTTTTTTCTTTTTCTGCCACTGTTTTTCTGCATAGTGTTTCTATATCATGTTGATTTTTGTAAACATCTGTTATCAGGACTCTCCCCACCATCATGTTAAAGCCAAAGGCCCGGTTGGACTCGTCCACAATCCTCTCTTTGGTCTCAGTGTCCAGTTCCAGCTCATTCATCCTGCTTCTGTAAAGCTGCTTGAAGCCCTTGTGACTGTGGATGCCCTCGAACTGGTAAAAGTTGAGACCCTCACCCGTTGAGGGGAGCTTCAGTGCCCTCTGGGCTACTTTCTTCAGGATCTGTCCACCTGAGAGGTCACCCATGTAGCGGGTGTAGGAGTGGGCAACCAGCAGCACTGGATCTGTCTCTCCCACCTCGTGGATGCGGTCCACGTAGGGCTTGGTGCCTGTGGAGAGGCTGATCTGTGAGGGAGAGCATAAAGAAGTTCAGGAGGCTTTGCAGTTGAGTCACAAAACTTGCTGCCATGTCTTGTTTTTTTCACATGAAGTTTGTTTTTGTTGTAATCCATTTTATATTAGTCTCTGCAAAGGAAAGAAAATTAGAAAACACAAAATTAATATTCAAGGTGCCTTAATCAGAATTTAAAGTAGTCCATGTCTAAATATCAGTGGTGGTGCAAGAATAACCAGGTGATTGTTGGTCTATAAAAGACCAGCCATGTTTGAGACTCCACCTTGTAACCTTTATGTCATGAGACTGACATGCAGCCTCTGTGTGCTCTCTGCTGACCTGGCTCTCCCAGTCCTCTCCGTAGAAATACTCAAGATCCCGGGCCAAGGCCTCACGCCTGTGAAGCTCTGCTGGGAAATAGATCGGTGCGATGTGAGGATGGTCTTTGTTCTTCTCGATCTCCTCCTCCATGGCTGAGTAGACGAAGTAAAGAGCTACTGTACCTCTCTGACAACAGAGAGAGACGGAAAGAAGTGGGACACATTCACAGATGAAATGGGAACTGTATTGTCTAATGTAGCATTTATGCAATAATGAGTAAAAGTTTCAGAAACTGTAACACATCCCATACTGGTGAATGGGGAGTTTAGATGTGCTAATTGATGTTCTTGACAACTGACGATTTTAAAATTAGCTTAGTAATGTTGTTTCTGATCAAATGGGCACAAATCTTAACTGTGTCACAGACACAAACCCATATGTCGTCACTCCCTCGGTGACTTTCACTATTTGACCAAGATCAAGGGTCACAGCAGTGCAGGACACTTGAAACCCAACCTTAAACAGCTCCCTTTTGATGCGGCCTCTGAGGAAATCTTTGACAAACTGGCAGTTCTCTGCTCTGTCGTGGGACTCCTTGGTCCCCTCTGCTAACATCTCGGAGAGATCGGTTGGACTTGATGGAAGAGGGTTTAAAAGAGAATGGAGAAAAAGAGACAGACATAAAACACGTGTGCTCTGGTTGTAATTTAAATGTTTTTCTACAGTGCCTCGAACAGCAGATGAGTGCCAGTTTCAAAACAGGCTGCTGATCTCAGAGGTTTTCCTCCATACCTAAGAACTTCATCATCATCATCACCCACAACAATCCTTGCCCCTCCGTTCGTCACACTGTTGAATTTCGGCTCTGACGTCACCCTGGCTTCCATCTCTGTGGTTGTCTCGCAGTGTTTTCACCTAAGCAGTGAGCAGAAGAAAGATCTATTAATGAAATGTAATGCATTTATGATGATACAATATGAGAAAGCTAATGTAAGATGCTACGACAGGTGCAGAGAGAATCTTGTATATTTATGCAACAGTGATGGAAGTGTCTCACTACACCAGTGGAAAGGAAAAAACTGGAAATCAGGATTAGATTCTTAGGATAAAAGTTTTTGATAAATCCTTTCTCCTTCATATCATGTAAATTGTCTCTTAGAAATCCAAGTTTGTTCAACTTCAGTTTCTTATAGGGTAACAAAGCTCTTTAAATTATAGTGACACCACAAGAGGCTGTAGATCACTTTTGTAACTCCTTGTTAAACGCTGCTGTGGTTAATTTTTGAGCTTCATGAATTACTGTACTATTTCTCCGAAACATTATCTTAATATTATTAGTATATGGCAGTATAGTCACAGTGTTTGACACGTGTTTTCACAAAATACAGCACTGAAACAAGTCGAAGCAAGCAGCTGACTGGCTAGTGGACAGTTACAAAACTGACATTGCACGTCTTCGGTATTATGTAAGCTAAATGTCAAGAAAAGACAGCTCTTTGAAGACCATAAAGACTAAAAAAGCACATTCTGTCTGTGTATATATAAGTACACACTAAATATTATTACTGTATTTCCGATTAATGAGGATAAAATGTGTGTTTACCTTGATAAAGTGCAGATGTCACTGCCTGTTACAGGGCAGAAGGACACAACGGGAGGGGGCGCGGTTCTTGTGGGAACAAACCAATCAGAGTTCTCTCTTTGGAGAAGACTCACGCTGATTGGTTAGCTTTGCCGACCGTCCTCCAATCATATTTCTCATCACAGAAAAGAGGCGGGCTTCATTCAGAGCACCCTAAATATAATTAAAGTGTTGTGGGAAATGAAGTTTGCGCAGGTTGAGTATTATAAAAAAGTTAAGATACATATTTTGTTTTAAAGCTGTATTAGCGAAGGGTTTCAGCCATGTACGGTTATACAAACACGATTGATTTACGTGCAAAATATGTCCAGTGTACCACGTGCATTAGTGCACATTTGATGAAGTGCTTATTTTCCAGTAAATTATTTATTTATATTTTTCAAGAGATTTATGTTCATAGAATGCAAAAGGATGATTTCTTGTTTTAAACATTTATCCATTTAGGCCGGTAGTTATCCTTACTAATAAAATCTGGTTCTTACTCCGATCCTCTGTGCTTGAGCTTATGTTGAAATAAATTGTTCATTTTTATTTATTTATTACTTTATTTTTTAGGTAAACCTAGCTGCAGACAGACCCCACATTGTCCATGGTTGCATTCACTGATCTTTCTTTATTTCCTGTCTTTGATCCCTACTCATTGCCACACTCTGAGCTGTAGTATCTATTTAGACCGCCAGGTGGCACTAGACACCATGTGATGTACCTCAAATGTGTATCGAATGGTCAAACTATTTTGTTTAGCAGCTGAACAGTATTAGCGGGCCAGGCTGTCAATTCAGATGGAGCAGAAGGTTGCTGGCTCATTTCATACACTCCACTGGTGATTGGTAGTATTTAGGCAGAACCTGCTGTTATGTGAGTATTATGTGCTTTAACAACATGTAACCTCACCAAACTCTGCAGCAACTATCCCCATCTGTAACTGTAAACCCTCATCACAGTTTGTCACTTTGAGTTATATCACCACATTCTTTGCTTTTCGTTGCTTCTTCAGTATGACGCCACGGATGCAAAGACACAACCACATGTCCTGTTCTGGCACCGGCTGATAATGCAAGGGAACTGTATGGTTTACATGTCCCTGGCCATATTTTGTATGGTTTATCCCCTTGTGGCCTGTTGTTTACATTGCTGCCTTCTGTTCATCTATACGTTCATCTATACATCTACTACCTTTCACCAGATAGGGGCTGTTATTGTGTGGCTGCAGTCACACCCTAGCTAAAGAACATCCTCGATTCACCTATGGGTTCCCAGACGAACACTTGAGAACATGAACAAAGGAACAAAGGTACTGAATTGGAGTTTTTTCCTCTGCAAAACCTCCCTGTATTGAAAGGGATTCTGGCAGCTCTGAGGGCTTCTTTCATGTCTTGAAGGGCCCTGGAGAGCCCTGCTCCACCATAGGAAAACCCCACTTCGACTTGTGGCTGTCTTGCTCCACAACATCCAACTACGGACACACCTCTGTTTGTTTTTGTCATTGTTAATAAGCGAGACGAGCTTCCTATGATCAACAATATTGCATTGACCTCGACTCTATCGCTGCCTGAATTATTTTGCTTTTATATTCAATACAATTTCCTGTGTTTATGAACATTTTGGCTGCTTTTCTCTGACTCATTAGTCATTAACAATATATAGGAAGGCACATGCAACTTTTTAGAACTGATGTGTTATACTCTTAAGTATGCCTGTGTATTCCCAAAGAGGCATTTATCACAGTGCAACCTGGATACAATCATGTTTTGATCACTCCCTCTAAGTGCTAAACTAAGGCCATTGCTCCCTGGGGTTTACATGACGCTGCTATGATCAACCGCTCAGCCATACCAGATCCTGGTAATCACACACCTACCATGTGGTTAGTTTGTTCCCTTACATTGTTTACCACATTCCAGATTGTTTTTGGCACAATATTTTGCATCTTTATTACACAAAAGGGAAACCTTCCTGTCTGTGAAGGATTTCCTCTTGTTTTCAATAATGAAAAGGCTCAGGCTAAAAAAAATCCAGAGCTGGGTTCATTTTGGCTCAGTTCAGATTTTAGATAAGTATTTTTTATCTTGTAAAGACCAAATGGGAACAGTAGCAACAGTGGTGGGCCTTTGATATTTTGTAATTTTTTGTTTAATTCAGTGACATTTTTCTGATATTTGACTCAGACCAATTAAATAAAGCTGTTCTTCAGTCAGTGGCATTTTTGGCCTGTCATTGTCAAAACACATGGCTCATTTCCTCATGTGCTTTGACAATGACAGGCTGAAAACATCATCGTCATACGAACTAACAATACATCTTATTGTTCTGGAAACATAAACAAGATAGATCTTAAAGTGATGTGCCAGACCACCTTGTTTGGCACATCATCCACATCTAACATTTTTTCTCAATGAGTAGACATTCAAGGAATATTTATGCATTTTGGGAAATACGCTTATTTGCTTTCTTGCTGAGAGTTAGATTAGAACACTGATACCACTATCATGTACGGTAACTATGTTAATCATGGAGTTAAAGCCAGGGGGCGGTTAGTTTAGCATTAAAACTGGAAACGCTGGGAAAGACCACGTCTAACTGTTCCAAAAATATACCTACCAACAACTCTAAAGCTCACAAATAAACACGCTGTATCTTGTTTATTTAATCCACTCTCAAGCAAATGTGCAACTGCTCAAAGAAAGCATTTGTTTGATCTAAATTATTTTTGATATACAGGAAGGTGCACTTCCTCAACAAGACCCGCCACCAATGCTTTTTAGTATATTCACAGTTGATAACATCAGTAGCTCATAACATTTATTAACAGCCAATCAGCATGAATCCCACATATTATGATGGTAGTGAAGGATATTTCTGCACCTGCTGACTGGGATTCTTGTTCATGCACACTCACTTCATGCAGGACTTTTCATGGCATCATGTCAGTCCGTTTACTGAACAAGTTTAATATTTGAGAAGCCGACAAGAACAAAGGCATTAAGGTGATACGAATTCAACAAGAGTTCGAGAAGCGGATTTGTTTTCTCACCTCCCGCAGGATACAGCACTATCAGTTTGCAACAAATTGGCAGCTACCGGCCATACATTTCTGATTTACAGCCTCAGAAAGTGAACAGCTTTGCGTCTCCGGTGGGTTTCAGGGTTGGGAGCCTGGACCTTGGTACCATAAATCCTGATGGCTGTGGTGGCCTGCGGAGAGTGTGCTTAACCCTACATCAGGTTTATAATTAGAAACATACCTCGCTCCATTTGCAGGCAGGAAACAGCCCGGGCCTCCATGTGTGTGCGAGGCTGTAGGGCTTACAAAAAGAGGAAAGCGTACACATGGGACAAGCATGCGATGTGATCACAGTCTGGTATTTGAACGCTGCGATCACCTCTTTAGAATGTGCAGGTGGATGGGAGGGCAGGATGGAGGGAGCCAATGAGACAAAGTAATGAGACGGGAAAGGAACAGTCATACTTTTACTGTATGTTTCAATTAGACATCATTGAAGTACAGACAGAGCTCTGCAGGTTGACTCAGAGTCAAGGAGCAATGGGATTTGACTGTTACCATGCATGTACAATTGTTATAATAAGAAAGGCTGTTTTGAACACATCTGTGAGCTCATCGTGTTGTTTTTCAATGTCTATTTCACACTGAAAATGTATTAAAAAATGTTGTCATAGCTAAACAGAATTTTGAATTTGTTTATAGTTTAGAGTTTATAAATTGAAAATGACAAACTTTTCTTAAGTTTTAATTTCATTTTAATAAATAGGATTTCCGGGTAATTTTAACCTTAGTGCAGTGCTTACTGGGAAGTCTATGCAAATAAGCTGATGATTTTTCGAATCCATCAGCATCGAATATTTTGTCACCTGAACTCACTATTTTTAGATCTGAAAGTGATAATTAATTTAAACTTGACTCAGAAGATTTTAAGTTCATCAGGATTTACTGAGTTTTATTGAAATAAGAGACCATCTACATTTGTTGGCACTTGTTCAGTTTTTAATTTAAATGCTGATAATTTAAGTTTCTAAGGCCTAATGACATCTCATTGTTATTCATACCAGATAATATACTGTAAGTTGCAGTTTTTCCAGTGGAGCAACATGTTCTTCAGTCATGATACAACATGTGTGCTTCTGCTATCACTGAAAATAATTTTCTTTATTGTAACCCAGAAAGTTATTGTCGTGAAAGAAGATCTTGCTCTGCTGAGCTTGACATTGTGGGATATTTCATTTATTCAATCCCCAGCATTCACTGATCCCCCTTATACTTTATCTGTGAACCACTATGTCTCCAAAGAAATCTGAAACATATGGAGTTGGAACAAATCTTAAGTCTGATTAGAAACCCTATATATTAGTGATGGGAAATCCTATTTTGTAAGTGAAAACAGTTATATTTGGTTGAAAGCCACAAAAGACAGGAAATCCTGTTGATCCCTGCAAACACAAAATACACCCAGTTCTGTATCCAACTTTTTCACAAGATGCTCTGTTCTGTCTGTTGCATTCATAACCACACAAATATTATCAATTCAATTTGCACAAATTGCATTATGTAAAACAGTTTGTTTCTGATTTTTGTTTCAGCCTCTCTCCAAAGAAAGTCTGATCGTGGATCACATCAAATTCTCGGGGCTTCTCTGCCAAACCAGCCACAACCAATCTGCAGCGCACACGAATGGTGAGTAATAAAAGACATTTTCTTTTAAAGGACAAGGAAAAGGAAGACTAGTGCAGACATTCTCTGTGCAGTCCCACTAGTTTAGGAGACTATGTTCTTGGACACGCTTCACGCCATGTTCTGTTTCATCAATTGTTTTTACGAAGTGTCGCGTCCCACCACCCTGGCAACAGTGGGCCAAGGCCAGACAAAGCGCTTGCTAGTGGGATGTGTTTGAAAACAAAAAGAGTTAGGGATTCACTGGTTCGCTCTATGTTTTTTCCAGTAATAGTAGAGGGGATGTGTTGTGGGGTAACACAGGGTGAGGCTGGGGGAATCTGACAATAGACAATAGATAATCTGCATCACAACATCCATTGTGTTCTGGGGTGAAATGTCTCCTAGATATATTCGCGGAGCCCAAATATTCCCTCTTTTTGAACCAGACCCAATTTTTTTTTCAAATAACAGCACAGCATTCTTTCACCAGGGAATCCACAACAAAAAATGTTCTATTTTTGTATCTGGGCATTCAGACAGCACTGAGGGGATTTAAAATTTGATTTTTTTTTAAGTAAAAGGGAATACGTGTATGCAGCAAGGGGCAGTTCCCTATTTGGACTTAAGTATTCCCAAATGACACTAGATTGGATATATGCTTCATTTGTCCTTATATGGTTAATTAAGTGCTCTACATACATATTTACACTCATTTACACATACATTAACACCTTCACTGGGACCACAGCAAAGTTCATGGGTTAATGTGTGCAACGTTTTTGACATGCTGGGCGTACTTCCCCCAGATGGGCTGAATCTTTGTTATACAATTTCCCTCTGAAACAACACATTGAAGCCAGCATGCAGGGCTGCTTCTCACACCCGACCTATAGAAAAAAGGCCTTGTGGGCCACGCTGCACATTTGAATTCTTTGAAACCGATGCCTCACCCAGCGGGGGGTTCCTGCTGAAAGGAGAACTTCGGCTCAGCCTCGGCCTCAGAGACTAATACAGGATGGAGGGAGGAAGACTACTCTGCTCCCGACATTATGTCCCCAGTGTTCCCAGTACCCAATCCAGTTTTGCATTCCCAAATAAACCCTGATAGGTGAGAACAGCCTGGTTCCTCATTAGAGAGGTGTCAGATGGGCGCGCAGGCGGCTGGCTGGCTAATTAAATGTGTTTACCTTGGCTGCACTCATCAGACTGACAGTCTCCACTTGAGAAAAGTAGGGGATTTCCTCAAGGTCAATCTCATCAATACTAAACAATGCCACATCCCACACAACTGGGTGAGGGAGGGAGGTAGCAGGAGGGTGCGAGGTGGGGTGGTAGGTGCCCTTTGGGTGCTGAGTGATATAATCTGGTCAGTTATTGTAGCACTGCCCCTCGAGGCTTCAAGGACTTACCTTGAATGCAGCACAATGAACAAGAGAGGAAGTCAGTATTTTGTTGTATATTAGCAGTTGGCAGGTTTATAGCTTAATAGCACCATTATATGCAGCTCCATTGTGTAAGCTAGAGTTCATGAGATGCACTATACAGTATGTATATACAATAAGAATAGACTGTGAGTTATTCTAGACGTAGAATAGGCCATAAAGTACAGTGAGAATGCAAACAGTATAGGTGATATCATACCATACATTTTAAGCACCAGGCTCCAGTAGGAACAGACTCCTTTAATGTAAGCATTGCTTTTATTACCGTTGCTGCCCACTGATCTACCCTGTCCAGGCTGCATTCAGACTATAGTCCAGACATAATCTAATTTGTGCTCACACAGACAAAATGGTGTCGTTCTGTTCTACGTCTTGTGCACAATTTTCTTGTGACTGGTTTCATATTTTTATGTGTAAATCTCATAGAGAGTGTTTCTAAATTCATACCTCAACTTAACCCCGTCTAACTGAAACCAATATAAAAAATGTCAGAAAATGTTGTTTTTAAACTACGGTATGGTGTATTCCTGATCTGCTGCTGAATAATGTTAATAACTCCATCTGATGTAAATTGATATAAATTCAATTTAAAGCTGCACTTATCAATATATGTTTTATGTAAACAAAGGGTGTCACACAAAGGGACAAACCCACAGAAAATGATCTAACGCTTCACTTCACTAGTTTGTTGGTGTCTTTCAGCTCGTTGTTTTGGTTTTACAGCGTACAACTTTAATGTTTTGGTTCACTCTCACTGCTCTCACCAGTGTTGTTTCCAGCAGAGAAAACATTTGGTTTTAGCTGGTTTCAGTGAAAAATGTATCGTACACTACCTGACCACAAAGTTTGTTTTCCTTCTGGTGAAGTTAATGGAACATTTAGTTGCTAAAAAGCCAAGTATTTCCTCAAGGAGTTGTTGGAGACAGAGTTTAATGCAGGTTTAACAAGTAGACCTTAAGTTGCACTGCGCTGGCATTAGCTCCGCCACTTATTCTTCAGCAAGGTCATTCACTGCAGTAAACATTTGGATTTGCTGACTTCTGTTTTACCCCGAGTTTGCTGTGGCCAGGTCAGGTTTCAGTCCAGACATAGTTTTACACTCTGCTTACTGTTAGTCACCTGACATCCTCAGAGAAAAATAGAAATCACTGCCAGAAAATAATTCTGCAAAAGCATGTTAGTTTTCCCATAACCCACTTTTAATGAGACAATGCAGCTGATAGCTGAAAGGACCAAATGGAAAAATCAAATGTAAATTAATACCTCATAATTTCTGAGACAGCTAAACCACAGACACTTTTTTATTCCTTTTTCCTATTGTACTAAGAGAATGGCTAATGCTGTTGACAAATGAGTTCAGTATACATTAATCCTTCAACGTCATCTCCCTTAAAGAAGTGTGGCCTTGGGGAAGAAGAACATCAGGATAATAAAAGAGATCATACAGCCATGATTAATGTATGTCTTTAATACCTCTTCATATAGATGTGCATGAGATGAATTAAGGCGAGATTGGCTATAGCTCATTTAATGTAAGTGTGTTTTCATATGGTCAAAACGTTCAGGTAATTATCCAAACATTCAACTGCCATTCATCATTTTAAATTCAATAGTACAACTTCTATTTTTTTCATTTATTTATCAGTTTTTTTATTTGACCATTTCTGATGACAAATACGAGCACCTGCACGTGTGGTGTGCAGTCTGGGTTGGGAAATAATCTTGATTGTGGAATAGGAGGTATATTTGATATGTTCTCATGAGGGGATCAAGAACATGAAACCCACTATTTGCTACTTATTGAAAAGTAGAGATAACACCGAAAGCTTGTAGTTGGATAACATAATAACATCACAGTATTACATACTGAGATATATAATAATAATAATCACTTGCTGGCATTTAAATTTTCCTGTGACATGTCACCTAAATAAATACATCCCTACAACTTAAACAAAGTCTTCCTTTATTCAGGAACAGAAAACACTCTGAGGGTTGGTTTAGATTTTCAAGGATTCAGATAAAATCTTCATATTCGATCCAAAACTCAAGGCCCATTTGTTCTGCACAGACTACACCCTGCTATAACTATTGGCCCCAGCCTGCCATTCATTATTTCTGCTATGAACTTGCAGGGTCTTGCCTGGTATTTCCATCTACACCCCACCCCACACACACGAACAAGCATACTGTATGAGTGTAGGGCACACGCACTTGTTCTTCCCTTATTATCCATAAGGACCCCTGACAGCCTTGGAATGACTTGATTGTGTTTTAATTCACCAACCTCAAGTCAATCAATGTACTTTTTGCAGCCTTGAAGTTTGCTTTCTTGCTATCCTTTGATTTAGATCAGTATATCAGTGAATTGCTTTCAGCCAAGCAAATGCTGTGGCTCTAGGGTGAGAGTGACATATCTGAACAACTAAACATGGATTGCCATGAAATTCATGGTCCCCTGAAGATGAAGGCGATGGTATTTTTTTTTTCTCTAGCACAACCATAAGTTTGATATTGTGGTTTTGAGTGAAATTTCTTTTGTAGGAATTGTACTCACTTTGTTGATCCACTGACGTTTCATCTAGAACCATCATCAGATCAAAACCTCAGTGTTTCTGATATTTAGGTTTATGACCCAATACCTGGAAAACTGAGTCCCATCAGCCTCAGCTGTACTAATTAACCAATGTTAGCATGCTGACACAGTAAAACTAAGATGGTGAATATGGTAAATATTACACCTGCTGCCATTGAGCATGTTGGCATGCTGATGATAGCATTAAGCTGAAAGCACCAGCGTGCCTAAGGACAGACTCACAGAGATGCTAGCATGGCTGTATACTCTTAGTCTGGTCAAACTGTGTTTATCTTATTATGGAATGAGGCTTCTGAATACTTGTGCAAGGTATATGAGCTAAAAGAGACCATCATTGTATCCTAAAATATCCCTGCATGATTCCCTACGACTCTGTGGCGCTTGGAGCCTCTCCCTTTGGGACCACTAGCTAATAACGGCATACAATCAGTTGGTGTATCACTTTTTTGTCATATTAGGGCATATCGAAAAAGGAAGAGCGAGCAATGGAGCGAGAGAGAGAGAGAGAGAGAGAGAGAGAGAGAGAGAGAGAGAGAGAGAGAGAGAGAGAGAGAGAGAGAGAGAGAGAGAGAGACAGTTCCTCCTCCAGATTCTCAGGCCTCTGCAGGTCTGTCTCAGTGGCAGAATGGACGGTTCCTGTGTTTGTGCCTGTTCCTGTCTCCTGCTGTCACCCTGAGGCGCGTCGCCATTGTTTCCTCATCTAGCGCCGGAGGTCAGGGCTGCTCCCTCACTTGCTCATGCTCTCTCCCGACCTTGTGGCCCGGGAGAGGGAGGGGAGCTGGGAGAGAGCAGGAGGCGAGGCTCCAAACAGGGCTGGTCACACCTAAATGAAGTGGAGATACAGTTCTAGAGTGGGCTGCTGAGTTGGAGCGCTGTTGCCTCTGAGAGTGAATGAGGGCACACATACACACACACACACACACACACACACACACACACACACACACACACACACACACACACACACACACACACACACACACACACACACACACACAGACAAACACAGTTCACTTGCACGTCCACCTTTTGTTGTGCAGCGGGGGGATTCCAGCTTTTCTTGTAAACACTGTGCAGGTAAACAGACTCCCTGTCTGGCACATCGAGATTAGAAGCGATTGACTTTATTCTGCTGAACTCAAATGTACTTTGTTTGTTTCAGACACATTTACTTTGGTCTTGTTCTTTGGCTACAACTGTGCACATCACTTCTTTATTGATCTCCAAACCATCCCACTCAGTTCTTCTCTACTACTCTAGATTTCTGCTGCATTCTACTATTACATCTTACTGTAATTTCTACAGTAATTGCTCTGCTCTGCTTTACTCTGCCATGACATTAAATTATTGATGTGCACTTGGCCACCTCCTGTACATCATGATCCATGAAATGCCAGTTGTGTACTTCTGTCTTTCTTGTCTTTAACAGATGTTGCTCAGAACAATTTTCTGGTTTCAGCATCATATAAGTGTGTGAAGAATCTGTATCTGGTTAAAATCCAGCTCAGATATTTCAATAAATACAGATTTCACTGCACTGCTGCATCTTGGCAGCTCTGTAGGATTCAGACTGACATGTTTATACAGTCTTCTCACCTCACAGAGAGCGTAAATTGGGGTAATTTACACATAAAATTACCATGATGTTTGTACTGGCATATGCGTCCGATGCTCCCATCATCCTCCCAAAATAAATTCAGCATGGTCGTATGATGGGTCATGAATTATTGTTTTTAAGGAAATCATCACTATGACCGTGTTAATGGAGTGTTAAGGGCCTGTCATCATTGCTGAATTTGTCTCTGTGCTGTATCAACTTGACAGCAGTGACACTGAAACTTTCTAAGCTGTGGTCGACTTCCATACAGAGCTGTACGTATTATATAAATTAGAGTGTACACGTTTGTTTATTCAAGGAAAGTACACTGATCATTTTTTTTTAGTCAACCTGCTTCATGTTCAGACCCTCATCTGGGAGCTGCTTGATTAATCCACAGTCACCTAGTTTATGGGTGGCCATGGAGCAGAGAGAGTCAGTGGAACATCTGAGTGTGGTGTTTTAATCATGAGTACTTATGGTAGCTGCTGAGAAAGGGTAGAACATTACAGTAATCTATTCACTATTTATTTTACTTGTATTCTGTTTCAAGATTTGCATGATTTTAAAGATTTACACACAGGTCGTAAACAAAGCTGATGTTTAGTCGAAGAATGGCCCTTTCAATCAAAGCAAAAAAAAAAAAAAAATCCCATTTAGAATATTGATATTGATCTACTGTGTGATTTACTGTAAAACCAATATTATACCCTCTGTGATCTCCTGTGACTCAGATGATGCTGCATGTTGCAGAGGCCATAAAAAACAATGTCAGGCTGTAAACTGATCTGCTCAGTTCTGTCTTAGATCAATCTATGCATACACTGTATTGCCAGAAGTATATGGACGCTGTCCAGCATACAGTGATTTACAGACAATGGTGTGCTTTCAACTTTCCCAACATGTTTTTGGGAAGACCCACCCCCTTTTCAACCTGACAATGCCCCCTTGCACAAGCAAAGAAATGCTTTTCTCAGCTAGGTTATGGAGGAACTCGAGTGGCCAGCACAGAGCCCTGACCTTAACCTCACTGAACACCTTTGGGATGAACTGGAACGCTGACTGGAACGCCGAGCCAGGCCTTGTCATGCAACATCAGTGCTGCAATAATCTCTCCAATACTCTGGTTGCTGAGGTTCAACCAGGTTCCAAAATCTTGTGGAAAGCCACTCTCCAGAGGAGCAGATGTCGTTTTAGCAGCAGAGTAATGGTCATAGCTTTGGAGAAAAATATTCAACAATCATACATCAGTGTAATGTTCACCTGTCCACAAACTTTTGGCCATGTAGTATACAGGCTCGCTACATTGCAGGAATCATACCCACCCAGTCTTCCATCCATTTGTCTTTATATGTCTCCGAATACAAACAGTGAATTGAAATGTCCTTTATCTCCCCCCACATCTCCTCTACTTTCTGTCTTGTGGTGTTATTTGCTCAGCTGGCAGCAAAGGCCTGGACTCTATGCTACGCAGACATACATAGGTCCCAGCTGACTTCATATGTTATACTGATCGACATCTGAAAGGCTCTTTTCTGTCTACCAAAGCATGCATCCTATTTTCTTTAACACCTTAGGCTTACTTCACGTCACCTAATGGCACCTTTTTATGTGTATATTCAGTATGCCTAAATAAACAATTCAGGCTGCAAGGTCAGGTAGCTTCGGGGGAAAATGTTCCCAAATGTGATTAATAAGACTATAATAAATACTGTAGGGGCATGTTTATCTTTTCTGTTGTTAATATATGACTATTAGAAATGGATGAAAGAGCATCTGTGTTGCATTGTCATCAACTGCAGGTAGCTAAGTCACATAAGGCTTGAGATTTGACTGTGAAATCCAACATTTTCCAAGTTCTTAACTAATGGCTGGTGCCATCTGGTCCTGATGAGGAAAGGAAACACTCTGTAAGCTTTACATAAAAAAGCCTGCCATTTCACTCTTCATGGGGTGTGAGTTTGTCCAAACAGAGGCAAAGTGTTAGTAATAGATTCCAGTCATGATAAGGTGGTTTGTTTTTACTATGCCATTAGCAATCTCCTGTTGATCTTGAAGCAGAAGTGAGCACCAATATGTCATTTTTCTTTTCTGGACATCAATATAAATATAAATATAATTCCTCATCAAACATACACAGAAGCTTCTGTGGTGAAAGATCAACAGCAATTGTCATATGCTGTGTAGTATGATTCAGCCAAGGTGAAAAAGTGCTGAACACAAAGTGTAAAATTAGTTGTGGTGGAAAGCTGAATAAGGAAAATCGAGTATCACACAGACAAAAAACATGATTAAAGTGATTTGATTGTGCTAAATTCTGTTATATTTGATAATGAATTCCACCCACAGCCACTTGGCAAGTTCTTAAAAGTAATTTGAAAGGCTGTATTTTGCTGTACTGAAAACCACAATCAGGATTCATCCTCAGGGGACCGTGAATGTCTGTACAAAAACAACAAACTGATGTTTCCATCCCTCAAATCAAACCTAAACTCCACTGACATTGAATTAAACTCCATTCATCCCAATGTTGCACTGCGATAGTTGTATACCACCACAGGCCTTTTCTTGGCTATGCAGCACCTTGCTGTCTCTCCTGAAGCTGACAGTGAACAGGACTTTCTCCTGAGGTCCTACACCCTCCTGCACTGAGCCTCAGCTGACCTTTCATCAGTGAGCTCAATCAGGAAAAATCACAAATACAGCTGACATGAATGTACAATGATTAATTACTTACATGACCACTCATTTCACATGATGACACGCATACATTTCTGCAGAACATGTGTTACATACTGTCAGAAGAATGATCCCACTTCCCCTTAAAAACCTACGTAATTGTGTGCTAATTTAATTTTTTACAGCTTCACCCTCTTAAGTGTTTAAGTCTCTTCTTCAGTGTCCAGAATGGGCTGACAGGGATCTGAGCACAGTGCATCTGCTCTCGATGGGTTTGAGCTTTTGTTTGAATAAAGAGGTTTTGCATTAACAACAGGGTGCAGCACTCCTGGGAGGTGTAGGAACAAAGGCTGCTGTGTAGACAGGCTGTTTTTGTGAACCCGACTGTTTTCACATCAAGGAGAGGACAGTTAAAGTGGCGCTCATGATATTTTAGAACACAATTTAACTACCCTAGCCTTGTGTATTGGTGTGGCAAAATATATTGAAAAGTTAAAATGAGATTTTTAGGTTTCAAACTTCATGGAATTTTAAAGGAATTGGCAAAGTCTCATTTATCATTTTTTCCCCAGTCCAGTCACATTTTTCACAGCAGGACTCTGTTACACAGGATGGTTAAAACACACTAGTTGTTTTGGCAGAGATTTTTTGTTTTTGCATTCAAACTCCAAATACTGGGAGAACTGGTCATTTTCCATTCCATTGTTATCTTAGAGTAACTTCAAATACACAGAGACCTGTTTATGCTACTAAGTATATTGAATAGTCAAGGGTGTTTTTTTTCTACATGAAAACGTAAAGTGTGTCTTTAGCACATTGTATTTTGGTTTACTGTGATTTTGGTGTGTGTCTGTATGATATCATGAACTAACGTGATACACTTTAGAGGAAAAATGACTCATGCAAAGGCATGTCTGTGCCAGGAGGAGCAGTTTGCTCTGGTTTTCAGCCTTTGTTAACTTGTTCAGTCAGCATTTGCCAGACCAGATGGCAGCATTTTGGTTCTGCTCAATTGAAATTGAATAATTACAAAGATAGCTAATCAAGACTAATGACTTTTTAACACACAAGTTTTTTCTTCAGAGGTGATGGCTCCCTCCTCAGTCAACAGATAAAATGCGGTGTGAACGGTCATGGACTGTTGACAGAGCTGTCGACGGCGACACCAAGGCCTCGGCAGATACCCAGCATATGGTTAAATGCCCTGTCATGCTGGAGGTGATATGCTTAACACACACATGCATGCATACATGTATGCACACATCTACTCCCAATTCTACCCTGTCACAGCCTAAAGACTCCTCACACATTAATCACTGTGTAATTGGCCTGGGAAGCAGCGCTGGCCAGAACAAACTGGACAGCTTAAAGCTCTGTGGATAGAAAAGACTGGGCATAGATGTAGTTAGATAGATAGATTACCAGGATAGGACAGCTACCAAAAAAGAAAAAAGCATTTACGTATGTTCATATTACCCACAGGAGCAATTGTATGGAGCCCAGAAGGTGTCACAGAGAAAAGTGTTTTATTCTGTTTTGAACTATTAAAAAGTATATTAGCTGCTTGGTTGGTTGATTGGTTGTAGTAGTGGTTCTCAGAGTGAAAAAATATCTGTAGGAGCCCACTTTTGAATCAATACCCACTTGTCCTTAATTTCTAATGCAAGAATAAGTAAATGTAAGGGAGTGCATTTCTTACCATATTTTAACCATAACAGTAGGCTATGCTGAGACTGAAAGGAAGTTGACTTGAAGAAGTTCAGTGGCTGATTACATGGATGCCCCCCCATCTATGCTTTTTAACTTAACAGCTGTGCTGTTTGATGATATTGTGAATGTGACCCAGTAATTCCCAATTAGCTTTAGGTTTGGATAACTTGCATGTCCTGTGAATCCCCTGTCTCCCAGTGCTCCAGCTCTACTTTCTGCCAGCACAAACTACCTCTTTATTATCTATGCAATGATGTTTCCCAGATGCCATAATCAGGTACTGGCAGCCTGATGATTGACAATTGTGACAAGCATTGCAACACAGAAAGATGGAATCATCAGAAAAGCTTGTACAATACAATACATCTTGAATGTTTCCATGGAATTGACAGATCAGCCGAGGACAATACTCCACAGTGAGTTCTATTTTAGAAAAAGGACAGATTACTTATTGGACTCGCACACTTCCAGATCTCTGTCTTTGCTCACTATGCAGACTTACACATGACTCTAGTGTATCTCTTGACTTCAAAGCCCCATATTTCTCCCACAAAGAATGTACTGTTTTAGTGAACATGGCAGCAGTGACACTGAATTCTCATTTCTCATTCAGATTTACATCTCCATTCACTGTTCCCAAACTAATCTGGTCCTCCCTTGAATTAATCAAAGTGCTTTATGTGTGGCGGCAGCTATGTCAAATGCTGTCTCTGTCTAGCCACAGTGACAATCTGTACTCAGAGTTATGGATCTACCAGCTGTGTACAAGTGGCTATCAGGCCATCTAGTGAAGACTGGATGAGGACTGTAGGGTTAGGGAAAGCACCAGCAGTCTTTATTTTGGTTTAGAGGCCTCCTGTGGCCTTCTGAAATCCCCTTTAGAATCAACCTTGCCCCGTCCGCAGACTCCCTCCCCTTATGTCCATTCAATATATGAGCAATTGTCTGATAATTGTTGTGTTTATGTCCTGTGTTCTCTAAAAAGTACTTTGTTGTAAACCTGTATTGTTGGAAGCAATTTATAAATACATTTGAGGTGAACCCGGTTATGTTCATACTCACGTACACATGCATATGCACATCCTCATACAGTACAAGGGGAACCATTTGCATTGCATACACCCGAAATTAAATGCACGCACACAGATTTTAATTTGGAGTGAATTTTCAGCTGATGCTTGTTCGAATAAGCCAAATGAGTCGTTGTGTTCACCATGGTATAGTTGTTACAAGGAACCTGGTTAAGATGCCCAACTGTCTGCTGAACTTAGACGTTTACTGTTGTTTCACTCTCTGTGGATCTCACGATCACATAGGGTTGTAGGTGCATTTTATGAATGACCCTGTGTGATTGTAATTTGATGGATGGGGTGAAAAAAAATTACCGCTCATTTGTCTAATAACAAAAACTTATGGAAATAAGTAATTGAAAACCCAATCTTAACTTCACAGTGACAAAGTCCAAATAGGGAAGAGGTCGAGTTGAATGGATGGGTCAACAAAACCCATTTCCTATTTCCTATTGACAGTCAGAACTGATATAATAACCAAGTTGTTATGCAACGACAATACATGCATGCATACAAGCCCTAACCTTTTAACCTTTTAAATAGTTGCTTTAGCCCAAACCATGACCTTCCCTTAAACAGAACCATGTCATTTTTGTGCCTAAACCTAACCAAACCTTGACCATATTTGTTTATATTATTTTAGAAACAGAGATGTTGTTAATTCCTCAGTGATGCAGATTGTTTGAAAACAAAAACAGAACTTTATGTAACTGACAACACAAATTGGCAAAATTAACACACAAAGCAAGTCTTGACAAAGAGACTCGAATGCTACACAGTCATTTGTCAGAGGGAGAAAGTGGAATTTCCACCAACTCAACCTTACCAGAATTAATGAGCAATTTTGTACCTTCATCAACTGCCTATAAATCAAACGAGAAGTAAAAAAGAAGAGGAGAGAGGAAAAAGTATCCGATGAAAGCTTTTGGCATCGATAAAGGTTTTTAGAAAACTTTTTTCACATGCATGCATGTATGCTGAAAGTCTCCCATAACTATTTGTGCCTACAATAACCCCACTGGGCCACTGTCCGTCTATTGTTCTAAATCTATATATTCATTATTAGAATCTCTCACCAGCTTTTTCCCAGTGCACCCTGATGTTTAGCAGGGGAATAGTGTGTAGATTTACAGTTGCAGCAGGGTACTGAGAGCTCAGCATGTGTTTGTCCATGTTCACATCTATTATAAGTCTCCTCATGGCTCCCTCAGGGAGGGTTTTGCAGGGGAAAGCCAAACTATGCCACCCAAGGTAGTTCCACAACCTCTGACCTGTGTGACATCCCTCTCTGGCTGTCAAATCATGTGACCTGTCTCTCCACAGGAGGGAGTCACGGCTCAGTTCATTTTCACTGTGGCATTTTATTGTGCTTTCCCACCCATAGCGAGCACTTTGAGTTATTTTTCTACTTTAGCTGCAAATCGATAAACCCTGCACGCTAAGTTACACCATGCATATTTGTGTGTGTGTGTGTGTTTGTATGCATGCTTGCATACATATACAGTAGGAGGCCATCCATGCATTTTGCATTTTTAAATGGGTCTTTGTGGTCAACCAGTGTTTCTCATGAGAAGAAGGATTTCTACGTTATGAATCAAGTTTGACCATCAGGGCCAGTGGTCGATGTATTTCACTTGTTGTCAGTTTAATGTTTATGACATAAAGCTGTAAAGCTGTCAAGTCATCAGTCATGAGAAAATGTCTCATGACTGATGGAGGGGGAAAAACTCCATTCTTATTTATAGCTAACATTTCTTGGACGCCATGTAAGGAGGTGCCTCTGCATTGTTGCTGCCAAGCCAAAGGACAACAGTGTCGCCAGTTAATATTTGCAGTTTTAACCTTTATACCCTGTTGCAGGAGAGCCTTTTGTCCAGTTATGTATCTACATCATCTTCAGTGTTGAGTGAAATGAGGTTGAATTGAGTGAATGAGTGAAACAAAGTTCAACGATGACAGCGCTGCCAAAGGTAGATTCTATGTTGGATGAGTGGCGATGCTAATGTGACATTTCAGGTAATGGAGTCCCCTGTTGTTAGTGTGTTTTGTTTAACCCTAGTCAACAGGACTAGGGTTAAAAACCAGTTTGGAGGATTGACTGCAAACTGGGCCACACAAGTTTTATGCTTTTGTGAGCTTTCCTAAGACTCACATTAATTCCACATCATCTGCTGCTGAGACTATGTGTTAGTGCTACCACTAACTGGCCTGCTGGAGCTTCCTGGAGTACCTGTAATATCCATAGTAGCAGAGAAAAGCCTTTCTAATATGAGAAACTATGTAAGCTGGGGAAGACTAGAAATTAAGGTAGTTAGTTATTAATATTATAGTTATTAAGAAACAGACATTTGGACGTGGGCTTACTTGGTTGACAAGTTTGTCAGCCAATCACACTCAGCTGTGGTGGATGCAGCATTGTCGTTCCACTTTGAGGGGGTGCCCTTGTGCCTCTTAGCCCAAATTTGGCCTTTTTGGCTTCAGTAGTTAATGAAGACTGCAATAGACCGTAAACTCAAATAAAACCTTTAAAATGTACCTTACAATGCCGTATCCACACAGCGTATAGTTTTCCTCTGTGTTTTGTGTTGACTGCTCATGATGCAGCACAACCCTGACTGATAACTTAAACTTAAACTTAATCATGCAGGGACATTTTCCTGTGATCCCGTCTCCTCATTCATTTCAGCACATGCACACCTGGAGGCTGCACTTTACTGTGCACAATATTGGCTCCTTGACCAGCTGTGTTGTAATAGATTGAGGTTAAGAGTGTTGTTGATGAGGGAATGGAGGAGTGTCAGTGGAGTGTTTTCCACCCCACATTTCTCAGCCGGTCTAGGGATTTGAACTTTTGACCTTACAGTTAAGGTCACAGGCCTGCATCTCAAAACTGGATGCTACTGCTGTCCTGCACTGATTAAAGCAGAAATACCAGAAGAAATCCATCCAATAGTTTTGCAACATTAACATAACATTTGCATTTGCATAACTATGATTCAATTTCACATAGGAATAAGCGCTGAAGGTATGTCTGAGATCTTGGCAAACACACTGAGTGACCCAGCCTCCTGTCTGAGCCATGAGAATTATTTCTCTACAAAAAGTCTTGACGTAAAACGAAGCCTATAATACTGAGCTCAGTGCTGAAATACACGTGTTGGACTTGATTGGGTTGATTTGACATGATTAAATGACTGTTGTATTCCAGTTGCCTGCAGTGGGAGTTTACAGTATGTGTGTTTACGTTTGGTCACTTCCTTTGGTGTTTGTGTCCCGTCCATGACTCCATACACTGTATTTAACATCACACCTACAAAATGAGGCCATATGAGACAGAAACTTATGAAACACATATGAGGATCTCGCCATGCCCTTTTCCCAAGTAAAGCGAGTTCACGATCTGGACTCCATACTGGGTATGAGAAAAACTTAACCTCTCGAGGGTCAGCCAGGAAAGTCCAGTCCAATATAATCTGATGTCCTACTCCAATAACCACACTGGAAAGAAAATGTTGGGAGCTTGTTTGTGTTCCTCTTTGGGCCACAGCCTTGGAAAATGTGCAGGAGAGACCAAGCTTGTCGTTACCTTGCTCAGATTGCTTGTTTTACAGGAGCTGACATGTTTTGTAACATTCTCATTCATTTACTTTGGCTTTAAACCAAATCTAACTTCCAACATCTAACAAACCACTAAAGCTTTACATTTGAAAAGTATTTCAAGGTAAAATTGACCTGAGGATTTTTTTTGAGGGGAATTTGAATTTCGAAGAATAGATCTGATGTTGTATTTAGGCTTGTATATATTGCTTCTCTTCAAAAAGCAAGAGGATGCAAGTGTAGAATGAAAACATTACGTTTCCATAGCATTTTTACTTTTACAAAGATTTAGTTTAAACATGGTGTAAACTATAAATTGAACAACCACATTTTTTGACATCCTACAGAAAGAAAACTCTTCATAACAAACTTCTTTTCCTTCAATCTCGCTGAATACAATTTTAAAGGCTTTGGTAGGATGGAAATCATTCTGTTTGTTCTCCCACATCACCTCTGTGATGGAGAGCTTCCTGTAGCACAACAGAGAAATTTCACACCATCGTCTGACATCAGAAAGTTGCAAATGTGTCAAAAAAAACTCAGCAGATGACACATAAGATGGTGAATGCAATAATACACTGAGATTAATGGTAAACGTGATGAAACTGAGGGAAAGCAGCAGCTGTAATCTGAGTTTTTTTCAGACCTCAGAAACAAATTATGGCGTGCTTTAGAGAAATGTTGGCGGATTTGCCTGAACTCTGCTCTCTGTGGTTCATCAGACTTCAGAGAAACGCTGTTTTCAAAGGGCCAGCTCTTAAATGCTCTTGCGTGCAATTACACTACAAAAAATGGGTGTTTCAAGCGATTAAATCTCAGCCTCTGAGAATCATCAGTCTCGAGTCACAGTCTCAGGCAGGTTTTGATCCCTAAAACAGGTGATTTTATGTGGCTGAGGCGGAGCAAAGCTAAATTTAATAAACTCATCCAATGACTTATATGTAAAATCTTAATCTTGACAGTGACTTGTAAACATAGCTGTCAAATAAATGCAGTGATGTAAAATGTACTAGATTAAAATAAAATTATCAAAAAATAATTTGGCACAAAATGGAAATACTCAAGTGATTTACAAGCATCTCAAATTCACATCTCAAACATACAGCTCTTGAGTGGATGCACTGTGTTACATCCCAAAACTGGTGCTTGTTATTTGTTGCGCAACAAACGACAAGTGCTACTTTGTTATTTGTTGGCTTGTGAAGAAAATGTGAATCTGTTCATTCATCATTTGCATTGTCCGAGGAAGCAGTTGAGATTTAACAGAAGCTGACTTTACCTTTTAGAAATCTGCATTTTTATTTTTTTACTCATGAGCAGCTCCATCAAACCCCTGCATACTGTGATAAATGTCTTGTGGACATTTATCACTTGTTGCACCTTAAAGTGTGGGTAAATTGTGTAATTGTTTGCCATCTTTTACAGTGGAATCAGAGTGGGTTGGTAGTAACTGCCTGCAGGGCATGTCATGCCTTACAAAAGGAAATAGCTGAGAAGTCAACTCTCCACCAAGTTAATGGTGCTTGTCTGTTGAATGCCAGCAGAGGAGTCTGATAACCAGGCAACAGAGACACAGTCTGCTTAGTCCTGCATCACAGTGGAATGACTCATTACATGGGGATTGTTGCAAGCCTTTTGTACGTGACGTCTCCCAAAATGAGCCGTGAATGATGACATCCCGGTTTTTCTCTTTCAGGCCTTTTTTTTTCCTAACGAAAATGCTAATAAACAAAGATGTATTACATCCTTTTCTCTGCCGTGGAACAACTGGGACTCATTCCTGATAACTGATGATATTTATCTCTTTTCTTTGCTTTCTTTCCGCCCTCTGCTCCGCCTCGACTATTGTTCAAACAGAAGGAATGTCCCTGCATGGGAACGGTGATCAACCTGTTTTCAATAGCATCACCCGTGACCCTTCTAGCCACTGTAAAGTTAGAGAAACGTTGAATTCTTGGTCATGATGGATCTGAGGACATTCCAAAACCCCCCGGAGCTGTTTACGCTAATGCCTATGGATTAGATAAAGAAGAAGGGTCTTTGGGGATATGCGGTTTCTGTGACGGCTAGTACTGTGAACTCTTTCATTCTTAACCCCCCCACCCCCCTTCCCGATAATGGCACTGGTTTTCACTCTTTAAAAGTAAAAGAGTGATCACTGTAGGCAGCTCAAACCTTGTCTATCTTTCTGATGCTTCGTTTGTCGATGCTGATTATTGATAACGTGTTTAAGCCTGGAGCTTGTCGTCTGCAGGGGGTAACTAGGACTTGTATGCATGTGGAGAGGTCACCAGACAGTCAAGAGAGATGAGGGACACAAGTGCGTGTTGCTGAAGGGATCAGAGAGTGGTCAATGGTGGGTCAGCTGTGGCTCGAGAGGTCGTCAGTTTATTTCAGGGAAGTTTTTCGCTACATAAAATCCTTTCCATTTACCAGACTCACGGGAGAGGCTAGTCAGTTGTGCTGTCTGCTGCTGCCTCACGTTTCAGTGTACATGAAGTGAACATGTTTCACAGCAGCCTGCTCTGAAGTGTGTGAACACAAATTACATTTTGACATTATGTGCACAGCTGTCCACAGAGACCACGGCTGTATTTCTACATTTTTATATAAAAGTGGGAGGTAAAAATGATCATGATCTTATCAGTTAATGTTGTTTCTGAGAGTGTGTTGCCTTCCTTTAGTGCTGGGTGTATGTGTGTCTGTCTTTTAGCATCAGGTCCATGTTCTCATATCCTGAGCAAGAAAGATCATGTTAGCGTTTACTTCTCCCCCCAGCGTTTTTTCAAACAGTGACTTTCTTCAGGAAACCAGAGGAATTACACTCATATTCTATACCTGTCCCACTGACATCCATCACTTTCACCACACACACACACACACACACACACACACACATGCACACACACACACTTGTACTTATATCTTTGTGAGGACACTCATTGAGATGATACATTCCCTAGCCCCTTACCCAAAACCATCTGAACTGAATGCCTAACCCTAACCCTTACTCGAACTATCCAAAACCCAGTTTTAACCTGAACCCTAAAACCAAGTCTTAACTCTCAAACAGTCTTTTAAAGATGTGAGGACTGACCAAAATGTCCTCACTTCGCAAGGCCTATGCTTGAATTGGTCCTCACAAAGATGTTCAAGTACACACATACACACACACACACACAGCCCTGTGTGGTTTTGGAGCCAACATGTTTCCTATTAACGTCCATTCAGCCGTGCTGGGTATTAAGTTGTTCAAAGATGCACGGTCGAGAGCCTCAAATCACACCGGCTTACCCACAACCTCCAAGACCAAATCAGCTGGGCAATTTGTTGTCCAACTTGGTTATGTTCACTGTCTCAGGTGATTGGAGTTGAAGGCTGCTGTGTGCTGTGAGTGAAGCAGTGTTGTTTTTGTGCGGTTACCGTTTGACTCAAGGTGAGAGAAGATCAGAATATAGAAAAATATCTCTCTGCATTTCAGGTGTTTTACTGAACATCATCTTCACTGCAAGTGCAAAACTAGAAAAAGTCTGGAGCTTTACATCAGTGATATCAACAGTAAAGAGTGTAAGGTTTAACACCACCACTCTCAGTTACCTCATTCCTTAAATGTAGATCCAGAAAACTGATTAGAAGTAATTGGAGTTTTTCCTCTATTTGTGCCCTATTGTGTAACAACCTTCCCTTAAATACCAAGTTGGCACAAACAAGAGAGACTTAGAGAGGAATGGTCAGTACTGAACTAGCGCATTATACATTTTCACAGCATTTAAAACTGTGACCTGGCAGCTGGTCTTCATTGACATCTGTTGTAAAATCAGATACAAAACCAGCCTAATAAGATTCTTGTATCTTGTATCTTTGCTGAACGATGAATCTTTTATTCTAAACCTCCTCAGTTATGTGATGACTCTTTATAAACGTGGTTCACTTGTAAAAAAAAAATGTCATCATTATGGCACTCAAGAGGAGTTCCTGCTTCACCAAAGGACCTTACAGACAGTTTGTATGTTAGCATAATGTTATGCTGACTGAATGCACATACACAGAATGGCCTATTATGTTGCGTAATGCCATAAGTGTGTCGTTCACTGCATCAGATATACTTCTCTGTCTTCTTGTGAGGTCCAGTTTTCCTTCACTATTTGTGTCACCATTCACTCTGCTGCTTCATCTGTGGACGTGTCTCTTCATAAGTCTGTGCTTTTATTGTTCTCGGTTGGACAGTGCATGTCTCTTTCAGACTCTAATTAGCCCACTGGACATATTTTATTAGTCACACGTGGCTTGTAATGTTTTATCCAGTTTTATTAAGAATATTTAGACACACTGACCCGACACCTCTTTGTGTTTTGTGAAATTTTTTTCTTGTTGTAAAAATTTCCAAATTCCTCAGTTGAACTCGATCAGAGCGATGTGTCAGTAAAAATACATATTAATAAACATTCTGTACATATGTCAGCCACCTCCATCATGGCCGAACCTCAGCTGAGTAAGCACAGTATAGAAATCCCATAATCATTTCTGAATGTGCCCAAAAGGCCCAAACATGCAACTCTGACCCTCTAAACCGCTTGGTCCATGTCCAAACCATGTCTCATGTTCCCCGTATGTATCCACATAGAGGTCAGAGGAGAGACCTGTACCATGAAATGAATCTGCTCTCCATGGTTCCACTTTATTAGAGCTGACAGCTTTATAAAGCTATATAGGTTCCCTGGTGCTTCAGTCGAGTAATGAACCAGCGAACGAATACTTTCGAAATCGTAGGTGTTAAAATATCAGACGGGGACGTTAACAGGCGTTACATGTGCCTTTCCTCTTTACTCCTTTACTGGAAAAAGAGGGAATAAATAAGTTTCAGTCCTAAGGTGGATAAAGTCAAGTGATAGTCCCGTTGAATTATTCATTGTGCCTCAAAGTGGTTGTTCATACACAACAGCAGACTGTTGAGGTTTTGACTTGGCAACGCTCTTCTGTTTGAACTGCTTTATTCTGGTGAACCCGTAGCAGGAAGTCTCGTCTCCAGTGTTTTATTTCTCTCAGAGGAAAGAGAGCTTGCATGGTCTGTAGTATAGCTTATTCCACCTGTCTGAGGTGTGGTACTGCCACTTTTTATTAAGATCAAAGCGAGGAAGTAACTTCTCAGGCCAGTTCTTGAAAAAGAGAAGTTTCTCAGCACAGACACTGCCAGGCATTTTCCACTTCAAAACTGCTTTAAGTGATATTTAAGATATTACTGTTAAACCAAATGACTCCCTGTATTATGAAATGTGTCCCTCATAGTGTGGAGCGCACTACTCGACTCTACAGCTGTGTACTTGTTTTTAGTTCATTATTTGATTCTCAAGCCTCCACATTGCAACCCAGTTAGGTTAGTAATATTCTGAGCTTGTGAAGGGAAGCACAAGTTTGTGTAGAACAGATTTGTGAATAAAATCAGTGTACAAATGATATCAGTGGTGAGGTTACACAAAGATACTGTGAAAAAAAGAAATGCTTATGTGAATATCTGTGCACAGATACAAAGCAAGAAGCTGTGTGTGAAACTCGGCTGTGTGATGCTGAAGTTACATTTTCGAGACAGATAATGGTTAGTGGTCCTCCCAACTCAAAAATCACTTAATGTAGCTTGAAACAAAGAAAATTTGACAGATTCGTATTTCGTATGACTTTATTGAAAAAAGGGCTTGAGTATCATGGCTAAAATACTGCCTCTTGGTTTACAAACAGTGAAAATACACAGGGTAATACTCTAATACATCTCACGTATATGAAGAATATGTGTCAGAAGCTGCCTCAAAAGAAATGAACTTATTTCACATTGTCTTGTCCAAAGCAAGGACACACACACCCACTTTGATGATTTAATTAACACACTAATGTCAAGTAGATGTGAACCTGAATGTATTTTGACATTTGAAACTGTTCTGCACATTTTAGTCTGAAATGTACATCGTAAAAGCTCTGGTGGCATTAATGCAGGATAATACAAACTGTCTGTATATTTGGCTGATGCACTTTAATCATACTACCAGTAAATGTTGCCCACAGTGATTGTTTAATGAGTGTGGCACTAACACTACGGGGGATAAATGGGACCACGGTATTATAGAAATGCCCTTTAAGTCTGTTTAGTACAGCTAATTAGTTATTGTTACAAATGTGTCTCATTTACATAAATCATTAATGAAACTAATGCTGCTAACAGTGTGGTAAACATTTCCCATTAATTAATTAAGTTTACCACTTTTAAATGACGTAATATTTTTCCTGTTATTGAGATAATTAGCACATCGTATTTAAGAAAGGTTGAACTTTACAGTAACTACACTGTTTTCTAATGTAATAATATAAAATTAATGTCCATTAGCTTCTATTCCATTAATGGGAAATAAATTACCCTTACAGGTTTATTGTAGTATTAGCTGCAAATTGATAAGATTATCACCTGTTACAAGTCAGTCAGCAAATAGACCACGTAAAACAAAACAAAGACCATAACAATTACTACAACCACCAGGACCACTACGATTTTAGAGGGGGAAAAAAAACAGGCTCTAATTTTGCGGCATGGCAGCAGTTGAGTGAAACTGAATGAAAGCCTGTGGGGTTCTGGGAGTGTCCAGATTGAAAGCACATGTTGGTTGCTCAGCTCTCAGCTCAGAGGTTTTGTTCTGTCTTGGCCCGGTGGCTCTATTGACACATCATACATCAACCCCAGTAATGCTATAAAAAAATCAAATCAAGTGTTCGACAGGGGACGACTGGTGGGCTGAGCTGCATATTTTCCTGACTCATGTCACACGATGACATTGTCTTTTGTTTGTGTGTGTCGGACTTCACAGATTTTATTCAGCACACCCATTTAACTTCTCAGATATGGAAACGATGTGGTGAGAACATCAAACCAGAACGGCAAAGTTTATTTTGTTTGGCTGATTTTTGCATCCACACTGTAAAAAATGTCAACAGATAGCGTTGAAATATTGCAGGAAACCTTAAAAAATTAAGTTTAATACTGTTTCTAGCATTTTATGGAATAGCCTTCATTTAGTAGCTACTGCCTACTGTACATTGCATTAAAAAAGATTTAGTAAAATTATACACAATATAAAAATAAAACCATTACATATAAAAGTCACATCTGATAATAAAGTGGCTCAAATATATATATAAAAAAAGTATGATCAAAAACTTTCTTTTTGCCTCCACAAACATTCCCTTTGTGACATTTATCATTCAGCTTAATGTTTTATGTGAAAGCTTATTAGCTTTTTATTCCTACCAAGGACAGGTGTTGGTATGAATATATTGCCATTAAATTGCTCAGTTGTCATGACATACATTTACCCAGTCCCTTTGATAAGGTGTAAAAAAAAAAACTGTTCACAATTATAATGTTCTTCTAACTTCTTCTAAAAATAAATGAAATGCATTTTGAATTTCACAGGTTTCTTCATGTTGTATGTTTAACCGAATAAATATTTGGTCTTTGTTTACTGATATGTTCAACAAAAAAAAAAAAAAAAAGCTGCATTGATAAGTGTTTTATTCCACTTCTTTCTCGTCTTTATCGGCACCGTATGGCCTTCACATCAGCATTGCATCAGCTTTCCATTTCAACTTTCCACTTCAAACTCCAACAACAGCCCTTTAAGTATTTTGTGACTGGTTAGAACATAATTGTGTTTCATATAATACAGAGACGTCACAACATCCCGTCTTAAATCTTGCATAAACAGTGAAATACAATTATGTCAAAGGCTTTGAACCTTTATAGAGAGTATATAGCACCATTAGATCAGTGCGTGTTTCTCCAACAGTTTGCGTGAGCTTCTTCTCTGTTTTGTTCCTGCATCAAGCTTAAAGACAATGCAAGACCTGTGGTAGCATAGCCTGCCCTGACTGGCCACCGCTTGTGGAGGGTTAACCTTACTGCTGAGCCTCTAAGTCTGTCTCATGACCCCTCGGTCTTGGAGTAATGTCACGTTCAAATTGTAGCAGTAGAAGCTTTTACATTAGTCGGTAACGTCCCCATCCTAAATGAATTTGTACTGTAAATGAAAATGTGATGAAAAAGTAAATAGATTTCACTCTTTTTGAAAAACATTAAAGTTGAGGTAATTGTATTGCTGTAAATACACCTGATCATTCTCACTTGTGAATGATCCACTTGTTCAGTTTGTCAAACCAAATTTTGATTGTGTAGACAGGACCATGAAGGTAGCATTACCCACAAAACCTTACGTGTGAGACAGAAAGCTCACCTTCATAGCTGTGTGAAGTAACAAAATACTATGTACAGAAGCACAATCAAGGGTTAGTTCATGTGAAGCACATTCAAACACACACACACACACACACGCACACGCACACACACACACAGTCTGTCTCTCTCTCTCTCTCTCTCTCTCTCTCTCTCTCTCTCTCTCTCTCTCAGCACTCACACACACATATATCTGACATCAGACAGGGACGATAACGGGCATTACATGTGGCTTTCTGGGCGTCCAGAGGGGAACGGTGGTGGTGATGGGGACGGCACGGTTTTGCGGTGAAGTGCTGGTTCTGCAAGCGGTCCACAGAGGTGGACAGGTACATACAGCGTGTTTACAAGCATCCATAGCAGTGACAGGGAGGTATACAGGTTTGACACTGGCCCCGTGTGTTTAGTTTTTCTTGATATTGCGTCTCCTGGATTTTTTCACCCTGGAAAGAGATTCAGAAAGATAAGTATGTGTGAGACTGAAACTGCAACGTTTCTGAAATTAGCACTAATAGATTCATTGAATGTGCTGAAGATTTAGTTACTTCTAAAAGTGTATTTTCACACTTGTATTAGTGCTTTTACTTAAGTAAATGATCTGAACACCTTTAACTTGAATGCAGTACTAACGTAGTGTTTCCTATACTAGTGAAAATAGTTCAGGCAGCAGTGAGAGGTCCTTTCGAAAAATAATTGGACAAAACTATGTACATTTTTTCCAAGAGGATATGAAGAACAGGGAACTGGTGAAAAGCACATGTATGATGTGCTCAGTAGGTCAGTCATGGACATGTTAGGGGCCTCAGGCGTTGGCAAACAGTTTTGATAGCTGAACATCGCACCATATAAATGTAACCTATATGTAACTGTAATTGAAAATGAAAAAGGGTGATGCTGACAAAGAACAGCCACGCTCACAAAAACCTTTCAAACATAAAAAAAGGATTTAAAAAAGTAGAATTTTGGTTGTGATCTCCTTTTATGAGAGGACTTACAAGCAAATATCGTATTCTATAACTGCAATATTTCTTACACACATATGTACCGTATGTGTCTGTATAATCACAAAAGAGGGAAATAAAGTGTACTCAGCCTCCACACATGTTCCACACTAAAACCTGACAAGCTTAAAACATGGCAGCTTGTTTTAGCTGACACACTGGAAACGTTTTGCTGGACAGTTATGATGTGTAATAAATGCCCAACTCTCTTCATACAGTACTCGCTGATACACATACAGTAGTCTGAATGTGAAAGGTCAGTGTTTTGTTTGTATGATAAACCCAGTCTCCTAGAAATTGGGTTGATATACAACTAAACTGCAACAGCAAGTATGTTTTGTAGGAAACTTAATTTTGACCAAATTATATTTTCTGTTAATGTAATGAGAGAGTGTTATTAACTTTTGTAAATGTATTTAAAATGTTCACATACAGTGAGTTTGTTTTCCACCATCCTATCTGATCTTGCAGTAAAATATCCACTTGTAGTGACTGCAGCCTTATTAAAAACCTTTTAATGGTTATGTTATTAGTTTAGGGAAAGACTGTGGTCTGGTATAATACAGAAAAAGTTCACAGTGACTGTGGATGCTGTGTGTTTATTCCTGACTTTGACCAAAGTGCTTTTGTTCCACCACAACCAGCTGCTGGCAGCTTTGTGTCTGTTGTTAAATGTAGTACTTCATTCATTCATTCATTCATTCATTCATTCATTCAAAAAACAAAACAAAAATGTCTCTGAACGTAATCTAGCCAGTGATTTTGTTTCCCACAAAACATATTAGCTGTTGCAGTTCAGTTGTATATAACAGTAATTTCTAGGAGACAGAGCTGGTCTGACAGACTGTTTGCTGCTGTGCCACATGCCAGCCTCACTGAACGATGACCACTCCCATGATAAGACGACATTTTAAAGAAATATTTGTATTCACGCACGTTCTTTTCCAACACGATAAACGGTATCTCGTAATTCCCCAGAAATTACTTTATTGTTTGTTTTCACATTGTGCACTTAAAGTGTTTATAGTGTTTTAAGAAGCAGACATACAGCCTGGTGATAATCACCACCAGACACTTTGGGAACTTTTTTTTTTTTTATGAGGAATTGTGCACTTTTTTTTTTTTTTTTAACGACACAGCTCATTAAAAACTGAGTGAGCTGTTGCAGTTTTTACTACAGTTTTTGACCACAGTGCTGTTCCCTAACCTGGACAACTCCATTACTGATCTGCAATAAATGATATATAATTTTTTCTTTTTTCATTTTTTGTGAAAAAAAGTAACATTAAAACACTAATATAGGCTAAAAATAATGAATGTTTGATTCTTCTGCAGCCTTTGCTAAAGTCTCAGACACGTGCTTATGAGAAAGAAGGAAGCAGAAACACCAGTGGCAGATTTATCACCGCTCTTACTTGATGCTAATTATGTCACAGATAATAACTCAGCTGCTTACATCAACCATGTCAGTGATTTCAGAGAGTAATTGTCAGCGGGAAACTGAGAAAAGGCCATTTTTAACGATGGTTTATTTCTCCTTTGCAAACGCTAAACTCAGGAGAGAGCTGTATTTCATTTCTGTCTCTGTCAGTGGTGCTCGTGTCTGAGCAGAGAGAGAGAGAGGGGAGGTTTTTCTTACTTGTTAAAGGCGTTCTTTAAGTACTGCTGCAGCCACTTGGTTTCTGGGTTGATGCAAACTTCCCTGTTGTTCTTCAGCTTTGCACTGTAGGAGGAAAGAAAAGAGGGATTAGACTTACATGCAGATCTGCATTTGCTTTTATAATTTCTACACTTGCACTAAAAAACTAGAGTTCACGTGAAACAAAGGCAGCAGAGGTGGAGAGGAAGCTAAGTATTTGAGTCTAATCTAAACTCACATGTAATAAATTAGCTTCAAGGACATGTCCTGTACTACAGAATATTTTCACCTCTGGGCTTCCTTTGTTGCTGAGCATCCGGTGATGGTGTACAGTACAGAGATCGTATCTGCTTTATTAGCTGTGTGGTCAACCAAACAGTTACACGACCTCTCAGTGACCTCTAGAACATGTTACTGGCATTTTAATTAACACTGATCTGTAATGAAGCTCCTTAAGTTCCTTGGCTGCTTTTATTTGGTTTCCATTTTCGTCATTTTTCTGAATTTTCTGCAGACAATTCAACAGGGAATCTGTTGATGAGGTGAATGACCCTCTAAGGAACACATTAAAAGTGATTTTCCTGACCACACTAAGTTGATTTCCCACATTTCAGGGAGCCAGCAGTTTATAAAAATGTGGAACTTGCTTGGGACACATAATCCATCCCCACAAACTATCACCTATAATCTTTTCAAAGTTATAATATGGCCATTTGGAAACTTTTTTAACAGCACCTTTGGCAGATTAAATTCTCTGATATTGGTAAAATTTTGTTTTTTTTTTCCCAGCAAACAACAAAACATGCATGAGAGTTGTGAACACTCTCGAAAACTTTGCTGATCTTGATCTTGATCTTGAGCGAGCTTGAGCACACAAACATAAATTTCAGAACAGTTCCTGCTCGCAGCTGCAAGCAACAACCAAATGGTCTCTTTGATTTAAAATAAATATGACATTCTTCACTGTGATGGATCACCTCACTCAGGCAAGAGCAAGTTTCAACTCTCTGATGCAGTAAGTGCTGAAATCTGTGGAAAAGAGCGACCTTTTGCAACGTAGGAAAACTAACAAAATCTCATTGTAACCTGTAATTTAGATAATGGTGGACGGAAATGTACAATGTAAGCAATTTGCAGTTATTAAACATAACTGTCTTTTGACCTGAAGGGCACCCCATGGAACATGCTAGACCAGAATAAACGTTTGGATGGCTAATAATGGCATAGTTGAAGAGATAGTGCTCTAAAGATGTTGTAGATTAAGCACTATGTATCTACATGTCTTTATCTGTGGCTAATAAATCGCAATAATGTCATCTATTGATTTTTTTTTCCATGAGAGCCCACTTCTACAAAAGCTCAACTTAATCTCTGAAAACCGCAAAACATCTTACACCACAGCCCAGTTCAAACCAGAGGATTACTTCTTCTAACAAGCTGTCACCTTAACGTCAAGAGTAAAAAATCACAGCAGTGCTTTTGATTCAGCATCAGCTGACCAGCATTATTTTTTTAACCAAAAAAGGAGCAGAGATCCCTTTGTTAGTGCTTATCATAACGTGATATAAAAATACCCGCCGCATTTAACGGTTCGAATAAATCAAAGGACCTTGATGTTGAAACGAGCGCAATACGTCAGGATAATATCTGATGCGGTTTATGAAGGCTGAGCTCAGAAACACCTCAGCTAAGCTCTAAAAACCTCAGCACGTCCTACAACACATCCAAGCTGAAAAGCCGGGGATTACTGCACATAACTGGCTGTCACCCTCCGGTTGGTGGTGAAAAATCACAGCTCTCTATTTCCACTCAGGGACAGCTGCGAGGGAGGCTCACTCTGCAGATCACACTCTACTGTAGACCTTGTAAACGTGTCTCTACACTGCACACCAAACATCTTAACACATAGTTTGATGTAGACTTTGTCTTTGGCTAAAGATTTTGGTCAGGCTGTTTTGGTTTAAGAGTCTTGAAAGGCCCAATTTAACAGTGATGTTGGCCTTAATTAGGGGACGCATCTCACACCACACGCTGTAAAACAGCTGAAGCACTAGTTATCGAAAGATTGCTCTGGCAAATTCTAAGAATAGCATTTTATGAGTGTGGACTGAATTAGAGTAAAACATCCTCTTTATGGCCTCTTTAAGCTATCAGCCACTGTTGCTATCACAACGAGGCTGTTTAAAGGTGGTATTAAGGATGAAATCTTTATGATTGTTTTTGAATTTTTATTTTTAATAGTGTAATTTCATTGCCGTTTATTGTTGTGTTATCTCACTGAAAGAATGGCTCAATGAATAAAAAGGTTTCTTTTAATCTTTTTTTTTAGAGCAGGGTCACCAGATTGATCCCACTTTCTGATTAACAGCTCTGCGGTCACAGAGAGTGTGTGTTCTCGCGAGTGATGTTTGACCTGTTGATGGAGAGCTGAGCCAAATATTTAGGTGAGGATTTGTTCTGTTGTCAGACACTGCTGGGTGAGTTTCAGATCCGCTGGGCTGAACGGGGGGGCAGGCAGGCAGTGGGGTCTCGCCCCTTCTGAACATGTGGGTCTAACGCCTCGGTGGCAAAAGGTCGTGTATGTGAGTTAACAACTCGGAGGTGTAGCACCTCACCGCTCCGCTTTCTCCTCCCTCCAGCTCTCCATCACACGACGCTGCAAATTAAACACATTCCTCTCTGCCTCGAACTGCTTTCTGATTCAATTTGTTCCCCCACCCTCTCCTCCACCCCTGCTACTATCCTTTAATGTGCCACCTCCCCTATTCCTCGCCCCATTTAGATGCACACACACGAGCAAATGAGCAAATGGCCCCTTAACTTAAAAGAGCGGTTCAGGAGCATCAATCCAAGCATCAGCCCCAAATCCCCCAAACCAACATGTGAGTCAGGAGGCCAAACAGCTCAGCAACTGGATCTGTGTTTGCTTTTCCTCTAGGGATATCCCCTTCTTCCCCTCCACTTTTATTTTATTAGGGACGGCCAGCTCATCTGCTCGGGAGCTCTCTGCTGTTTTGATGTGTCTCACTTCATCCTGTTTATCTGTCTGCTTGTCTGGATGACCAACTGAGAGCCTAAACCCTAATTGACTTGGCTGGAATTTGAGGGCTGGAGTTCCACAAGCAGCAGGTAGTAATTACTTCACAGCAAGTTAATACCAACTGCATGCTGGGACGGGTTGGGGGGCAGGATGAGGGCGCACGGTGGGACACAGGGAGTGTGGGACAAAGGAGGTTTGGGGGAAAGAGGCTATAGTGTTACTGGCTTTCTTTCATCTGTCTCAATAGAGATATCGGAGCAGTGCTCTGCGGGCTCCTCGTCTGAATGACTTCTTGACTCCTCTGCCAGTTTTCTTGAGGGAAGCTGGAGGGAGTTTGTGGCCCCGGCCGGAGCAGTGCATGTCCTCTCTGACCTTTCGCCATTCAGTCACCCCTTCTAACAGTCACCAGCCCACCTCCTCCCTTCTTGGCAGAAGCCCCACAGACTTTTAGCCTTTTGGCTGTGAGGCTTCTGCCATTGCCATCCCATTTTCTATAGCAAACAAATGAATGAGGCTTTTTAGTTAATGTGTTCCAGACCTCTGACATTATACTCAGTGTCACTGGGCAGTTTTAGTTGGGAAACTAAAAAAAGAAAAAGAGTGAATAAGGGACACAGGGGTCAGCAGAAATACAAAGGTAATCACTTTGACCCTTAATTATTGCTTCCTTTGCAAAACATAAATGGCCCCCTTGAGCTCTGGCCGTCACCACTTTCCTCTTTCTGGTCATGTTGTTTTAAACTCAGGCCTCTCACTCAGGAAACAATAGAAGGATATTAACACCATACGTCAAATATCCATCTTTAATCAGCTCTGTCTCTAATTGATGTATGTTTTATTCAATTTTTGTTGTATTTTATTCATCAAATCAACTTTTATTTCTCAAGTGAGTAAATCAATAGAATAACACGTACGTATTTAGATTGCTGCAATTTTCTCATCATTCCTTTGACGCTGTCACACTGACAGACGAGCACTTTCAGTAACCCACTGATTTCAGAGCATTTTGAAGTGAAACTGCTGATTACTGATACTTGTGATTCTTAAATCTTTTATTGTACAACGTTGGAGGGCATAGATTTTTTTTAATCATTGTTTTTGAAAAGTTCGCTAAATTAGAATTTGGATTCTTGTTGGATGTTATTCTCATTACGCTAATTTGTAAATGATGTGGCACTTTTTCTACATAATTTAGTTGCAACTTGATAAAGATTCAATAGTAATTCTTTGCAAATGTGAATATGTATTTCTATAAATATCCCTAATATTCCTAAATGTTTAGGTGCTCATTTCGACATGATGCTCAGCAGTGTTCAGTTGCTACATATTCAAGGAGCATCACGCCCCTATGAGCGCCGTGCGTGGACCCAGCGAGGATCAGCCACACATTGTCCTGTCACTAACCAGCTATTTTATACCAGTGAAAATCCAGTAAAAACAAAGTCTTTAAAGACCCTACAGATTATTTGTCAGTGAGTTGAACCAGATGTTTAAACTTTTGTTCAGGGAAAGGGGCCATGGTCTGAAATATGCTAAAAGACTCCAGGATACAAGAAGCTTGACTTGTCTTTGATCAGCACAGTCTGAATGCACTGAAATCTAAAAAGAATTAATTTAAACAAGCCACATGAGTGGCAGAATCATCTGAACCATCATCAGACGATCCCATCAGGAAATACATTCGTTGATCGCTGCAGTAATTTAATACTTATTTACTTACATGACTTGGAAGGGGCAGTTGGGTGTGTGGAGGAACTTGAGCTCCTTGATGGAGCGCTGAGGAACCGTGTTGAGGGTGGAACGACACCAACACCGCTCAACCAGACTGATGGGCTTTGCTGCAAAACACACAAGGAAAATGACAGATTAGCAACAAAGTAAGAAAAGAAATGTTGACTCCAGCACTGACTGCATCTGAGCTAAATCAAGTGAATGATGATTCAGTTCATTAGCAGAAAAAAAAAAAGATAAAATGTTCCACTGTACACAGAGAGGAGGTTGTTAAGGTCCATATGAGGATTTAAATATTTATATCAACATCATTTAAAATCAAAATTCAAACAACTCTGACTCGGCTTCAGTTGTAATTAAATGCATCACTTCCCTCAGAGGACACATTAAAAACATGTTTAATCTACTGTAACAAGTCTTTAAAAGCATGGGAACGTGTGAGTTTACCTGCTGTCGCTCTGAACAACATGTTCATTAAAAAGAGATTAGCCCTCCCTGACCACTCACTCACACACACACACGTATGCAGAATTTTAGCTTTTCACTTCCAGAGCATTCAGCCCGGCCTCTCTAAAGGAGAAGGGCCCTCAGCGTTCAATTTCCAATATTCGCCTCTTTTATGAAAGAGCACTCTGCGGCTCAGACGGTATCAACAGCCTCTGTGAAAATCACCTCAAGTACATTCTTAAAATGATTACAAATCACCCCCGCCACCCCATAGAGGCTTGTGGGGACCCAGACGACTGCAGATGCACACGAATAACCGCAAATACAAGCAATTACAAACTGATTGTGGTTTTGTACTCATGTGCTCTCTTAAAATACAGCAGAGTTTCCAAAGAGACTGTGAATGTTGTGAAACTGTCAGTGCAAGGATGAAAGGAAACACGCTGCCAAAAAGCTTTAGATGAATTAAGAAACCAACCTAACAGCCTTGACTTTAATCCTAATAGACTGAGTTTGGTTGAAAAAACAAACACTATACCCAACAAAGCAGATGCTGATTTTAAAGATATTCTTAAAATTCCAACAACTCATTCTTTGTATCAGACATTTCTGATAAACACACAAATCAACAAAATCTAGGGCAGCAAGTGTAACTAACAGACCTTTGTTCTGGGGTTCAACATATTCCCACTGATACGCATGTTTTATAATGCAGCACCAAATGTCCTGACACAAATGGCTAAATCCTCAGTAATATCAGCCTAATGATTCACACCCATTCAGAGTCTTTTCTCATGCAAACTAAGGGATCATTATGCAGCACGCAGCACCAGCGCCAGAAGCGAGCATCCACCGCTATCACCGCCGCATTGTTTATCCCTAATTAGAAACTAATTTAAAGAAAGCAAAGAGAAAAGGCAAATACACACATTCAGACCTTACTCTTTAATGTGCAATCAGGGGTCTTACTGGGGCCGAAACAACAAGCTTAGCATAACGCAGCCCAGGAGACTCAACAACACCCTGACTTGTCCCCTAGTCCCCTAACCAAGGTTAACATGAGGGAGATTAGTGTGGGGTCAAAACTGCACTCCACCTCAGAGACACGGAGGATTTTAGCTCAAAATACTGAACAAAGTAATTAATGGAAATTTTTCATCTTGATTTATTGCTCATTAAAAAATGTATACATATATATATTACAGTTACTAAAATGCTACAAAAAGCTGCAGTAGTGATGTAGATTACAGGTTACACTCACTGTGTTATAATTAAACTTCTCTACCAGTAATCCAGCACTACACCTGATGTTCAACATCGTTTGTGATTGATTTTCTGAATATTTTATTATTTAATTGTTTATTTCAAAGTTAACATCATCAAGTAGCTTGTTTCCCGAGACCGAAAGTCCAAAACCCAAACACAGAGATCTCAGAAGATCTCACACTTGAGATGCCAAAATCATTTTTATTTCTGACACTGGTCCTTAAAGAATGACTTAAACAATTAATCGATCATGAAATAATGGCAGATTCATTTTGGACTGATCAATAAACCATGTAATTGTTTCAGCTCTATGGTAAGCATTTCATACAGATAAATGGTGGATAAATCATTATCAAATAAAAGTCTACCCTCTACTCAGTACTTTTCCATGTTTGAAAATCATGAGCTGTAACAAAATAGAAGCAAAGCAGGAGCTGGAATTTACTGTAACAGCCAGAAGTGCAACAACACTACACGATTTGTCAAAAAGATATTTTTCTAGTCTGCAACAAATGAAACTCATCAACCATCAAACCATGAAAATCTCTAGGCATATAATAAAAGGCTATACCAACAGTGTCGTAAGTTAAGCTTTGATAATAGAAAAGAAGTTCAAACATGAAGCCAAAGAGAATCTCAGTTTAGATTTGAGACATTTGGCTGATTTTCTAATATAGTTATTAACATAGCTAATATTAATAGTTCCTACAGAGCCACTATCAGTTTAATCCAATAGAAGCCAAACCATCCAAACCATCCAAAGCAGCAAAATCCTCTGCACATCTTTAACAGTAAAACATCTCACGTAGCAAAAATTCCACAAGAAAAAAAATCTATCAAAACTCCCAGAAATGATCAGTCTATCGTTCTTGTCCTGTACTCACCATTGGTGGTTGGTACATATGTGGCCACGGCCAGCAGAGCCATCAGTGCCAGCAGTTTGACATCCATGGTGGTGGGCTAACAGGCTGCTGTAGGAGGGCTGCTCTCTCTCTCTCTCTCTCTCTCTCTCTCTCTCTCTCGCTCTGCTACAATCCAGGGCACTACTGTGACCGCCAGCCTCGCTCTGCGCTGAGTTAAATCTTCAGATGGGAGAGAGAGGGAGGGGAGGGGAGGGGAGGGGAGGAGGGAGTCCCACTTTCTCAGGAGGGAGGGGGGCCCAGCATGAGAGGAGAAGAGGTGAGAGTAGGGTTGGGGAGGGGAAGAAGGGAGCAGTGGCGAGTCAGTAGAGACTTCCTCAATTGTAAATGTGCTGGCTGGGAATCAAGAAGAAAGTCTGAAGGGAATTCTTTCTGTCTCTCTTTCTTTTCTCTGAATTCTCTCTATTTTTCAGTTGTTCCCCCCCTTTTTCACTCACTTCTCACTTCTCAGTTAGTTTTTTCTCCTTTACTGCTCTATTTCTGTCTGTTTCATCTGTTTCATCTTCTTCGTCACTCTTGTCTTTCCCCATTTTTCCATTTTTCTGTGCATTCTCTTCTTGCCTCTTCTTGCCATCTGCCACACACACACACACACACACACACACACACACACACACACACACACACACACACACACACACACACACACACAGAAACACACAATACATGCATCCACCACGTCCCACCAATCACTCACAGACTATTTTCAGAGCCTGTGCTCCCTGCTGTTGCACTAATACAGTATTATTGTATGTTTCAGCAGTGTTGTGTTATTGTTTACTGGGACACAGGCTGCCCCCCCCCCCCCCCCCCCCCCCCCACCCCACCCAGTCTCTGTACTTCTTTGGCTATGTCTCTCTGCTCTGTTCTCTCTTTTTCCCGCTTGTTGACTCCCCGTCATCTGTCTCGGCTCCCATCCATAACGCCTGGTTCATGTCTTTATTGGGCTCCTCTGGACTTTTACTGTTCTGTGATGAAACCATTAAAGGAATGTCAAGGCTTCACAATTATACTGTTAATAGGAGAATAACTGTAGATCCTTATGTAATTGTGACACACTTCAGTGAGTTTCTCAGTTGGAAGTGGAAGTGAAGCTTCAGCTATAAGATGTCATGCTCGCCAAAATCATTAAACTAAATTATATATTATTTCTCCACAGACTCACAAAACTTATATCACAAAGGAAGAACAGGAAAAAAAAGACAAGAAGCATGAAAGAAATCAGTTCAGATCTTTACTGTTGAAGGAGTTTTTTTTTTTGCTGCAGGGCAACAAAAACAAAAAAGACAATGACAGAGAAAATATAATAACAGAATACAATACAAAATACATAGGAGGCTGAGTGCAGCTGCACCTCAATAGAGAAAAAGCAGCAAATAAATGTAATAGGTAGAATTTACCAGCTTATATATAAATGAAGTAACTGGTGTAAATGAAAATGATACAACAACAAAGGAATGCAGTTTGATTTTTCTCTGGGGTAGAGACAAAAACAATGTTAATTTTCCATTTTATTATTTTTCAGTTTTTCATATCACAATATGATCTACATTTTTCTCCTCTTCCAAGGTAATAACCATTGAGGGAATTGCTCAACTGATGCAGCCAAACTGCATGTTGTTAAGCTGATGTCGCTCAGTTTTCAAGGCATCAACTTAACTGATGTGTTTTGAGTAATTAAAAATAGCTGACTTGGGCTTTTTTTTGGTCGATTTTAAGAGCTGATGTGGTGCTGAAAGTTGTGAGTAAAATTAAATTCACTTGTGATTTTTTGGAAAATGACAGAAGTAAAGAGTTGATTTAATCTCTCTCACTTATTACTAGAGTGGATGTTGTAACTGGTGGGAGTGTAAATAAAATCCTCCAGATAGATGTAAGTTCTTATATGTTTCTGTAGCACTGAGTCTGCATGATGATCTGATGGAGAACTTCCAACTTCATGTGAAAAAAAGAGAGAGACTGAAACAGTGAGCAATAATGTAATAGGGCACAGATGTGTGTGTAGATGTGGCTGAGCAGTTAGTACAGTATATGGAAGTGTGTACATGTCTGGACATGCGTGTGTGTGTCTGCCATTCTTCTGCTGCATTGAACCCAGCAGCTGGTAAATCGAAACTGGTCTCCATGCCAGAACTTGACGCCTTCTCTGGGGGAGCTGTTGGAGGTGATTCAACACCCCCCACCCTCACCTGCAGCCCCCTGCCATAAACCATATACTGCTTAAGACTGCCTGTCATTTCATACACTGAAAGCCTCCCCTGGAGTTTACAGGTCCACACCATGGCAGCGTGCTGAGAGAGGACTCGCAGGTTCTGAGTCCTGCTGTAAACTGTAAACCTGAGAGGGTGTTTACTATTAGCCAGAGAGTCATCCAGTATAACAGCCATTAACAGGGGAGGAGATGAAACTGAACAACAAAGAGACAATTGCTTTTTAGAAAAACAATTCATTTCTGTTCAGTAACAGTTCAACAGCTTGTTTGTTTGTGCGACTGTGTTGTTTTTATCATTTAAAATATTTTTTTCTATCTTACCTGTTGTGGTATCTCAGAGTGCAAATAGCTGTAGTTTAATTTTCCTAAATTTTGAAATACCTGCTGCAGAGATTTGTGTTAGTACCACAAAATAAGGGCTGGATTTTCATTTTTAGTGCTTGCAGCACTGAAAAATGGCATTTCAAAGAAACATCAGCAATATCGCTTTTAAGAAACAATGTCCCGCTTATTCTGAATAAGCCACAGACCACACTGTGAGCTGTCTTCTTTGGAAATACATTGGAATATCAACAGTAAGAGAAAAAAAATCTACAGCCTTGTTTCATCAAAAAGAAAAAAAAAATATTCCTCACACTCAAAATTTACTGAATGTGCAAAAGTTGAAAAGCAGAAAGTGAATGTTTGGGTTAAAGGTCCAGCACAACTTCATCTGTTATCCAGAGTAATCATAGCAACATTTGCTTATGAATTCTTAAAAACTGTAATTTTGGAAGTGCCAGAAACCAAATTTCATTCACCTCCATTATGTTGGGGACAACATAATGGACAGTTAAAACCCAAATTATCTTCATGTCTAGATTTTGCTAGAATTAGTGGCTAGAGTTTGAAAAGCATTTTCCCCCTGTTTTGGATGAACCCACACTAATCATTTGTGTATTAGAGTATGAACTTTATGAACGACCACGGTACTAGTTTTTTTGAGCAGGGCTGGGAAACAGGTGTGGGAGCAAAAGATTTGATTTGATTAAACACAGTCCATCACAGTGAGCCTCAACCTTGCTGTGTGCACCTTCAACATGCAACAGTGTTTGGATTTTCTCCATGGATGTGACATTTCTCTGATGGGATGTTTGGCAGTGTAAAATAAGTCTGTATTATGTTACATGCAAACACTAATATTTACACATTAGTTCTGATAAACCACAAATCCCCAAACTACTTAAAACTTTGTCAGCATCATCATCCCAGCACCGAGGCTTGTATTTACTGAGACACAAAAACAAATGTCAGAAGCGTTTCAGCCGCTCCAGCGCTAACACGCCACAGAAGTGCTGCGGCGATGGAAGCTCAGGAATGAGTCTGGCACATTTACCACAGACCTGCGGGACAAGGCTGCCACTTGTATCACATGTAGGGTCAAAGGTCAGTGTTTCATGTCCCTGTATAGGGTTACAGGCAGTAGAGCTGCCAGGTCTTTGTTGTGGATCCGGACAGACGAGCTTGCACAAATGGCTGCCATGATGAGGGATATGATGGGGAGCAGACGAGTGTTTGGTCTGCCTCCGGTCTACACATTCAACGCTTGCCACACCATCATTTCTTAATTAAGTAATTGCCCAGATAAAGATTATTAGGTGGAATAATAGTGTTTGTCGCTTGTAAAATGGACCTCAACGTAGAAGGATGTGGTTAAATTGGAATTAATGGGGTTTTTAATGAGAGAACAAAAGCATTTGATTGTTTTTTGCTCTTTGACAAAACCTGCTGTTTTTATGCTATGCCCCCATTCATGGTTTGAAGGGAATTTAGACAATAAAACTTTTTTTTTAAACTCTTTCTACATTCTCCCTATATAAATTCTCTATAGTAAAATCTATTCATATACACATATACGGTATATCTATACTATATAAATGTATATATAAAAGAGTAAAAAATACATGCACTCTGTCCACTTTAATAATCATCTTTCATCAGCAGGTGTGTCATAGCACTTAAACCAAACGCACAGAAAGGCATTATTAATGTCTTTCATGGTCTTCTGTGTAAAAATGAACCCAAATAAACACAGACTAATCTTTTCAGTAATCTCCCAAATCACGGCAGATCCCGACTTTCCTGTTGGGATCTATGTGTGGAGATTGCTTTGTGGTCTGGAGTTTATTGTGTTTGTCCAGCAGTTTGAGTCTGGTGCTGAGTTTTATTTTATGGTGGCAGAGCAGATGAAAGGTTTCCCTCCACTGGGCTTAGATAAACAGTAGTTCACAATCACTGCTGGGCCTGTATGAGAGGCTCGAAATGTGCAGTGTAAACACACATTTATCAACATGTGGAAAAATTCTCAAGAGCACCAAATGTATCGGCTGCTAGATTATAAAAGGGGAAAGTGTGGAGTAAAAGCTATTTCTATCTCTAGTTAAGGTAGTTTATGGGATATAAAAGATTTACAGTCTAATGACTCTGGATTAGATCTGGATGTTGTCGTTGAGTGAGACTTTAATTTGGAGATGTGTGTGAGGGTTCTGCTGGGTTCTGTAAACAGGATAAACAGGAGGTTTTGGGGGTTTAAAGTGTGTGTGGGGGGTCAGAGAGGGGGCTGGGTGTGTGATGTGAGTGTGATGTGTTTTTTTTTTGGGGGGGGGGGGGGGCGGGGGGGGGGGGTTATCAGTTTGTGTGTTTTTCTCTGGGTAGCACACACACACACATACCCTGTTGCTAGATGGAGCATCCTGCCGTGCAGAGAAAACATTTTCGTTAAACACTTAAGTCCATTAATTAGTGATGGATAAAATATTCTGTCTTGTCTGTGTGTTCTAGTCTTTGTCCTGATTATCTTGTAATGTTATGTGTTATGTTGTAATGGTTACACTGCAGTGCTGAATAATTCTCATTTGCCAATACACACATGTAGGAGACTAAATTTCACATTAGACAAAAGAGACATTCCAAATGTAATTAGGACACTCGAGCATTCAGTGCACATACTACGGTCAGTCATTAAGTACAACGTAATTAAACATCAGGACACAGTGTTTTCGGAGTTTTTTGGCTGTGACGACGTTCGGTAGTAATTAAGGGTGTTAGCTTATGATAGCGCTGAAAGCAGGAAACTCTCACTTGACAAAACATCACCATGACAGAAATGTTGCAGACAACACTATACAACAGTTCAAATGAGTAACATTCAAATAATAATAGCACAGCATTATATGAGCACTCAGAGGGCAGCGGTCTAGCAGCAGTGCTGAAGAAACAATGATTAAAGACCACAGAGGTCTTGGTTCAACAAAACACGGAGAAAGCTCCTCATTGAGTCAGCCTCTTGACCATTTTAATCCTGCACTTCCCATTCACATGTACAGCACATACAGTCAGAAAGCTTTGTACGCCGGCAGGGAGCGATGATAAAGGCATTTCCATTTGAATAAGTGTCTGGTCTTTAGGTAGAAACATCCTGAATGCGTTTGAAGTTTTCAGCTCTCCTTGGCTGTCAGTTATGGGAGAAAGGCCTCTCAGTGACTAATCCAGTTTACTTTGTGCCCGTCTGTGGAGGAGAGAATTTGGCATGACACCAAATGCCACTCTATGGATACTTTTCCAAACAAAGGCAAAAAATGGCCGCCCCTCCTCTGCTCTCCTCCTCCTCGCTCTCGTTTCCTGCTTGACAAGCACATTGAATCTGTCCCGTCTTTCATATATTTGTCAAGAGCGTGGTTTGCATCTGACCGTGTTGCCATGGTTTCAGTCCCCGTATGGGGCAGGACATGTGTTTACTGTATTTATTATGGGATGCAGAGAAAAGAGAGGGCGGTCTGGAGTGCTGGTGCCCTTTGGTGCCACATTCAAGTGTGTGAGGCTGTGTGTGTTTTTAATGCTAGGCAGGTGCCCGCTCCTCCTCTCAGGGAAAGGCTGAGAGCAGGAGGCCTCACAGCTCACCCTCTAATTGGATGGGATGTACAGTGAACGCTCAGTGATCACATGGGCGTGGTTCTGTGAGTGACTGTGTATATCTGTTGCCTGAAAAAGCTGCCCTTTATAGACCAGGATGAGAAAAGAACAAGTGCTTGAGACAAAAACACTCTTGAAAATTCATAAAATACCCATAAATTCCTAAAAACGGAGGCAAAAAATGCCCTTGATAATTCTGGAATTCCTCCTATTTATATTTTCTTAATCCTATTTATTTGGTGTTATTATGTAGTCATTTGTGGGAGCCCATGACATAGACCTGAGGTTTTTGCTCAGCAAACAACCAAGTAACCACCATGAAATTGAAGAAAAGTTTGGCCAACAGTATGAGAGAATACTGACCTCAGATAAATGTCTGCAGCAACAAAAATTAATTTTAATTTAAAAACAAATTGAAAACTTCGATGAAGATTGGGGACAGAAAATTGAGGAAGAGCATCAGTTGTAAAAGAAGCCTGAAAGGTGTTATGTAATTTAAAAATAAAAGCAATGTTTACAGCATAAATTCAATAATTAGTTGCTGGTTTGCATTGCATTTGTATTATTTCACAGATCAATAAAAGTGTCTACAGTGTTGTGCCGATGCCTGGGGGTACACTGGGCATGACAACACATTTTTTGCCACTAATGTTTCATGCAGACTTCATCTGGATGTGACAGTTTTTCATGGCGTCACCTCTGAGATTCTTGTTAGAAAAGACACATTCATGGCGGCATCTGTTTGCCCCTCCTCCTCCAGCTGTCTCATGACGACGCCTGATTGAGGGGTCCGTTTCGAATTGACAAGTTTAATTTCCATGAGCTTGTCTCAAGCCAAAGCCGATGAAAGCCAAGAGGCCTTGGAGAGAAAAAGAGATAAATTGAAAACACCAGGTTGCATGGCAGAGTTTTAAAGAACATATTCCTCTGCTGAGCTTTTCAGAGTTGGCAAATTAAAGTCGAATTGGCTCGCACACATCTTTCAGCTCTAGCTCTGACAGTAACAACTCTGCAAACAGCAGCATTTTGTCGTTCACTCTTTGCTGCGGTTTGTTCTTCACGAACTGCAAATTCACTGTGTAAAACTTGTGCAGTCAAATGAGAATGGATGTTGTCTTTGTGATGTAAATTACTAATGGGCTCTGAAGACTTAATGGGATGTATGCCTGGCACATCAGGAACAAATCTGTTGGCTTTGGAGCATACTCACGTAACTTTTATTCAAACACCACACACATCACCGTTACTTCCACCGCTGGCTTCTTAGCACTTCTTGATCGACACACAAACAAGCACAGGCTGCGCTGTGGAACGAGGCCAGAGCTGAGGCCAGGCAGGGAAGAGATCCCCAGTGTCCCGGGACGGAGCTGAGGTCATGACCCCGCCAGATTGCACAGCCAGTATTGGTGTGAGTCCCCCTCACTGCTCCCAGTCTGGCCAGAACTCACACTCTGGCAGGTGGAGGGCAACCAGTACTTTGTTGTATTAAACTGTTAAAGCCACAATAGTTGACAGAGTGTTCTACAGCAGCCAACAGTCCTGTGTTAAACAGAGAAAGTCTGTTCTGGATAGGTGTTTTATTCCAGACCACTTGCCAAACAGAACGTTGCTATGGTGCGTTTGTTGGTTAAAATTAAGACTGTCGTCATGGTTATTATTAACAAAAGATAACACTGACTCTGGTGTTAAAGCTGAGGATGCTTCCCTATCCTCCACATGCCTAATTTTAACTTCGCTATATAAACATCATACGAGCTCCTATTTGGCACAGAGCACTGGCACTGGATGTACCTGTGTATGGCTCATAACCCTAATATGCACCTTTAATTCTGACTGCACTTTATAATGAGATGACACTCAGAGCCCAAAACATATTCATAAAATGCTGGAAAATAGACTTGGAGTCTGCATGTGATGTAATTTTATTCACACGATGCTCAGGTGCGTAAGAGCTGTCTTATGGCTTGTGTAGATAGCTGGATGGATTATAACAGGAGAATATCGGTTCTGCAAGAGGTTGAAAGGATACTCCTCATGTTTTGTCGGAAGCTAGTCTCTCTACTGGACGCACAGACAGCATAAAACACAGGAGTGTTGGCTTTTATAGGGTGTGATGTGTTTAATATCACACAAGAGCCACTGCTGTGTCAAACATCTCACACAGATAAATGTCAGGCTTCCAGATGAGACGGATTATTACATGAGACATTTTGGACCTTCTGAATGGTCTCTTCTTATTGTTTCCTCTTTCATGACAGGCTGTTTCACTTCTCAGTTTCCCCGTTTCCATCAATTTGGTCATTTTCCTTGTCTTCACTCTCCACCTCTCCATCTCTTTGAATTTTCTTTGGTTTTTTTTCTTCTCTACAACGGTCTTTGCCTCTTCTAATGTTACCAGTCATTTATTCTGTCCGTCTGCAGACCACAGCAGGCTTGTTTTCAGAGCATTAGTGCCTGTTCTCCCCGACAGTAGAGAAAACCCAGCAGCTGATGGGACCTAGATCTGTCCTGCCAACATATTCTGGAGAGAGAATGATTAAAGAGTGTACAGGCAGACTCTGGTTATCCACACAGAAACACATATAGAGAAACATGAATCCACTGACATGCTGGTGTTTAGAAAAAATGTATGCACTAGTTGTATTATAAAGGTATGCACAGTATCCATAGACATATGTACATGCACATTTACTATCAAAACATTTCTCCATCCAGCTGCTCTGTTTATATACTGAAGTCTTGCAGTTGTAGTTGGTGTCTTTCTGTAGTTTTGTGTTTATGTCACCACAGAAGTGTCTCATGTAGTGTTTCTTTTTCTGTAATGGTCACTACTCTGTGGTTAATTAAAAAAAAACTCTGACTGCAGTGAAGCAAAGCATCAGTTCATGCAGTTGTGCTTGAAGCTGTGCTTGTATTATCCGATTGATGGCTCAGTCATTAGCTGTGCGACTAGTAATGTCCAGTCACATTTAGGGGAAGCCTTTTCACCAAAAATAACTGTATAACTATTTGCTGTAAAAGGCCAATATCTTGATGTGTTTCTGAGCAAATTCAACTACATGCCAAACCCCACAACTTCTCTGGAAATACTAAGCCGTTTTATTGTTACCTGACCTCTAGTCGCTGTAGTAACTATGACGGGGTCAAAAGACGGTGGTTAGGTGACGCCGTATAAAGAGGGACAAAGTCTGTTAGGAGGGGGTTAGGGTGGATAGATGGGTCAACAAAACACAGGACCCTGACATGGACACGTTTCCCAAATGAGGCTGATGTGTCTTTTACAATAATGCTCAACTGTAACGGTTGGTGCTTGCTTGTTTCATCTCAACACCTTCATAAAAATTCTGTCTCCAACTGTAAACTCTTCGTTTGTAACAAAGACTGGCATTACTTATTGTGGCTAAGATTCAACAATGTTGGTGTTGTGAAGCTTCACCAACACGGCGCATGTTGGTTCCATCTGCAGCAACATCTGCAACAGTCTTGCGTGCTTGTTTTTAATGCACGTGTGAGCTACGTCAGAGTCAAAGTAGACTGAACAAAACGTTCAGTAGTTGAAGAATAAACACATTGCAAAATTTCTTGCTCAATCTCTATCTGCATTCTGCTGATTTCTTCCCATCCCGAGTACGTAGCGCTTTTATGATGAACTGCTCTAAAACTACAGACATAATAGAATATGATATCAGTGTAATGGCTAATTACGTATCAGCAAATGTTTTGAATGGGGTCCATGTATATTTAGACTGTATAAACAGGAAAGAATAATGTGGCAAAACTGATTCCATTACAGCTAAGAAGTTCTGAACTTCAAAACAAGCATTCTGTAATAAATATAAAAACTTTTGAGTCTTAATCATGTTACACTTTGGTGTAAACATCCCCCTTTTTAATCGTACAGTTTATCTCAACCGCATTATCTACTACGATAAATATTTTTCATGTTCAGCATTGAGTTGAGTTTCATTTGAAACTAAAAACTGGCTGCTACTCCAAACTATTTTTGGCCACTAAGCTTTTTACTGGAGACCCATTAAGTGGTATAATGAGAACCCTCCTCTCAGTATCGCCAATTTATGACCAGTCTGTGAAAGCATGACAGGACTTTCTCTCTCCTCCTCTTTCTTCTTCTTTTTTTCTTTGACTCAGATGGATAACGAGAAGAGAGAGTTACCCGCCCACAGAGGTCCCTGCGAGATGGTTCCCAGATGGAGGAGAGGTATAAATCCTCACGCTAAATGTGACGTGACAGATCAAAGTCCACATGTCGCTTTGCTCTGAAACGGTGGCACAGGTTGGTCATAGGTTTCTTCTTGATCCCTGCGCGGAATGAAATAAATTCTCCCACAGCCTGAGAAAGTAAGATATAAGGGGCATTACAGAGGTGATTCCTCCAGATGGAGACAACATAGATTTGATGTTACAACTTAAGCAGTGAACACACTTCCAATGAAGCTTTAAGTCTGTATCTTTATCACAAACTGACAATTCGCAGGACATGAACATGACAGTTTGTCACCTTGTCATATATGTCATCAGCTCACTGAGGAATTGCTGTTGGATTAGCATCCTGTGGGGTTTTAACATTTGATTTCTGTCTTTGAGCTGACACTCCGTTCAAAGTTTCCCACACTAATGAGACTGGATGATGATCATCAGAGATGAGTCTAAAAAATATTTCTAAAAAGAATGCTAGAGGTATTTGACTGCAAAGTATTTGCACAGAATTTATTTGTGTGATAAAAAAGTAAGACCAAAGACCCAATATATGCTGAGAATCTTTCTATTCCCATTCGTGGTGTGCAGCAGATACAAAATCAAATGAGATGTGTGAAATGACGCATAGCAAAATTTTTCAGCTTGTTTGGTCCTACAAGGCTTTATCTGGGTTAACGGTAGAGTTGTCCACTACTGAGCCATGAAGGAACGAACACACAATAAAAGGGAAAAATCTTAAGTGTTTTGCAGCTCAGCCACCCATAATGATCTTTCCTTTAGAAATCAATGAGAGTAAAGGCTAGAATTACTCTTGGGAGACGAGCAGACGATAACGCTTCTAGTTGTGGACTGTTTATATTGATCAGATGCTCATCTGTGCAGCTTTTAGGGACCTGATCCTCTTGTGTATGAAAAAATGATGGACACATATGTGGATGTGAGTAGACAAGGCTCATATAGAGAAAAACACTTCACATAAACTAAAACACACACACACATAAATTCCATCCTGCTCTCACCTCTCCACGCACCTAACACCCATCTTGAAAGATGCCTATGGACTGGTCGCGGTGTAAGGTCTCAGCAAGTTGTGTTTGAAGTGTGTGTGTGTCTGTGGGGGGGGGGTTTCTGGCTGGGTCATTGTCTACACACACACACACACACACTCTCTGACCTTAGGTGCCAGGCTCGGGGCCGAAGACCCTGTTGAATAGAAGAGCAGATGGTCGAGAGGTGGCTTCAATGGAAACTGAGAAAGAAAAGAAAAACAGCAGCAATGAGAAGTAGAAGCATTAAGAGGACTTGATGTCTAAAGAGAGGGCAGGTGTGTGCGTCTGGGTATGTGAGTGAATGTGACCATGTGCAGGTTTGTTCCAAGTCTGTGTATTTTGAGTCTACCTAGTAGTCAGTATTGGTATATGTCTCCCTGTATCTGTCTACTAAAGCTTTACAAATGAAACTTAATGCTGTGGTGTTTGTGCAGCATGCGTGAATTCCCAGAGAAAGTCCTAGTGCAGGCCACACACACATCTGAACCAGATCTGGTTGTGTGTGTGTGTGTGTGTGTGTGTGTGTGTGTCACTGAACTCCCTACAGGGGAATACTGTGTAGACATCTGCCTCTATAGTTAGCATCACTTATCAGATTCAAGGTAACACATTTTACTGAGTGTCCACAGACACACAGATATTTATCGATTATCTGCAGCTGTTACTAGAACAAACTGCGTGTTTGGGTTGGCAAGGTTGTGGTTTGGATTCTTCTTATAAATCAAACTGTTTCTCTGTTAAAGACAGACAACATATTAGCAGATTAACAGAAAAAAAATATAAGCAGGCCAAAGGAGAAGTGTTCTCAAACTCTCTGAGTCATTTCCGCATTAATGTTTCATGTCAAACAAGACAGAAGGACCATTCCCTTGCCCCATCTTTGTTCCTGTACTCAGCAGCTTCTATAAACAGATCTCCAAACCAAGTTTCCATTAGATTTGCAACTTTTAAGCCCCAGAGTGCGGAGCTATGCAACAGATAATAAAATGTGCCTAAAATAGTGGCAAGGGCTGACCTTGGATCTTCCTATTGGTAGAAAGTTTCCGTAGCTTTGGCAATTCTCAGGGGGATTATGGTTTCCCAGATAATTAAGTTAAAAAGCATCAGTGTAGCAAGTTGGTGCCTGAATATCAAAACCATCTGACATGTGGTTGACAGAGGTGAAACGAGGATGTTTGTAGAATGAAGACACCTGCAAACTACAACTATGTACTGCTCGTTCTGTGATTTGCCTAGACCTACTGAGGTTTGAAAGGTGTCTGCCTACGCATGAATTACTGACTGAACAATGCAGGGAGTCACAGTGATCAGCAGCATATGTATTACAAAGTGGTGCAGTGGAGCTCAAACAGTGTGCGAAAGGTCAGAATAAGTTGCAACCAAGCTAGAAATGTGAGATGCCCACACAATGAGAAGAAGGGGGTACTGAGCATGCTGCAGCACCCCCACGTCCAGGTGGCTGAGGTGTACTGTATTTTGTTGCAATTTTTTTTTTTTTTTTTTTTTTTGCCACAGTACACCAGACTTGGGAAGAGTTCCCATAACCGAAACCCTGCACCCCATCATTGAAAACATGGTTCCACAGCTATGGAGCTGCCTGAAAAAATCTTCTGAAATTGTAGGTTCAGAAATTTATATCAGAAAAAGTCTTTCTGTGTATAGGTTGATTTAAATCTTGATTTAAAGTTTTTGTGACTGAGCTAAACCTGCTGGATTGCCTGTTTGCTAGCATGATCTTCCCTCCCTCTATCTTCTGAATTTCAGGAAACAGTGGTTTTAGTGACACACTTTTACTCATATTTTTTATTCTGGAGTGTCTAAGGGAAAAATACATCTGTTCTTTTGATCCCAACTATATCTGGTATAAATGCTAATGCAGACGTGATTTGTTTTTCAGAGGTTTTCATACCTCATATCTGTGTCGCCACTGATTTAGAGTAGTCGCCACATGAAAGTAAGACTGGAGAAGCTCTAGAAAGGAAGGAAACAGAAGTGAGGTGAGGAGAGGAGACACCTGGTTTGTTTTCACATCTTTGACTAAATCAACACTCACTGTGTGGGACCAGCCATCTGTTGACAGCTCGAGTCACCATAGCGGAGGCTGAGGTTACAGGAGTGAGAGCAGGAAGGGTGAAGGTGTGCGATGGTAGTCGCTGAGGGGCATATATGCATTCATGTCTGTTTTATGTGGTGGTCTAGCTGAGCACATGCTTGTCACTCACACATGACCTTGCTTCCATCAAGACCTTCAATCACTAAATAAATAAATAAATGTCCAAACTATTCAGAGCATGATATTAATGAGGCAGATGGCGGGGGATACCAAGGCAAAGTGGAGGTTCAGGTCACCAATATGGACATTTACAGAAATTCCAGGCACTCTGGAGGATGAGTTTGCTCCATGCAGACTCCAAAATAAACACACCAAAAAGCACTTGACATGTTTCAACATCTGCTTGTCAACATGTCGGCTGCATGCTTACACGGCTTCCTCCGCCATCTGAAAACATTCTGAAGCATCAGTGAATCACAAGTGTTTACTGTTGGGATAGAGCGTGAAGAGGGGTCTGTGTGTAGCTTCATGTGCGTTGAAATGCTTGCTTATGTGCTGCTGCATGTACACAGAGCGTGTGTGACAGGAGGAGAATCTGGTAGACATTATCACCGCTCAGCTCTGCCCACAAGCAGGAGGCACTTAACCGCGCGAAACAATCACTGCAGGGTTCGTAAGGTCACCACATCAACCGTGCAGCAGCAAACAAAAGGAGAGCATGTTGGAGGTTAACACAGGAGCCAGTTGCACTGAAGACACCACTTACACAGATGCCCAGTTAATGGAAAAAGAAAATAGCTGCATGGATTACACGGTCCAGCTGAAAGTGTGTTTGCACTGCGGGCGTCAAACTGCTTCTTGTTGTTTTAGGATCCCTTTGCCTTTTATTTGCACCAGTTGACAGTGGTAAGAATCTAACCATCTCTATCTTAAATCATACAACACATTTTCCATTGCATCAGGCAACATCCTAAGTGGTTTACTGATCAAGAACAGATCATTTTTTTCCACTTAGACTGCACAGCAACAAACCTCCCATTTTAGATTCACAACTTTCACACACAATGCACCATGATGGACAGCGTTTGCTTTCCCATGTGAATGGTGGCTCTTCCAAGCCAGTGGAATCAGTCTGCTACCTAACCCCATATAAATACACTGGCTTCCAACTAATTTATGTGGCCAATCATGATTTGAAGGAAACCCAATAGCTGCCTGGATAAACTTTTTTTCTCAGTTAAGGAGGTGTCACATTTACAATTAGGCAGGTGGTGAGAGTGTGTGAGGTTAGGTTTAGGCAACAAACCAGTTTTTCGGTATAATGATAATAAAGTGAATTCAAGAAAAACACTAATGAAAACAGCAGTTGGTATCACCCTGGTGTGCTGGACAAGACAGTGGCAGCTGGTTTTTAACCAGTGCAAGTGGTCATCTGTCCAGCTGAAGTGTCCCTATAAGCAAGACCCTGTGCCCCCCCCACCCACCCAGGTCCAGGGTTGGTGCTCTATGGCTCACCCTGTGGTCTGGGTGAAAAAAGAATTTGCCTTCAGGGATCAATAAAGTAACACCTTGTGATTGATGGCAGGAAAACTGGTGAAACTGGCAGATGGAAAGAACGGAACAGTGTCATTTTTATTTGACTGCAGCTTGTCCACATTTTGCACCTTTTTATTTTATCCATGCAGCTGGCTGACTCACAATGAGCAAGCTGTAAAATTACCTCAAACTTCTAGTTTACCAAGACTGTGAGAGGTGTATTAGAGCCAAAGTCACAGTGTCCTGAGAAAAACTGTAACAAAATCTTCCTGTGACCTCCCGTGTGATCATGTGGGATTGAGAAATGCTTGGAATAAGAGAAAGAAGAGTTGAGGAGGAGATTAATACAAAGGATTGTTTTGTTAAGATTAAGTGTATCACAGCATGTCAAGGAAGAAGATATAGGAGAGTGGAGTGTGATTCAGGAGGGGCTGGGAGGTAAGAAAAGGAATACACAGATGAGCCACAACATTAAAACTGGTTTTAATGTTGTGGCTGATCAGTGTGTATTGCATTACTGCTTTATTACATCCGAAATTTCTGTCCAACTTATACACAAAATATTAGTTCATTTATTTTGAAAATGTTTGCCACAGATACGCTTGACTAGCAACTTGATTCACAAAAAAGAAATGAAAAATCACAGTGCTGTTAATATTTGTGGTTACTCTGTTTAGACTGAATTTTGGTACTATTGTTGGTCTCAGTTGTGACGTCATGGTCCATATATCAGCCAGGGCTGAGGTTTTTCCTCCAGTGTATCTCTGTCAGAGTCGGCTCTGTATCTGTTCAGATGTTTGGTTTGATAAATGTAGTTCCACTCAGGCATCGTGCCCTCAGATGCACTTCAGACTTTCAGGAAGGTGCACATGGACTTCAGTAATGACATATGCTCACTTTGATATATAAAACACCAAGCATGTACACACACAATAAGTGAGTGTGTGTGTGTGTGTGTTTCTTGTCTGAAAGTCAAATAAAAGCAATTTAACCATGGCAAAAATTTAAGACATTGAATGTATAAAAATTAAAATAAAAAAAATACTTAAAAACTGTGCTTTTGTATAAGCCTTTAGTAAGGCTTTAGTTAGTCTGACACACACACATGCACACACACTCACATGGATCATAAACTTTGACTTCTTTCCAACCACAAACCCTGTAAAAGAAATCACCCCTGAGAACACAAGCGTCAAACGGATTTTTCCAAACATGTCCAGCTCAACGAGCTGTTACACACGTTTACACCCGAGCACAAGCCTTCAGCTCATTTACTGTTTTCCATCGGGCTCAGCCAAGCTGAACAGGTTAGTAGGCCAAACAGTGGGACCTGTCGCCCAGGTGGAGAGCTGAACACATCCGTCCACAGCAGGCGGAGCCCAGACTGAGTTATGGAAGGAGAGGGAGCTCGGTGGGGCGCCAGCACTAGCTTTACTGTTTATTTACCCTCCTGTTTAACGAGCTTTATGATTCATAAGCCGGCGCTAACGGCCTTTATGGGACCAAATATTTATGTAAGTTGGGCCTCTGGTCACTAGTGAGGAAACTCACAAACACACAGACACAGACATGGAAACACGGTGATCTGTTTTTCACTCTGCCCAGGAGCAATTTCTCATTATGAGCACGTGGCCCCAAAACACCTCAAAGCAGACAACCGAGATTAGCTGCTGATGAATGGCTTACACACAAGTCTCTGTGGTGTGTGTGTTTCTGTGTGTGTGTGTGTGTGTGTGTGTGTGTTTAAGCTAGAGAAAGACAGAGAGTAGTAGCTTAAAGCTGGACTGACCAATGGAAAAACTGGTGAAATAAAAAACAGGGAACATAGTGACTGTGCAGTAAATTCATAAGAAGGATGAACAGTGAATGCAGCAGGAACCAGCTGGGACCAAACTCAGGCCTCGGTCGTATGAGGAGAAGAAAGAGAGAGTGATGGAGTGACACAGTGAGTGAGCGATGATGCTGCTGTCTTCACTGGTGGCTTCGAATGATTAGCACAGGAAGCTCTGGTTCCCATTACCACCCAGTTCATTCCTCTGGACCTGTCTGGTGCATGGAACAATGATGTAGACAGGAGCGGATTTAGTGATTTGGGGGCCCAAGGCAAACTCCGATATGGGGCCTCTGTCCTGCCCCTTTCACCCTTTCTCTAATTGAGAATGTTTATATTGGCAGTGGGTGAAGGAGTACTCGGATGTTTTTAAGGAAAGTGACTATAACTGATATTTTATAATGACAATATAATGCATGACACTGAAAGTGTGATGGAAATTAGAGCCTGATTGTGAACAAAGTGACAGCTATGGAGCAGAAGAACATTAGAACAACAACATTAGAAACTAAAATTTTATTTAATTTTGTTTTAAAGCTGTCTGACTGTTGCTCTTTCTTACAGCACTGTGACTTTTTACCTTCATCTCACTCTTTACCACTTTACCAACTTCTGTTTCCTCTGCATGGCCAAACTACAATTGCAGACTCATCACCATTCTCATTTTTCAAATTTTACTTACAGAGACAAGGCAAGTTATTTGGAAGTTAGCTAAATGGACATGTCTTTCTGGTGTGTAATTTTGTGCTGTGGAATGTGGGCTGGTGTTGATTTGAGTGGCAGTGTTGGTTAATCTTCTCCAGACCCATCCGTATAACCCTTTCGAGCCCTTTATAATCCTTTAATAACCTCTGACCAGAGCCCCTCTTTATGGCTTTAATCATGATGGCCGGGGGTCAATCCACTTAGCACCAATCTGTCCTCCATCACTTCCTCTTCACGTCCTCTTTCACCCAACTATCATGAGGGCATAAAAATAAAAGCCCTGCTTGTTTTCCCCCATCAGATATCTGATCCAGCTGTAAATTCTTTCTTATTTCTCATGTAAAGGTTTCTAATCCATGATGATAATACAAATCAATTGATATCAGTTTATCTTTGCTTTCCAAAGAGTTTTCAAAGCTACTACTGGGCCTGAAAAAATAATCTAAAATTATTTTAAGTTGAATGAATCTAAAGGGCCCATAAATGCCAAAATAGATCATGTTCCCCTGTTTTTCATGAAACGTTCTCCCACAATCAGGAGGTCGTACATACCGATTCAGTTCAAGACAAATGTGGCAATTTCTAAAGCATAAATAGTAGACTTCAGTGATTAGCATTCAAATGCTGCTTTGGGATTATTAAATATACGCACCAGCTGCACTGCAGATGGGTCCACCGCATTGCAAAAGAAATGTATGGTCAGTGTGGATTTTTACGTGTCCAAAGTGATATATTTTAATCGTCTTGCTGTGCCAAAGTCATTTGTCTGTGATTAGCTTGAACAGAAAACACTCAGCTGTTTCTGTAACTGGTCCAAGTTAGTTTAAGGATCATTTGAAACATCAACAAATCTTTATTGTTTTAAGAAAAGAGGGTTCATGCTGTGCTCAAAGAGAGACGATAGAAATATAACAAAATGAAATAAAATAACAGATGCAATGTTGACAAATGGATTTTTCAAAGATTAACATATTCTAGGTGGAAAAATGGTAGGCTTTCTTGTTTTTGAGATGCTGGAGGTATTTTCCAAAAAGTGTATGTAAGAAGGAAAAACGTGCACCCAAACACCAAATCTAAACGTCTCAATCATTAAGGCAGTTTGTTTGAGTTTAGACTCAGTGTGTTGGGAGTCTCGTCATGCCTCTATGTCTGAGGATTAAGGGGTCTGTTGGCATACAAGGTCTGTTCTCCTATAGTCCTCCATACTCTCCTTTTTTACACCTCAATAAAGGCCAGTTTGCTAGGAGCTAAAATCCCCCCATCATGAGCCTCCTCTGCTGCTCTCAGATATCCATGATTACTTAGCTGCCTGTGTTTCTCTCTGATAGAAACACCTGCCAAGAAAAACTGTAACTGTGCAATTACTACAAAAACTTGAAAATATAAACATATCAAACATATTGATCTGCATTTTTCTATGGTTAGGTTTGTCATTTTAAATAGGAAAGTTTGAGAAAGAAAGTTGAAGATGAAGCTGTGAAAAGAGGAAAGGAAATAACTGTCTCCAAACCTTTTCTTTGTTGAACTGAAGGGTTCAATAAAGGTGGATGCAGCAACACACTATGATATTTTCCTTCCTTTTGGACCGTCCCCACTCTGGATGAGTCTGTGATAAGTCACCACAGCCAGCGACAGGTCAACAAATTTAAATATACTTAAGTTTGGTAACCGGGATGCAAAAAATCTGTTCAGATTCACCTTTTCCCTGTGAGAAAATCCACCAGTGGTGCCAATTCCATTGAAGTGAATTTATTTCACTGCAAAATTTAGATGTTTTCAAGAGACCAGACCTTATGACACTTGTGTTTCATGTTTTTGTCACACAGTTATTTCAGGCTGAGTTTCACTAAGTGAGTCTGTTAGTTATTTTCGCATTTTCCTAATTCTTGTACAAACACAAATGAATACACATGTTGATTGACGTCTTCACACTAGTATCAGCACACCAGGAAAATGCATAGACACACTCACACAAACACAGAGTCAACAAGGACCACTTTACCACACAGAACAACCAACTGGAACCCAGGTTCCTCCAGAATAGCATTAACCCCATGACTTCCAGAGACAAAAACATTGGCTTCTATAGAAACCACTCTATAGGATGTTAGTTTTGTGAAGTCTCCAGGCAAATCACAAACAGGAGTCCTCTCTTGCCCTCCTTTTCACTTCACATTTTTACTTCACACAAATGGACAGCCATCATTCAAAACCCATCTCGTTCCAGTGGCCGAACCACAAAGGATGAGAAGCTGCCATTGAGGGGAAAGAAATTGCGAAAAGGGAGAGTTTTCATGTGTCTAAGTCCATGGTCAACCTTTGAGCACCGGACTGTGAATGAGCCTTTGGTCGTGTTCAGGCTTTTAATGAATGTCATTAAGAACATCTTGAGCTGCGCCAAGGTCCAAAGGCCAGGGAAGGCCACCTCTATTCGCTCCTTAATGATAAAGCTTATTGGTTGCCCTGCCCTTGTTTCTAGATTACCAACCTCTCAGTTTTGCATCTTAGAAATGCCAGTCAGAATCAAAGTAACTCACACTCACAGTCTGTCCATCTGCAAAACATGCCTTGGCTTTGGAGTAACACTCAAACAACTTTGTCTTCGACACACAGATGTCATTTTGTGACTGCTTCCCCATAAAAGGTAAACATGAAAGATTATGGTGCGCTTTGCACTGCAATAAAAATCCACAAAGTGTGGATTCTGTTAAGGAAATGAGCTCTGTAACACATCTGCTGCAGTGTTTTAGGACAGTCTCCTTCATACCTCTGGATCTGGGCAACAAAGAGGCAAAGAGCATCTCAGTAAAAACCTTTAAGAGGCATGAAATCCTGCTGTTTTTGCAAAGCAGAGGAATTTCACTGGGGGTATTTCTCCTTCTAGTCTTTCATTTACCTTGTGTGTGTGGAAACCAATATTTGGATGGATTCTCACAGAATCTGAGAGGTGATGCTTTTGTGCTCCAGGCACATTACGTTTATACCGGGAATCTTAAACAAGAAAAAAAAAAGAGAAAACTCTCAGCTAGTTTTCAGTTAAATGAAAACAGTCTGGAATTTTAGCTCTGTTGTCAAAGGCAAAGTGGAGCCAGTAGTGGTCGTTTCTTCACACTCTGTCTGTAAAACCATTTTTTGTTTTAGTGAGGATTAAACAAACAAGATATAATGGGTTGAATGGTGGCAATAGTTTGCAGATTTAGTTTTACCTTTTGACAGAGCTATAGCTAACTAGTTGCTAGCTCTAGAAATTGGTTAGTTTAGCTCATACTTACATATTTACAGGTATATAACATCACTCACAAAATATTGAATTACTGCTTTACTTTTTTTCTAATTTAGTTGACTGACAGCATTTGCTAAAGTCATTAGCTCTGCTGGTCGGGTGATTGACAGCAGCTGATCTATGCAGTTACTCCATGACAGCAAAAACATGTTTCCAGTGTTTTTTCCTGTTCTATTTCTACAAATCACAGCAGAACCGTGAAACTCCATGAAATGTGATATGCAATCAGGTACTTTCACACTGTGTAATGTTAAAAGCCTGTGACTTAATATAATGTTTAATACTAAACACTACTCTTGAAGCATTGGCTCAGATACAACTGGAAGTTTTCCAAAAACATCTAATCACTGATGAGTCAGAGTCTTATGTACTGAGTTGGTACAATAAAGTTACTAAAGAATCTGCTTGAGCATTATTTTTTACCTTTGTACAAATATATAGACTATTAGACTAGACTGTTTATATATTGAATTAGACTTGATTGCTGACTTGATTTCGTTCTTGACTTGGTCTCAGTCCCATCTGCACGTGCTTTGCACCAAAACCTGTTGATGTAATTTGATTCCTTCTTGTAAGAGAGATTTATGGACAGTCTAAATAAACCATCACCTCAACTCATCACCTCATGTACTAAACAGTCATCCAGAGCTTCTCAGCTTTTCACTCACTTTCTCACATCCGTCTGTTTCACTCCCTCTTTCCCAGTCTGTCAATATCTTTTCATTCTCTCTTCCACAGCATGTTATCTCGCTCCATCAGCTCTTCATCATGTACATGGATCAGTCTCACCCTCTGGTCAACAGCTCTGTCTTATCCTATCAGCAAGGCCATCTGAGTGCCGTCTCAGATCGCTGTTACATCGCTGACAGGCTATGATCACAGACGATCACAAAGGCGAAGGCTGCTGGGATCTCCTTTCATGTCTCTTTCTATTCAAAAAGAAAGCGTTTCCTGAAGTTTAAATTGTGCCAGGAAAAGCATCCAAAAGATTGAAAATGTCTTCACAAGTTGATAGTCACCAGCTACACAGGGACTTTCTATTATACTACTATTGCTATCTGAACACTTAATAACACATGTTCAGTTTTTGGCATTTAAGTTTAATTATCATCAAAAAATGTTATGATTTTTGAAAATTCCTGTCTCTGTCTCCCCCTTTCTCCATCATGTCTTGTCTATTTTTTTCTGACTTGCTTTGTCTCTCACTTTGTGTCACACTCGTCTCACCTTGTCACTGATCCACATAACTGATGAACGTTACAGAGCAGCTCTGATTGGTGCAGATAGAGAGTTAGAGTTAACAGGGCTCCTGACCCCCAACAGGCTGTAAACCGGACCAGATGACTTTTAGATGAGAGTTATCGTCCACTTAGAGGGAGCGAAGGGTCAGCCTCTGGGACACAAGTAAGCATTTAGGAAAGTGTTATTAGGGGCCTGACATGTGTTTATCATGGATTTAGTTAATGGATGGCGGGATTATATTCTGACAGCTGAGGTGCTGTGGTGCTGGAGGCAGCTGTGTTTCCAGGTCTCCATGTACTGGGTAAAACATATTTGTTGTAGCATAGGTATTATTGAAAACACACATTGTGCTGAAAAAACAAAATCAAATGCCCTGAACTAGATACTAGATGGATGTGTTGAAAAGATGGATGTCCTTGTGAAGTATGTAGGTTTGACAGCTGAAGTGCTGTGGTTAGGAGAGGCAGATTTTTCCAATTCTGGTGTTTTTTTCCCCTGTGAATCTCTACTGCAATGTGTGTTTTAGAACTTAATTATAGATTTCCAGCATTTCAAAGAAAAATATATTTATAAGGATGATTTTGACAGTAACTGATAACTGTGTAATTGCATCTTATGCATATTTAATATGCCTATTTTGGAGTTAAATTTGATTTTTCATTATTGCCTCCTTCAGTAGGGAAGTAGACCTGGGCTATCTAAATTGAAAGTCTTTCCTTTTAGTGCTATTACAACATAAAACAACTTCTTGATTGCACAAGATGTGCAACTCCTACATCTTTCTGTAGCAGAGGGACAGTAGGTCGGCTCCTACTTTTGTTTAATACAAAGACATGAAGTGGTAAAGATGTTTACATACACACAGCATCTGGAGCTTTGGCTGCTACACAGAGTTGAACACAATTCAGTTCATTTTACTTTATCACCCACACAGGGACTGAGTCTCTCTTTGAGTCCCTGAGTCCCCCTGCATATATCAGAGAGACAGAATGAAATAGGACAGCTGGGGGATACCAGCCTAAAGAGACAGCATTGTCCTAACTTTACTTTGGGCTTGGTTGTGTATTAGTGTTAATGAGAAACGAATCTAGTCATTACTGTGTGTCTTAAATACACAATAAAATAGAGACACAAGGTTGTTGCATAATTGTATGCAGGCCTCATGACAACACACAGTGTTGCATCTCTCCACATCCAGGATCATTCTCACCTCTGTTTCCAGGGGAGAGTGACTATCATTTGAAAGAAATAGTCCCTCTGCGGAAGCCAATACGTTGTTTTTACAGCTGTACAGAAGTAAGGAAACATGCATGAGTGAAACAACTTCATTAAAGCTTTAAATCATTGCTCTGCTAAAAGCCCGGAACAAGGTCTTTTGCTGTTCAGAGTAAAGAGAATTTACTTTTTCTGTAATAAAGAAAACAGGTGAAGTGATTTCCTGAAGGTCATACGCACAGGCCTCACACAGACCCAACCTACATTTTGTCATACTTCCATTCAGAGATTTCAAGTTATGTTTAACTAAGCTTGTGGGCGGCCCATTAGTCTTAAATAATAATCCTTACTGAGACCATAAACTCTGAACTAATAAATGAAATATTTACATCTTTCCTTTGACTGAAAAAAATCTACTGGCATACTGCTTCATTTCCAAATGCTTCATTTCATGCTGCTGCTTTTGAACACACTTTAGCAGACCAAGTTTCAATGGAACAAATAATAGTCTTATCAAGCAAAATGTGAAAGAATCCAGTGTAATTAAATTGAAGTAGAGAAAAAGTGGAGAAAAATGCCATATCAAAACACTAATTATCAAATCTCATTTGCAGTTGAATACATGCTACGGAAACCAACCTACGCGGTTTGCCTATGCGGGAGTGGTTGTAGTTCACTTACTTCAGGGTAAACTGCAAAACATGTTAAAATACCAAATTTAAGCATTGAATTTGCTGAAATCAGGCTGCTGCTTTCAGGTAAAAAGCTCTAATAAACTCATTTTATGTCATATGCCCAGCACCTCAACAGAAGGACAAAGTTTCTGAATGTGAAGCTACAGTCTCTGCAGTCCCTGCACTGAAGCCTGTATCCTATCCTTTTTAATACTTTTCTCTGTTTATTTTCAGTAATGTAGAATGATGATAGATCTGTTTTTACAATGATCACAATTCTTTTAAATCTTTGGAGCTTTCATAGTCGGCAGATTTAGACACATTTTGTTTTGACTTTTTTACTGTACACGTAGTTTTTTAATTCCAGACCACCCCCTCCAAGACAGATACAAAAGCCAACACAGTAATGTATGAGAAGACAACTCCTCCCTGCCTTGATGCATGTGGGAGACATGTTAATTTAGCTGTAACTCCACCATCTGTCATGTAAACCATAACCAGAGATGTAAACCTGCAGCACTGACCCCAGCAGCTTGTTTTTATGGATGACCCGGACCATGTTTAGCTGTCCCGTCTAAAACTGTCACCTCCAATTTGCGGATGAGCAAGTAAGAAAACAGTGGAGTGTGTTTGCTTTGATGGACATAATGAGTCAGGAAAGGTCAGCCGCTGTAAAGTTTGGTCACCGAAAGACTCAAAATAAATGGTGAAAATGTGTAAAATACCGTGTACCTGTGTGCTGTTAATGAATGAATGTTTATTTGTTTAGAGATGAAAGAGAGAGAGAGAGAGAGAGAGAGAGAGAAACACAGGGCCTTAAGAAACTTAAAGTGAAATCTAATCAAATCCCTGAATCACAAGCTGAACAACCTTCTCAGTTGGTCTGAACCTGAACAAGAATTCAACATCAGAGACCATCTCTACTGTTTGTGATGGATGTTCTTTGTGCACTGAACCAATCGCTGCACATCACCTCAGCTGTTTCTACTGGTTTGGTACACCAGACAAGGCATTGTTTAGATGTCGTGTGACGTTTTCACTGTGAATGTTTTGGAGCCTCTGAGCTTCTCATGGGCCAAGTCGAGCATTTGATAAAAACAGATCAGCTGTTGAAGTGAAATTCTGGGGAATGCATTCTTTCTCATCATTCTTTCATTTTCGTATTGTGCTTGGATTGTTAGATGCTATGTCAAACAGAAATAAGAGTGCTGAGAGAAAAATGTGCAGATAGAAAGAGACACACAGAAACAGAATATTTCATCAGCGTTCAGAGCAACAGGGCCATTTTGGGAAATACACTTGTTTGGATTCTTACAGAGAGACATTTACCACTGTCATTACAGTAAATTTTAAACTACAGTCCACAGCTGGTTAGCTTAGCTCAGCATAAAGACTGGAAAGAGGGGTCAACTGCTAGCCTGGTTGCAGATAACCACAGATGCACGGATAACAAGATGTGCCTACCAGCACCTCTAAGGTTCACCACTGTTGTACTTTTTTTTTTTTAAATACATGCAGTTAGATTTTTTTTTGGCTAGCTACTGTACTTTACTTACATAATTCCCATACAGACATGATCTCGTCTAACTCTAGGCAAAAAATCGGTGTTTCCCAAAATGTTGAACTGTTCCTTTAAAGAAACACTGTGCTTAATTGACAACATTTTATGAACTGATTAAGCCTCAGATTATCATTTTACAATACTGTTTATCATGACAGCTTTGTGGTGATAAAAAACATTGCCGTCACACTGTAAACTCTAACCTGGCCTCAGATAACATGGGAGATGAATGCAGGAGGCAAATGGAGGAGTAGTGGGGAAAGGGTGGTGAGTTTATTGGGGTCTTCTCTAATCTTTGGAGAAGGAAGAGCGAACTGGGGGTAGGGTTTGAAGAGGGGAGATGAGTTAGGGAGCTTCCGAATCACAGCAGCATTTTTATTGGTCAGTCGTAAACCTCTGATGATCCTGGGGCGCACAACTTAGCCATAAACCGCCATTTAAGAGCGTCCGGGAATGCTCTGCGCCGAGACTGAAGCTAGGTAAGGTAAAAGGACACCGTCGGATCCGACAGGTTTACGAGACCTCCCAGCCCTCTTTAAAGCAGACAGGCTTTTAGCTGTCTCAGAGGACAGAGAGGATTCCTTTCCTGTTGATCTGAACAGGGATTCCAGACATTAGTGAACCAGAACAAGTGGGATCAACGCTTTTTTGCATCGAACCAATGAGCTGGAGACAAGGAGGTGAGGCGGGGGTGTCAGGATGGAGTCAGGAAGACAGAGGGGAAGAGGCTCTGTGTGTTTACCTCCACACATGACTGCATGACATTGTCAGCTTGTCGAGAGCGGTCAAGACATCCTGCCAATTACACACAGTCCCGCTTTCCCATAGTGTGCTGTTTGTTTGTGTAAATAAACATGGTGTGAGAGATTTACATGGCTTTTGATACATAAAACATTAATCTTTTCATTTCTGTACTAATTCATAAGTAAATTTAATCAGCCTGTCAGATTTCAGAGAAGAAATTGTTATAAATCCTCATAATTTTCAGTAATAATTTTACTGGCTTAAAATCTTTATCTGAATATTTGACCATATCATGAGAAAAGAAATTGTAATCATCCCTTGTTTATTTACATTCTCTGGTCATCGATGTCATGTCAACTCTGTTTTCCTTCTGTTGCACTTGGACGTGGTGCACATGAAGCTCCTCGCTTTACCTCAAAGGAAAAGGAGGAAATAATGTCATATCAAAGTGGTCTTAATGGATCCGCTATCTAGATGATCCACGTGTGATAATGTGTGTAGGCAACCGGCCATGACAAATGGTTTCATTCAACTCAGAGTCATTTAGCAGACCAATTCACACAGTGCTCATTTATCAATCTCTCACTCAGGCCAATGCCAAACACACAGGAACTCCCAGTTTGCCCTTGGAGAGAAAAACACAGAATCAACAGAACTCAGCAGAAAAAGTCCAGCATTTTAAAGATATGATTCCTTCTCTGATTGAAGACTATTTGCAAAAAAATTAAGCCAAATAAATTTTAAATAGAGCACTTTGAAGAGAAATTCTTCATTTGATCAAGCAAAGCTAACGCTGACTGAGTTGTCAGCTAAAGGGCATCAAAATAAAAAAGCAATGTTCACTACATTGAAAAAATTTCTTCATTAAAAAAAAAACAAAGCTACTGCAGTGTTGGTGTGTGCAGCAAGACAGTTGTGTTTTTCTTTCAAGTGTAGAAACCTGATACACAAAATGAAACAAGCACTTTGGCCACTATGTCTGCTGTTGTTCAGAAACAGCATTTATGCCGTTACATTCCTGTCGCATCGATAGGAATCAGAGGTCACTCTTGAAAGTGGGTGAGTGCAGATCATTACAGGAAAAATGGAAACTAAATCTGGAAGCTCTGTGAGTTGGACAATTTCCACACCCTGCTTTATTGAATCTTAAAAAAAAGAGAGAGAGAGATCTCTCTTTAACCCTCAGGGTTCAGAAGTTGCTTTGGAGACATACTGAAGAAAGCCATTATTAAAAATGATCTCAGAGCTGGAAAAAAAAAGAGACCAGAGAGAGCATCCATGTTGCCATAACCTTTTTAAATGTTGCTCAAGTCGTTCATATGATGTGATGAGTGATGGACGTTGACCAGGGAAGGAGACGTGTGTGTCAGGCATGTGTATTCATGTCAGCAAATGAGTGTGTGCATAAGTGTGTTTACATGCACCCATATGTTTAAGTTTGGGGAGTAACAGATAAGGTAAAAAGATAAAAGTTTACTGATTACTAAGAATGGCAAATGTAATCTATTATCTCAATCTGTTGCTGGTACTGTAAACATTTCTAAAACTGAACTTTGAATCACGTTTCAGTTGAAAACTGATTTATACATAACATACATGGGTATTAATCAAATTTTCATTTTATCTTCACCAAGGACCACTTTTCTGAACCCACATTACATCCTGTTTCACATAATTTTAAACAGTTAAACGCGGTACACAGTACTTTTACCAGAGCAGCTCCTTACGGACATGAGACATGATGCCGTGCCCTCTAGCAGAACAATAGGGTCTCCAACCACAAAGCTACCGCACTAGGCTGCAAACTTGTAATAGGTTATAGTGCAATAGCAGGACGTTTTATCACTTTTCATGTGGTGTTGATGAGAGATCACAGAGCGCTCCTCAGTGAAAATAGAGCCACAGGCTGTTTATTGTCCTGTTAAATCCACATGAGCAAGTCAGCAGACAGCAGCGAGCACCAGATGGATTGCTGTGGAGACACACATCACAGCCTGTTCAAGGTGACTTGATCTGATTGTAGCTTATTCGGGGAGATAAGACTGTTCAACCAGTACTGCATGAAATTCCTCTTGCTTGTCTGACAGGGGTTTTGTGCAAGTTTTCCCCTCCTAAAAAAGTAATTCATGAACACAGGAAAATCCAAGTCTGACCCCACTACAAGCAACCAGCACCACTAATGAAAACTAGTTCATTTGTAACGCCAAACACCAAAGTTTCTCTGATGATGATGTTTGTGATAATGCCTGTGATGATGAAAATTAGGATAGTGACAGAAGCCCTTTAAATTCCCAACACCACAGTATCAGTCAGTTACTCAACACACAGAGGAAACACCATGTATGGTCCTTCAGGTCTTTGTCAATACCTCATTTCCTCTTACCTCTGACCCCCTGACATCCACCGTTTGGTCATCTCAACTATTTACTGGCTAAGCTTTTAGCCCCACGGATAGCTGAGGCCAGTGGGGATACATGCAGTTCCTATGAGGTCAGAGGTCAAGTTTAGCTCCTTTAATGGAAAGTTCTCCTGCGAGCTGCCGATCACAACTACATACGTCTGAGTCAATCACCATGTCTTGTTTCCCCCACTGGAGCTCAAATTAATTTGAACCTAAAGTGCATTTGGGAGCAGCGAATGGAGCAAAGCTGCTCTGGATGATGATATAATGACTGAAGTGCTATCGCTATGGAGAGAAGATGTGCACATGGGAATGTGTAGGACATAATACAGAGTTATTGTTGTAAAGAAGACAAACCAGACGTAGCACTTTAAGGTACATTCTTGGTACACTAGCTCATATGAAGCATTCAAGGAGTATTTAACTGCTGCATGAACCTACGTGTATATATTACTTTTTTATCCCTTGCATTTACTTTGTTTCTTTAATATTACACTAAAGACTGAGCTGCAGATTCAGTACATCCCCCACACTTAAGCTTCTTATGCAGAGAACAATAAACATCTTATTACAGCAATATCAAATCTTTGTGGAAACTCCAAGGGGGGTCTTCCTAAAAAGATTAGCCAACATGCATTCAGCACCAGGCTAAAGCATAGGATTATGTTTCAATATACCCAGAAACCACTGAACATCAGCCAGGTACCTGACACACTCCAGAATGAGTGTGTGTGTATCTGTGTTTCATAATACAGCAAATCTATCAACTCTCTTTAACATGGAAAGGTTTCTATTATTCTCTAAGGATTCAGATAAGAATACATACATTTTTAGTTGATCAAGAAGCCTGCCAGAAAACAATTTAATAAAATTCTTGGCCAAACCACAAGCTGCAGTGCGGACATAAAGCTGAACATAATATAAACAAGCCGAAGGAGAAAGCCAAAGCCTACTATTTTGATTACAATCTTAGCTTAGAGAGCATTTTACATAGAAGTAAATTAACACAAAAACATTTTCTTGGACAGATATCACTCCCCTTTTATATATTTTAATGAAACAATGAATGGCTTGACCGAGTTAGGTGTCGGAAAATCAGCACGTCAGTTTCTAGTTGGGCTGTAATGTGAGCTCATGAATGGATGATGAATGGAAGCAGCAATCTTTGATTCAAACTGAGACTTGGGCAGTTTGATGAAGCACGTTCATCCAGTGATGAACAATCCATCATCTAACAAAATCAAACACCCCTAACATCTGAGTACACACCACCAAACATCCCCCTGCCTGCCGTGTGGGGTTCTTACATGAGTGCTTGTGTGTGGTTTAGTTTAGAATGTGCAGGGCATCGAGCACTTATTCATGCATACACTTCTTGTGTGTGTGTGTGTGTGTGTGTGTGTGTAGTACATATCTCATATGGAAGTGATTGAGCCACGAGAACCTGTTTCTCTTTAGAAGGCAACAATTCCGTTTATCATGATTTATAGCCTCTGATGGATGTCAGATAGCATTTCTTAGGTCTTTTCAAAGTGTCCAGGATGAAAAAATGTACAGATATTTGTAGTAGATGTTTAAATGGTAGAGATGAGATTAAGGCCTTTGGAAGTAAGCACAATGCTGCCAGTAATTAATGTGGAGCTTGGATTGTCGCAAAGATTTTATTGGCTGAAATGTTTAAAGAAATGAAACACACTGAAAATCATTTACACTGACTGCACCGTATTACAGTACATTCAGGAGATTATAAAATCCTTAAAATGAGGTGCCTTGTTTTAATGCCAGCATTCTTTTTTAAAGAACGTGTCCCAATAGAATTAATCACGTTTTGATCAGAATGAGGAAGAAAGGCACTGTTTGGAATTCATTTCTTCAGGCTACGATAACTCATAATACAGAGACATCATCACCTCAGTAAATGTCACAGGGTGACTCAGTGTGTGTGTGTGAGAGGTTGCGTGCGCACCGACCGGAACTAATTGAACACCTGATGAGGCACAGGTGTGTGTGGTGGCGGGAGAGCTTTTTCCTTTGTTAGTGGACGCAGGCAGCGGAAACGGGAGCAAGCGGACGGGTGAAGCAGCTGAGCTAATTGTGAGAAAGAAACGACCTAGGACGCGGTGTAAGAGTGCTGGTCAGACGGTCGCCACGGCATCTTATGTTGGGAGTCCGGTGAACAGTCAGTGAGCCGATGCCGCGTGGGGATCCAGGCCGCCGCCACGCCACAGACGCACGGTGCGAGAGGGGGAAGCCTTGGATGAAAGTGGAGGTGTGGGGACGCGTTCCACCGGGTAAGTACCCCTTTATTTCTTTGAATGCATCGATTGAAATAGAATTTAGAGACGCTGCGTTTGCTGGGACAATTTATTCTGTCTTTTCTTTGTTCTTGGTAGTTGCGATATTCTTGGACAGATTTGGGCAATTCTGTCATTTTTGTTAAGTATTGTCATACAAGAACGTGTTTACTCATGGTGTTATTGTGGGCTATTGTGCTTTTATTTTGAAATGTGTCATAACTTCCGGGTGTGATGTTATGCACATACTGCGCGCCAGTTTTATTGTGGAGCGGTGACCATCCAGAGAAGAATATGATGGGCATGGTTATTTTTCACTTCACAACCTGTTCATAGAACTGAATAAATATACCTAAAGGCTAAAAGGTGACATAGGCGTTTACTTAATTCTCACACGTAAGATGAAGATTGTGCACACTGCCTATCGTTTTTTTCCCCAAATTTCATTTGTTTGTTTGGAGTGGATTTACTTTCAATGGATTAGTTATTTAATTCTTTGAGTTGTTTTGTGTTGGGTTCTTGAGTTTGTTGTTTGTTGTTGTTGTTGTGGTGTGTGTGTGTGTGTGTGTATATATATATATATATATATATATATATATATATATATATATATATATATATATATATACACACATATATATTTGCCCCACATAAGGTTTATTGATTTTGTTTCAAAAAAAAACTGGAGTACAAAATAGAATAACACAACTGAGCAAGAAAACATAACCTGAATTAAGGGCTAGATGTGACATGTAGTGCACTTACAAAAGTCCTGGCTCTTTGATAGGGAGGAAAAAAATTGATGAATGATCTGTGGGATAGATACACATGAACCATATACCAACATAAGATTGTAATCTGTGAGTTTTACATTAGCTGGAGCGGTGACTGTAAACCAAATAATTCAGAGCATTAAAACCCACTCTAAAGTTCAGATCTGTCTATTTATTTTTGAGTAGATGGGAGAACTCCACCTCGGCTGGTCGCCATCTGTTTTGTCTGATTGATGATGTAGATCCGATCTTGTCTGCCGCAGAGCTCTGTGTTGTGGTGAAGGCTGCTCCCCACTGTAAAGCTTGTGGTCAGCTGTTTATGGTTCTTGGCTCTGAACTCTCACTCACTCAACTGCAGATTTGATTCTGTTTGGTTTTGTCACAGTCAAGATGTTTTTTGGGGGCAAAGCAGGTGCAGAGGCTGTCTGTGGTGCTAGATCAGATTCTATTACTTATTGCTTCTGATACATGTTGTGACCTTATCTGAAAATTAAGCAAATTAGGCCTGTGGCTGAATATTGTAAGAATAATAGTGAAGCAAAAAAGGGACGAAAAGGATAATGACCTTAAAAGACAGCAAAGTCTTCCTCAATATGACATAGAAGCTGCTGAGAACAGTTGTAGAATCTGTGCTTTTTTTGTATTATATTTTGTTTTGATACAATTTGATTTACGGTCAAAAAACGAAAACATGTGGGGGCTCAAGACAAATAGAAATCAACTGAAATTTTCCAGGCAGACTTCCAGAGGAATGGTATACAGCAGTCTGGCCATTGGCATTGGCATTTAAATCACTGGCATTTAAATCACTGGCATTTAAAAGAATCTGAACACAGATGATCAGCGGCACTGGTGCCAGCTACAGTCTGTTAGAGTTGGCATCTGTTTGTATGCTGGAACACAGTCACAAAGGGAGTAGTCCAGATTGGGATGTCATGTCAGATGTCACTGAAAACCACAAATACAGACTGACAATCGAGGACTATTGTTGTTCTTATTTCATCACTGCTCTTCTCTGCACTGCTACCAGTGTTTCTGTGTTTACAAGGAGAAGGGAAGTATTGTCTTCATAGAATACGTTTTGAACAGGGGCAGTGCACTTCATGTGAATGCGAAGGCATGGCAGAGAGAGGAAATGACACTCAATGAGACTGGGGCACAGAGGAAAATAAGGTTTAGGGACAGTGGGTGTGCAAAATGAATACATCATCACAAAGATGGTGCTTTTATTTGTCAACTGCTCTTATTTCAGTGGGGGCTCAGGGAAGTGTCCTCTCACAGTAGCCCAAATTATCAGACTCAGTAAAGTATGCAATGCACACACTGATCATACTTTGGCAACAACTGAAAAAAAAAAATACAGGGGACTTCTGTAAACCAGAATAGTTGATATAGCAAGCAGCTGAGCATTTAAGAGGTAATCAAGAGGACAGACTGCAGAGAGGGAACCTGCTCCAGACAGTCATTTATCAAAAGGGCAGAAACATCATGACACCATGTCCTGAAGTTGAAGACGAGGTATCTGGGAAATGTTGCACTTAAAGAACGGCTCGTATTTGAAAGGAGCAACAGCAGAAAACTACGCCACCCCCAAATTTGATCTTCACTCACTAGGAGTTGGAACACAGAGTGGTGACTGTACATTGCATCCTGAAAAAGTGCGAGATGGAAACCAACTGGCCCTAAAGAGCAACCATGCTCCAAAGAGGGGTCCACTGGGTCGTTATTCAGTACAAAAAAATGTTTATCGACTCAATCAAATTAATACCTCTGCACCACTGTGATTCTCTGGGTGTTTTATTTCATTACAGCGGTCACACAGGCTCTACTGGGTGTGTTTGCATTTGAATGCATGAGTGTCTCGGTTAGGATGTATGTGTAAATGTTGATGTAAGTGACCCTATACATGTTTGTGTGTTAGCATGATTGGATTTGTGTGTGTGTGTGTGATTATGTGGACGTATGTTTGGTTTTGTGCCCTTGTGTGTGGCCTGTTTTCAGTAGAAATGAGGTAGGCAGGACAAACACTGGGTCTAGTTTATCTAGTATAGTTAACACTGCAGGAAATTTAACCGAGGCAATAAGAGAAGCCCAGTGGCTTATTTCAATGTCTCAACCAATTTTCTCACTTTCATATCAGCATTATTTTGATAATGTGTAATCCTGTGATGCAAATTAAAAAAGACAAAAAAAAATGCCACTGCAACTTTATACGTATGAGTTAAATTTAAATGAATTTCATGAGCTTAATTTAAGAGAATAAGAGAAAGGAGATAAAGAGAGAGATAGAGATCAGAGCAAAAGGATCTCCCATCTAAAGCTCTCCCTTGACCCCTTTACAGGCATCCTCAGAGACCATATAAATTTCCCATGGGGTCCTCCTTCTATCAGTGCATTCATTCTTTGTCTCCACTGGTATGACTGTTTTGCCATGGTAATGATCTACTGACTGATATTAGGTGAATGGAAGCTGATCTGCCCTCACACCCTCATACTCCTGTCCCACAGGCTTCATGTTTAACCAGTCTTCATCTTAGTGCTTGGACATCATCTGTCTACATGCCTCCATCACCTCAGATTTCAAGTCAGTTTATTGTCGAATTTATTATGCTGGTTCTGTAAGTGCAACGCCCAGCTTAGTTTATGCCTTGGATTGAGCGGCCATGTTTGGCGAGCTCACTGAGCTGGTCCCTTTTTGCTGCCAGCCTGAAGTCTGTGTTTGATTTATTTCAGAATATTTGGTAGTATAAACCGTGATTCCCTAACAGTACCCCAGATGATATTTCTGCAGATGGAGGTATGTGGAAAGACTGTGGAGTAGTTCAGCTTAAAAAATACATATTTAAAAAAAAAAATATCTATGTCCATGCATTTGTGCTAAAGATGGGGAATAAACAAACAAAGGATTAGAAAGTGGTGTGACGCTTAAGTAAATTGACTGTACTGTCACAAAAGCATTGTTATTTTGTTCACTAAAAGTAAAGGATAAAGAGATTAAATTGTCATTGGAAGGTAATGGATAAACAGTTCAATTAGTTAGCAAAAGGTCATTTGTATGTAAAATGGTTCAAATGTTGAGTGACACCAGTGTAAATGACAGTAGATGCAAACCTAATCTACTGAATTTCAAAGTGAAAAAGACGTCCGCCCCAAAAATTCAATTGAACAATCAAATCCATTTAAAATGAATTTAAACAAACACGTTTCAATCATGTCGGCTGTCAAGTGGAACTTGATATCATCCAATGAGCTGTGAAGGTACGTCAGACATAAAAGGTTGTGAATGACTGGTACAAACCGTCATGTTTAGGATCGTTTGTAACATCACTTCATTCGGACACTTGAACATTTTGATGCCCCTTCAGGAATGAACCTTGTCCTTATAAAATGCAGTCTCAGTACTCTTGGGCTAACTTTACCCAAGTTTCAAAGTTGAAACTAGAACCAGCTGTTTGTTTAACTGTCTCACAGAGCTCAGGAACCATCACCAGTCAGGATGATTTGCATTTTGATTAGTATTTATTCAAAGGCTAAAAAAAATACCTCAGTGTAATTTCAGCCTTATTTCTAACCTTTATCAAGGCCACAGCTCCATTAATTGTTTTCTCTGAGGACCCGCAGATCACAGTTCCACCCCTCCAATAATCGCTGCTGCTCAATTTATTAGCTGCACAAAAAAGTTTATGTAAGCTTTAAAGTGCCAACTGTGCAGGGCGCTCAGCTGGTTTCCATTTTTCTGTCATCATGGTTTTGTGTTTAAACGCAAAAGGCTGCAGAGCATAGCGAAATCAATACCTTATGACCAAATACCATGATAATTAATGGTCATGTTGCTCTCCTTCAGTGGTGAGTACAAGACGTAAAAGGCCTTATGGGACTGGGATATTGGACTTCTGGAGGGCCTTAAGATGTTCACTTCCACAACATGTTGGAGATGTTTTTCGATGTTGTGATTCACTGGTGTGATTGTTACTATAGAGACAGCATGTTTTCAAAGCGGCCCACCTAGTGGTTGTATATTTCCAAATGAGAACTTGATAATAACTTACCGAGCCAAGTGTCCCTCTAATGCCATCCTCAATTACTCTGATAAGGAAATAATTAATGAGCCACTTTGCTTAACTTTACTTTTTCGTATTTAGGTGAGGAGCTAAAAACGGGCCCTTCGGAGTATCAGGTTAAGCTCTAATTGAGTAAAAATAATAAACTCTCCCCAGGTTCACGACTTTGGCTGAGGGGGAGGTGTGGTAAAGCTAACACAGCCTGGGGTCTCCACACTAACAAGCTGAGCACAGCATTTAGCACGACACTGAAAAAATGTTTGGGGTAACACTTTGTACTTCTGAGACGTACCGTGACTCTCAGAGAGCTGCTCTGAAAGCCCTTGTTTTTCCAGTGCAAGTGGGCTTTGAGCGGTGGACTCATGTCTGAAAGATGTGGTGGGAGTGAGGCCCTCAGATGCAAAGGGTCACTTCTGTTTTATGTTCACCCAAACCTGCTTGTGTAGGCCTCATTGTATTCAGGAGAGGTGAGGATCCATGTGATTGCTCACTTGTCCAGAGTTAATCATGTTTCGTCATCCCTTCCTTCCATCCAGAGCCTTGTGTATGTAGCCTAGACACATTTTCTAGATGCTCTCCTCATCTCCTTTGACAATATAGTGACATGGATTCATTCCTGAACTTCGTTTGCAGATATGACGTTTGGCCATTCAGCTATGAACTCATGGTGGAATTTAGCCTTTACAACCCGATGTTTGACCTTAGCTTTTCAAAACAAACCCTCTAAGTGGAGTTAGTCATCATGTGGGTCTGCGGCTGCTCTGCACTTGCTGTTTCACTGAAGTGTGAAATGAGAGCGGTTATGGCCAAACCAAACCACCTCAAGTGAGGCTGCAAATTTATGATTACATCAACCACTGATAAATCAGTTTAATGTGCATAAACCATTTAGAAATAACATAGGCCAAGTGGCCATACTGCACACTCAGTATTTCTCCCACTTAAACAATTACTGTCATAATGCATTTCCGTAGCCACATTAAGCATGTTGTTTAAGATCTTGGCAAAACAAACTGGATGTAATCTTTGACTTCCAAGACTTTCCTCTCTGCGTCGACATAAACACTGTTTACAATTGACGATCATGTGCAGAACTTTTACGTGGCTGTAGGCCAGATGAAGACACAGTAGGAACTCTGAGACTTGGAAATATATCCATATCCCCAAATCACAAGCTATATTATGAGTTCATCTTTTTCTTTTGGTGCTCAGAGGTGGAAAGCTGCTTAGTACATTTGCTGAAGTGCTATTTAGTTATAGTGTTATTTGTCTAGTTTATGTGAATTCATATGTATACTTCATAACATTTCAGAGGGAAGTATTGTACTCTTTACCCTTTATTCAAAGCATTCATTCAAAACATATGGTTATCTTGTAATGTATGATACTTTAAGGTTTAAACAACCCAATAGCTAATGAATTGAAAAGCTGCTTACAGTACATATTAATACATTTGTGATAACTTTCAAAGAATGTGATATATAAAAATTTAATTGTGTAGCAATGATAGACTGTAAGATGCACACTTTATTTTTGCTACTTTAAGTACATTTTTCTTGACATACTTCTGTATTTTTACTTGTAATAGAGTATTTTTCCCCTGAGGCATCACTACAATGTGTGAATTAAACATTAAAGGTTTAGCAGCATGTGATGAGTCCGTCTGATCATAAATCTAAATTCTCAAACACACGTGTTAACAGAAATATTCGATGTCCTATAGATGTTTTTTTTCATAGCACAGTATGAAAGCAATTATAGTACCAATGTTCTGTAAACACTGATTCACGTCTCAGCAGCCATCATCACGGTGATGATTCAGACTGGTGCTAAATTCTCCATGAAGACAAATATGTACTCAGGCTGCAGCAATTCATCATCAGCGATTGTGATCAGACAAAGCACTTAGAAAGCAGCACGATAACAATGACACTAATTTAGAGGCCGGGGTTTAAAGGGCTTACCATAAGTGCCTTGATTCAATGCAGTGAAACACGTGTGTTCCTGATGATAAAGCTGTCACTAATAAAGCTTTAGTCACCTTGGTAAAAGCCCTTAATGATGGATAAAAATAAATAATAACTGAGTGAATGATATGGATGTGTATGGATGTGAAATTGCAGCTGTTGAAATGACCTTTATGTCTTCAGTGATTTCTTTTTCTTGGAGAAAAATATCCATAAATCACCAAGAAATGATATGACATCTTCACTCATACCTGTTGACAGTGTCATTCATCATCATTGGCCAAATGTCACAGTGTGGCAATCTGCACCTGGGTCTAAAGAAAGGAAAACATAATTGTGCATCTTAACAAGTTAAATGCAGGTGTTCCCAGATAATGTATAAGTTGGCTTCAACTACAGTCTCCATCATTGTTAGAATAATGGACACAACACTGGTATAACACTGGGAATGTATATACAATATCATTAACATACAATATGATTTACTTATAATTATCTGTGGTTGTGGAAAAACCAAAACATGAGAACTTGATAATAACTTATCATGCCAACTCCCTCTACATGCAAAAAATCAACCAGATTGTTACAAGTCTGAGCTTTCACATGGGAAGTTTGATGGTTTGCTTTCAACAGTCTGTTTTCTTTAAACTTGTGTGAAACAACTGCCTATTTCTATTTTTACAGGACTAGTGTGTAGGATTTTGTGGCCTTTAGCAGTGAGGTTGCAGATGGAAACCAACTAAATACCCCTCCCCTCACCTGTCCTTTTCCATGTTAGATATGATGGGCTCATTCTAAGTTACTGAAAACACATTCTTAGTTTCAGGTGATTATACATTGATGAAAACTTAATCATGAATATTATATTCCATTTCTACCAAAAGATCCCCTAAATCCCACACACCGGTCCTTTAAAGATACATTTTCTGTATATCCATTCTAAGTATATTAAACATATCTGTAAGTATTGCCAGGTTTATTTAAAGTGGTTTATTGGTAGCTTTCATAACACAGAACAGAAGTTGTGCGTTACAATACAATATGCAAGATGTGGTGCCAATAGGAGATATGAGACACACTGTTCAACACTCTAAAAAATAATAAAAACACTCTGGTTAATAAGGTCCAGTTTATCTTATGGATACAGTTGAGATAACATGTACACTAAGTGCATTATGATATTGTGATGATATATAACATAATACAATTGTTCAGTGTGGTACAACATGTTGCATATGTGCCGGCCAAAAGGTGAATGTTGTGGATATGTAATTTTGGAATTAGACTAATTAAATTACTAAATGAATATATTCAGCCCCCCCCCCCCCCCCCCCCCCCACAGTGTTTCAGTCATCAGTGGGACCTGAGGAGTGGAGGATCTCCATCACACAGGCCCGTACAGCTGGTGGAGGCCTTACAAGCATAGCGCCTCCGGTGTGTCTGATCTCTGGGGAAGAGAACTTAATACCTCCCTCCCTCCTTTTCTCTCTATGCTTGGACGAGTGCGCTCACTGTACCATGAGCTGCAGAGTATGGGATTGCACTGTTTGGGTTGGCAGCTCAGACCGAAACTGTCTGCTTCTTTAAGAGCAGCCTGACGGTTTGTGAGGGAAAAGACAGGCATCAGAGAGCAGCTATGTGAAAAGTCCTCTGTTTAGTTAGCTTTAGCTGTGCATTGTGTATTCTGGTGTAATAGATGCATGATTCATGACAATCACTTTCAGTGAATGTAGCACTGAGTCCACGTATGATAATGGGGGTCATACGCAGTCTTTGGTTATGAGGTGTTCAGGCCAAACTCTAAGATCGGCTTGCGGTGGTTTTTCATGTTTAAGCTCATTGACTACAAGTATTCTTGACACTAGTGCTGACTGTTTTTTTAAAGTGTGCCATTAGTTTGAAAGTAGCCAATGGACTCCTTTAATTCCAGTGCAAACTTGGACACTTTGCTTGAAGAGAATGAAAACCTTGAGATAGATAATCCATTGTCACAAGTAATGTTTGGTGTTGTCATTTAGTTGTTGTTGACATATTGTCAGATTGTAATGTACTAACTTACTTTATCGGCCAGTTTATCATAGTTACCTGTCAAACAGCAATCTTTTGTTTCCATATTCAGCCAAAATCACATCTTACTTCCTTTTGGCTTCATTTACAACAACATACCTTGTTAAACTTTAGTGAGTGACTCTTCGATATCTGAACTTCCTTGAACAAGCAAACAATAAGGGTTTTCAGAACCCAGTCCATGTCTGCATTACGACATGCTGACTATGCAATTCTTACCAATAAATAAAAATGTTCACTCTTACGAAGAATCTATTTCATTCAAGTTCCAGGGCTTTTTAATCTGATTTCCATTTGTTACGGAAGAGAATAAAAACCAGCCGCTGCCTGACTTCATGAAATGGTTGATTATAGTGTAGAATATACATGCTTTGTAATTACTGAGCTAAAAAATGCAAAACTGATGATATTACTTGTCATGGCATCATATTTGTTTATGAAAATTATGAAAATAGAGCATTCAGCTAAACATTCTTTTTGTCATTTAGACATTTAATTCAGTACTTCAGAATAAAACTTGTTTGTAAAGTATTATGCCCTTTCCTTGATCGACCAATTTATTTTTGGGAAAAGAATGTAGTCAGTTTGATTGCTGGTAACCAAAAAGTAGAGATACTCCCCAGGGATGAGGCCTGAAGAAAATTCCCAAATTATTAAAACTTAATACGAGTGATGAGATTAAATGTTGCTGGTGCTTCAGCAGGATCTTTGCCCCTTTCCCGTGTCCATCCTGTGAAAACAAGTTGACCAGGGGGGCGCTGCATTCCTCTAACCATCTCTAAACAAGAGCTCTGTATCTATTTTTGGGCACAGCTCCTGCGTCCCACACATGCATGATTCCCCTGGAGTGTCTGGCGACATCTTTTTCCCAGAGATCTATGTATACACGTGTCTTGGGTCATCTTTATTTGTCATGTAGGCACTCCCAGATCAAGTATGTGGTTCCCAGAGACAGTGTTTGCCTTGTGGAAGTGGGCAACATGGTGAGAAAATCAACAGAGATATAGTTGTGTTTGCAAATGCCTACATAAATCAGTAAGATTTGGCTACTGGCACCAGTTTCCTTACTCACAGATTAGAAAGATATGGAATATTGAGCCCATAATGTGACACAGCCAAGATTTACTGTTATACTCACTAAATCAAAATCGGATCTTTGATTGTGGATAAACATCAAATTCTCTGCTCGTTTTGAGTTTCCACTGTAGTTCCAAATAAACACTTCATGTTGAACAATTTTCATTTGACATTCATCAGATGGCTGGTCACTGTGCATCCTCTCCATAGGACCATGAAGTCTCCTGGACAACAGCAAGGTCTGGATATTCTCTAGCAAAATGTTCTGTTGTTTTCCAAACACACTGACAAAGCATGTCAGATGCAGTAGCTCCATGTTCTCTACTGCAAAGCATGATAGACGTATCACTGATTAATTTTTTTTTTTTTTTTTTTTTTTTTTTGGTATGTTTTACATTAATTGTTAAATGAGGGAAAATGACATAAAAGGGCCAGTTCATTCAAATCACAAAAAAACCCCAAACTAAACATATTTTTTAACTTGTATTTATATCATGAAGTCATGCAGATAGTTTCAGGCTGAGATTGCAAAATCTGTGTTTCTGCAGAGATTTCTGCTGCCAACACAATATAACAAAGGTGAATAGAATTTATTTTGGGAGGAGAAAAACATTGACAAATAACATCTGAAAACTCGAGTTTCAAGGCCAAGTCAGCAAACTTTGCAATTCATCAACTGAAAAGACCCAGTCACTAAACCCACTAGACTCTAGGTTGACTGACTCCAGACTGAAATGTCTCAATAATTGTTGCATAGTTTGTCATTTCTAACAGCAACTTTGGTTTATTGCCAGATACCTAAAACATTCCCCTCAGCCTTAGCTGTACATTTTATTTAGTGCTAATTAGCAAATGTTAGCATGACATCCCCCTATGCTCAGATGCTGAATGGTTTATCAGCATGTTAGCATGCTGATGTTAGCATTTGCCTCAAAGCACACTGTGCCAAAGTACAGTTTCACAGACACTAACATAGGTGTAGACTTTTAGTCTCTTTAAAAACTGAGAGGTCACTTTGAGTTAAACCTGACATATTGTTTTGGGAGTATTGCATACCGTTACAGATTCAAAACCTGATAAAAAGAGCATTGCTTACATTTAGATTGGGCTTAGAGCCACCTTTATACTATGCTTTCGAATACAAGCCGGGGTGAAGCTCCCTGCAGTGCTGAGAAAAGCCATCTGACTTGTTTTATGACAGTTCATGTTTTCATCTTTCTTGGTACTGCTGCCAAAATCTATTTTCTTGGCTGAGTAAGAGAGGACACAACTCCATTTTAAGAGCACTCAAAAATAGACACATACTCCTTCTTCTGTAGATGTGCAGATAACTAAACTATTGAACAGAATAAGTGGCTGACCCACATAAACAATCTGAGACTGACCGAAGAGACCGTTCACTTTCTTCCATTAAAATATTGGGTTTCAGGTTAGTGGTCGCGACTGATTCTACATTTTTTCCGGGGCTTGGTTGACAGATCTGTGAGCCTGTCAGTGACTCAGCAGTCTTGGATGTATCAAAACTCTTGGATACTGAATTTAGTCTTTAGTCGAAGGGATTCAATGCCAAATTCCAGTAACAAAAGAGTTTTTTCATGCTTTTTATAGTCAATAGATGAAAAACTTAACAAATAAAATATTTATTCAGCTCACACAGGAATGTCATAGATGAATTATTTTATTAAAATGACATTAGACACCTACCTAAATGTCAAGAAACTTTTTGTTGATCGATAAAGAGTTTATTAACTAACACCAGCTACTGCTGCTAGGTGTGACCATTCCTTGGCAGGGTTTTCTGTTCAGGGATGATTGATTGGGAATATGAGAGATAGTTTTCAGATGAGTAAGATATTGCACAGTGAAGAAAAATGACTGCATTGTCTAAAACAAAGACACAATCATCTGAGTCGATTATGGTTTCAGCCTGCCTGCACGTTAATCACGCCCAGTCATTTATCAACAACAGGGCAATAGCCAGGAGAAAAAAATCATTTTCTGATCCAAAAAACAGTCAATCACTTTGACTATTTACTGTAAGTGTATGATAATTTAAACGTGAATTTGAATTGCAAAAACTCTTAGCAAGAGAACTCGAGCTGAAGTGACCAGTAGGAAAGCCAACTTTATGGAAAAAAAGGAAAGCACATGCAGATAGACCTTTTTTTTCCCCCTCATCTTGATCATAGTTATCTAATAAGAAACAGTTGCTTGACAGAGGAGATGAGTGTGCGAAAGGGTGTCTGTGCAGTAGTGTGTCCTCCCATCTATGATACAGTACATTCCTCCTTGACGTCATTCACAAACCTTTTAATTCCCCTGTCCCATTAAATCTGATTGTAATAGCTTCTTTAGACAGTTTGAGGCTTTATGGGCCTGACAACGCTGGAGGTCCTGATCTTCAGTCCTCACACAGCACTGAACAAGGCAAAATGGAAACGATTTGGTTTGAGCCAAAGATCCGCTTTACCAGAATAGATCATTTTACAGAGCTTTCTTTTATCTAATCACTGCAGTGTTTTCCAGCAGACAGTACACTGAATCCAGCATGTCTGTGTCTGGGCTGCTGTTTGCAGTGCCATGGTAGAGCGAGCACTATAAACACAGTAGCTACAATGGACTTTTGGACTTAGTCCCACAGAATTTGAAGTCATTGGTTTCTCTTTCTTGATGGTTTCCTCGGGGATGTTTGAAAGTTGGGTTTACCATTCACCTCCCATTTCCATTGTCAGTAACAGCATCTACAAAATCCACATTTGGTCAACGAGTTGAAGCCTGAATGGAGCTTAGGAGGGTCAAGTGGCACTGACCTCTGCCAAGTGCTAAAACTTGACAAACCTGTCAATCCAGGTAAATACAAAGCAATGACTCTGATGCGCTTTGTATTTGTACTGAGAAGTTGTGTGGTTTCCAGTCAGTCCAGTACAGCTGGAGTTTTATTGTGGACTGAACATCTAACAGCCATAGAGAAACTACATTTACTCGCCCTGGGTTCTACTTTCAGCTACTATAGATGCGTTTTGAGACTATGGTGTCAGAGCAGACACATACACTGTCTAACATTTGCAAACTTGTTAATGTTATTCATATGTGCATACAGATAATTTTCATTTCTACCATCACCTCTTGGGTCTTGAGATGGATTCAAGATAATGTGGGAGTTTGCCAAATGAGTGTAGAATAGATGTGTTGCAGCCCTGAATCCCGACTTCCTGTAATGCACTTCAGACTAATGAACAGCATAGTAACAAGTTCAGCTGTGATCTTTTCCTCAAAGTCAAACTTAACAAAGGTGGTCTGGACTATAGTCCTGCCACCGTGTCACCAAACAGATTCTGACATTACACAGATTCATCACAGTGAGGTGAGAGGGTGAGGATAAGTGTTCCTGTAATGCACTAATGTATAATCCTGAACATGGCAGAATGACAACACAGGACACATTATGTAAAAAGAACGTAAATCCTTTAAGCACCATGATAAAACTGTATTCTTATAGTAATTAAAAGCAATTTTATCAAGCTCATACTTGCATTTGACATGATGTAAACCTATATATATTTTGTATACATTAAAGTGTTTAAGAGTCCAAATTACATGTGAGTAGTAGAAAATTAGGATGTCTCAAATTCTGTATGTAGTTTTATTATAAAGCTAATGAATTCCATTTTACAGAGTCTCAAAGGTGTATTTATGCACAACTTGTAAAGTACAGTCAGTACACATACTGCATCTCTCTCTGGTCTGAAAATGTATTGTCATCTTTCTTAATCTATGAGGCTAATTCTTATTATTTAACTTCATGAGGCCACTTTTTCTTTTCTTAGACATTAAACAGGTTGCTGAAAGGTCAACTGTGAAATTCAGCTAATGACATTTTTCCCCCACATAGTGCACTGTCCATTTATCTTTCTTCAGATTCATGATAAATGACTCATTAATCTAAATACAATCTGTGCTCATGTTATTTAGATTGCTACTTCAGCGAGTGACACCATCATTGTACATTTTCCAGTACTGCTTTTCCAAAGGTTCCTTATCTCATCTGGGAGTCGTTCAAAATAGATAACCTAATTTGACTTGATGGACTGCAGATAGTAGTTGTGCTATTACGGCCAGAGGTTAATACAGCAAAATTGGATGTGGATGATCAAGACACGAGCTGCCCCAGCCCGGGCAGGCTTGATAAATACACTGCTGTCAAATGCAGTAAATATGTACCGTAGAGGAGATGAGAGGATGAACTGAGAGAGACGTGGGGAGAAAAGTTAAAAGAGATGAAGTTATGAAAAAGAGCATCAGGAAATGTCACCTTGCTTTGTGCCACATTTACTTTTTTGCTTTGACAAAACTTATACTGACACAAACACATCTCCAATATTTGGATATTTCTCTAATGTTGTCTTTTACTCCTCTCATCTCCAGAGAATGGTTCTTTGGCCTCAGTTCCCCTCTGCAGCCACTCCAGACCAGACTTCTTCTGGCCAACAGCAGCTTTGGCAGAAGGAGTTTGTTTTGAAGAAACTGTTTGACTAAGACTCCCCAGTCTGCTTTGACACACATACTAAGATGAATAGATGTCTGATGGGTTTTGTTCAGATAACAGAATTTACTCATTGGGACCCTGGAGGGTCTACACACACACACACGCACGCACGCACGCACACACACATATCCAAGTCTGTGAATGTGTACAAGTGTTCAATACTAGACATATGGGCAAGTGCAAACATGTAGTCCATGGACATATTCAGCATGATGCTGGAACCTCAAACTTCTGCTTGTGTTTGCGAGTGTGTTGCACTGGGACTCCACAAAAGACCACACAAACACTTTTGTTTGTCTGGATAAACTCATTAAACTGTCTCCTCCCTCAGTTCAAAGTCTTGCAAATGTTTTGTAAATATGATGAACAAGCCTTATTTTCCCCCCCTTCATTACCTTCTAACTTTGACCACATTTAAAGAGAATTTGAATAGTAAAGGGTAGTGATAGTAAAACAATCTATATCTATATATCTCTATATCTCCATATCTCTATATCTATATCTATATATATATATCTATATATATATCTATCTATATATATCTATATCTATCTATATCTATATCTATATCTATCTATATCTATATCTATATCTATATCTATATCTATATCTATATATATATATATATATATAAAAATATTCTCAACAAACACACTAAAAAATTACAGTTTAGCATGAGACCGAAACCCCCCAACAATTACCCTCATCAGTCACCTCACCACCTTTAACCTCACTCTATTAAACTGACAGGCTATTTATACTGTAATGTTGTTTTTGAGGCTGATGTGAAGCAATGTTGCAACCCTTATTTTCCCCCCACTGTGAAGAGGAAAGACCGTAGGTGGTCTGGTTTTATGGGAACTTTTTACATGCAAATTAAAGCTAGTGGCATGATGTGATGAGGGATGAACTTGCCACTAAATAGAAGAATCTCCCAATAAAATACTGCCCAGCTCTTCATCCGTTACATTCAAACAAGCTGTTGTTAAGTATACCACAGACTTCACAGCGAGTTCAAGTGGTGGATCATTGTTGACTTTTCATGACGGAGCTGCGGCTAGGAGCACTTTCACCCCTGTTTGAATCAGTAATCACTCTCCATGTTGCCTTTCAACAACATAACTACATGAATTGAGAAATCTGTCTCGGTGTTGACTTGTGCTGAGTACTCGTTGGAGTGTGACCTAAAATCAGATGCTCCAGGGGTGTCAGGGGAATGTACCCAAGGGAATCTACTTATCTGTCACCTTCAGTGACTTTTTGAAAAACTCTGTTTTGCTGAAACAGCAGGCATTTTTTTATTATGCTATTGTATGAAGGAGAATTATATGCTATGTGCACAAGCACAAATTTATCACATGAACCAAAGGAAATCTACTGCACAAGAGGTAAAAAGCCATTTCTTCGGTTTGGAAAGAAGCTTCCTTGCAATTTCTTGAATTGCTTAAATGTTTAAAAACAACGGACTGTTAGTGAGCAGATCCTTGCATGTGCATTCAGTAGGGTTTTAAATGGTTTGAAGATTTTTATTTGGCACCTATCACTTTTGAAATTTGCAGATTCCACTTGTCTCTTGTCTGTCTTGAAAATTTGCGCTTCTCTGCTCTTTTTGCCTTAGCTCCCAGAAGCAGTGCTTTACAAATCTCAGCTGATCTCTTCCTCCCCTGTGTGACAAATTCTTAAATTCATTCACTCCAGAAACAACTAACTGGGACATAACTGTCATGTTTAGATGCTGATAGTTCTCCTTTTCCAGACATCCAGTCTCTTTCAGCGACCCCTTACAGATGACCGTCCTGGCCTTAAGTAAACCCTAGACACAGTATCTATGTGGAGATGTCAGAAAGCTACAGCAAGTGTGTTGCAGTTCCCACACACAACCTCCAAGGCCTATTTGCCAAACTGTATTTACTACTGGCAAGCAGAAGATTAGGCCTGGATCTCCTCAAAGGTACAGCAGGCTCTTGGTGTCCAGCCAGTGGTGGACTGAAACTAACCCGGCTGAAACTGAGCACTGAGCTGCGGGGGATGAACCATCCCACTCCGTAGTCTTGAGTTATAACAGTTTAGTTCAGTGATAGTTCATGATTTGAGTGACAGATGTGAAATTGCAGGTGGTAGATTAAGACGATGGGATACTCCCATGGGATTTTTTTGTTCCCGGCAAAGAAAATCAAGATTTCAGCTTACCACACACTGTACACTAGAGTTTTTTACAGATTCAATAAAATCTTTGAAAATGTGGAATAGCATGACATTTAATAAAATATGCTTGTTTGCTCCACATACAATATACTGTATTCATCTGTGTGCATGTGGTACAGATCTGGGACCTGTCGCCTGACTAAAAGCTATGACTGACAGGCTTAAGACCTCTGAAACAAGCTAAAACCTGTTGTACAATTTAAAACTACAAATACAAATAAAACTTTCTTAATTGTTCTGGTAATTCTGGATTTTAAAACACTACACTTTTTACGTGGTGAAAAACAAACCCAACCTTAGTATTTCAAATCTGATAACAGGAATTTGCTCATTCTCGTACTCATCCTGACAAAGGATGAGTACGACAGAAAAAGGAGAAAAAACCTTTGACTGCTGCTGGAGCCACACAGGCTCAGGGGCAGGGGCTGAACTGAAATTGAGATTTTCAAAACCCCTTAAATGATATTGTTAGATATGAAGAGATTACAGATGAGTTACAAGGCTCATGACAAAAGCTTGTTTTCATAAAGGAGAAAATAAATAATGGAGAGTAAATCTCTGCTGTAAATCAAGCAGCTTAAACAAAATATATTTAAGCTTTCTGCTACAATGCACACAGGACACACTTATACAAGGACATACACATGCAGACAGACTCTGGCCCAGTTACATGGTGGTGTTATTGCATGTTGCCCTGAATTGTGTTTGTCAGCAGTGATTTGTAAATAAACTGAACTTGATATAGCTCAGAGGACATTTCCTGTGTAGTACAGTAAGGGTGTCCAGGGTTAGACAGGGAGAAGGAAGTAGCCCATTACTGTGTTTTATGGGTCACGCACCATGGCCAAGCCTCTTTCTGATACTGCTTGGTAAAGTTTCACAGGCGTCCACTGAGGGCCACCATATCCTGTGTTGGAGTCTAATTGGACATAACAGTGTTGACAGCAGGAATCATTAAATCACACATTTAAATATGATGTCTGACTTCTGACAGCTCCTTGAATATCTTCTGTCTCTGATACTGTAAATCCAGTACGTGTCGTTCTCAATTCTCCTCACTGCCAAATATACGTTTTACCTTCATACTGCCAAGAGAGCAGATCATTCCAACGTCCATCAGGACGAATAATTTTGTCTCAGTTTCACCTTTTAAGACTTTTCAGAGAACTAGGAAAAGATCTGCCAGCATTGGTGTTATTTCTCTTGGTTCAGGAATTTTCCAGAAATCACTGAGTGTCTTGACACCACTACACTTGAGCAACAGGCTGTGCAGATACCTATTTGATATTTTTTTCTATTTTTTTATATACTTATGGAAAATGATACAGACTGATGAACTGAATACACAGGCTTCTACTATTCAAGTGTTCAAGTGTGATGTTCACTTTAAATTAATTCCCATAATTTGTCACAATCTGTTTTAAAGGTCCTTGAAACTTGCTGACTGTGCAGAGCAAATACTGTGATGATCAGACGTGAGACCAAATGACCTGAAAAATATCTTCGCAGTTATCAAAGGTGAGTCAGGCATGCACGCAAGTCATACGCTATTTCTATTTTTGTGTGGGTTTTTTTTTACGGCAGGAAATAACAGTTATTTTCATTATCAGTTTATCCGCTAAGGATTGTTCTCTTGATTTATTGATTCAAAATTGTTTGGTCTATGAAATGTCAGAAAATAACGATAAAGGCCTGTCACCGTTTTCTAAAGCACAGGATAACATCTTTAAATTGCCCGTTTTTGTCCAACCAACTGTTTAAAACCCAAAGATATTCCATTTACAGTGATGTGAAACACAGAAAAGAAAAAAAGCCTCAAAATTGAAAAAACAATTATTTATTGAAATCTGGATTCATTTTCTGTTGTTCGATTAATCAGTTAATGAGCTGTAATTAGGAATGTGTTGTATTTAATGGCGTCTTATTAAAGGGACTCATATTTTCTTCTACTCATGTACGTACAGTTTTCTGAGTAAATAAGTGATTTTTCGGTTCTAAAAGTCCTCTTTTGGCTCAGTAGATACACTACTGTTCAGTCTGTCAGATCTTAGCATGCAGTTTTTTTTTTTCATTTTCTACCCCTTTCACTAAACTACAAGACAAATAACTTTTATAAATATTTATAAAAAATCATGCAAACTAAATAATATGGGCCCTTATAACAATAATCTTGCATTTTCCTGTAGTGTGTACATTTCTCATATCCTCTATGTGGTGTATATATTTGATTTCCATCAACAGTGGGTCTTTCGTCATGTACTAAAGTCACTCATACTCATGATCACTGATACAAGAGCCAATCAATCAAATCAGAGAGACAAAAACAGAACCAACACACAGAACTCTGCCTTTGTGTCTTAAAATGTACCTCCAAAAGTTTAACTGACAAGAGTAATAAATCAAGGCAGGACCTTCCCGCTGAACCACATCAGAACAAATGGATCACGCCAGAACGCTAATTCCCCCACCAGCCTCTGTGTAAACACAGAAAGGGGGAGGCAGAGGAGCAGGGTGGACCTGAGGGTGAGGCTGGTTGATGAGGGATGGTCAGGATTTCACTAGCGACCCGGACAAGAGTGGGGAGGGTTCGGGGATGATTGTAGGAGAGATGATTGATTGAGTTTACTGCCTTTTTATGAGTCAAAGAAAATATGAAATAAAGAATTTTATGGAAAAGCCCATGTCATAAAATATTACCCTCAGTGGATCCTGTCTGTAAAAGTATTCATATGGTCAACCAAGGCCTTGTGATAGATTTTTAAGAAACCAAAATCTAATTTAATTGTGGGCGATCTATGATTTCATTGGAGAGTTGCCAACTTTTTTCAATAGGAATCAGATTTTGGAGCAAATAGAGGATGAGACATGGGCCAAAGCAGGAGAGAGGAAAGGGAGGATGAGGCTGAGGAAATGAGTGAAGGAATTAGTGAGCATGTTGGGAACAAGCCAGTGTGTCTAATAACTGTGAGTCATTGAACAAGACATTCTAATCTCACCTGCTTAGTCACTGTGAGCTGCTGCGGACAGAAACACCACAGCGTTGCTTAAAACCTAAATGTAAAAACGCAAAATGCTGGTTCTGCCAGATAAAGGACCTCATGGGTGCGTACTGGGGAGACTTAGTAAAAATGATGAGACAGCATATTAACGGTGTGTTTCCCTGATACATGAGGTGCTGGTTGTGGATGGGCTGTGAAAATGAGAGCATCCATTAACACTGACATTAAATAGTTTTATTCGCCGTGTTTCCTGAAGCTGACACACTCACGGGTTCACTTCTTATTTAACATGGCAGCACATCAAGAAGGTTTATGTTATATAAACAGCATAAATACTTTCCCTCCTCAATTATTGTCCCTCTCCTCTAATTACACCCTGCATTAGCAGCTGTCAGATGCAACAGTGACTGTGATTGCGCAAGGTAGAGTAATAACATAATGTGCAATGGCCTACCCAAAGGAAACTAAACTTTGGTAACATTTTAAATTGCATGAATTAGAGATCGATTGAGCTGTTTGTGTTATTGGTATTTTCTGTTTTATTCATTTTAATTTAAGGATCTGCTGTTTTTCTTTTTTATGTTCCTTGTTAAGGTGTATTTATTGGTGCCATTTTATCAATCTTACATCACTGTTTGATCGTATTTGTTTTGTGATCCTTGTCTATTCACTTCATATTTCATCTGTCTCATTGAAAGTCTGCTTTACGTGTTTCATAACTTTCATGATTTTGTGCTGCTTTCTTAGCCAGGACACTTTTACACACAGTAAAAGAAAAATGTAATCTCAGTGATGTCCTTTCCTGGTTAAATTAAGTTTCATATATTTATACAAAAGTGACTGAAAATCAACTTGAGTAAATGTAAACAGCACCTCATTCAAAATGCCCTCATTAAAGTTACAGACTAACATTTTAGAAAAGGAGAACATTGTCGAGTGTAATTGCTTTCACAATCCTCTAAAAGGACACGAGGCCAGAGGTTACTCTGGACTATTTTAATTGGAAATCAATTCAATAAAGTGCACAAAGAGAGACCAAACGACTCTCATCTCTTTTTGTTGGCTAAGCATTGTCAGTTTATGACTAAATAGGGGGTTTCCAGCACCAGTGCTCAGTTTGCTTTTGGTCAAAGTCAAAACCAAGAACGTAGCATATAGAATTACAGTGAATACTGACCCAGGCTATTCATTTTGTCCCAACTTTAATCAGTCCCTGAGACCTGATATTATAAAATTAATTCCCTCCCATAGTTAACTAGTGTGCTTGTTTAAAAGAAAAAAAAAAGTTTAATAATGGTGTAAAACCACACTCATCTAAGTGGTATCCTCAGTGAGCACAGGGGCATTATTAGAAAGTAAATGTAATTTAACCTTAATCAGCAACAAAACTATAAAATACAACAATAATGATTCAAATTACGCTTGGTGTGTAAACAGCTTTAATAAAAACCTAAGGAAAAAAAAAAAACAACAGAAGGAGAAAATGTAATTATTGTAGTTTCTCCCACCACAGCAGCTGATTTAACGTCAAGATAATGTAATAATTTTCTCCACAGGATTAATGTTTTAGTTCTGGGTGAAAGTGGAAAACACTCAGTTGGGAATATTCCCAGTCTCCTTCCCATGATAGCTGCCACAGACAGAGTTGGTTTATGCGTACTGGTCTGCTCAAATAAACCATACCAACTTAATGCCACCCACATGCCCCTTAAGTCAAAACAGCTTAACTCTGCAGAGAACCAGGATGAATGTGAAAATTAAACAGACTTTAAAGACATTCAGGAGGCTAATAAACAGATATTTCAGCCTCTGTGTCATGGCTTATTTCCTAATCAGTCAATATCTCGCTCCCTCTTTGTTTTTGATAAATACCATGGAGTCGACCTTCACAGAGTCGATTGTAGGCTGAGTGGCAGTCACACAGACGAAGTCTGACACCTAGTGGAGGATTTGTTAAACATAAGGGACACTAGTTGCATGCTGCAGTTAGGTATTGTGCTTGGTTAGATGGCATTTTCTATGATGAATAATTCTCAGAAGTGTTTCTTTAGTTAGTAGGTAATGTGTGAAAGGTGGAGGCAGCTTGACACTGTGATTGGTCATGGGAATAGCTAAATTGAATCACAGGGAGTTTTTTTTTATTAATATTTTTCTTTCATGTTTTGAAAAATTCAGATGAAAAGACACCAGAGATATAAACTTATTCTCAGGTTCTCTCTTTCTCACATAAACATAATAAATAAAGCCACAGTGCAGTATAGCAACAGGAAGTAGAGCCTGGGAAAATGACAGGAAATAGAAAGGGTTTAAGGAATATCCAGCGGCAAATTCTCATAATTAGCACAACTATTTAATGCATACAGGGCACGGATAAAATATTTATTGATACCTAATAGTTATATCTATGGTATTAAAATCTGTACACAAGGACAAGGGAAGAAGGCAAAAGGTTAGGAAACAAAGGGAAACAACTTTACATTTAAGAGGCACTCTGTAAGGAATTACTCTGTAAGTACATCTAAAATTACTGACAATGTAAAAAGCTTTTAAACATGGAATATTTAGTATTAATCATAGAATGATTGAATGATTTTAGGGGTTTGTCTTTGTGTTTATAAATACATAAACACCTTATAATGATTCATTATGTACTGGTTAACCGAAAAAGTATTTACAGTATTGTATCATTAGTTCTAGGTCCTGATCCAGAAAAGTCAACCACTAAACTGCAGTTTACTCCAACAGCAGTGTATATACACAGTAAAATAAATACTGGTGAATATACACTACTTTGGTTCCAATTACACTGAATAAATCATTGAACGTAAAGGAAAACTAATACAAACAATCAATACTTTTCTTTGCATGAATTAGATTAGCAAAACCTCCAAGTTCTCTCCAAGTCCACTCTATACAGCAGCTCGTCTTGTCAAACAGAAAAACAAAACCCCATTTAATTAGATGCTCAGCTAATTGCATAATATCTCCCGTGGTGCTGTGGGGTGAAGTGAAGCATAAGGAGAAAGGAGAATGCTGTCTTTGTTGCCTTTTTGCTGGCTTTGGTTCTGGCAGTTCTTTGGAAATATTGGCCAGTGGAGCTGGTCTTGGTTTCCTGATTTGAGGGGATTTGGTTCACGATACTCCTGTCCCCAAAACAAACAGTGATAAATATAAAGACAACATATGTAAAGAAAAACATGCAACTAATATGAGCAGAAATTTGTGGCACCGGGGACTGATTGTTGCTTGGGACTGATCGGCTAAATTTCAGTGGTTCCCAGCCTGGGTGTTAACAAATTCTGTGACAAAATTTAGATTTTTTTCTTTACTTTTTAAATTTTTTGGCAATTTCATATGATATTCTGGATAATTTTACATCTTTATACTTGTAAAAACTATATGAATATATTTGGTTGAACTGTTTGCAGTGCATAGACATATGCATGGAGGTCACTGGTAGACATTCTTTGCTTTAAAGATCATGAGTCACAAAGTTTGATACTTTGATACAGTTCATACATTAAGTAAAAGGGCACATGGTACACACAAACTGTTGATTACTGAAGGCAACAGAACGTCATTAATAATCTTTCATCTATGTCACACAATATATCTGATTTAATAGGATAGCTTTTGCATTACTTTAAGAACAATGATAAGAAATGATAACCCTGTTTTTCTTAAAATTACTTTTGAATTTCTCCTTGTTTCCTCTCACACATTTTCAGTTGTGGTCTTTGTCAGCTGAGAGCATGCAAACTCTGGTTTTGGGTCACCACTCAGAGCTTACAAACAGTATAAAGGGCCCAATATGCCCCCCCTCCAAAAAAAAAAACTGCACAGAATAATGAGCAGTAAACAAGGGGAGTAGCAGAGAGGGAAAAGAGGGAGAAGAGGGGGTGTCCTACACACTGAGGAGTAACAAAAGAGAGGGTGTCTCCGTAGCAACTCAGTCAAGTTGTTTGAGTCACATGGCCCGAGCTTCTATTGAAACCAGTGAGAAGAGGCTTGAAACTCAGCCTTTAGTTCATGTTTTTGGATGCCAATGGCAGCAACATGAGTGGAGCCCAACAGGACCGAGCAATGGCAGCAGACAGTCTCCATCTGAACGGGACCGCAGCTTTGGGCCTGCATGACGAGGAGATCAACACAGCTCTGTTTGGTGTGTTGTGTCAGTTAAGTTTATTTTATTTCTTGCAAAGTGTATCCTGTTTATGAAATACTTACCAAAACTGTTGTTTTCTGCTTAAGAGCAGCTCTTTGCTTTGTTTTTTTTCAACACTGTTAAACATGTCATCATGCAATTTATCTGAATGAAGGATGTTTCAGTGGCTCTTCTGAGTGAAACTTCTGTTTTGTTTTTTTCTTCTACCCAGAGTTCAAACTGTTTAACATTGTCATCATTGTTCTGGCCTTGTGTATCCTCACTATCACCGGCCTGTACTGCATCACAGTCTGCTACAACCGCACCAGGTGAAGATCAGATATCATGGTTTGCTTGCTTTGACACTTTAAAGAATTAGCACTGTAAATTCTTGTGTATGATCCACTTTCTTGCCTTTAGTAGGATACATGGATCTTTCTCTGATCTATGATATGTCTAATATACAATGCCATAACTCTATCATATCCTGTGTACTGAGTTATAGGTGATTCAGAGAAAAACTGTTGTTTCAATAATGATTAACTGAACCTCTGAGTCTTTAAAGCTACTGTGAACTCTGAGTACAGAGTCATTTGTAATGACAGTTAAATCATTAGTGTAATTTGTACCATCTTCTTCTTCAGGCAGTCAAAGCGGGCCCACGTGTATGAGAGTGCGGTGACCGGAGGGGAGCCGGTGGACCCCGTGGCGGTTAAAGCGGTGAAGAGGTCGACCAGTTTCATCAACCCTCTCGCCTTCTTCAAGAAACCAGAGGCGGCAAAGGACAACTCCAGGATCTATTATATCTACAGCAACCCACTGCCTGTCGGGGTGAAGGAGGAGGAGGAGGAGGAGGAGATCAAGGTCCCACAGAGACCTGAGGAGCAAACTGCACTGTCGCTGCCCCTGTCGTTTCAAGAGTACGCCAGCGACCCAAACAGTGGCGTCATCTTGGACCCTCCAATATTTTACATGCAGCTTTAGAGGGTGGTGGAGAGTGAGGCTATGTGGGTGGAGATTAGTGTCAGGGTTAAGCTTGGTTAGAGGCACTTGTCTTCAGGTTAAGGTTTAAGCCCCCGAGCTGTGTCTTTCAAAAGTTATGTCACCACATGTAGGGTCATTAAAGGGCACTCCACCAATTTTACACATTAAGTTCAGTTTAAAAGTCATAGGAAAAACTGCAAAGTCTGTGAAAGCAGTTGTATAATCTTCTGTGGAAGCTCTGTAAAGTCTGAGAAATTATATCATGAGGGGTTTCTCTTCATAGGCTTGGATACTACAAATTTAGAACAGAAAGTCTGCTTCATGTGAAGTTATGAAATTATAAATTTTGAAAGACGTGCAAGTTTATCAGACAAGGAAGTTAAAGCTCTAACAAGCTGCATTACAGGAAATACAGGATCCAGTGTTTTAAAATCATGGCACATACCAGGGACTAAAACTCAAGATATTTTGGGATGTACTTTTTCAATTTAAACCTTCATGAAAGATCAGTACTAAATCATTGCAGTGCTCCATTAGGACCCTAACATTTTCATTTCAAGTGACTCCAGAGTGGTTTGTGTGAAGTGTAAACTGTTTTAAGACTGCTTAATTCTGTTTCTGAGAACACAAAGATGTGGACTGAACAAGATAACTGATAGCATCCTGCTGAATTTGATGCTGTCCTAAGGACACCACCTGTTTTGACATCACACAGTTTGAGGGCCCAGCAACATTTTGTGGCAATAGAGGTGGATGCAGGACTCTATCGATTAGAGAGGCCTAACAGCTCTGTGTATGACATATTAGGTGACATGTTAGGACAGTCCCTTTTAGCCATCTCTTAATACTCTCTAAATACTGTTGTTGTCATATGCAGTTGTGATTATTCCAGTTTTCATTTTAATTTTTAACTTCATGTAAAAGGACTATAAACTTTTCTACTTGAGAAACTTTCACAGCCTTTACAAACCCTCACTGGATAACCTCAACAATTCAGCTTTTGATTTTAAAGCTGAACATGAGACTGCCATATTTCTTTAAAAACTGATGTTAGACACAAAGTAGTAAAGATATGCGTTTCTTGATTTTCATTGATCTTTAATAAAACTGCAGATACAATATGCTTTACAAAAAGAAGCTGAGTGTGAGACACAGAAAGATGAGAAAAATACAAACGATTATCACTGCAGAGCGATTGATCGTACACTGCTCCTTCACAACATGATTGGTTTGCAAAAGAGTCCGTCCTCAGACGATTGGCTGGGTCTCTCTGATCAACCACTCCAGTGCCCCCTTCCTGCCCTGCTTCTCCAGTTCTGCCCCAACCACTTCTCGGCACTTCCTGTGGTACTCATTCACCCAGTCCCGCTGCAAGACAGTGAAGTGATGGTCAAGCCATGAAAAGACTGTTTAAGTAACGCATAATGTACTAGGCATAGCTGGAAATATTATCAAACATTCAAATGCATAGTTTATGACTTTACCGTAGGTCATCTTAAGCTAAACTCTTCCTATTGCTCCTACAGAATGTAAAGTAGGCTAAATGTAATGTGTTGCTGTATTTGAAGTGCTTATCACATCACCAGTAAAAAACCTTTTGAGATTAATTTTTAATTTCTTAAGAGTGAATTTTTCTTTGATTAACGTGATCTTGCTGGATATTCCTTACCTCCTTCTGAGTGAGCAGCTCTGTGTTCATCATCTTGACTTGGATAGGGACCAGAGTGAGGGGCTCAAATGTCAGGCTCCCCCTGTTTCTGTAGTTGTACTGCACGCACAAAGAGGAGAACAAAAACATGATTTGGTTTTCTAAACCAAAACACTGCAACTAACTAACATTGTAACTTATATACAACTAATCAAACAAACAAGGAAATAACATCTTAAGAAGCATCAAGACTTTAAAACATTGATTATTAGTACATGAGGAATGTGAGTAAACCTTAGTGGACACTATTTGAGTAACAGTGATCAGATACTACAGCAGGCAAGTGTGAGCAGCACTTCTTTCATCTACTCTGTATTTCTGAATTTCCTTCTGGCTTGATTCTCAGTTTAAACACCTACTTTGGGCTTCGCTGGTACAACAAGGACCACATTTTCCAGGCGAATGCCGAAAGAGCCATCTTCATAGTACCCAGGTTCTAGAAAAAAGACAAGAGATGAGATGACGATTTAGAACATAATCAAACATCAAAAAATATTTGAGTTTTGGTAGACCTAAAAATGTATTTGTTTTTCACTTCCAGTAGGACTACCATTTCCTCATGTGCATCATTTCCTACATACAGCTCCATCCCCACCCACACATTTCTGTAAGAACAAACAGCTGTTCATTCCTACACTGCAGCAAGAAGCCAATTTATGACACCACTGAGACATTTTTCAGGTATTATTTAATTACGGCATGTTCTTGTGTCACTTTGGACACCTTTGACATGCCTTTGTTGACTCTATGAGTCACAAGTGCTGTGACAAGTGCTTCATGCCAGAAGTTACTTTCTTCAAAACGAAACAAAGCATAAACACATCAATCAGTTGGAATTATGAGCTACATGTTTGGACATGTGTTGTTGCTTTTCAAATGTGAAAATACAAACATGTATTTGAGCAACACTTCTTAATACTGCTGTCATTCACTTGCAGAATTAAAAAACCCTGCCATACCATCACTGACGATCATGCCGGCCTCCAGAGGTTCGTCAGCGAAGGTCTTGTAGCTGATGCCGCAGGGTCCCTCGTGGACGTTGAGGAAGCAGCCTACACCGTGGCCTGTACCATGAAGGTAGTCCAACCCCGACTCCCACAGGGCTGCACGGGCAAACGAATCCAACAGGTGGCCTGGGGAGAGCACGGAGGTTTAGAGCTAGCGATCACATTAGCGATTAAGGAAACATAATTTTGCACACTTCTCCCCTGCACTCTATCCACTGCATGCCGGAAAAGGGAAAATGAATGCATAGATCTATGAATAACTAACCTTTAACTCCCCATGTGATCAAGAGGGAGAGCTATGATTTATCCTTATTGTCTGACGCTAAGAATAAAAGCTCTATATTCAACACAGGACAGACAGAATACTCAAGAAATACTGTGTATATACAGGTGTCCTGAAGTCAGAATGTAATGTTTATATACTGGTATGCTATATACAGTGTAAGATCACCCTCATGTCAGAGTAGAGTGTAGCACCTTTTGTTCCATTGGGGAAAACAGCAGCACTGACAGCTATGTGTCCCTTCAGTACATACGTAAAGCATTCCTGGAGGAAATATAAAAATAAAATCAAGGCAAGAGATAAGTTCAGTATATATGACAAGAATCATTCGAACAGCTTTAGTCACTTAAACCTGAGATCAGAATTATTTAGCAAATACACAAATTCACCTTCTCAAAAGCAGATGGTGTCCCAAAGTGCATGGTGCGTGTGACGTCTGTGGTTCCATCACTGCCAAAGACAGAATATGGATGCAGATGTATGTGTGTCATGCACATTAACAGGCATGGCAGTGATGACTGTCTGAATTAAGCCATACTAGTACTAGACACGGCTGGTTAGTCCAAATGCATTTGCTGTATATAATAATTATCTTGCTTACACATATTGGGCTCCAGAGTCGATCAGGTATACTTCATTCGTGGTGAGGGTTCTGTTGGTTTCAGGCAGTGGTCTACAGCAAAAAAAAAAAAAAAGTCATGGATAAAGGATTAGTTAAGTATTTTTGAAGAACAACAACATAAAAGAAAATGCAGCTACGTAAATTTGTTTCTTTGGCCCACTGACCTGTAATGTATGATTGCTCCATTTGGACCTACGCTGGAAATTGTGGGGAAACTGAGGCCGACAAAATCTTTCTGTTGACTGAATAAGACACAATAAAATTAAATGATTACAGTTTTGAGTGATGAAACGTTACCGTCACTCTAAAAGCAGCACAATGAAAGAATAAAACATTTTGAAAACAAAGCATTTTAATTTTAAGGCCTTCAGTAGACAATTTGATTTTCTTCCATGTCCAGCAGAGGGGGCTTGAACTCAGCTGTGACTAACCATGTCAGCTTTCATGCAGCATGACAAGCATGAAAGCTGACATGAAGTTAAACTGGATGAGCTTGTCAACCACAGGAGGACCATTGGGAAAAAAACGAAAGAATTAAAAAAAAAAACCACCCACCTGCGTAGTTCTTCAGCCTTATCCGCAGCAGAGATCTCTGTCACGGTGCCTTTTGGAATCTGTAAAACAATAACAGCAACACTTGATCATGGAAAGGGAGTTAAAATAAACACTGAAGTTTAGTTATAATCTCCACCTGAAGTCAAGGTTGCAACACTCACATACGTGAGTTTTCAGTAACTGCTTACGATATTTATTCGTAGAATATAAGAATACAAAATTGGTAGGCTTTGGAGGATTGGTCAAAATAACATGTACTGTAATACAGTGAATTAAAATTATGATCAATTAATTATTATTGTAGGAAAATTGCATTTTTTTTAAATTGTTGCTATATCAATGCAACCATCTGTAACAGAAGTTTTGCTCAAAGTGTTTAGCAATAGGACAGAAAGACATTCAAAGCCCTGTGAACACATATCAGAAGAATCTGTTCTTTTCTCTTATCAATCTAAAAATGTTTGGCCTCAGAAAGAAAAAAAGAAAATACCTCCTTTTCCAACCAAGCAAAGAGTTCACAGAGGGCAACTGCATCCTTGATCTGTTGGTAAAAGAAGATGAATATTCAATTCTTTATTGGGTAAATCAGACATTTACAGAGTTTACAACGATGTCATAAACTGAATAAAAGACATGCGCTAAAAATATTAGGCTCAAAGGTTCTTACATGGGCCATTTTCATGCCTTGAACCTCAGAGGCATTCTTCACTGCCTTGGCGAGGCAGAGCGGAGTGTAGGGAATTGGGGTCCTGTGGGCCTGAAATACAAGAAGAAACAATTGCAATCCTAAAAGTCGCTGATGTTACCTTGATATAAAAGTAACAGTAAAATGAAATGTCTATATTAGAAACATTTCATGTATTATGCAAAGAGAATTAATGCAGATCACTAAAATGCCCGTCTGCCTTGGCAAATAGTTCATTAATTTAAGTGCTTAGTGAATGTTTTCATACAAGTTTAGTCAGCTGAAACAAAACAAAATACAATGGACTATGTCTGATTTAATGATGCACTTGAGGAGTGATTTTGTAGTTTTACTAGTTTAGGCAGGTGAGAAAAGGGGCATTCATACTAGTTTCAGGTTGTCCAAAATAATGTCTCTGATAGTGAGATGAAAATGTACATCTCTGTCCTCCCACAAGCAAATCTGCAATATGAGGATACTGATGACGAGATCTGAAAGGCAGCAATTTATCATACTTGGAAAGCACTGCCAATTTTATAAACTAGGAAAACATAATGGAGACACAATCAAGCTATTTCTGTGTCCTCTGTTGTGAAAACCAGAGACAATTAATGGTCCTCTAAATGCTACTGCTTTGTGGGTCTGCTCTCTCACCTTGGGGATGACCTGTGTGAGAGCGCAACTGGCCTTGTCACAGATCCACACTTTGTCCTTGGGGCTGAGCCCAGCGCAGACGGCCTGGAGCTCAGTGTAGACCGACTCGTACGGGAACATCTGGATGCTCAGCTCAGGTTTGCTGGGAGAGTCCAGCTGCAGATGCTCTCTCAAAGCGGGATCAGAGAGACGTTTCAGGTCCACAAAAAGTCTGCAGAGAGGAAGGAGTTGGTGAGTGAAGGGGCAAAAAACCTGTCCTGTCCTCTTGGATCTTTTCAGTGTCATTAAAGATAAGATTAAATATAAGAGTTTTACTTAACCTCAAATAGTAAATGTAATAAAATAAAAAGAATAATAAAACCATTATGCTTTAAAGTTATACAAAATACTACTTAAACAACACATTGTGTTACTTTAACAAAATTTTAAATGTTGAACTTGTATCAGTGATTTAACCACTATTTTTTCCACTGTTATACTGTGCTTCCTGGACTGTGCGTTTGTAAGTTGTAGCTCTGCTCATGCTAAAACACTTTCCTGCATACTTTTTTTTTTTAGAAATGCTGATAATTCATCATCGCCATTTATCCCTGAAGCTCTTCATTTCAGTTGGCAGCATGAAGGTAACTAATAGGTCACTGATCAGTTACATTGTGTTATATTCCATTACTTTAACGTGTTCATTCCCACGATGGCATATGCGAAGAAAACTGGGTTGTACTCGATGTCGGCACCACGGAGGTTAAAAAGCCCTGAGAAAAGAAAATAATACATTACATTTTAATGACTTATAATAATAATAATAAGAATAATAAGAATAATGATGATTTTGTTAGTTTCTGTCCCATAATGACAGTTGCAATGTCAGTCACCACTTGACTATCTGTCCTATTTTTAGCCATTTCAGTGTTTGCATGATTCCATTTCAAATACTGTGTCTCCTCTCAAACCTCCATGCACATTGTTTGGTGTGAAATATCAGTGTTATTATTAGACTGCCACTCATCCTCTGTAGATGCCTGAGCAAAGCTCCTTCAGTTTAACGCCCATTGAAACTCTCAAGTCTAAATGCTACTCGTTGACAATCAAAATCAGCATTACTCTAATTAACACAAGCTCTCAGGCCAAACAATCAGAACCAAGAGCTCATTAGGCACATTTAACAAGGCGCTCAAACAGACATCTAGAGGGACACCCGTGTATCCCTGGGTCCTTGGATCGTGATCAGGTATCAAAGCGGACTTATGTAAGAGAGGAGAAGGTGGGTATGGCTGCTGCTTGTTTAGAAATTCTTGTTTCCTTATAACAAACAGATCAGCACAAAAACAACGTAATGTTTGTTGTGCAGTTAAAAATTGATTTCAGAGTTGAAAATCCATTTATGCAAATAGTTGGAAAATAAAGTTAATTTACTCAAGTATTACATGTACAATTCTGAAATTCCACGTAAATGTACTTAAATATCTCCACTCTGTGCTCTTCAGTGGCATGCACAGCTGTCTGCCACAGGGATTTTTTAAATATAACCACTGAAGGTGCTTAAGTATGTACTTAAGTGTATGTGTATTTGTGAAAAATTAACCATACATGCAATCTCGTCCAATGCTGTAGCAACAAACCAGCTGATTTTCCTCTCTGTCATCTTGGCCCGCAGCGTGGTGACCTTGTCCTGCCAGGAAACACCTACAGGTAGGACAGCATCAGCAAGACATGGCACTTAATTCATAATACTCAAAAACCTGTATATCTAGTAACAGTGAAGTGAAGCCTTTGATTTGTTTGGCTTTGAAACAATAGAAGACAAAGATAAAACCAAAAGTAGTTAACAGAACTCAAATTACAGGTGGTACTTCTGCTCACAATTGGATGATTCATAAGAGTAAAATAATGGTGTCAGCGTTCTCATGGGATCTCTAAAAATATTTCAGGATTTTAATCTCTCTGTATCTCTGAAAAAAAAACCCTAATTAGCTACAATAAAATAACCATGCCTGTAATAATGGTTAAAGCATTGGGGCACTGACCAGTGTACTCTAAACCCAGGGTGCGGAGCTGTGTGCTGGGTCTTTCTGGACGGTCGGTCCAGACCGCATCGATCAGGTTATCCTGCACTGCCACCAGAGAGTGGCCTGCACTGGTCAGCGCCTTGGACATGTTCTTCCACTGGTCTGAAACATAACATCAGAGGATTGTGTTAAGATGCTCAAACATGGGTTAAAAACAACAAGAGAACCAGAATGTCCTTTGTGTGTTTGATGAGGAGGATCTGCAAGATGCAGCATCAGCTTCACATCATGAGAGCACCTGTATGAAAGCTTATGAATTTTCCATTATTTGCTCTATAGTCAGACAAGTCAGAAATGCACTGGAGACGAGTGGTATGCTAGGCCCTTGCTGGGCATGCAGGAAACTGATGTTCAGTTCTTTGATGGAGAAAATAACGTTTTTTAACAGCTGTTGTGTTTGACAATTTATACTTTGATACTGCACATTTTAAATCTGCAAAGTACTGAGCAAATTTCCTGCTGCACACTACAGTGTTCATACTGCTCTTACTGTAATGTCACTGTGTCCTGCCTCCCTAATAATGCTGATCCACGGTGCTGAGAGGGGAATGTTACCATAACCTACCAGCAGCAATGATCCAAGGATCTACTCCCACTTTGGAGTTCTCTGGCAGGATGCTGATCAGCCAGTCCTCCTGAGAGGGCGTCTCTTTCAGTCCTATGCATGATTATAAAAACATGTTCATGACACACTGAAGACATAGAGATGTACTGTAAGATGTACTGTAAAATGTTTGTCTTCACCTAAGTTACGTTCTAAAATCTTCTCAAAACATTATGATTTGCAGTCTAGCTTTCTTTCATGTAAATCTGTGAAAATATGAACAAGTACTCAAAAAAAACCCCACACCTTAAAAATGAGGGGGGAAAATGAAGATTAACAGTCAGTGCTTTTATTTATGGCTTACATGACATTACTAAGAGGCAGATATTATTTTCATTATGTACAAAAAAAGGAGGACATTACCCATCTTCATCAGGGTCCAGTTGTTGTCCATCTGCTGGCTGGCCTGGAGGAAGTACCGCCCATCAGTCCACATTGCAGCGTACTGCTCTGTGACAATGGCTGTACCTAAACATCACAACACACAAAGCAGCTTTGACATTTCCAATCACAAATGCATTGTTGGATCCAGTTGTTTGCACAATGGATGAATGTGAAAGTATGCAAGAAATCTGCATTGGTGCTGGGATAGAGATTTAACTGCCTGTTACTTGTCTGATGTGCCAGTTATGCTTGTATAGCAACATATACAGTATATGCATCTGAAATTACAGCAGTGAAAACGAGTCTGAGAGTCAATACACTCTCCTTTTAAACTGTGGTGTTGTCTGGGTGAAAGTCAGGTTTTCCCACAGGGCTTTATTACAAAAGCACTTTACTAACTAATCTGAACATGAGACGATCTGGGTGGTTTACACTGAATAGGTGAACACAACAGAATAAAAGTTTGATTATCTTATTTATTACATTGTCCTGGATTTTTCCACAACTGAAACTGGATCTTGGCCTCTAGTCTGTCCAACTAGGATTTGATGCTTTGACTTAAAAATGACACTTTAGTGTGCATTTCCACTTGCACACAAGGAAGACATACCTGCAGAGCCATTAAATCCACAGATAAATTCACGTCTGCAGTCACATGGTGCAATGTATTCACTCTGAGAGACACGGGGACGGACAAAGAGAGACAAAGGGAGAGATCAGCTTCATTAACAATCAGTGTGAAGTGGCCATTTTAAATGCCACCTTTGCTCCTATTCTCACATCACGTCTTGTGCATGGAGAGGGGAAAGGGAGGAGCAGCGAGCAAAGGGCTACAATTAATTGCGAAGGTCAGACAAGATGATCAGAAGTGAAACAAAACACACACAAAGTGAGATAGACAGGAGAGGTAAATCAGAGACTGTTGTGAGCTTGTGCACGCATGTCTTTGTTTAAACTTAAGATTTACTTTAGTCATGTAAACATGTATTAATGAAGTAAATGTGTGCTGTGCGTGGTCTCACTTACCTGGTGGGCATCTCCAGAAGGGATGATGTAGGCCTGTATAGGCTCAGAGAAGTATTTGCAGGTCTTCATCGCCTGGCGAAGCTGCCTGAGCAGCTCTCCAGTGATCTTTGGAGACATGGCTGCGTCTGAATGGACAAACAACAGTGTCATACTTTAAAATGATGATAAAGTTCAAACAAGCTGATGTTAGTTCATACCACACTTTTTCCAAAAGCAGGTACAGTGGCCTCAATATGCGGTAAAACACAAAATGGGCTGAATCTCAAAAGTTAAGTTAAAGGCTGCTGAGATATGACAACTGCAGACAGTGTCACAGCCAGGCATTTTATGATATAAAAAGAATCAGTTTAATCTCCAAAAGCAGCAATAGCAATTAAAGACAACCCAACCACATGATCAAAAAGCACCAAGACATTTGTGCATTCATATTTTAAATCCCACACTAATTATCCACAGATTACCTGACTTTTGGGAAGCCATGTTGACTTAAAGTGCCTGGAGCTGGACAGTGACTGACTGAAGCCTACCTGACTATTAACGTGGAGCTCAAAGTCACAGTCCACACCTGGATCTTTAACCTGTTGTAACATGCTCATTAAGCAACTGTCACAAGAACCAGGGTTAAATATTAAAAGAATTGTCTAATTGACCCGAGTCGGTAGGTGATTGACCCATTTCCACTGCAACTGCTTCCTAAAACAAAGCTCCACAGCCCCTATACGGCAGTGTAACTCGGTGTAAAAAAAGAAGCAACAAACCGACCAATCACATTGCAGCGTTCCTCAGCGATGAGCTCTCCTATTGGCTAAACGCTCCCCATGCGATTGTTGTTTACAAGTTGGCTTTAGATGAAGCAGGGGTATTCAAAATCTAACTAAATAGCTAGCCACGTAGCTATAATAAAATGAAACACTTGCTTTGGATTTTCCTAAAAGAAACTACAAAACCAAATAGCTTGTAGCTGAAGGGGACGGGCGATGTTTTTTTTTTTTTTATTCACACATCATTGTTATCAACAGGCCAACCATTACACACAATAACTCATTCGGCGGTGTGGCCGTTGAATTTACTAGTGGGTGTGGTAGCACGCCAGTGGCATATTTGCGAAGTTTGTAGCCAATTTCCCCAGGTTTACAGCTCTGCGTAAACGCTTTCTCTCTGTTTCGTTAACGAACAAAGCGCTACGGACACAGGCGTGGGATGACCAGCCGTTTACCCTCGTTTGAAAACAGTCAACATCCCTCTGTGCTCGCTCCGTGCAGCCGGGAGACGTTAGCCCCCCAAACCGCGGCTAGCTAACGTTAAAGTCCCCCCACATGCAGCCCACGAACTGCTGAATACACACCCGGTGGTTTCTTCTTGGAAATGTGATTCTTGGGGTTAAAAAAAAAACAAATACACAAAGCGAACCCTTCACCAGCTTGGACCTTGTGTTAATTTACAGGAGGCTGCCATTTCGTTGTTGACGTTTGTGGTCACGTGACTGCAGCTTCTTCCAGTAGACGCAGAGGGATCGAGACTCGCCTCTTTTACTGTGAGTAATCACACACAAAGGAAACAACCACACGTAAAAGAGATTTCACTACTTTAATGTTTCACTTTATGCAAACAATACAGTCATACCACTTACCCCTTAAATTCACAACACTGTATTCAGCAGCGGCCCGGGCATTGTCAGGGGCATGTGGATCCTCGAAACTGACTGAAGGTTTCAAACGGAGTCACAAAAATAAAAATATAATTGAATACACCAGTGAATAATACAAATAGAAAAGGAATTATAATGGATTGTAAGAAAAGTACAAAGCTTCACACTCTTCCTTCGACCGCCAAACAGTTGGCTGAAAAAAAAAAACAGCTTTTCATTTTTCTACCCCCAACCATCAATTGAAAAAACTAATTAAGACTTAATTTGTTTTAGTCCTATATTTGTCTTTTACCGGGTAATTGTATTATTATTTTTAAGTCATTGGTTTTGTGTATGGACCATTAATATTTTTGCACTTACCATATAAAGCTTTACATTTATTTTTGCACTCCATTTGATTTTTCCAATGGTCCGGCTGGAGGACAATGAACAATGGCAAGTAAGATCTTGGCAGCACAAAGTTTAAGGCTACTGTCCTGCTAGAGCACAGTATACACTCTGTACAAGCACTTACTCATGGGCTGAGATGTTTGGGGATTTAAAGCAAGGAAAAAAATCACAGCAATTGTTGGCACAAGGCATACAAACATTATTGTATTTTATTCACAATTTTCCATATATTTAAACATTTGACATTGATTTATGGATAGTGCATACATAAAAAAAAGTCTGGAAATCTGAAAATGCAATGTATTAATTCCACTCACCCATTTAACAATCCAAATGAATATAATATGAGCAATATTAGCTGTGGAAAAAAATGAAGCTTCTATAAAGGTTACACTAAACAGTTAATGAACAGCTTGTTGCCTAAAATGGTTATTACAAAAACTGAATGCAAATGTCAATATCTTTATTGGATGACAAAAGTTGTACAAGGAGACACAGTTAATATGTATTTGATGATGAATCAGATGGCCATCGTACCACTTGGTGGGCTGCACTTCATAAACATATTCACAGTTTTACAATATGTGGATCCATGTATCCCTTCTTTTGATGCATGAATCTCTGAGCTATGAATAAGATGTAGATGGCAGCAGGCAGGCAGCAGCGAACATCAAGCCAAGAAGAAAGCTTCCTGGCATCAATGGCAGAAATCCACTTCCTGTGGATATCGAATCTGAAAGGTATCCACAGGTTATTCAAGTAAAAAAAATTTAATATTAACAGAGGCTGTAACTCTGTGTGCTCTTTTTCTTCTTGCATTTGCTGCAGTTCAATTCTGCCATGTGTTTACTGTAATTTTTCTTACAAATCTGAAACTAATCTGGAGTAGATTACCCATACTGAATCAGATAGAGAACTTGCTCAAGATGGATAGGTGTTCTTTATTTCAATCAAATATTTGTGGAACAACAAATGTTGGTTTTCCAGAGCGGATTGTGTTCATAAATACATGTTAAACTACACAAGATAGTTGGAGTTGTGTTGGTGTTTTTAAATATATTAACAGTGTCACATGGAATGGAACTGAAGTGCAATTTAAGCTACTGTGTGAGTATAGTATGGAGCATACTTACTTGTACATGAAACAGACTCTCTGAACATGCCCATCTCCTCACTGGTTTTGACAGAGCTCAGAAGTTCAGTGCTGACATTCCCTTTGAGATACAGACAATGTGCAATGCTCAGCTACACATAAACACAACTGCATGTTTTTTTATACATCACAATAACTGTAGCTGAGTCTAAAATGTAAAATTCTGCTGTGCATATCAAACATGTCAGAAATAACAAATAACTTCTATTACATTATGTAAGCAAGTACTGTATGTGTGATTGTTTTTCAGGTACTTTTCCTTCTCTATGGAGAACATCATTGCTCATGAAAAGGTCCATTTCTTGAGCTGTTAATTATTTTAGTTTTCTAGTCTGTCAAGTGACTAAAAGTCTGTTTTCATCACACATTCTCTGCTGTACGCTTTCTGAAAACTCTTGTATGTGCATCTATCTGCTGTATTACGGTCACACACACAGTCACATTAAAGGAGGCCTTCTCGGGAATCATCGCAATAGTAAACTCTTCACAATGTGGGAGTCTTCTGAGGGCATAAATGCCTGTCCTGTGCTATACTGTGTGAAACCTCTGCACAGATACTTCTCTGTTCTCCCCTGGGGTGGAGGAAGGCGCGGAAAATGAGACACACAGACACTCAACTCCAGCATCAGATTACTGAGCAATTTTTGGGGTTTTCTAAAGATTTTCAATGCCCATAATTGTTCATTGTCCTGATGCATGCAGACAGTCTGGGCACACTGCTCGCCCAGATAGCTCCTGGAGGCCTGAAGTATCTAAAGCGTTTATAGACTTGCATGTTCTCCATACAGTCCGATAGATTCATATTATATCACACACAAAAACCTTTATGTGTTTGTGAAAAAATAACCTACTAGCCCTGATCATAGTGCAGACATTATTCTGTGTCCTGTGCTTACTATGGTAATCTAATCTATTTCCTTCTTCCTTCTTCCATATGCAAATTTACATTTGATCTTTATCAAAAGTAAATTTGTATGGGGAAGAAGGAAAAATGAAATCGATTAGTTTATTATTAGTTTATTGCTGTTGATCATTAAGATTGTCATACGGCCTTCTTCTGCTGAGCTGGCTAGCCATTTGCCTGTTCCTGCTTCCACATCAACCAGCTTCCTGTCTGATCCTGACCCTGAAAACCAGCAGAGCCCTTTCTTTGGGACTCACCTGGCAATTTCCCCCAGATATCAAGGGGTCAGGGCCCCTAGAGGGAAGCATGGATCCTGGAGGCCCTGCTGCCCAGCGACCCTGAGCCTCTGCTGGATCCTGAGCCAGACCGGAGACGGCCATTCCTACAGACAACCTGTCTACTCCTTTGAGGGTCCCAGCTAATGCCTACTCTGCTCCTGATCGCCAATGGGCGACCTAGCGGACACCAGCTCTTCATCTCCAGCTGCCTGCATACTGTCGACCTGCCCCTGAGATCCCCAGCTTCACTCTTCAGTATCCTGTTCATTGGCCCCTGTTTTATTGTCTCATCTGTTTTGTTGTGTTCCTTAGTTTTCCCCATGTGCATTTTTCTGTTGTCACCATTCCTTCATTCCTGTCTGTCAGCTTGTTCACCTCATCTGTCTGTAATCTTGTTTTATGCGTCATTAAAAGTATCTTCACTGCACCTGCCTGCCTTTGAGTGTGTTTACATTTGGGGCCTCTCTGCATGAGCTGTAATGGTTCCTGCCTTACCAGATACCATGAAGTTGACTTGCTGGCACCTTCCATCTGCTGCAGAGAGGGGAGAGCCGGGCAGGATAGTGACTCTTGACATGTCCAACTGCAGGACATTTGCAACCCTCCTACGGAAATCATATCTGGGCCAAAAAGAAATAACCATGATATAATAATTACCTGGAGATATGAGGAAATACATTGTTTTCGCTGCATTTCCTGTAATCAGATCCAGATACAATTTAACTAAGATGTTTAGTGTACGTCTGGAACTGTAATGACTTCTTGGTAACACTTTATAATAAGATATGAAGTATATTAATATATAATGAATTACTAATACGTGAGTCATGTTTTAATGTGTGACTCAGTGGTAGATATGAATTCCTGTAGCTCACCATTAAGAAATAATAACACCACTCTGAGTTTATGTGACTAGTTAATGCATAATAGATTATCAGTCAATGAATGTAAACCCAGGCCACAGAATTAGCTGGAACCCAGTTACACAGAAACTTACATTTCAGATCCATGCAATCGACCATCTGCTTTCATATCTGAAAGCAGATGGTCCCTGTTCTCATAGATACTTTTTTATATAGCTTTTGATAGTAACTCTCATTTAAAATAATTCAGTGAAAGAAAAATGCAGTGCACATCATCAGTGACTTTGTCATGACAGGTTATTATATGTGCAGATGTGAGGGCCAAAGAAGGAGTTATTGAGTATCAGTATGCTATGTGGGTATGTTTCTACATACTGGGTGTTTCCTATTAGCAAACAGAATTTAGTTTGAAATCAGCAGACTTATTATGTGGTTGCCAGTTGTGGTCACAAACTGTGCCAGTTTCCTCAATGATTGAGATATTGTATGAAACAGTCTTGATGGAATGCAAAATAGGGGTTGGACTGCAACATTTTCTCTCACTTTATATTTCATACTTTAACTAAAAATGAAACATAATAGAGAAGTTCTCTTACAAAACAACCTGAAGATTTTTTTGCAATAGATCAATGCAAACTTCCTACTTGAGCCAAGCCAAGCTAAGTACTTCTTAATTATTGAGCTTTTAGCAGGTTTTACAGTTTACAGAACTCAGTCAAAATATGCAATGCACAAATCTGGTACAAACACATTTGTGTACTGTATATTTTAACACTAGAACCGATGTTTAAAGGTTCTGTTCAGCCTAATAGTAATACTTTACTCCATTGAGTGTAGGAGTCTTTTGGGTCGTACAGCACGATTCATGCCAGTAGAAACTACTGTGCATGACTGCCAACTATGTTTTCCATTCAAAGTCACCAACCGATTTATGAAGTCAAAATAGTTACATAGAATTTGTAGGAACAATCACTTCTGTAGAGTGTGTTCTCAGATGTCCAAGCCTTTCAGTACAAGCCATAAACCCTGTGCAAACATGCAAAACATTATAAAGCACGTTCTTATCAGGCAAACGTGGAAAATCTGCCAAGAGACTCAAGATCAAATTCTGAAGAAAAGGGTGTTAATCATTGTGAATGGCTTTTTATGAATTTTACCTGCTGAAGTTAGTCACACTGAGAAAGGTCTGCTCGGCTGCAGGGGATTCTGGGAGGATGTTGGCACATGCAATGATGCTGTCACCGTTCTTTAGCACTAGAGATCTGTGGACCACTAAAAGCACAAAGAAACATTAACTACATCTGCTCTTTTCAACAGCCAGGGTAGATCTCCAGAACTTTTACCATGACTAAATACACACATTTATTATCATTTCACTAGAAAAAGCTCTGTCAGCATGGTACCTGTGTTGTCTCCAGAGAGCTGGATGATGCTGTCAGTGTAGAGCTGACCCTCATTCAGAGTGACTGGGCCTTGCCTTGCAGATATCTCCCCCACCACACAGCTCAGAGGGTTTTCCAATGAACATGTGGAGCCCTGAAGGGGGGAAGAGAAAGAAGGAAGCAAATCTCAAATCTACCATCAAAGAAAAAGTTTGGCACGATAATTGCAGCTGGTTATGCCTGTTCTCTCACATTTTTATCATAATGTTTTTGTTGCTAAAGAAAGAAACTTAGAAGTGATATACTTCCTTCCTACCATGACACTGCAATATGCAATGCTAAAAAAATAATATTTCTGCAAGAGATATCAGGCTGATGCTAGGACAAGAAGCTTCTATCAAGTTTTAGCACCTTGCAAAAAGAAAATTTTGTTTAAAATCGCCAGATTTTAAATCAGGGAACTCACCAGAGAACACAATGATTATTACACTTAAATATCAGCTGTGAACAGCTCTGCATAAAGTCTCATAGCATGATGCTAAAAATGCCCTAAAATGTCCACAATAATAAGCAGCACACTGATTTAGATTTACACTGCTGATTTAGCAGCTTCAGTACTAAAGTACTATTATCAGCCTTCTACAACAGTTAACCTCCAGAATCAGGAAGACAGGAAGCGCAGAAATAAAAGAAAAGAGTGTTGACTGACCATTGATGTCATGTTGAAGGGATTGTACGTGTCCCCCAAAGCGTTGCACTGGCTGTTATTAGCGCCCATTCGGTTGCTTGTGATGAACAAGGATGCCACAGTTGTCTGTAGGAAAGGGTTAAACACAAGTGTGAGTATGTGCTGTTTTAATTACTGTATTACTGCGACTGATAGACGGATACTTTATTGTTACACTCACAGTCAAGACAAACACAGGAGAAACGTCTAAACACTGAACACAGAACTGCCAGTATGTAAGTTATACATACCAGACTGTGCATACACAGCAATGGACTTAAGACAAACATTTATAATTCTTTCTAAATCCTGCTGTTGTTGAAGGGGAGGAGAATCAAGAAAACAGGCAAAATATTTTTCTAGTGAGTGCCTCTTGCCATTGGATTCAGACTCTTCCAGCAACTTAGAGAAGCAACTTCTGGGTATGACAGCAAAATTAAACTCAACACCTTTCTTTTGTCACTGTCATAAAGCCAAGCCTGGTACTATCAGTGTGGATCTTTGTGTGTTTCCAGTGTTTCCTCCTTCTCAGACACTGGCATCTATGTGGGACCGATTGTGGGAGTGAAATGAATCCCACCTGGCACTGCATGTTAGTGCTCTCTTCCTGATCACTTTCCAAGTCATTGGCCATTTTACTGTTCTACCTGGTGTCTCACGTATCTCATAACTTTTCCGTGAAGGTTAACTTTCTGCCTTTTTCTGTTTCCTTTCCAAGCTTCTCTGTTTTAAAGGGTTTAAGACTGTTGGTGCTAAATGGAAACGCATCTGATTTGGACTTTGGTTCCTTCTTTAGTTGCGTTCATGCATTTGTGAGCAGTAAATGATTGTACTTACATTTTGTCTTGATGATGACTGAAGAGTCACCTCCAGTGTGATATCAGTGGTACTCCCATCAGGAAACATCTGCTGGCTCTGGGAGAAAAATCAGAATGTCCAATATTAGTAGACACTTAGAAGGACCAAACTGCAAATATACTACAGTATTCTCATGGTAAATAATTCAACCAGAACTGATTGCTATTTATTTTTTTTATTTCCGAAAAATAAAGGCAGTTAAATTTGATGGATATTGCATATGTTCAGCCTTCTAACTCACTCTTTGACTTTCTGCTTAATCCGATTGAGCAAAATTAGCAGACTAAGCTTGAGGGAACACATTTTATTCCTAAGACTCTCATTTTTTTCTTCAATAATAAAAATGGCCTTTTTGGAGATATGAGCTCTTATCTATAGAAGCAGTGCAGAGCTCAGTATGGGGCCCCTGGAGGGCAGCTGACAGAGACAGCTGTTCCCTTGGTGAGCTCCCTAGTTTGGGGGGCCGGCAGGTTTGACTAGCCATAGCAGACGCATGCTATGCTAAACTAATGATCTCTCCCCTGCTTCTCATAGCTCTCTGTTGCAAGCCGCCACAAGCATAATGAATTCACTCTCTGTCCAGCGCAGCAGAAATACTCTGTCATGTTTTTGTGGCAGCTTGGCTCCTAATAACTTAGCAAGAAAGAAAACCTTGTATGTGTTTTGTGAAATCTTGTAACTTTGCTTCTGGTGACAGACTGGACCTGATGATTTTCACTTGAATTGATGATTACTTGGTCTCTAAAGGATTTTTAACCTTTTGAACTGAGGAAACGTTTTGAAATATCCATTTCGCAATGTCTGTCATCAAGTTAGTAAGACAAAGGATGAGTTACTTATGGAAGGTAATATATTTTACAAGGCTAAATATCAGAGTGGTGCCATTTTCAGCGTAGAGGACAATGTATCTCTGCTTCTACATAGGCAACATACTGTATCTCAATTCAGTATTTCAGTTCAGGCCACACACAAACACATGCATTAATGATATTTAGAATGCTTACCACCTGTTCTGACAGAACAAAACAAGCCTTGTGGGCAGATACAGAAATGCGTTTTTTTTGCTCTTTCTCACGACTTAATGTAGCAAAATGACTTCCTGGTGTTTCTCACTTCTTTAAAATATGTTTTGACATTTTTAACTGTACAGTTTAGCAATCTGAACTTGTGAAATAAATGTTGGGCAGATATAGATTAAGATTAGTATACTTGCTGGTGTTAGCCGCACACAGATAAATGCAATCTTTGAAAGGTTGTTTGGGAGATGGGAACAGTCTTAAAGGTGTTTACAGGTGTTGGAAAATAAGATCTCCAGAAAAAGATCTGCAGATGTGGAAATAGAGAGAAGTGAGGTTAACAGACCTCTGTAGTCTGCTCCTCATCTCTAACTGTGGCTAGTGGCTTGAGGCCAGATTAGCCGCTTGTGTTTTGCTAGTAACTCATAATGCAACCGAAACCTTGACTGAACTTTTGGTGTTGAAGTTGCATTGTAGGAAATGTAGGCCATCCTGAGTGTGACAGTGTTAAAAGAGTACAATGATAAATCAGTGGCATAAAGTGTTTGCACTATATTTTATGCTTGTGCATAACTTGGAGATTATTTTGTGTAGTTAGAACCGTGTGTGCTGAACAAAATAAAAGGATCATCAAAAATACTGATACAGCATACACTGTCATTTAAATGTAAATGCATATGTTGCCATTAGTGGAGAAGACTTTGGGTGTTGTTGGTTCTTACCAGTCGGACTGTCCCAGTCACTGTACCATTGAAAACAGCCCTGGCAATGGTCCATTGTCCATCTGCATTTCTGTCAGCTGAAATGTCAGCACACCTCATTCTGCAAAGGAAATGCAGACACACACACACACAAAGAAAGACACAAAAACACAAACAAGGTGAGCAAAACATATTCTAATCCTGCAGGGTTAACCTTGAGGATTTTCTACTTCACAATATATTTTGTTGAGTCATTCTTGATGAATAAGGAAGCTTATCTAACATAACGTGGATGTGACTCAATATCTGTGACATTGTTGACCTGTAATTGCAAACAAAAGTCTGCTGCTGTGCCAAAGAACCAACCAGGTTGGTGAAGCTTGAATTTCAGCTTCAGAACTGATGCCATTCTGTATTCTGTTTCTATATCTTGTGCAGTAGTTACAATGTTCACCATTTCTTCTTCAGTTATAGGAACCTGTTGTCATCCTGTGAAATATTTTCCTAGATCTTCTTCTCTCTTTCACTTTAACATTCTTTGTCACATTCTATCTCTCTAATAAGCACAAACAGGTTCTCACCTTGACCCGTTGGCGTAGTGAACCACCAGTGACCTTCCCACAATGCTGTAGGGTCCAGTTAATGGCATATCAGGGTCCATGTATAGAGCCTCAGACTGGTTGAGGCCATTCAGCATCCCAAATTTCCCACTGATGTCGCCAATTTCATACTGGTCCACAGTGCCAGCTCCCGGCATTGGAGAGTTTGACACGTTCCAGGCCAACGGGTTGAAGTGGCCCATGATGTTTGCATTGGAGCAGGGCTCTGCCCTGTCAGGCTTGATGGGCAGTATGTGAACATGGTAACCCCCAGCTAAGGCATTCAGGTTCATCAGGGACACGTTTATAGTCGTGGGGCCTTGAGGGACAGCCTGGGAGAACCGCACCTGGCCGTTGGACATCGCAGGGCCAAACCAGCTACCCAGGCTAGCTTTGGGGACCCGCACCATTGTAACATTGGCACAAGCAATCCTTGGCCCTCCTCTTTCTGCTTGATGGATGACTACAGAACGACCAAGAATGCCTGACCCAGGCAACCAGGAAGTGACATCAGTGAAGAAGTTTTTTGCTTCCACGCTGCCCACTGTGGTGCCGAGGTTAATGGTGCTGTGTTTGCTGGAAAGGTCTCCCACCTCACAGGATAAGGGACTGGATGGGCCACAGTGGAGGGCATAGCTGCTGTCTCCTGTGTTGATGTTAAAGGGGTTCCAGTGTCCACCTGTTGTGCTGCAGCGCCCTTTGTCATCATCCCTCTCTGAGCTAATGGGGAAGGTGTGAACATGCCAATTGTGGTTTCTGGTTGGTGTCATCGCGGGATTTCCATAGGAGAGATCCATGAAGATGGATACATCAGACAGAGGGTTGTTCTCCAGCTGGGTGAACCAGATCTCACCAACCACAGGGCTCTGAAATCTGGCTCTGGCAACGATCACTTCACCGGGATAGCTGATGCTGGCGCAAACATACCTGGCACCGTCTGTCTGGTGAATCACAACTGAACGACCTACAATGCTGTTTTGTCCAAACAGTGGGAGGTTGAAGTCCGTGAACACAGTATCCACCTCATTTTTACCTGCGAGGGACATATGCTTACCGCTGAGGTCACCTATCTCATATCTGTCGTGTGTTGACCCAGGAACTTTCGGGTACGCTGGGTCATTAGTGTTGAGTTCAAATGGGTTCCAGTGGCCCCCCACATTATCATTTGAACACAAGCTTGATGGAGGAGACCTGACTGGCGGGACAGGAAACCTGTGGACATGGTAAGGGCCAACTCTGCTCTGTAAGTTGGTCAGGTTCACCCTCAACTCTGTCACATCAAATGGGGAAGCCTGACGGAAGAGGAAGTATCCTTTGATCCCTCTCATGTTCACAACTGCAGCCACCTGTTTCTCTGGCACATTATATATCTGAGCACACTTGTAGCTTGACTCCATGCGGAAGAGAAGGAAGCCAGTGCTGATGTTGATGCCAGGGTTGTCTAGACGGGACTTCTCTGGTTGCAACGGGGTTCCGACCTTCACCACACCCAAATTGGTCAAAGAGGATGTGTCTAAGCTTCCAAGTAGAATATTGCAGCTTGCAGCGGTGCTCATGGATCCAAACAGAGTGATATTGGTTTGTGAGGCATTAACCTGACCAATTGTAACAAGGTCTGCAAGAAGCCTGGGGTTGGTCTCTCCTGTGTTTAGACGGATATAAACATTACCGGCAATAGGTCCGGTGAATCTGGCCTGACGAGTCAAGAGCATTTTACCTTGACTTATGATGGTGCATACTTTAGTGGCATTACACATCTGTAAAGTCAGTGAGAAGTCGTCCAGGTTTGGTCTTTGTTCAAACAGGCGCGACACATTGACAGTGGAGTTTGAGGCAGCTGCGAAGGTAAAACTGCTGGGGCCAATATTTGCTTCTGAACAAGGCTGAGCAAAATGGCCATACATGACGGGGAACTCACTGAGGGAAAAGTTAAGTGGACCACAGGATCCAGCACCAGACACCATGACAGTGGCTGTCTGGGAAGTGGAGTCAAACTGCACCTGCCCTGTGACTCCTCCCATGTTCAGCCTGGCCAGAAACTGAACACAGGAGATAGAATCTGAAAAGAACAACAAGGAGGAAGTGATTATAGTTTGCGTTCCTACACTTGTTAGTGCTAGCTTGTTAGTGTTAATGCAGTATCAACTAACAGTTGATACTGGATGATCCTTCAAATCCTTGAATTATGCTTTAAAATTGTTTCCATTATATCTGTGCAAATAACAATATGGTTAAACTAGAACTAAAGCAATTGGTTAAGGTTAGTGAAAGTTTCTCATTGTGGATTAAAAAGGGAGGCAAAATTAAAGATTCCCCCCAGACATGTTTGAGGACATACAAAAATTACATGCTTGGTACAATAAATTGTGTCCAACAGAGATTTTCCACCAGAATTCTTTCAAATACATCTTCTCTTTCTCCTTTATGCACATAATGGTCATGCCAAAGTTCTGCACACGTGCACCACTTTTTTTCATTTCCTATTAAACTGTCTAAAATAATTAAAAGCTAATTTTTTTTTTTTGCTTTTTATTTTTGTTCCATGTGCATAGTGTATATGTAGTGTATAGTATCTTTTTACTAGTTCCCATTGTTGAGTTCTGCTCGTAATTTTACCTTGTTGAGGCCCATTGTTTTTTCTGCTGTAGTGACCTTATTTCTCCTCAGGGTTAAGTTACTGGGGAGAACTAGAAATGGCAAGATTTTCTGAAGATAATTTATGTGCGCGTGTCGCTGAAAACTGGCAAACGAAACATTTGAAGTGTAGCTGAAATACGTTGAAGAAAAAAGTTGAAGTGGTGGTTGAAGTAATGTGAAATCACAAAAAGCTTAACTACTTCATTATAACACAAAAGATGGAAACTGCTAAGTTCGAATGATGTTTCTGAGTAGAAGTCTGAATGAGTATGAAAGGGTTCAAAAATTGTTGAAAGTGACTTTCTGAATTAGGTTTTAGTATGAGGAAGTAAGAGTCGTTTTGAAACGTGTTTAAAAGATGAAGTGTTATCAGCAAAGGTATTAAAAAAAAAAGAGTGTGTGTTTCTGAAGTGAACACATATTAAACCTGTTGCATTTTAATGGTCACTGGCTTGGTGTAACTGTTTTATTTATCGGTGCCACATAAGTTGCAGCACACTAATAGGAGAGTAAGTTCAGAAAATTAAAGGTAGATAATTTGAAAATCTCTTTACTTCACTAATCATGCCATAATCGGCATAATGGCAAATGCACACATGATGTGGGTTTAATGAACATGCTGACCTGAATATTTGTTAGACAAGACGCTATATACAGTAGTAGTAGTAGTGGTAGTTGTAGAATTTCCATAGTAAAGTGCTCAGATCATGTTGTTTGGTAGGCACACAATAGCCTCCATATTGTGGAAATATTGTTTAAATTCATTTATACACACACCTTTTAGTTTCTATTCTCTGTACAATGCTGTTTATAGTCACTTTCACTTCTTCATTGTTAACCCGTCCTTTGAACTGAGAGTTAGTAGTGGAATTGCTATTTTAACAATGTGACCAGAGCACAGGTCTAAAATGATCTTCACTGACTTTTATTTTGATTTCAATTTGAATTCTGTTTATGTAACCCTCTTTATAGTAAACTATATCAAATTGAGTTTGTGCAACAGGAAAAAGAAAATATATTACTGAATAATACAATAAGGAACCCTTTAGGCAGAATATGGGGTAAACACATTGTTACAGTCTGGTAAGAACGTTGTGTCATGGATTGCGCCTACTCATTAAAAGTGGGAGCTTTAAAACTTAAAACTGGTTCCAGGAATGAGTGCCATGCCAACATGCCATGCAGCCGGTTAGATTCAGCGTTTAAGTTGTCACAGAAAAGGACATGAAGTAAACCTGGATCCTGGCTTAAGGTCTTTTCTGTGATTCCATTTTTTGGGAACCAAAAATTCTGCATTACCCAGCAATTTGAATCTAACAGATCCTGCCAACTGGGTAACTCTCCTCTCTTGGAAAGCACCTCAGTATGATAAACCCATCTGGTAAAACCTCTGATTGCCTGTGCAAGATGACAGGTGCAAAGACTTACTTCCATATAATTTTCACAATATGGTGGGATTCTCAGAGGGAGATGCAACCTACTAACCTTTCATCAATAACACTTCTCTACTTGTGTAACTACTGCACATTCAGTCTCAAAACCAGTCATATAAGTTATTTACATTATAAATAATCATAATCAGTTTTAAGTAAACCCAGTAGTCTTTGTCCACATGCCACTGAGTAACTGAGAGTTCATAGGTTTTCCTTCCAACAGAGAAAAAGAGCAGCTGATGTCACTAACACATTACATTAACCAGAGCAGAAACTAATCAATGAAATTACATGTTGTAAGAAGAAAACTTGCACATTCTCTGTCCTTCATGGCCCGTGGTTTAAAAGCCAGGCATTAACATTACACAGCTGATTACATAAATCATCCATGAAGTCTATGTGTGACTCTAAGCAAGGTCAAAGATTGCAAGATACTCACCAAGTAAAGAAAGCAGCAGAGCAGCTGTCAGCAGGCGCATGTTGCAGATGTGTGCAAGACACAGCAAAGAAAAGGTGTAATTAGAATTAAAACTTCACTGCAGTCATGCAAATCCTGACTGGTGGTGTAGGTGAAAAATACAAACAGCTCAGTTAAAGTATAACAAGTTCAATGAGAAATGCAAAATGATGGTGTGTGTGTGTGTGTGTGTGTGTGTGCAATTGTGTGTTTGTATGTTCAAATGACTGGTTTTCAAATGTGGGCAGCCTCCGTTTTGCTTCTGTTTTTCAGCTGCAGTCTTTCTGTGTCAGCCTGTGATTGGTCAACAGGGCAAGTCTGCCTCATGTATGGAGGCAGGGGAGGGAGGAAGAATATTTGGCAGCCTGGATGGGTGGAGGTGGCTTGTCCCTTGTGTAGCCATGCTCACCTTGAGAGATATAAATACAGGTGTCAGGAAAGCACTTGTTGATCATGCTGTTTCTGTATTCTGTTGTGCTCAATCAGCTCAAAATGCAAAGGAAACACTGATTGTTTTTCCATAAGGGAAATATTTAACACATTTAATACAGAAATATATCAATCTTTTGATCAAGCTTTTTTAAGGAATATTTTTGGGGGAAGTAGATAAAAGTGAACTTCCTCGGTTGAATTGAAAGTGAACTGGTCCTCTTCATTTGTCTGTGGGCTTTGTATTTTGCTAAGATAAGGTTACACTCTAATACTAGAGTAGGTATACTACATACCTGCACCTGAATGTTGCTAGAATGCATTGCTAATATATATATTTTTTAAAAAACCCAGTGATTTAAGTGTTTATATTTTTATTACCCGTTATTCCCCCAGCAATCTAAAGCCAAAGACATAAAAAACATATAATATGTTCAGAAAAGAAATACATAAAAATATTAAATAGCCACAACATGCATGTATATATATGAACATCCTTGGGGGGAATAAAGAGAAATAAGATGCCCAGAATCAAGTTTGTAGCCTCACATTTTCATGTTTTTTTCAGATTGTTGCTGTGGCTCTGTAAAAATGATTATGGTTCCAAGATCCATTCTTTTTTTTCCCCTCCCTCTTTAGACCCTACTTTATTTCAGCCTCTTCCTCTTTCTTCTCATGGAATATGCAGCTGTCCTTGTGACAGGGTTGAGGGGAAAAAAAAGGAGTGAAAATAGTAACTTGTTCCAAGAATAGCAGCCCAGTGGCCCATCATTGTGAGCTGTTTGAGGTAGGCCACGCAGCTATTTACTCGCATTGGAGGGCCAGTGAAGTGGGCGAGGTCCTTCACTTGGCTTGTTTAGATCACTGATTGCAGCAGAAGCTGGAATCATGATGTGACCGCGTCTCTGTCCCTGCACGTACACACAAGTTTTAACACTTGCTCAATCACACACATGCATCAAACAGGCAGCGTCTGCTTACGACTGCGACTGAAAACAGAGGCATTACATTGCTAGGAGACTGTTTTCTTGGTGAGGTGGTCCCCTCCACAACATTTAACAAGGTGATCCAAGGAAAAGCTTGAGTGCATCAAAACTTATGGAATACCAACAACAACTTTATAAAGTACTTTGAAATTGTAAATAAACATAGGAAGAACCAGAAAAAAGGAAAATCTTTGAAGATTTTCTTTATCATTTTAATGACACCAGTAACTATATTCATGTGCCTTTTAAGTATAGAAGAATTTTAAAAACATTGTGCTGTAAGAGGACAATTAACATTCAAGTCAGAGTCTGTGTTATCATCTTGCGGAACCATAGTTTTATAACTTACATGTGGGTATCATTTAACACTGAAAACATTTTTGAACTGTGGTGTTTTCTGTCAAACGTCTAACTGAATTACACAAAAAAATGTTTGCTGGCGACAACCCTGTAATATGACAAAAAAAAAAAGATAGGTTATATAATGCTGTTGAGTTATGAGATCAAACTCGTTTTTACAGTATCTTGCTGGTCACACAAGCTGAAAGAGTTTTATGTGCATGAGGGGAAAAAATGAGGATCCTGTTCTGTGAAGCACACTGCTGCCTCTGTAAAACATGGTGTTGTTACAGGTGACAACATGATAGAAATGAGTCTTTAAATATCATACTGAGAGTGAAGAAACATGTCAACGATAAGGGTCAGAGAAATAAAACAAAATTTAAAAAAAATTATTGCTCTGCACTTACTCAAAATTATGCTTGTTTTAAAGTGCGGAAATATTTTCTTAAAAAAATTCTGGTTCTGCAGAAAACTGACCTCTGTAACCGACATGTTACATTATTAGATTGTTAATACTGATACATCAGTGTGTAAGTAGCATTTTACTGTTGGATGTGGTGGAGCTGGTCTTGACTACTTTCATACAGTTTAGTTTTATTCCACACTCAAAGGTCGCAAGGCAAATATGCCCTGCTACACAAATCATTTTCATTTTCATTTCTTTGGATCCTTTGATAGTTTTTCTTTTTTTCCATTGGTCCGTTTTGGTTACTAAAATGATACCATTCAGAAGAAGGGAAAATCTTTTCACTGGAACTCCTAACAACTCAAAGAAACGTGACTGGCCCCAAGTAGGCTGCTTTTTTTTTAGTTATAAGCCACAGACAAAAACAATTTGACATCACTGTTTTTTTTTCCTTTAACAGATACTTGTATTTCACGAGCTAATCATGCTTCTCAATCTGAAAACTAACTAGCACTTCAGTCAGACACATGCCGTGCAGTGAAAGCATGAAGTAGCATAAAAAGGAGACGCTCAAGTAAAGTACAAGTAGCTCAAAACTGTACTGAAACGTAGCACTTAACCACTGGACAACGCGTTAGACAAATTGCATGCACACGGTATTTATTGTTATTCTTTTATTTGCACCAGATTTTCTTTAAATCTGTTGAGGTAGAATCAGGAATGCAAGCTCTCGTACGAACACCGACATACACACTGAACTGGTGCCTTCACGTGTAGATAGCTTCCATACGTCATGAGCTTGGGACCTGACTGTGTTTTCTGCAGAGTCACGAGGAAGAAGATCAGCAAACCCCTTATTTCAGGCCTGGCTGACTTTATTCATGTTATCACAAGACCTGATCAAGCAATTTTCTTTCTACAGCGAGCATCAACACTGAGCTCTCTCGTGAAATTCCTTGTCAGTTGTTAATCACATTTCCCAGAACATTTGTCAGATGAAGTGAATACAGTGCATTGTGAACACAACAGACATGTCTTACTTTTGCCAGGATTGTATCAAGCCAGACATTGTCAAATCAAAGTTTTTTTTTATTTTTGGCATGTAGTTGTTTTGAATACCAGTTGGGTGTGGAGCTGTGTGTCACTTAAAACAACACAAGGCCCAGAAAGGAATTAAATGAAACAATTGGGCATTTATTTAAAAGTCAATTTAACATACCATCCTCTCTCACATGTCCCATTTATCTGGTGCACCGTTTCATTTTTGTTTTTACATCTGCGGCTGACTCAAGTATGAGTCAGCACTCATACTTGACTCACTCATACTCAAGTATGAGTCAGCAAGAAATTGTACGGTAGCACCCAGGATCAATTGTAAGCCATAAAAAAAGGAAGAAAGAAAGACAAACAAAAAATAGCATTTTCATCTTCCTTGATTGAGATGAGCTACAGAAAAGTGTTGTGTGTGTGTGTCTGTGTTTTTCTCAGCCAGTGTAAGAAAATACAGTGATAGGAGTCTAATGTTTAACATGCTGAGATGAGATCGTGTGTCTATCAGCTGACAGAGACATGAACTCATGTTCCTGCAGAACAGGTTCTCAGAGATTCTGACCTCATTGTGTCATACTTATAGTAAGATTCATGTGCGGCATTGGATGGTTTCCAGTGGTTTTTCCCCAGGAAATTATTTCATTTCACCAATAAGGTCTGGCAACAAAGGGCTTTAACAAGCAATTTCAGTGATGCATACCAACACTCTGAATATTTAACAAGTAACATGTTTTTTTTTTTCATGTTTTAGTCCATAAAGTACAAAGCTGTCATCAGATCATAAAGGCTGATCTGATCACAAAAAGTTGTAAATATTTATATCTGGTGTCCTTATGATACACTAGGACATAGAAACATTCATTTGCATTTCAATGTGATGCTCTAAAACTGTTTAAGAGTTTTACCTGCTTTGCTAATGTCAGACACACACAAAAATACCTGTTCTTCTATCTTTGTGAGGACACTGAGCTAATGCATTCCATAGCCCCTAACTCTGAACTAAATGCCTAACACTAACCCTCACCTTAACTATAACATAAACCGAATTCTAACCTGATCCCTAAAACAAGGTCTTAACCTTCAAACAGCCTTTTAAAGCTTCAAAGCCCACAGTTTGTCTTCGTTGGACCTCATACACACATCTTTGCACAAATCCACTCTAAACACAGGAACTATTACCACGATGGCATAATTCAACAAAGAAAAAAAATCTCTTATGTAAACATCAGTGGGATTTATGCCTGATGGCCCTGAATCTGCATTCTCATGGTTCATTTTTACACCAGCACCTTCTAGGCCACTAGATGGAGGCAGTGCAGCATATATGTTGTATTTGACATTTCTGTACATGCTACATTTGGCTGAACCTCAGCTGATTCTTTTTGCACATATATAAATTATTAAACTTAACATGAGATAATACACAAAAGCGACCTATTGCTTATGAGATATAGTAAGAATAAGTACACCAGCACATTAAATCATGGCCTGTTTGGACGTGTATGACAGATATTCTTACAAGTCCTACTTTTGATGTATTATCATGGAGTGTCCTGTGAATGTGCATAATGTCAATAATATGCAGAATGTCAAGTGTAGCCAATTCAAGGTGTCCACAACATACTTTACTCTATATGGTCACACTACTGGTTAGATTTTTAACTCATATATTGTATAACATATTCCGGATTAGGTCTGGTGAACCAGAGCTCATGAGGATCATATATACTCCTTCTGTCCGAAATTAGGACAAACATAAATAATAAACAACAACAACAGCCAGCCTGAATCACGTGTGCTCACTTTGAAGCAAGGGATTTGAGAAAAAGTGCACTCACGCTTCCAGTGATCGGCACATCACTTCCTGCCATATTGTGAGCCGGCGTTTCCGCTTCAGCCGGCGTAGTAGATCTACACATCATGTGCGCTGCGGGCCCGGCCCGCAGGGAGCGAGGGAACACCATCGCACTGACTGAACATCGGTGAAAGTGCTCGGACACGCCGTGCTTGAACGGAACCATTGAATTCAAACAGTGAATCAGAGTCAGAAATTGGGCCCGGGCACACTTGCGTGTGTGCAGGTCGACTGTCAGCGCCTAACCTGGGAGCTCCTCACAGCAGGTATCTGGATGATTTTCTTCATATATCTGGGCCGTGGATTGTACAAAAGGTTTTTGTCGTATCCGTATTGCTTCGGGATTGTTGTTCACCATCGCCCCTCAAGCTTGTTAAAAGCTGTAATCGCTCTTGTTTTAACGAAAATCGTGCGGTAAAATAAGTTTATGATACATATGCTGCCACTGTGACCAGAAAAGCTGGGTGGCATTTCGAGTTATTTCAGTAATCATTAACAACATTTTGTCCAGCAGCCTGTGAACATGTGCAGTCCTGTGCACAATGTACGAGTTATGTAGGACATCCAAACAACAGCAACATTTACTTTATCAGTCACACAACAACACGACACAAAAATGCTGCTGCTCCTCTATTTGATCATTTAGGCTCATCTGAGTACTCATCTCATAAGTGTGGACTACAGCTGCATATTCATTCATTTAGTTTTAAATCTTTCGTGTGTATATATTTGTGTGTGTGTGTGTATGTGTGTTGGATGTGAAACAAATTTCTGTTAATAATGCCAAGGTTTTGCAGTTCTCTTTTTATTAAGGGAGGTCAAAGGTCGGTGTCGGTTATAGCACAGCAGGTCCTGCAGCTGATCACAGACATGTATTGTTTAGCTGAGTATACAAAAGTGTTGTGTTCTTTCCTGTTTTGTGTTCTTTCATTATTTTGTGGTGTCCAGGTTAAGGAGGTGGTTTCTCACATGTATTTTCTTTGAGATGTGAAGGAATAGGGCTGAAAATAAGACGCCTCTATAAAGGCCCTATGTGTACATTTTCTGTGGGTGTGGCATCACTTGTACCAACAATTTTGACTTTAAAAGTGAGACAATAATAGTAGAAACTGTTGTGTGTTGTTGCTTTTAGTCATTTCATTCTCATTGTCCCTGTGTCAGATTCTGTATCTGTCAGTGACAGGTCCACACCAACAGCACCCTGCCACACACACACTGTAATTCCAGTGTCTCTGCCATAACATAAAAAAAAAAAAATCTTTATTTACGATTTATTTCTTATTTATTCCTTATTTGTGTGTATTTCCCCAGGGATCAAGTTGAGCCATAGACCTGGTGAATATGTTGTAATAAAAGTGTTTTGTTAGCTGGTTTATTCATAGTTACAGCGAATCTTACTCAGTACAGGTTTACATGCAGTAGGGTGTGTGAACTGCTCTGTCCTGAGGAAAATATTAACTGTTCACCAACAGCTGGGTTACTCTTCTCGCTTCCTCTCAGTTTCCCGCCTTTTTTTTTTTTTTTTTTTTTTCATTTTTCTGTTCAGGTTCTGCAGATCAGAAGTCTGGCTGACAGACCCCCCCACCCCCAATCCCTCTCTCCCCCTTCTCATTCCCCCTCAAATCACGTTACCTATGAGTACCTCCTCGGCACCTCTGGCTCTTGGATATTTCTGAACCAGTAATGACTCTCTTAAAATATCCATTTCCACACCAAAGGCTGGTCCTCTGAACTTAGAAAGGGCCTGGAAAAATATGATAATTGTCTCCAAAAGGCCTATACTCTGACACACTTACTTTTATGCCTCCACATCGGTGACAGCTGTGGGTGAAGGTATTATGGTTTTGGTTTGTCCAACTGTCTTTCCATCCCTATTCTCATGAATCTGATAATTAGGAATGATGTGAGCCTTGAGGGAATTTCTCCAGATTTGGTACAAACGTTCACTTGTGCTCAAGGATGAACTGATTCGATTTTGGTGTTAGAAGGTCAAAGGTCACTGTGACCATCCAAAACACATTTTTTGGTCACAACTCAAGAATTTATTGACTAATTATGATCAAATTTAACACAAAAGTTTAATAGGACTAAATGATGAAGTCATGACATTTTTTTTTATCCAGCAGGTCAAAGGTCAACTTCACCGTGACATCATAATGTTTTTGCAAGAACTCTTTTCTGGCCATTATTAAACACTATCAGTCAGGAACAGAAGAGAAGATTCGAAATTGCTCAGATACTAAATTGGTGACACTCACGTTAGGTGACCACTTTCGCCGCCTGCTTCACCAAAAAACAGAGTTCCTTTTATTAAATTCCTTCAAGGTCTTCACTACGTATATTTATCTGGACAGACATGTATGTAAATTGAAACTTCGCTGGTTGGCGGAGGCATACAGCTGCGAGGCGGTAATTCTAGTTCATTCCTGTTTTGTTTTTTTTTTTCATTCTCTTATTTTGTTTCGCTGAGCTCTTTGAAAAGCTGTGAATGTTCACCATATGGACCTGAAATCCAAAACGTTATCGCCCCTCATTCTCAGGGCCCAAATTCACGATTTTTCATGGACTTTCTAAAATGTGATATATTTAACCCTTAGCTAATGAAGCAATAGATAGAAGAATGCAGACATACTCCACATTTACTTTTCCTCCACCTCCACACATCCCCTTTGATGTAAACCTATTTTCTTTGTTGTTTTGCTCCAAGTGTTTCATAAGTCCTTCATGAATATTGCAGGTGCTCAGGGCCCTTGGGAGGCAGGATGGAGACATTTCTGGATCTTGTAGCCAGTCTTACAGAGTGAAGAGAAGAAATATTACCTGCTTCTCAAGCTTAAAATGAAATCTACCTCAGGAGAACACTTTATCCAATTTGAATTAGATTAGGTAGATTAATTATTCTTTAACCGCACATCTCATGTCATCACGGCTTTATTGACGTCTGTGAAAACCGACCTCATCAGTGTCTGTAATCTAACCATAGCATTTTTCTCAGTGGTTGATGTTAACGCCATCTTTATGCAGCTTCAAAATGTACATTACGGCTCATGAGATTCCTCTAAGCAGCTTGTGCAGATTAGCCATTTGAGTGGGTTTAAAGGCCCAAACTCTAATTTATAATCTCAGTTTTCTCCATCAGTGACACTAGTTTCCTCTGCAAATCCCCATTGTCTATCACACTTGTGTTCATTTAAAGCCACTCTCTCAATCACTGCCGACAATAAATGTCATGCAGTTTAGTTGCCTGGAACACATGGGCTTACAACACCCTGAGCATCTACAAATCTGCTTCACACAACCACTTTTGATGAGGGGGCGTGCCAGAGTCTCCAGATGTCAACCACTAGCTTGCTGAAGAATGTGTTTGTGACACTAGTGGTTAAAATACTCTATGGTGTTATTTGTATTTATTCAAAACAGCAATGTGTACATCAGCACCATGTGGCTGTCTCCCAGTAATACACCAGCCAATCTGAATTTAGTCTTCTCCACGGCCATATTATATTTTTAATAAGCTTATGGTGTTGACCTTTACATTACTCACAGAATAACATTTAGAGAGGGCTGAGCAGTGGGGAATCTTTTGTTTCAACACATCTGCAGACGTCTGTCTGAGCAGTACTCCCGTGTTTATTTTCTCTCCCCTAATGAATGGTTTTATAATAACCCAAGGCGCAATTAAGCTCAGTAAACATTAAGACGCAGGAAGTATAGTGTCCTCAATAGTGGGGGAATGGACTGACAGTCCCATAGATTAAGTGACACTAATAACAGAGTGACAGGGACCAGTTGAGTGGGCGCAGTCTGCATGGACTGTTAATGATGCGTGTCCGTAGTAAGACTTGATTGCCTGGGAATGTTTTAGGGAGCTGAAGAACAAGGGGAGAGGTATTAAGGTAAAAAATATTTGAGGAAGGTTTTTTTTTTTATGAAAGAGGAGCTGCTTGAGTTGGTGTGTAGAAGACGAGGTCTTGTCTTCTACTGTTGTAGCTCCTTCACATATTTGGTCTCGACACCAAAAGTTAAGTGAGAGGTTTTCTTTTTTAACAGTTTTCTTTTTTAAGTTTTTACTGCGTAGCACACCAAAAAAACTGGAAATGCATGTGTGTGTTGTTGAGCCTGAAGCCATTTAAAATGCACACAGCCCAGTTGAATTTGAACCTGTCCAGAGGACAGAGATGACTTCATCATTACCTCACCCCGCTCTGCTCGAGGACTTATCAAAAACATGTGGCTCCACTCTGCCTGCACACTGCAAATTGATTGAGTCTTGGATTCCAATGTTTTTCCTTTTGTTAGAGGACGTGTGTGTTTGAGCGCAACCAGGCCTCATTTTATTATGTTGGATTTTCTTGTCTCTCTCTGGGTTTTGACTTCATCGGTCATTCATTTGGCTTGTTTCAGCGTGTAGCTCTGCGTTTTGGAGAGACAGGTCCGAGGCCTGCTGAGTGGGACAGGATTGTAATCCATGCCTGAGCATTTGCGCTTGTATGAACGTGTCAGTTACACCTAGTAAAACCAGATGAAAAAAAAAAACATAACTTATTTTATTTTAGCCATTTTACGTCAAAATGCCTTGTTCTTGGTTAACAAGGCAGATCAATGTTCAACTCATCGCAAAGCAGCAAATTGAATTTATTTTGAAATGGTTGCTGGTTTACCTGTTGTGTGCTTGCTTGTCTAGTTCTGGTCGGGAACTGATGTAGGCCGATTTGATAAGGTGTCATTGGGCTGCACTGCTGATCTATGACTGTGATGTTTTATTTTTTTAATGCTCTGATTCCTCTGACTGAAGGAGTCTGACGAAGCTGAATGGTCTCTTGTTTCATGCTATTGTGCATCCACAGTCAGACTGCTGTTTGATGTGATACATGTGTGGGCTGAGTGTTTAGATTCCAGAATTGTTTGGTTGCCAGAACCCGACGTCCCAGCGGGGTGGGGTTAGAATAACCTTATTATACACTTGAGGGTGGATGTATTACTGAAAGCATCCGGCCCGACGTGGAGAACAGCTGACTTCTACCCAGCTTGGGAAGGTGTGTACGACCATATGTGCATCCATATGCAATAACCTTGTATGTACATGTGTCTTGATTTGCACACGTGTGTCTGTTTTGCACTGGGTTCATAATATGTTTGTGTTTACACAGGCCTTTATCTGTTTGTGTGTGAGGGGTCTGTCCCTGGCAGAGTGTCAGCCTCGGCCAGCAGTGGGTCTTCCCATGCAGCTAGAAGGCGTTTTGCATAGATATTAGAGTGGAGTAACCATGGCAACGAGGTCAGCCTCTGACCATGGGAGACGGAGAAGTGCCAAGTTTTGGGCCAAATGAGCTTTTGAGGCAGACAGCGGCTCTTTTGATCCCTGTGGTCGTCACCTTATTAAAGTGTCTCTCTGAGGGTCAGACATTGGAGATTGTGAAAGTTTGGGGCTGACATGGGAATTTCGGCTCCACCAGACGATTAGACTTTTAATCATCTGGAGCGTTCATGAATGATGAGACTGAATATGTTGTAGCTTATCTGAAAGCACACTGTCATTACTCAGTCACTGAGTTTATGCACTTGTGCGGATGTGAGTTGAAAATCAACAATTCTGTCATGTGGAAATACCAATGATCCGGTCTTTTAACATCGGTTATGATTATATAAGCTGTGCTTGAAATCTTGAATCCTTATTCAATTCATCAGGCTTAATTATCAATTTAACTGTTGATGACTGATGAAATGCTGCCATTGTGACCACAGAATGGCACTGACTTGGTGTGCTGTTTTGCTTGGGCTGCTTGCCAGTCATGAGAGTGAGTGTGCAGCCTCTGTTTATGGATGAAAGTGTTTGTGTGTGCGTGTGTGGGAGTGGGGGGGGTGGGGGTGCCCCGAGGGTCTGCATTAATATGGAGATTAGATTAGAAATCTTCCAGGTCACCTAATCTTCTCAATTAACAGACTGTCATTTTGCATATTTACTGGCAAAAGTAAAATACAAGCCTGTACAGTGAGCTATTGGAGTTTGTGTTCATTAGCCAATGTGAATCCATTCCTCACACTGTGTTCATGTGAGGTTCATTTATAGCTGAGGCTGTGTGTGTGTGTGTGTGTGTGTGTGTGTGTGTGTGTGTGTGTGTGTGTGTGTGTGTGTGTGTGTGTTTCAAGCCACGTGAGTAGCTTCTATGGATGCCTTCATTATGGGCGTTGATCCCCTTGCTGTTTGGGGATCTGGAAAGGATGCACTGTCACTATTTCTGAGTGTGATGGAAAGCTCGGCTTGTGTGTGTGTGTGTGTGTGTGTGTGTGTGTGTGCACGCACCATATCTAAATGATACTGCCTTCTCTTCCCTTCTCTTCTCTCTATTGAGCCATGTTGCTCTGCTGTTTTATTACCCTGCTATTAAAGTCCTACTGAACAACATAACTCTTTTATCCACGCACACACATAAAACCAACACACACACACACACACACACACACACACAGAGTGTGTGCAGTGACATTCAGCTCAGATGGTGTGCTTTGTTCACTCTGAGTGACTTTCACTGAGTGCACACTGCGTTTTGTCATCATTGTATAGAAAGATATATCACTCTGTACCTGACCTTCTGTGTGATTACATGCTGGTTTGCGTTGTGTATTTTCTAAAGGGACACACACCGGAGTTTGAATTCTTACCAGTCTTAGACAATACATGTTGAAGTTAGTACTGGGCTAGTGAAAAGAATTCTGGGTGATGGAAATAAAATGAGGTAGCACTTGTTGCACTAATTACTTTCTCAGTTGGTTGACCAACAGCTGGGCGATTTCAGCATTTTTCAAAACGGCATTGGTTTACTTTTAACCACTGTATTTCAATGTGGATGCTTTTATTAGTTCCTATATGAATGAGGTATTTGTGGTGTGAGAATGTGAAGCGGGGAAGGGCTGAATGACATGGCTCCAAATCTACATCAGATTTAACTTAAGTAACAGTAAATATCACAGTTACTATTGAGTTATACATCAGTGAATGCATTTCCAGTTAAAGACGTGTAGCTGTTGGCTGATTGATTGGTTGGACTTCCTGGTCGATATTATTGATTGCTGCAGCGGTTATTGAGCTGTGATTAATTGCAATATGAAAAATTAAGATTTATACTGTTATTAATTCAATAGATATGGTTTATTGTCCGTCTCTCTGATAGAGAGTGTTGTGGATGGACTGGAGAGGCTAAATGGCCAAACATCAAGTATATTTATATAGGACTGCAACAACTGATTATGTTTTCATTATTGATTAATCTGCAGATGATTTATTGGTGTGTTAGGTCTATAAAACATGTAGTGAAAAATGACTACCATAATATCCAGGAGCACAAGGTGACACCATTAAATGTCTTGTTTTATTTTATTTGACAAACAGTTCAAAACACAAGTATGTTCAATTTAATACAATGTAAGACTAAGAAAAGCGGTAAATTACCACAAATGAAAACCTGGAACCTGGAATTGAAAAATGACTTAAATGATTAATCAGTAATCAAAATATCATTTGATCGACTAATCGTTTCAGCTCTGCTTTAGTAAACGTTTAGTCACATTTGGTTTTATGAACACAGTCCAATGGAAATTACGGTTGAATCCAGTAATTGAAAATGGGTCTTTGTGCATATATGAACTTCTGTTGGCCTCCTGTGTCCAGGAAACACGCCGTATTGCCTCTCTGACCAAACATCTCCATTTACCACATCATCTGCCACTGTTTTAGCGGGCACACCCATGCCTCGGTTCCTGTTTGTGGACACACACACACACACAGACACACTCACCGAGGTATTGTCACATCACACACCCAGTGACAAATCACAGTTGGCAGCACTGAGCTTAGCTGGCTGCTGAATCCTGGTGTTAGTGTGGGTATGTACTGTGCCGTGCTCCTCTGTTGTCTCGTCTCTAACTGGGTCAGACTGTGTACTAAATGACGATTCTCATCCTTGATGCCACTGAGCTAAAATGCAGTGTCAGCGCTGCCGAGTGTTGTTATGCTTTGGCAGTTATTTGTTGTCCTTAGTCGTGGTCCTTAGTCATGGTCGTTAATTGATTTAGTGAGCTTTATTTGGATGTGTGGTGCGGTAGGGCGTGACAAGATGTGACATGCTTTCGAATGTCATCTTACAAAACAGTACTGACGTTTACATGAGAGACCATCAGAGTAGTTATTGTTGTTTTGACTGTGGTGTTTTTGCACTTGTTCTTCCCAGAGATCACTTGTCAATCAGTTGTGTGTTACATGTGTGTGTGAGTGTGTTTTTAGCACGTTGTTGAGAACTGGGCATAGTGATAGGGTGTATTTAAAGGTACAGTACACAGCTGAATGGTGAGTGTGAGCTATGTGGGTGGTGACATTAGATCCAAAGGACCACCATCGTGCTAATCCACAGTTAGTTTATTTCTTTCTCCTGCTGAATCGCAAATAGTCGTCTTGCCCTTGTGTGTGTTTATTGAGTAACATTTGCTAATGTGACCGCACGCCCTTGCATACATGTCCAAAAATACCACAGAGGACACGATGCATCCAAGAGTGAACCATCAGTCAGTCTGTTTTTCATTGGTTCCTAGGGCTGCAACTAATGACTATTTTCACTCTTGATTAATGTATATATTTTTTTTCTTTATTAATCAATTAATAGTTTTGTTTATAAAAAGTCACGAAGATGCTCATTATAATTTCTTACGGCCCAAGGTAACATCTTCAGGACTCTGATTTTGTTTGACCAACAGACCAAAGCCCACAGATTTTCGGTTTATTATCATATATTATAAAGAAAAGCCTCAAATCCTCACATTAGAGAACCTTGAACCAGCAAATGTTTGGCATTTTTGCTTAAAAATATCTATGTGACTAAGTGACTATCAAAGCAGTTGCAGATTCATTTCCTGTTTTTCCTATTCAACTAATTGTCGCAGCTCTGCTGGATGTATTAAAAAAAATATCCTGGTATGGCATTTCAGAATAAGTTAAGTCAGTTACAACAATGTACACAGCCATTTTTAAAGAGTAACTTAACACCCGCTGAAAATCTTGTTTATGAAGACCTATGGCAAACATTGCTGCAGCGAAGTGAAGTGAACTCCAGGGCATGTCAGTACACAGAGACACCACAGTGGATCAAAGGTGAAAATTACTTTGAAACCTTTAATGAGGAAAAGTAAAACTCTGCTTTTCCCCGTGGTAATCTTAAATTTGCTCCATGTGTGCACTGTGGCTGGAATGCTCCCAAGCAGAATATATAAATCTGATTACAGTGGTATTGATTGATTATTTGACTGTACCAGTTTTCTGAGTCCGGGCCCATCAGCTAAGGGATCCTGGCGTGACTTGATGTAATAAAAATTACAAGGACGAGATCATGTAGCTCGTAAACCTTCTCTACCTGCAGACTGGCGAGTAGTTGCAGGTTTCCTAATCGAATGTTCGGCTCAGGCTCCTGAGCATACCATTTAGACCATTAACGAAATGGAGCCATTAAATCACTAAATTAACATAGACTTTAAAGGACTCTTGCCACTTCAGGGCTGCCATGAATCATCATAACGTCTCTTCTCGCTTACAGTTCTCATGGGTATATAATACTACACCACATTCATGATGAATCAGATTCTTATTGTGAATTATGTAAGACCATACACTGTGTTTAACCTCAGAGCCATTTACAACGTCCTCTGTGCTTTGAGGTGGTATGTGGAGCCGTGACCTCACCTCATACTTGTATTCAGGTCAGTTTTTCTGCAAGACAGGTCTCACTACATATAGGAATAGTGTGTCTTCAAACTGTGCTGTTGTTGACGTTGCTGGGCTTCTCCCCTGCTGGAGGGCCGATGCTTGTCATTCTGTTCAACAGCCCTCTGGGCATCACAGAGCAGTGTGTAAGTCTGGGTGTGTATGCGCTGTGTTTTGTGCATGGTACATACAGTAAATGTAAGTGTTTGTGTGCTTGGAGTGCAAACCTTCAGATGTGCAACCAAGTGAGTTCTCATTGCATTTGTTTGAATTCACTGCCAATTTTTATGTACAGTGTAATTGTTTCTCCTCTTACAGTTAGAGAATCAGTTGGTGCTTTTGTTTGTTGGCATATTGACAGGGTTTAGAGTTTTGTTAAGCCCTAGTATTATACTTTGATTTTATCATCGCTCCAGAATCTATTTTCAGAATTATGAAAATACATCTGAAACAACATTCAGATTATTCCATGACTCTAATCTGCTTCACTGAAACCCAAACTGATGAGATTCTTTAAATAGCAAACAAATGTATGTATCTGTGTGTTGCGTTGCAGCACAAGTACACAACCAGGCCTCTCCATCTGTCTCTGCTCCCACCGGCTGTCACTCATCCTCTCTGGCTCTGTCCTCATATTAGAATCTCAGTCACGAAAAAGGAGAACCTGCTGAGCCTAAGCAGAAACAAAACAAGGTGATCGTTAGACAGCAGATTGCAATTTCAGTTAAAAAGCGATGTTGCATTACATCCTGTTCTTTCAGATGGCAACACGACCCTGACTATAAAGGAAAGATCTGCCCTAAAATACTCAAGTACTGTGAAAACAGCTTTTTGTGAGGTGAAGTGTTTGGTAGATGTGCAGATAGAAAAATTGATTACGTATTAATGCCATTTTCATCTCTCTTAAATAACATCCCACAATTTTCTGCCAGTCAGCCAACTGATTCTTCACAGCACTACAAGAAATCAGCTAAAAATTTTAAAACACATAAAAGTCAAGGTGTTTCTGTGAAGTGATGATACGCTTAAATTCAATTTATAGTTTTTAGTCAGTTATATTAAGTTATTCTGGAAGAAAAAGTAGATGTAAGTGTGTATGGTTAATTTTGACTTGAATAATTCATTTAACCCATGTTTATCGCATTGTAAAACTCTACATTTCTTACAAATGTAGACAGACAAAAAATGTTAGCGTTAAAAGAGTTTTATTTTGAAAGGGGGCTCCCACAGTGACCCCCTGACAGTGGCAGCTTCTATATTTCATGAACCACAAAGTCAGTTTTCGCTTCAAGCCAACAAACAGATTCTCATGACAAATAAACTTTCCGCCTTATCAGTTGCCTCTACTGATAGATGGACGCCTACACACACGCACACACACAGACACAAATGCACTCACAAAGTTTCCACTGAGGATGTATCTGGACGGAGTCAGGGAGAGATACCCTGTCAGAGGTGTGTGTTTTGTCGTGTCACATGTCTCGGACACACGTCGCAGGATGGGAAGTATGGGAAGGCCGTACTTCCTTCACCCTCCGCAAAGGAAATCACTGGATAGGACCCATCTTTTGTTCGGCCCTTCCAGGACGGTCACTGATTCACTTTGAGTGGGAGGTTAGACAAACACAACGTGGAGCACAAGGTCATGTGATATCCCCACATTATATGTTTCTCTGCCCTTTATGGGCCAGTGACACAGTGTGGCGTTTCAAGAACAATTGTTTACAACTCGGACGAGTGATGTCATTCATCTTGTGGGTAAAGCGGGTGCGGTGTTGTGTCCTGAAGATGAAGTCATTATATTGAGCTTAACTCCGAAGTTGTTCTGTTCCGGAAAAATCTGTTTTTATGGCGTCTGGGACGTGACAACGGAGGGAAATGGTGGTGGATGTGTGTATGAGTGTGTGTGTGTTAGAGGTTTTTCAAGTCCAATATATTCTCATCATGGTTTAGTACTTGTGGTAAGACTTTAAATCACATGTAACTATAATTTGTTACGTCTTTCATTGATTTTTTTGATTGATTGATAGCTGTCTATATTTAAACATACATGTATACATACACACGCAGAGCTCCTGCCATGAAAAGCCTGAGTTATATTGGCGCTGTTTTCACTGGCAGAGCTAAAACTGTGGCCTAACAGCAGTGGGAGTCCAAGCTGGTCCAGATTAATAGATGTACATTATAGGGAGAACTGTAGGGACCGAAGGATTTCACGACGAGCCGCATAGGGAAATCACAACTACATCAGAACTTCACAGGCCTATGTTGTGTGTGTGTGCACGTGTGTGTGTAGATTGACTCTAATCTCTGTCAGGGTTATCATTAAAGTGATAGTTGGAAGTTTTGGGAAATACATGTATTCATTTTCCTGAAGGTGAGATGGGAAGACTGATATCACTGTAATGTCTGTCTGTTAAACATGAAGCTGGTTAAAGACACGAAATCAATATCAGCCATCTCATCTGAATTTCTGCAATAAAAAAAATAACTGTATTTCCCAAAAGTATTCCTTCAAGAGGACATAAAATGAGTGAGGCCACACTTGATCCTTTTGTTGACAGGTTTAATTCTACGTTATTTCTAGGCTAGAGGCTAGGTTTAGTGCTATAGCTACAATTGTGGTTCTGATTGTTAGGTTTAAATATGGGTCATGTTTGGGTGAACTTTTAGGGATGATGTCAAGTTTAGGGAAATAGGATCTAGAACCTAAATCTTAAAAAGAAAAAAGGGCATGTGTGTACAGATATGCCTGGGTATTATAGCCGCAGTTTTACTTGAGGGTGACTTATCATAGCTTGGGCCCAGTGCTGTAAATTGCTTACTGTGATTTTCAGTAAAACTGATCTTCAGTCATATGATGATTTTGCATTTCATGGTTCTGGGGACTGGCACTGGTTTCTCCCTGAGAAGCTCAAGTTTACGCTGCCTAGACCTGCCAGTTTGTGGTTTGGATACTAGTGGTCCATGTTTAAAGAAACATTAAGCTGACTAAAACTAACATTGGTCTTATTCAGCTGCTTGGATTGACCAGTTCAGACAGTTGCAGGATAATCTTACTCTTTTTTTTTTCTCTGATACATCTTAAGTTAGTGACTTTATAGGAATGTAAAACATTAAAAAGCACTTACAGTAACAGTTACAGTACTTTACAACCATTTTTGGCAGTGTGGTCGGCTACATGGCTAATCGAAAACCAACCCATCTAGAGTTTCTTTGAGGAAGACCCTAACTCTGTATCAGCTCAGAGTCGCTTTCGTACGGCTGAGCCTGACCACTGACCTCCCTGAAGAGGAGTGTTTGCCTGTTGGGAGTAATAGTGTATCACATTTTTCAGTTGTTATCATTAATAAAAACAAAGGAAAACAAAACTGAGTGTTTAACGGGTCTGTATCCAGGCTAGTTGTGTCATGTACTCTGCCTGAACTCATCCTTCAGCGAGGCTCTCTTCCTGTTAATACAGCTGTCTGGGTGATCTGTTCAGAAAGGCTGTGTAGAGAGTGGCCTGCTGCCAGAAGTGAACACACATCAACCTGAGAGGGAGAAGCAGAAGTCTCACAAGCACAAGCACGACACACAACAGTTAACATCTAACCCTCAACTGTTGAATGCTTGTCTTGTATTATGAATGTAAACAAACAGATGGGATGTGATCAATAGAAGCTGTATTGTGTTTCACATTAAGGGGTGCTGTGGTCTAGACCCATTTACACTGATAAAAAGGTTTAGTCCAGCACAACATTAGCTGTTGCTGAGGCCCCCAGCAAACTCTCCAAAGCTGTATGAGTATATCCGACTGTTATACTGTGGAAAAATATCTGGATAGGAGTTACAGCACTGTAAATGGCTTTTGTGTGTGTTTATGGGTGGGGTTCCACTTGTAAAATGAGATTGTTAGTAGTGCTGCTTACTTTATTTTTTTCTTTTTTAACTTTGGGAGTAGATATGAAGGGACATAAGCTTGGGTTTAAGTCTTTAATTGTACTGTACCAAGCACAGGAAAAAAGAAGGGGAAAATCCATAGTGAGTTTGTAGGATAACGTGGAGAAGAAAAAGAGATGATGAAGCAGTCAAAAAGCCAGAGAAAGGACATGTAAATGCAAACCTCATCACAGATAGTATTGTGTCTTTCAGTGCTTTGGGGTACATGTTTTTAATCTCTTAAATCGACAAGTAGACTAGTTCAAATTCTAACGGCTACAAATAAATCCAGGCAATCACAGAAAGTTTTAATATTTTCAAATCTTTAAGTGTCTTTCTATTCATGATGCCTCTGAGGTTTCAGTAAGAGAAAGAAAGTACAAACAGTATCAAAAAGTTGGTGATTGAACTCTGTAGGAGTTTCTGAGGCCACGGTTTGTGGTACACATCAAGTTTTTGCCATTTTGTCCATTTTAAGAGAGGTGGGGACTGTAACTGGCACACCTTATTGTGTAATACACTTTATTTCAACAGCTCCATAAACCATGTACAACTTAGAAAGTGTTGTGTCACAATTGTGCCACAAAGATAGTTGCGACAGTTGTGTTAATTGTAGAGCACTTGCACTGGACTGGATCATATTGTACTCATATCCACCCCTGTATGTGTGCCATCGCTGAAATTTGATTTCCATTTGTGTTCATGTCTGTGATTATGTGGACTGTTGAGCAGTTATTTTTATGCTGAATGGCAATACATGATCTATATCTCGGTAACACAACATCAAATTCGGGAAATTCCACATTCACAGTCTTACCGACTCTGATCACTTCTCTAAGAGAAATGGGTTGACTTTCACGCCCAAACATTTCAGAAAATGTCATCTGCTGATATTTCCTGTTGAATGAGCACAGTCCTGACAGTCTGTCTTATCTAACATCTGCTCTGAGGCTGATGTAAAGCTAAACAAATTCTAACACATGCCTGATTTTGCTTTAGGCTCAACTAGATTGTTTTGCCTCAGTTCAAAGTTTGACCTCTGCTCTGATGTTAGCTTTGCCTTCCCCCATGTCTTAACCTTCTCATTTCACTCACTTATCCTCATTAAATTCAGTCACAAGGTAGACAAATCATCTCAGCAGCATTGAAAGGATCACCTATCATCCCCTTCATTACCTCTGAATGAAGTGAATCTCCAACCATCACGCCATCAGAGAATGACAGGCTTAAACAGACTGGACACTGCAGCCCCTACACCGTCTCTCTAAACCCATCTGACAGAATCAGACTAATGAGACGTTGGTATTGTTGTGTAACTGTGGCAAAACAAGCTAAGTCAACTCTGATCTCGTCCAAGGACTTTTTTTTTTTAAATGGTGTCTCTTAGAGCTTGGTTCAAGCCAAAAGTTTAAGACCTGGAGGTGTCCTTCCATTAGAAGAGACCTCACCTCCCCTAGTAAGGCTAGAGTAATTAGTTAGAAATAACACTTTGTCTAGATTTTATGTAATGAGACCAAAGGGGGCCATGCTGTCTGGCTGGAAAAGTCACATCCACCAAATCACAGAGTCCACCACAGCAGTCAGCAGAAAAGGTTGTTATGTAACTGTGCTGGTTTTCCTTGTCTCTCTGCATCTTGCCCAAAGAAAAATTAATTAGTGTGTCAAGTGCAGTGCCCGAGTTAGCTAGTGACTTGAAGCGCAGTTCATTCTGGTTGTTCCAATCGCTCTGGTTCAAGATATTATTGCGGCTGAGAGTGAGCCCAGTCATGAGACTAATGTCCAGGCTGCCATAGCCCTTGCTGTGGTTTTTTGTAGCTCAGGAGCTAGAATTTGAAGCATTCAAATCACCCCATAAGGTGCTGTGTGCTATAGTTTCTTCCACAAGGACATTTCATGGACGCAGCATGTGGACATGGGGAGCCAGGGATCGAACTGTCAAACCCTGTGATAATCTGATACCTCTTTAACCCCAGCCAGCCCACAAGTGGTCAGCTGAGAGACATCCGAAACTGAGACTCTGATGTCTCTCCATAACAACTTGATCAAGGCACAGTCTCGATACTGTATATCTGGTTACAGGAACCTAGGTTTAAATAGGCTGTGGGTGAATAGATATCCAAGCTGAGATCTGAGTAGAATGTGTAGTCCACCTTTGTGTTGACACTAAAATTCATAGCTGGCTTTCTGTGTCAGGCTTTAACCAATGAGCGGAGTGATCCGCTAGCTTCGTTTTGCTTTTTACATGTTTCTGAGCTGTGAAAGAATGTGGACTCCGTCAGAACTGCTTGTCAGATGGTCGGCCCTCACCACGTTGTAACCCAGGAGAGACCTTCTGAAACGTGATTGCTATCCCCATATTTAAATCATTTCATGTCTATCCCCAGCTTTTCATCCCACCTTCCAGTGAGTCCGCTATGAATACTTTTGATTTCTGATGTTGGACAGCATCTTTTACAAACTAGTTCTGACTGAGCATAACCCAGCCCTAATGTTTATGGTTATGGAAGTTGTTTTCTTAGCAAATTGTTCCATAATTCTTTTGGACATAAATTTGGAATATTTTTGATGTGTTATTTTGGGCCAGTCCCAAAATTCCCACTAGCCAATTATCATTATAACGGAATGCAGGCGTAGCACCCTCAGCAATAACACATCTCACATGCTATCAATAGCCCTCGTGTTCTCCTACGGTGAGCCGTGCTCCCTGGTGTTGACACAGTTGGTGTTTGTGCAGATGACATAGATTGCTATCAAGGGCAGACCGCCTGCTGCTCTGTGTTGCCACCAGTACAGTACCGAGGCACAGCTCCCTCTCCGTAGTGGAAACTTCTGACCACTATGACCAAAAACACACATGTAGAGGCCTAGAGAATTCAGCAGTGCAAACACAAACACATGCAAATAGGTAGTAATTATAATAATAATAATAATAATAATAATATAAAAATAATAATAGGTAGAACCAGATCCAGAGATGCCGTAGGGACTTTGTAATGAAAATAAATGCAAAACTTGAACGATGTGTCTGTTTGTCTCTACAGAGACTTTCCTCCTGAAAATGGCACATAGGAGGGGAAGAAGGCATTTAACATTTCCTTTGTAAGGAAGTTTGCTGTATCTCAAAAAAGGGCTGCTGGTTTGTATTTTGGCCCGTGAGCAAAAAAAAGGACACCTCCAGCATGGGATGTAAAAGTAACATAAATCTATATTAGTTGCCTGAAAGAAAAGAGGAGACTGCCCTACTGTAAAAAAAAAAATGACCCCATAGGTTGTCTGTCGTAATCAGCTTATTACTACCCATGGTTATGTTTCATTGTTAAGCAACCTCTAGTGACCATAGTAATTTTGATGGGATAAGGGAGGAATTGAGGTGATACAGAGCGACAAAGTCCGAATTAGGAGGAGGTTGGTGTGGATGGAAGGGTCGACAATACACTGGACTTTCTCATGGTGTTCACTTCCTGTGCGAATCTGACAATCAGTGTAGTTCCTTTTGTCCGTGACCTTTCCACAACCTTAATCGTGTGTTTATTATTGTAACCATGGCGACAAAGGTCCTCTAACCTTAAGGAAGTACTTATTTTAACTCAAACCACAATCTTTTCCTAAACTGAAGCAAGTAGTTTTTGTGACTAAATCCAACTAAGCCGTGATCGTTCCACAACATTAACTGTGTGTTTATTATTGTTACCATGACAACCAAGGTAAGACTGCGGCTGGTACGTTCTTACAAGTTGGAATATTGTTACCATGATGGTGATAATGGTCCAATACGCTTGCTGCTGGTCCGCCATGGATTGTTCCCGAGGGTTTGGACCAACGACTAATATAGGCATTTAAGTTCATGGACTTGTTGGACAAAAACTTACAGGGCTTTGCTGACACTGAGTATCTGCTTTTTGATTAGTTTTTTTTCTGCATGTCACATATGTTGAATTACAGAGCATACAGAGTTTTTCAAGGATAATGAAAAGGCTTCATTCTTCAGAATATAAAGTAGACTTTATTGTTGGAACTGTCTTCTTTCATTTCAGGTTTTTACTTCACTCATTCCTGCCTAATTTGTGTCTTTGTACCCTGGTATTACAGACTTCAAAAAACACACAATGAGTAAATAATATTTAAAGCACATTTATGTCTGCTTCTAATTGTGAGAGGTTTCTTCACCTCAGACACATAATATCAGAGGCCCAGAGTTTTACTGTTACCTGTATCAGGCCCCAGAAGACTTGGATCCAGAAAGTAATAATGCGTTTGTGTCTGTTTTTTGTCCTAGTTGGCGAGACATCATCAACTTAAGCAGTCTCCCGAGAGGTAAGTCTTTCTACATCAACACGCACCATTTCAGCTCCTGCTCAAGCTTTTAAAACACCTGTTGATTGCATCAATAGCACAACACTGTTTGGAGTATTATTTTATGCCATAACACTCATAGCTGATGGGAAATAAAGTGAAAAAAAAAGTCTGAAGTAGTGTTGACTGAAGTGGAAAGTTTTTGTCTGTCAACCAAATGCCTCCACCCTCCTCTCTGGTCTTTTTGTTTTTCAAGGACTCAGAAGGTACATGGAGTGTATTAGTGAGCAATTTTTGGAGGGCCTTGAATAAATGACATGGCTTTGGTCAGTGGTAAGCTTACAAACTGCTTCTGGCCAGACTTTTTACTGTGCTGGAAGTTATCCCATGAAGGAAATAGTGACAGGCCTTTCTCCCTCACTCTTTCTCTCATATATGTGTGTGTGTGTGTGTGTGTACTGTATATAAAAGTTTGTTGTACTTTACTACCACTTTTGGTGGCTGAAGTAAATCTTAACACTTACACCTTTGTCTACTCAGCCTTGCTGTAAGTCAAAGGTCCTATCTTTATTATGGGAGAACACCTGTGTATTACCCTATCAGCCCTTCGGGATTTGAGAATTCAATAGCTTTTGCTGCACATGGCTGCACAGGCCACAGCTGCCATGCTCCATTTCCACTTTTTGATAAATGGCGCTCTCCTTTTTTTAAAAAAAATACAAACTCAGCTGAGGTAAGGCAGTTCCTGCTTTATGTAGAGCTCTTGCATTTTTTGGTTTACCAGGTCTCATTGTGTAGGTCTGATTTATTCACGCTTTCCCCTCTTAATAACCCCTCTGCTTGACTGTCTCTGCCTGGCTTCTCTTATCTTTTTCCCTGTGTGTCTCTGTAGTGTCGGTGGGTTCACTTCAAGCTGTCAAGAAAAGGTTTAACGAACTTTGCAAATGTCACAAAAAATGGAAATACAAATGAAGTACTTTTTCATGAAGATGCTGAAGCAAACCAGAAGTAGATTCTTGTGTTGAGCTAGTTGTTTTTGGTCTGTGGTGTTGGTGAGATAATGTTTACAGACAAAAAGAAAGACATTCACTTGTCAGATTTCTAATGTACTACAAATGAATGTTCTGCAGCTTCAACAGACATACAGTACATGGGCGTAAGAGAAGCACAGTGTGGTACAGTCAAGGCCAAGGACACATTTGAATCCTTGAATTGTTGTGAAATTACTTAAATGAATTAAAATAAACCAATGTTTATACAGATGTGGCTGCCAGCACAAATTTTATGAGGTCTGTTTTCTACTTAGATTTAGATTCTCTAATTCAAAACAGCATATTTAAAGATACTTGGGTGGGAAAAAATCTGATGGTTTATTTTTCCTCTTACTTGATGAGAATCATAACAAAAAATGGCAGGTTGATCTTTCTGACCTTTGTTCTAATAGGTGACAAGTAAACGATTTTCACCTGTGTTTGTGGCATTTTGCTTTGGCTCTGTAATTTTGTTAGATGTTAGATGTCAGTTAGATGCCAAATGTGCTGTAAGGGACACAAGAGTGCATATTGAGGACAGTTGTCTCTGTTTATCCGTTCTCTTTTACAACCTTTGTGTCTCTTTGTCTGCCCTCGCTCAGTTTTATCTTACCCTCTCACTCTCCTTCTTTCTCTGTCAGATACTTTTAGAGCATCTCTCTCGTCCTCTCAGTCCCAGTTTGGTAAACCTCTCAGGTCCAGAGCTAGCGAGGTCAGGGGGGAATAAAAAACACTGCAGTGCTTGCTGACGTGTCTCATAAGGTGTCGAATACCTCTTGAAGTACTGCTGCAGTCTGAGCTAGACGACAGTTGTCCTCATATCTGGGTACTTTATCCCTGCATGGGACTATTTGAACCCTCACCAGGTTTAGCTGCTCCAGTTGTGCTCATGATTAGTGTGTATCTGTAGTGTGTACTGCTGCTGCTTGTGCTGGTTGATAATACTGTGCTTTCTGTTTAAATGAGTATGTTGATTAGTGATATTGCATACAGCCTTATTAGGAATTTCCTACTTTATATGTCTTTAAGAGACATATGCTCATATGCATTTTTCAAAGAACAGAGAAAGAGGTAGCTAACATGGGGCGATGCCAGCTACAAATAAAATAAAAATATCATGTTATCAGCTGCCTCTTATCATCTGACAGTACCAAAGACACAATGTTCTGAAGGATCTTTTAAATTGTATGAATATTTCTAAACATTTCCTCATTGGCTCCATGAAGCACTTGCCCCCATATGCACAAACCGTCTGCCCTGATCTGAGACTGAACATGCACTTCTGTGGTTTTTTTTCTTAATTTGTACATCTGTAATTCTTTGCATTTGTAACAAATCTCAAATTGCCTCAGTGGGTATGTTTCAGATTTTCTAACTTAATCTAATCTTGTTTTAACAAACTGTTACATTTCTCTCCAATAAGTTGACTCAGTGTAATTGTCAACACGGACTCTGCCTCAGGATTCCCTCTGGAGCTGACAGCGTTGTGATTTGGACATGTTTGCGATTTAGAGTGCAAACGACAGCTAAGCCATCTGGCTAAGCTCCTAATGCTCCATTTATAAATTACACCACAATAGAAAGTGGATTAACAGCTGTTGATGTAATCCCTTAATGAGTTTCATAGTGCTTTCTGTGATTTACTTTATCCTGCACTGATAGCAGGACTTCAGGAATAATACACACTGCTGAACCAAATTAGGTCTTTTTGGCCTTTTGACATCTTGACATTTTATGGTAATACTCAAACATAATGATTCTCAAATGAGAATAAAGCAATTCTGTCTCTTCTTGTTCTTTACAGCTGCATTAATTGATTTTTTTTTCTTGTAAACACAACGTTGACATACTATCACCTTATGAAGTTGGCAAATGTGTCAGCAAACAGTTGTGAACATTCTTTAGGTTTGTGACACCTTTCACATTACACACAGTAAATCAATGTTTTTACATTAACAATGTAAAAACATTGATTACAGCAGCTCGAGGTAGTGTGTCCCAAATACATCACAAGTCCTTTCTGTCTTTCTCTTTCTCTTCAGTCAGCTAACTGTTCCTGGAAGCCGATCTAATGAGACTGAAACCAAATGAGAAATATTGAAAATGAGTTGTGCAAAACACTTGGTATCCCACAAAGTAGTCTGGGTGTCCATGTAACCAGATAACAAAGACAGAATCAGGGGTAGGAAAAAAGAGAGGAGCAGGTTCCTGAGGGTTTTCCAGGGTGTCTGCGCAACAAGGAAAGCTGTAAAGACAAATTGAGAACTAGCCAATAATACAAAGGAACAGGGATATAAAAGACACACAACTGCTAAACCATTCAACTGGAGTAGGAAAACTAAGGTCAAAACTTTCCATTGGTCTTTTTTCTGTAAAGTCCTTGCTTTATTTGTCTTTTTCTCTTCCCTTTTGTTTTCTCTGTCTCTACCTGTGTTTTTTCATCCTTCAGCTTCTGTCCCTCTCAGTTTCTCTTTCTGTGACTGTTCTTCATCTTTTCTCCTCCTCCTCCTTTCCTGGTCCTAGCTGTCTCGCCCTGATAGTGTCATGTACCTGGTTGTAATGTCATTATATTGAGTTTTTGCAGAAGGAATATGAACTTTGCAGATGACAAAAGCAGTATCATAAATTTAGATTTTTTTTTTTTTTTTTTTTTGGAATTTGGCTTGTTATGTTCTGAAGCAAATTGGCAGTTTATAATTAAATGCCACTAATCATTGTCCACCCCAGTCTGGCAGTAATAACAGCTTAGTAATAGCAGCATAAGAAAAAGAGATTTACTTCATAGTATCTTGTTCTGCTTTTTATTTTCTTACATTATGAGAAAGGCTTGATGATTAATGATTTTAAGATGTTGGGAAAATAAATCTGTTGTGGCTAAACATCACCACCTTCCGAGAACTCGTGTTATTCACCTGAGGGCACTTCAGAAAATGTTTTTCCACTCCTTCATTTCCTGTTATCGAGATTCCCCAGCTGGTCTGGAGACTCAGACCTGCCACCAGTCTCATCCCAGTGAAAAGGCAGCTTCTCAGAGCTCCAGGCCGCCATCACCACAGATAGATTTCGCATGTTGAGTACAAGGTGCACTTAATCAGCTCTGTGACCTGAGACACTGGTTTGACTTGGCACCGACTCTGACTGGCTGCCGTCTCCTCTTCATCTGGATGGCATCACAGCCGCTCTTATCTCACTGCCGCTCCAAATGCCGCACATGCTGGCTGCCCACATAACTGCCCCTGTATAAACACACGTACACCAGCTGTGTGCCTTAGACAGTTTCTGTGGCATTGTAAAACATTTTTTGTGCAACATTTTATAACAGCAGTGGGGTCACCGGGAGGTGGTGGCACTGGATACAAAGCTTCCAACTGTCACAACAGAGGCCGAGGTTCACACCCAGAGTCCCATCTGTGGTTAGGTTCAGGCATCGAAAGCACTTTGGTTAAGGTTTGAGAAAGATCATCGTTTTTGATCAATCTAAATAAACACAAACACAGTCTGAAGTCACCGTGAACTTTTTCTGGAGTAAACCAGACCATGATCTTTCCCCTAAGCTTAACCCTGTGAGTGCCTAAACATTACCATAAAAAAAGTATTGTAGTGCAAGATCAGATATTTCGGTGGAAAACAGAAATGTCGTCTGTGAACATTCCAGCGATAAGTTCAACATCAGCATAACAACATTTCCTCATAATAACAGAAAACATAATTTGCTCTTGCAAAGTAGTGTCTAGGAGACAGGCTTGCATTCACAGTGGAGTTCTTGAAATTCATCAGGAAGCAGTAATGGGGGAAATTACCCTGATTTTGGGATGTGGTGGACCATTGTGGTCTGCGTGAAAACCATATTTGTTCACACATCGACCATTACTGTTATCAGTCTGCATTTTTTTTTACTACTATAAATGTATAACAAGTGAAAATGAAATACAAATTCCACATCTGCACAAAAAGGTGGTAATTACCTAATATGATTTTAGAGCCAATATAATATAAGCTGATAGAGGAAGTATACAAACATATCAATACATTTTCCGGTATTTAATTTGTAGTTTTAGCGCATGACAGCTAGATACAGAAGCATGCTCACTGAGAAAACGGATACCCCAGTTTATTTAAGCCCTTTTTATTTCCATACAGAGAGTGGCCTGAACATACCTGATACTTAATGAGCCTTTCTCAGGGTTTGCTGGCTCTTTGTCTGCATGTACTACCTTGCCATGTGAATCTTTCTTCCTTTTCCATTGGCAGTGCAGTACAGTTTGGTTCTTGTCCATGAGTTTTCTGGACCATGTGGTCTAATAATTTGTGTAAAAAGGTGTCTTTCTGATGCATTTAAATGGTTCATTTCTCCAGTCATTCAGACAAGTCTTTGCCTCTCACTCACTTGCTCGATCAAAAACAAGCCAACACACATGCTAGAAGCTGGCTCCAGTTTAGAGATTACTGAGGGGAATCTGCAGGACAAAGGAGGTTTTGAATTATACAATTTTTTTTTTTTTACCGAAGTGATGGGCAGCTGTCGGTGGGTACACGCAGTGATACAGAAACATAAGAAGGGCTGCAGGCATCCAGCCAAAGGGATAGATTTTATAGAGGGTGGAAACAGTAAAAGGCCTGCAGTTCTTGGACTTTCAGGGAGAGTCTTTGGTGTAAATCTTAAAAGGCTGGGCACATCTGACATGGATAATGGTGTAATGATGTTCAGCCCAGGCCTCCAGCATATTATTACAAGTTTATTCTTGTTAATCCCACCTGTTGTGTCAAATTTACTGATCGTAAGTGTTTGCATATAAAATAAATAAAACTGGTGTCTCTGTTTTAATTTAGATATGATTATTATTAGATCGTTTACTTTGGTTGAGTCACTAGAAGAAAGAAAACAGTGTGGTTAGACAGAGATGAATATGGTAAAGTTGAAGTACACACCCTGAGCCACTGCTCTTACTACAGGCCTGGACACAGATTTTTGGTGTATTGATATTAATCAAATTGGGTCTTTCCAAGGACTGGCATATACTTAAGTGTAGTTATAAACTGTTTTAATTACAATCAGATCGGGTGTTTCCCTGAAAAATAACAGCTGTCTCATTGGTGACTCATCAGCCCTGGGATCAGTTGAAGGAGGGGTTTGGTTTGTGTGTGTTTGTGTATAAGTCTGATTGCGCATGTAGTGTATTTGGTTTGTGTTTTATGGCCATATTTGATATGATGAGCTGTCCTCTGTTTATAGTTGTGTCAAAATGGAAAAGAGCTCTGGTCTTGTTGCAGTGGTCATATATCTTTAGCTTTATGGCTGTCTGTCTGTGTGCCATGGTTTTGTGGTTGAGTTTCTGTTTGACTCTGGTTCTGGGCCACATGATGTGTCTCGTAATCATTAGACGCATCCAAGAGAAATGCAGGCTGGGTGTTGTGGCCACAACTTGACCACATACGCAAATGCACAGTATATGAAGAAATATGACAGCACACATGCACTTATTCTTTGATTTCTTTACTCATAAACACACACACGCTCATATATATTTAGTCAATCGCTCATGGAGTAAGCATATAGACACGCACAGTCAAAGACACACTAACTCGCACACGTTCATTTTCAGCTCTGGTGGCCTGTGGGGCCCTTGTAGTGCTGAGAGGCCACAAACGACAGCTTTGTATACTGGGAGGCTGGGAAAGTTGGACCACAACACACACACACACTTTGGCCGTGTCAAAGCCAGTGCACAGTTCTGCCCAGCTCAATAGGCTGATTCATTAGAGCCTCCTCATGACACCAAAAGAGAGAATGGACTTGCAGTAAAGGGAGGACAAGGAGACGGGAGTGTTACAGCTCAGTGCTCTGCAGCTGAAGTTTGACATGACCTGACAGATCAGGTCAGTCCTAAAGGAAAAATCCACCTAAAAATATATTTTTCATCTTAAGCCTTTCATTTTCAGTTATATTCTGTATCTCTCTTAATCATTCCAGACAATTGTCTTTCTGGGAGTTTGTGGGCAGAAACATGAGCACTAGGAACATTAGTTTTGTGAATATTATATAAATTCATTTGTATTGTTAGTATGATATGATGTGTTCCCTCTTTTCTTAACTAGGTTTTTAGTAACACTGACTTGTAACAATAAAATGAGTGCTGTTTTAAGTGCTGTATTCACTTCTATTGCTCCTCCGTTTTACAGATGTGTGCTGTAAAGGAAACTTGTTATGATGACACATCTTACTGCTGATTATCTCAAGAGTTGCTTCAGCAAGTTAACTTCAGTCACATTTACATGTACTAAAATTTGTTTTTTATTTCTTCTTGCAGTCATCTTAAAATTTCTTTTATTCTTTGGTCTAAATGAGAAACGTCACACACTCAGCTCCAAGCACATAACCACAAACGCTGCAAATTATTTACTATCTCCATTGTGGTCCAGTTCTGCTCAGACAGTCCAAATATATTCTAGAGAATTTCATTAATAGCGACATCATATCTGTCACAAAAGTGCACTATACAAACATCATCACTCTTTATTTTACTCTCTGGTTTATCCAAAAACTGAAAATTTAGGGGGTCCTGACATCCTCCATTACGCGTTATTATTCACAATGGAGCCACATGATGATTCTAAAATATTTACACACATGACTCATTCTGTCCTAATGCATAAAACCCCCTCCAAAAATGTCCAAACCCTTTTGTTTCCAATAGCGCATCCCAAATTAATTTTATTTTTCTCTGCTGGAGAGATTTTTTTTTTTTTTTTTTTATAGAGGTTGTTTTTTATCTAATATCATTATTACTGAATCTGGCAGCCAGCAGTGGAAATGTGCTGTGGAGTGGAGTGGGTGCTGTAAGTAACGATGCTTGGCAGCAAGCTGTGTTTATCTGGATCTCTCCCTCACTGTCTCCACTGGAGTCAGGCAGGCTTAAAGGCCGGGCCTCCTGTTGATGATGGTCTCTCACGGCCCGACCCCCCCACCCACCCTCTCTTACCCCCCAGATATCGTGATGTTTACTTCTTGTTTTAAACGCTCCCTCTGGACCACACCGGGAGATTAGGATGAACTTTCACTGTTGTAGACGAAGATGACTGCTGCCAACTTGTGTATTGTTTTTCTGTGCAAAGGGTTATTAAGTGTATGTTCAACTGATCTAAATTCACTTTCAAACAACATGCCCTTGTCGCCGTTTTAAGAATTTGGATTATTAAATTTAAGTTAACCCTGGAAGCATGTTCTAAGTCCCTGTCACAGTGTGCATTTTGACCATAATGAGCACCTCCTGACCTTGTGCCAGACATGGACTCATTAGCTGAAACACTATATTTACCTCTGTCACATGGTGTTACAGTCAACATGGGGAATTAAAGCACACCCCCCACCCTACGTAGGCTATGAGTCTCCACACCCCACACTCGGACAGGGTGGGGGTCGCCTCAGGACATGAGTCGACCGAATTTTCTTGAATAAACAAGAAAAATAAATCTGGATTATTTATAAGGCTAAGTGCTTGGGGCCATTTTGTCAGGTTTATTTATTACAAAGTATGACATTTACTCATGCATTATTCATTCAATGTCATTTTTTGGCAACAGCCAGAGTTATGAAATAAGAAACCTTACAGACTCCTGATAAATACATACAGTTCCACTATACAGACACATACACAATCCTCTCCATTGTGCCTGCTGCAAATCCTTCCTGTATCATCTGTTCAGTTTGACAACATATTCCTCATATTTCTATACAGAAGCACAGTCAGTCACTGCGACATAGGCCTTCCACAAACACACTTTGCTTTCCATGCTGGACACAGGCCAGCAGGCCACTGCAGGTGAATCCTAGCACTTCCTCTGGGTTTTTCAGGGGATTTGAGCTTGCGTCAGCAGTTACGTTGCTTCGCTATCCTCTGGTGTTTGCAGGGAGTAGAAAGGGTTTATTCACTCTGCATGCACAGAGTTGGATTCCAGAAAAATTATGTTTTCTGTACCCACTTGATCTGATTTTAAGGCACATCATGTTCTCTTTCATAAGAATGCATGCAGGCAAATAATAAGACAGCTATTGTATTGTTGTTTTATTCTCGTTGATGCTGCAGTTGTGTGGGTATGGCCTTTTTTTGTTTTACTGCTCCTGGCTGTATACTTAGTTGTTTTTGATTAGGGAAAGCTGCATATTTGTCACATGTAACAGTGGAAAGAACTGCTGGTTATATCCACAAATCGTTTATTATGGCTCAAGATGGGACAAATGGCAAATTGGAATGGATAAAATGTCAGGATGAACATGGCCGAATGCAAAACTGCGGTCCAGATTGTCGAGGACAAAAACACTCTGCAGGGTAAATACTTAAAAAAAACACTGGCCTTGCATCTCTGTCTTAAGTGTTGACAGGGTAAATGATGGATGTCTGTTTAGACGCTGTCGACTGTGGCGTAGCAGTGGTGTTGAGAAGCCAACTTTCTGTTGCCTCTAACTCTCTTGGAGATCTCTCATTTTAAATGCCACTATAGCCTCACACAGTGTAGCTGTTGTTGTTTATGTTCTCATGCCACAGTGGATGTTTAACCCTCGCTGTCCTCTTCCTTACCATTTGGTGGCCTTGATGCGCAAATTAGTTTTTTCTTTTTTTGCCAAACCAGAGAGGAGAGAGAAGATGGATTTGTTGATTTATAATGCTTGAATTTTACTATAGTGTGTACAGAGACTTTAGAGCTCATTCTGCTCTACTTGAACCATATAATTACCTACCAGCATGAGTGCTTATTAACTTACACTATGCATACACCATCTACCATTTTCAAAGTGCACTGCTCCATCTTCCTCCTTCATCTCCTTAAAGGAGGTATTGTAGAAAGTTACAGCCAGCAATCTCACTCATAAATAATCTAGACATACATCCCTTTTTAACCCGTGGAGATAGCCGGGCCCCTGCACAGTTCACTCAAATATGTGCTAATGTTAGACAAGGCATCCAGATCCAGCTATGCTGCGGGAGGCCAGAGGGCGAGGTTTATTCTGGGACAGGTATGCGCAGTGTGAGGGAGCTGGAGGGATGTGGTCTTGGTTCCTGTGTGTGATATGCCGTTTAATAAATGCATGTGTGAGGTGTTCACATCTGAGGTGTCTTAAGGCCAGTGAGGTCCATGCAGGACTGTGCAGGTTTGATATATTTGTGCAAGCATGAGTCATTAGCCGTCAGCCACAAATTATTCCTGACAATTCTGAGATTGCTGTTTATTCCAGTGCAGCTCGAACACACCACAACTAAATAGTTTCCAGTGTGGGAGATTCACTACTTTCAGCCCTGACGAGGGGTTGATCCTCTCCTCCTAGACGTACTTTGATAAACATAAAACCACACTCACCGCACAAACAAGCAGAGCAGGCAGGGAATCCCTTCCACTTAGAGATTGACAGCTGGGTATACAGTTGCTTGGCTGGACTGCGTCTCCCCAGAGCCCCCTCTCTGAGCTTGAATAATTGATTCGGAATTGATTTAGACTCAGCTGGCTCACTTGCTTTTGGACACTAGGATGTATTTTTGCTTCCTATAATTATTGTCTGCCTTGTTTCTGTGCTGGTCAGCAATAAAGCCAAGCTTTTACCTTCCAAGTGGAAGCATTTTCGAGGAAGCAGCAATTAAAAATTCATTTGAGATTTGTTTGTTGCTTTGTCTGACCATAAATTACACACACCAACAATTTGCTTTTTACATGGGGGAAGTTAAATGTATGTGTATGCCCTTTTTAATCCTTCCAAACAGAGTTCTGAGAAATCTGGGGCCTCTTGGAAAATGCTTCGGTCTTCTTACAAGCTGTTGAAAACCCACTAATGGAATGATGTCCATAAAAGCCTGCAATGTGCAGCATGGCCTTTGTTATTCTCAAGTGAAAGCGCACATGCTTAGCGCAGAAAAGTTTGTTAGAAGACATGAAAGGAAGGAGGGAAGGACTGTGGAGATGCCTCCTCTGATGAACTTTGCATGGGCAGCCCCGTCAGTGAGTCAGCCTTTCACATGCTAATTTAATGTCATTCCCCTGGCCTCTCTTTATATCACCGGAGTTAACAAATTGACCTCATCACAACGATGTAACAGCACAAATACACGTGCTGTAGAACGTATATTCCCCAGAATGTCCAAAAAGTAGTAATATTTAACATTTTGCTATGTATGTGTTTTTGAGCTGGACTTTAAGGGAAGATATTTCTTTCTTACGAAGAGGTAGATGAGAAGATTGAAACCACTCATGTCTGTTTGGTAAGTGTGTGGCTAGAGCCAACAGCTAGTTAGCTTCATTTTGCATAAAAACAGGAAACGGGGGGACATAGCTAGCTTAGCTCTCTCAAAGGACACCCAAAACCCATCTGCCAGCATCTCAAAAGCTCAACATTTTATGTATTGTTTGTAGAGTTGCAATTGCCAGTATTTTAACTGTCAGTTAATCTGCCATGGTTTGTTTTTGCCTGTGTATTCTGAAACCCCAAAATCACAAAAAAAAGGTCTCAAAATGTTCCACGCGTTGATGTTTTGTGAAACTTTCCCAGTTTTTTAAAATACCATCACCTCCCTCCTTCCTTTGTTTTGGTCAAATCCTCCTCAACACTCTTTTGTGTGGAGGGAGATTCCTCACATGAGGAGGTTGTTAAGCTGCTATCAGGGAAAGTGCTGGATGTCTTTTGGAGGAGTAATGGGGAGGGAGAGACCCTTCCATGGAGGGAAGGAAGAAGGGGAAGGCTCTCTTGTCAGATGTAGTTGAAAGAAGCTGGGGCATTTTTTGTGCCTTGCCAAGGACTTTGGAAAATTTTGCAACAGTAATTATAAGTAGGAGAGGTGGGATTTAAATTAAGAGTTTGGTCTCAAAAGAAAGGTGGGGGTGGGTAAAAATTTTAAGGGAAGCTAAGAGGGAATGGGAGGAGTAAAAGGAAGTAAGAGAGAGAGATGGAGTAAATTCAGAAGGTATTTGTTTTTTTTATTTCAGAAAACTTTTCATTTCCCTCAGAATAGTCACTTTTCCATGAAATCTGACCCAATTAATACATTTGTTTTATGGTCTTGAGGCTTTTTTTCACAAAAGATCATTGCAGCACCCTGGGGGCAAAAGATCCCGTCATCTTACTCGTGTGTGTGTGTGTGTGTGTCTGTGTGTGAATTTAAATCAGGTTTACCCCTCCCCCTTCCCCTCTTAAACCCCTCCAACACCACCAGCGTCCACTGAATTCACAGTTTTACCCCCTCTCTGCATACTGGCTGGTCCTCTGTTGCCCCTGCAGCAGATAAGTCGGCACAGATAAAGCAGAGCTGCTCCTGCTTCAGTGGGGAAAGAAGAGCACGAAAGAAAAAAACAGAGGGAGATACTGTAGGAGGAGCGTGAAGGAAAGAGGGCAGCAACAGTTTTACACTGCTACAATGGGAGAGGCGTGTTAGAGAGAGACACAGAGTGAGCAGCACAGGCAGAGGACTCACTGCAGTGCAGGTGGATCACAGCCGTCTGGTGAGGAGGAAGACTCGGAGGCAGCAGTTCAACTCTTATTGGCTGTCGGGCAGGTTTGTACTGCAGTTTCTATACAACGGCAGCTGATTGTTGCATGGTTTGTGCCTCTGTGTGCATGGTTTGTGCCTCAGTGACTGATATAATGGATGCTGTGTTCTCCACCATCAGGCCTGCTATCTCACTGCTGTCCGTTTTCATTGCCTCTGTGCAGTCGTTACATTTCCCAGAGCTGACAGTACCAAGAAAAAAAATGTTTTCAAGTTTGACAAATAGATCATGTTTTTATTTTTGCTGGTATCACACACGCAAAAGTTCAGGCTTCATGAGAAACTTTTAAGCTGCGTAGAAAATAGACGACTTAATGCTTTTGGTTGCTTGCTGCTAAATGAAATAGCAGAGGCCCTCTTCCTCCTTTCAGATCAAGAGCTCTTTTACTATGGAGAAGAATAGAGCTGGTAGCTGTGAATGGGCCTGAGATGGTTTTCTGTGTGCAGAGGAGAGGTGCCGCCCTCTCAAGTGTCAGCATGCTTAGTGAGTAGGTGGCTGGGGGTGGGGTGGGGGTGTAGGTTCGTTTACTTGCAGTTTGCGGAGGGGGCTGGGTTTTAATTCATCTGGGCCACACTAATGTGACAAGCTATTACCTGTGTTTGGTTCTCTACAGGATATAAAATGTGAAGAGTGTTGAGGGTTCAGGATTTCAGTTTCTTCCTGTCCTGTGACTCATGTCCCGCTCTTTACCCCCTGAGGGAAAGGAGGAGTGATACAGTCAAGTGCTCTAGTGGATCTGTCTTTTCATAGGTGTCTGTTTACTATTGACTGAGCAGTGATAAGGGGCAGTTAGAAATTGCTTGTTTCTATTTCTGTCTGTTTTTTTCTCAGTTTTCCTCTTAAAGGCCCCCTTTCATGCTTGACTGATGGGAAAGTCTGTGGTTTGGTTGCTCATTTTGGTATTTGCCTCTAACAGTTGCTGCAGTTTATTTGATTTTTTTATGTTGCTCTAGATGTTTTGCATGATCAAGGAATTGCATTCCACGTCTCAAGGTTATGGAGCATTTCTGCTTGTTTTCTTTTTCCTCTTTAACCTCAACACAAGAACGAGCGTGGAAATCTGTACGCCATTTCAGCCCAATCATATCGATTTCAACATAACAGATCTTTGCCAAAGATTCCCCCCCCTCTGTTGAGGAGTTTATCTGACAGCAAACTGTAATCATCTGTTGGATTGGAAGTGAAGTATGAGAGAGATCTGAGTCCAAGTTGAATCTTGTTGGTGCTGCAATTGTTCTGCACCAGAACTTGCTGCTGTAGAACCATGCTACAGTGCAATAAAACAAGCTAACAAAGCCACAAAATGTCAATTTCAGGTCTATATAGAGAAAACACTGGATATTTCACAGCCAAAGGGAAATGGTGCGTTTTAGGTGTTGTCTTACTCCGTGTCGTCCTGACAAGTGCAGCTGAAATATTTTCCCAGCCACTGGCAAATAAATCCTGACTTGCTGTCAAGTTTGTCTCGTTTGCTGAAAGGATGAAGTCTGATAGGTTCACCTCAGTGACACAGACACCTGCGTCCATGATGCTGTTGCCTCCTGGAGACAATGACCTCCACACATATGTCCTCCTCTGTTGTTTCACCATTTTTTCTGCTGTCTTCCCCAAAATACACTTTGATTTTTTTTCTTACCTTGGCCGTATGTAGGAGTTGTAGGAGGATTGTGGATCTTGTCACAGTCATGTTGTAGATTGCTCACTAATTATGATTAGTTGCTTTGGAATCGGGTGCTGACATACCGTCTGACGTGTGCATACTTTCTACATGTCGTGCTCAAAATGCCTCAGGATTGTATGGTTGCAGTTACTCTTGCTTTGCAGATGTTTTACCAAAGCGTAGAATAATTCTGCTTTGTAGAGGGGTAGTTACAATCAGTGTACACATTGCTGCTTCCATGGCACTCGTTGCCATGGTAATGGCCTTGGTCCTCTAAACAAATCCTGAAATGTCCAATCAAATATTTGTCTGGGGTTCTTTTTCTGAGAAGCAATAAAACAGGGCCCTTGCAACAGGCTTTGTTTGGTCTTCATCTTTTGGCCATTCTCTGAGGTTTTCTCATTGTTTCAGGAATGGCTCTGTGTGCCGGGGCCCTTGAAGAAAATATTGCTGCTTCAGGCCGATTGATTTGCAGCCCTGCTGGCCTTGATTTCCTCTCCCAAGGAAATATTTGTATCCATCTGAATTCAACACCACATGCCTGTTCTCAGGTCAAGGTTTTGAGATATATCTTTGTGGCAAATGAAGACAGATTTCGCTGTGTTACATGTGACTTATTGTACTTCAAACACGTAATTCAATAACATTTTAAAAGTAGCCAATGGAACTTACTTTTCCCCCCATGCTGAGTCTGAGGAGGTGAACATTGAGTACTACCATGGTGAGGTATTGTCCCTGTGTCTCGATCAATCCCGGTGACCCAAGCACCTCTCTAGCTCCTCTCCTTATGTTTCCACTTTAGGAGGGATGATAGACTGTGTGTCTGCTTGTGTGTCAGTGAATGAGTGTGTCTTGTACAAAAAGACAGGAAGGGGGTGTCTTATCATCCAAGAAATGGGTGTTGCTTTTCTTTCTAACTTGTGTTGTAAATCACTGGTTTATGTAATGGGGCTCTGTGTGTGTGTGTGTGTGTGTGTGTGTTTGTTAAATAGCTTGGCTAGCCCGCCTGTGATTATGTCATACAGCATGGTTTCCAGCTGTCCGAGTCAGCTGCATTTAATTTTGCTTTCAAGAGAGTTATCCCCAACCACAGTTTGTGTGTGTATGTGTCGCTTATGTGTGACCGCATGTGTGTTTGTGTATCCACACACTGTACATATTTGTAACTTTTAAATTTGTCTAAATTGTTTGTATAAAAATGCACTTTCAATAAATATGGGGTGTCATTTGCTGGCCCACAGAGTGAAGAGATCATCACTGTCAGTTGCTGGCTAATGAAAGCTCTAACTCTTTTTTTTTTTTGCTCCTCTTTCATGATTGTGATTTGGGTCTGATAGAAGACTGCGGTCCAGCAGTTAAGTTAAACCAAATGTATTTGGGCTGGGTCCCACCGAGGGTCTTAAATGTGAGTTTTGACAAAAAGGACAGCGCACATTACAGCTTTAATGCAGGTGCACACGCAGGGCCCCATACTCGCTGTGATCCGGTTTCCTTGCAAAAAGCAAAGCAAGAACATCACATCTTTGAACCCACAATGTGAAAAATGCATGATCATTTAGTTTTATCAGCACTGAGGTCTTTTATAGTTTGATCTTCCCATGGACAAGGGAAACCGATCCTCATTTTCCTTTGTAGACTTCCTTGTTGACATAAGCTGATTGACTCATTGTTGTCATAGATGTTACAGTCATGTTACTTTTGGAAAAAAAAAAAATCTCCAAAAAAAGAGCGACTGATGCTGGGTGGTTGAATTGTTGTTTGCTTTACTGAGGATCTCTCATCCTGCTGCAGTTAGTGTTGGCTCCGTGTGTGAGAGAGTGTTGAGACAGGATCTGTGCTACGAGGCGAAACTGCACTCACTGTATCCCTTGTCTTTATCCTCTGGTTAATAATATCAGTTAAATGTCTAAATGCCAAATGAAATGTCTGGCTTGCTCTGCTCTTTGCACCAGCAGTGGTTACAGCCTTTCTAACCTGTGCCCCCAGTCGACCTCGACCGTAGTGAGTCGAGGCTCGTAGGGTGAAACTAATAATGTTTTTAGCTTCTCCCCACACTTTTTATAGACAGCTCTGACCAGGTCAGAGTTCATGGGAAAGCTTTGCTGTACTTGTCTTCACCAAGTGGCTGGATCTGCTGACATGTTTCTCATGACTTGTCACTAAAATTGGATCTCACAGTTAAGTGTTCAGGAAGAAGAGAGAATCTATAGGAACTGTTAGACTGACTGTGGGATTTCAATAAACTGCTAATATAGTTTGTGACCATGTCGTACTTATGACCAGATAACAATTCTGTAAATTTTCTATGCATCTTAATTGTGAATAAGAGACAGTATTTCAACATCAGCAGTGTTACAGTTGGAGCAGTGGACAGTGGCTCCCTAAGTGGGTGCCCTGAGGACAGGCGAAGGCTTATCATTGTTCATTTACTGTGGGCTTTTAAAAATGAAAACAAGGCAGCAGTTACATTATTTGCGTTCCAGTGTTTGTTCTTTACATTTTAGTATCTGTTCAGAGGACACGTATTAAGACTGCACACAGTCATTGAATGCTGCAAGAAACACTATGAGTTAGAGTTTCCACCAAATTAAATATTTGGCAATATTCACCAAAACCACCAGATGACTCAGGCCTTGGGGACACGATGCAACAGGACATTTCTCCCCAGCTGTTATTACCAACCTTTGCTTTCCATTGTGCTTAAGTTCCCTTTGGGTTCATGTCATTCACTTACCCATCTACAAATATTTACTCCTGTACACTCATTTAGTGTACGTGGTCATAAGACCTAAAGTTGTTCTTCAGCTTTGACCTGAGATGCTTGATGAACATTGGTATCTGCAGATGGAGCATGTTGTACTGATAAGTACTGTCTCTATTCAACCTTCTTTTTCTCAAGGACGGCTTTCCTCCCTGTCTTGGCAGTGTTTTGCAAACTAGTGCTGAGTCACAGGCATTATCATGTGTCTTACACCAGATCAGCTGTTTGAAAGGGGGGGTGGGGGGACTTCAGGGTTTGTGTTTGTATAAAACTGGCACCAGACATTTGTTAGCACTAGTTAGTCATGCTGATGCAGTCTAGTCGAGAAAGAAACCACTCAGCCCCAAACTGAAGCCGGTTTTGATTTCTTTTTGGTATTAGTGGGGAAAAAAGTTAACAAACTGTTTGAAAGGTGTTTTATGAGTTTTTTATTGTAATGGCTAATGCTCCATTTACTTTCACAGTTGCTAACAAATGCCAGGTAAAAGTGCTAATTTCTCAATCCCTTCATATAAAATCTTCAATCCTGGGGACTTCTGTAATCCTAAATTCTCCTAAAGAAAAGAAAAGAAAAGAAATGGGGGAACCTGTGCTTTGAACTCTACCTCTGAGAGGAGAGTGAGAATTTCAGAGAAAAAGGATCCTGCTTTTCATCAGTTGTCAGTTTGTTCCAGATGTGACATATGTCTGCAGGGATTTGCAGCTCTGTGTGATGTTGTGTGTGGCAGGTAGAGGAACTGTAAAAGGAGGAGTGGAGCATACAGGAAGGAGAGGATATTGCTTTACTTGTCAGTTCCTACATAACTAAGAATCATGCAAACTAACCAGCACAAGCACCCCTGTGCCATCTTACAGTATATCCATGGGATACACTGCAAAATCCTACAGAGCCCTGTTTCCTGAAGTCCAATAACAATGACTTCATCATTCAGTGCGAAGCTTTTCTGTCCTGGCAAATATTGACTCTGGTGGTGAGGAGGCTGAGCACACAGCCTCCCCAATTTCCTCTTAAATCTCTTTCCCTTCCTTTCTTTTTTCTTTCTATAATTTCTCTCCTCCTTTCCTGCCCCTCTCTTAACTTAAACCTGGAAGTCATTTGTGAAGTTAGGATGGGGTTTCTCCCATCCAGAAGTGGATATGCGAGTAGACCTCAGTGAGTAGGGACTCCAGTTTGACGTCCCACACCTCCCATCAAGGGAATTGCATCAGAGTGGAGTTGAAGATCTCAGTGCTGGAACCAGCTGTGGTTTGATGTTTGGCCATAACCAAACCTAGTTACTAAAGTAGAGACTGTGTTTACCACAGCCACAGCCTTTTTCAACAGAGTCTCCCCAAAAACTAGCAAAGCAAAACAGGTGCAATTTGTGTCAGTGGAATTGGTGTAAAGACACTGTAAACAATACTGCAAGAATTATGGGGGGGGGTGGTAAATATACTTATACAGTTCACCACTAAGTTTCATTTGCAGGCTGTGGTGTGTTGTATTTTATTATGGGTTTAAGAAGCAAGTAAGGGGAGGCTAGAAGTTGAAAATGTAGGCTCTGGATGTTTAGTGGTGGAAAGAAAGTGTAGGGGTGATATTTCAAAGGGGGAGCCCCTGTTGCTTTAAGTCTGGGCATAGCTAATAGGGAAGGATCGTGGAGTCACTATTAAGGAAATCAAACCCAAATCAAATCTGTCATTCAGATTTTCTCTCCAAAGAGAACAAAAAGAGAATTTCTCAGAGAGCATCCAAGTTTCAGTCCCAACTTTCAGTTTTTGTTGGTTTCCATTCCCTGTGAATCCTGTTATTCTTGAAGTTGTGACTCAGCTGTAAGAATTTGTTTCCTTTACCCCTGTTTCTTACATTTGCTGCACAGACTGGATTAGAGCTGAGAGATGGCCGGTTTGTTCTGTCATTGTACTCACTCATCTTGGCCTTTGCAGTCAGATTTATTGTCATTTCCAAACTGTGAAAACTAAAGAAATAAAGATGAAAGGAACTCAAAAGAATGAATATAAATGGGTAAAATGAAAGGGAAATAGATAAGGGCTATGAAGCATTTGTACTGTTAATATATCCATATAGCACTTTTACACATGGAAAATTGAAATTTCTATCTTGCCTTCAGCAGGAACGCTCTAACATCACAAGTTTAGGGGAGTTCTGTGGGTCCCCACCCCAAGGCGTACTAATCATTGTGGGCTTGAAGGTGGAGAAAACATCCCAGATTCCTTGTACATGAGAGAGGATGGGGTCCAAAGAGGGAAAGGAGGAGAGAAAACAAAATCTGTGAGTGTATGAGCTTCCTTAGTATGTGTAATATAGAGTGACGTATCAATTTCACGGGCCAAGGGTCACAGCCCTGAAGATGAAGTGAGCAGAAGTGCAGATTGAGACGTGGGGTGGGGGGTCGAGCAAACCTCATGGACAGAAAAAAAAAGAGAGACCAGTTTGGGAAACATGGAGGGAGAAATGAGCAAGTAAGTTGGGAGTGTGGGTAGTTGGGAGGAGATGTTATTAATCTCCGTTGTTTTCCCCTCATATTGTCATTTCCTCTGCAGCTGGCCCCTGGGTTGAGAGAGAAAGAAAAACATCACCGAGGAGATCAGAAATCTAAACACCGGTCCTGCCAGTGGGCTTGGTGTTCCCCTCTGCTGACATGTGTAATAAAACACATTGTCTGATTTTGTAATGTGCTGCTAATGAAGGTGAAGGGAAGGCCAAGCAAGAGAAAAATGCACAGATGTAATACAGCCCTTATCTTAAGCAAAAAAAAAATCTGTGTGCTGAATGAGAATTCACAACATTAAAAACTGATATCACGGTACAAACAATGGACAACTCCATTCATACTAAAACTGGAATTGGATTACTGTAGTCTTCTTTTGTTTCTTGCTCTCTTAAATAGGTCTCAGCATTTAGTTTGACAAGAGTAGTTCCACAGATTTACTGCCCTGCCTTGGCCCTTAACAGAGACCTCCATCAACCTCTCGTCTCTTCTATTGTCAGGTCACTGCAGCTCGACCTGACAGCCTGTGGGTCATGGCCCCATTAAAATTCAAAATTCACTCCCAACAAGAATTTCCCCACCTGACAAGTCAGTCAGCCTCTCTTGGTCTTCAACCACTGCAAGCTGGAGGTGTCTCTTAACCTCACACACACAAACAAATCACGTATGGATATACTGTAAACACACCAAAGAACATCCCGCACTGGGTAAGAATCACTTGTGCCAAATTTCCATATGGTTGGGCTACCTGCAGCATGTCATACTCTACACAAACGTGGTCAGAGTTCCTGCTGCTTCACAATAAAAGCCTTCCAGTGGCCTTACCAGGGGAAACCTGTCAAGGAGAAACATCAGAAGCACAAAATGTTGGGTGTCTTTAACTTCCTCTGTGTGCTTTAAACAAAGTGCTTGTCAGGTCATCGAATAGAATCTGAAACCCCCCCTCTCTGTGGCATTACAAACAAATTTTGTAACTTTCTAACTTTTTTGTGATTACACCGTAATTCAACACCAGGAATGTCTTTGAGAAGAGACTGATCCAATGTGTGCACCCATTTCCCTGTTTGTTTTATGCATTTTGTTTAGTCTATAAAGACACACAAAAGACAGAACTGTCAGAGACAAACTGGTGTGAAGGATGCAGTCTGTTTTTTTTTTTTTTTTTAATTTCCCTCTGTTCTACTTTTACACAATGGTGAGATACACTAGATGTGTGTGCTTTAGTTGAAACTTTGATTCTGCTTTTTTAGATCATAGATTTTGTCTATATGACTTCTCACAGGAGAAAACCCCTATTTTAACGCTGCCCAGTGCTTCAAAGGATACTACTTGGCCCAGGGCTCAAAAAGCTCGTCATCAGTGCTGCTAAACTGGCTTGTCCAGAGTCCACTGCTTCCCTCACGCTGCCTGGGGTTTGGCAGGTAAAGAAGCCAGAGTTATGGAAGTCATTAAAATTCCTTGGGAACATGTGGACGCTTGTTTATTTTTCCGCCTGGGCCGGGAGGGTGGAGAGCTGCCAGGACGCTGCACTGTCCTCTCAGCGAGAAAAGAGAGTGGACAGAGTGTGTGAGTGAGAAGGAGGACCTGATGGAGGATGAAGGAGATGAAAGACGGATGAGGGGAGGGGGTAGGAATGAGCGAAGCAGAGGATAGACGGGTGGAGGGGCCGGGGAATGGAGGGAGAGAGCGGAAGTGGTTGAAAGAGGGAAATGGAGGATGGAGGGATGAATGGAGAGTATGAGAGAGAGGAGGGGGAGAGGCAGACACCCTCTACTGGATGCCAAACAAAGAGTCGCACAAATGAACGCTGAAGTTTCAGTGAGCCGTGTAGGAAGAGGATTAGAGATGGATGGATTCACACACAGGCTAGAGGCGAGAGAGGAGTGGACAGAGGGAGGGATGCACAGATAAATACATTTTGTCCAGCTGAAAAGTGAAGTTTATAGGAACTTAGAATATCACAAAAAGTGCTTATTGCTTTTAATAGAAATCCAGTAAACTAGACAGAAATACAAGAAATAAGGAAACAATAATAAATCAAATTTTCCCTTTTCAAATAGTGTAAATATTTTTGTTGAACAAAGGAAATTTTATTGGAAGTGTTATGTTCATCCAACTTTTCTAACTTTGTCCAAAATTAAATTGCCCTTGTTGCTTTTGCACTAAACAATGAGGTGGAACTATTTATCAAGAGCTTGTAACAAAACTAGACTCACAGAATTTACTAACTGGACCATCAGACCATTTCCCCCCTGCACTGTTAAAGCCATCCAGCATTGTCGGCTGTTAATAAGAGACCTCGGATGGTGTCTCATTTTCTGTGACGAGTTAGTTCCTCCATGTGCAATACACGGTCATGCTTTACATCGCCCACCAACTAGCCATAAATCTTCCGTGCCTTCATTTTAAATGTGGAAAGATCCCTTCATGCTTGTTTTTAAGCAGCAGATCCAAGAAGGGCCTGCTGCGATGGTGGGTGTTTTTTCTGATTGGTTAAACAGAGAGGACTTGAAAGGAATATTGGTGCAAAGTGTTACCCCGGGGGAAATGATACTGTAATATACTTCTGTGTATGTGTGTGAGTGGAAGACAAGAACAGAGATGACTGGTCTGTATGTTCCATCAGGCACCTTGTAAATGGAGTCAAGTCACCGCCTCAACTTTAAAGAACTTCTTTTTCTTGTCCAGTGACGATACTCCGTCTACCATCTGATCTTACAGTAGCTTGAGCATTTGGAAAACCAATACTGAGGCCAACTGCTGTGTTGAGCTTCCCATCAATCCCTCCCTTCTTCTTTCTGTCATTTTTATCTAATAACCAATGATAATGGATGAGGAGACTGTAAGGATACCACAGGGGGGAGGGATTGAGGGATGAGGATGGTTCTGTCAGCCTGGGAGGATGAAAAGGGAGAGAGAGAAAGAAGGGAGTGGTGGAATTTCTCGGTGCATAGCTGTGGTATCGCCTTGCGCAGCTGAAAAACGTATCAAAGTGATCTTTCTCGCTGCCAACACTCCCCTAATCGTGGACCAGGAGACAGAGATTGCAGCAGCAGGCCTTCAGTGAGGTCACTCTCCATCTCCATTTCCCTTTTTCCCTCTTTTTGTTTCTCTTTCTCTCTCTGTTTCCTTATGTTTGATCATTTCTAATTGAAAGTGACACTGTAATGTGGACCCTGGGGGTGATCCTGGCATTTACCTGCCTCGCCAACAAATCGGTGGCTAATTGAGACGTAACACGAGAACCTGGATTTTCCTCCCGCCTAAATGTTCCCTCCCAGAAGGCGGTGGCCTTTGACATAGATCCAAGTGTCAGATTACATGTCTGTGATGCCAATTTAAGTTATTACAATGCATGTCTAAAAAGCTGACATGACACCAGTGCCTTGGGTCAGCAGCAAGGGATTGTAAATTAAGGTTCTTACTTGGAGAAATGTCCAAGAGTTTACTGAAGTTGTCCTCTCGTTTCACAAACATCTTAAAAAATATGAATTTCTACTTCTTTTCTACCCAAGTTCATCTTGGGTCCGTATATCCATACTGGTGGAAACATCATCCCCATGTGCTGAAGTTACTAAATAAATTTCAATCACCAATCAGTCAAAGAGCTTTGTAATGTGTAGTCCAAGCGAAAAGACACTCCCTTCAAGGATTTTCCTTGATTTCCTTAGTTTTTTAAAAATGTATGAGGTCAAGGAAAAAGCCTGTGCCCATTTTGAATTAAGAATTTCAGTTTGAATTGTGAGAGACGCTCTGTGCTTCACTTGTGGCGGGAACATCTTGCAGTGTCTGAAACGTCCTGTCCAATGGCATGTCCAAAACAGATAATCTGACAATCATACCCACTTCACGCAATCCAGACTAGAAAGATCCGCCAAGTTCCTACAGAGTTCTTGAAGGTAGATTAGGAGTCACAGTGGGATCAAGCCCAGCAGAAGCTGTGATTGTAGGATTTTTGCCCCACCATCTAATGTGGCCATTCAGAAGAGGTATAAATACTTTAACCTTGAGAAGCAGTCACATAACACTTTAAATAGTTCATCTGAAGCACTCTGAGGCCATGAACCGTAGAAGGTGGTTGCTTAGCTGTCAGTGCTCAAGCAGATCAGTTATCTTGACACTACAACGCTAGCAACTGGTTACTTGTAATACTGGTCATTTACAAATTACAAATTTGAGCTCATCCTTCAGTGATATTCATTTTAATCCACTGTGAATAAAGAATGTGTGAGCTTAACAGGTGTAAATTGATTGTTTGGCCCTAGATGACTTTTGTCTCAATAAAATGCTTTTGTCACACCAAATGTAAAATGAGAAATGTAAAATTCCCAGATAAGTGAACTGAGCCAATTCGAGTTGACTCTGATTCACAGCGACAAGCTGTAGTTCCTAGTAACCATTAGACTGCAGGAGTTTTTCTTGAATTAACATCTGAGTGATCTTTATCCCAGCGGGAAAAAGATCAGACTTCTAAGCCTGAAGGTTGAAAAGATAATCTCCCATGCTTTGTGATCCACCATCAGTTGTGTAATCCTGCCTGCATTGCTCTTATTCTGCCTTTCTGAAGTCCTCCCCTCTACAGTGTCTTTAAGATACCTGTCATTAGATCCTTTGGTGTGTTCCCTGTCTAACTCAAGTTGACAGTGACACGTGTGGTGGTCAACTATGGAGAATCTTAAAATCCCTCTGTCAACCTGCCAAGTAGATAAAAGAGACTGAATGTGTTTGAGACAAAACAAGTCAGATGAATACCATGAGTAAGCACTGTTGTGCTGTCTACAAATTCAGAGCTGGACCACAACCCTCAGACTGAACATGAAAATAAACTTTTTAGTAGCTTCTATGAAAAATGTAGTGCTAAACTCCCAGATGCCACATCAAAGTCTCACTGTCTGTGTGTGTCATTGGACATTTGGTACCTGCATCTACGTTTGGATGGTAGAGAGATGACATGCAACAAAGGTCCATGGCTAGACTCGAACCCAAATTATTACACAGTTCATGGTTGGTACGTAAAACCCCTGGGGCACCGGGCTGACTACATCACCGGGACCCTATGTAAAGCTAAAATTGGACAAGCAAAAAGCTGCTGTTGGAACTGAGTTTGATAAGTAGTGATTCCCTCCAGTCAAGCAAACATGCCCACAACACACCTCTGTTTCAAATGTTCCAAAAAGAAGACAAAACTGTCTTAAACCACCACTGCACATACAGCAAAAGAGCCATAACCACCCTAACAGAATTTGGAGGTTTCTCTAAGTGTCCTCAGTGCTGTCAGTTTCAACTAGAAACTCGTAGAGGAACAGCAGTTTCAGGCATACTTACTTCGGCACTCAGCTGTGGCGGTTGTCACTTGGGTCACTCATGCTTCAAAGTTTTCCTTCCTGATTGCATCACTAGGTCTTGGTCTCCGTGGTGACTGTGAGTCATAAGACACACTGGTTGTCAAGAACAATAAGGTGCCACAATAATACGTCATTTCTCTTTGGATATCCTTTAAGCTCTTCCTGACCGGGAAGGATGGTAGTTTCATGTGTGCACTGGTGTGTGAGTGGGAATGCAAAGGGTGTGAGGAAACAGCTGGACCAACTTGCACAGACGTACACATTTACACAGAAAACTGTCATCCACATCTGTACAGTTGGGAATGAAGATGAGTTTTTTTTTTTTTCAAATGCCTCTAAAGAAGCATGTCACGTTAAATTAGACAAAATCAGTCCACTTGCCCAACTCAATTGCTTGAAAATGTTCAGCGTTGCCACCACTATAAAATGGTGCCAAACTGGCTGTGACCATTTGTCTTCCTGCCAACTTGTCTGTGTTTTTATGGCCTAAAATTACGACTGTACCAGTGAAAACATCATATGAATCTGCTTGGGACAACATGTGATAGTGGGTAGATCACAATTTTCCCCACACTCCCAACAGCTATTGACTCTGACTTGCTCTAAGAAATTCATAATTTTGCAGTATTTGACACAGTGTTGATTAAGTCTTTATTGTGTCCAGATGTAAATAGTTGCATTACATTTCTTTGTCAATAAAGCATAATTCTTGTTCGGGACATAAAGTTTTTGCTTTTGAATGATTTCTATATATATTAAGTCTGGTAGGAAGACGGAGAGAGAGAAAGAAACATGGATAACAGTGAAAGGAAGAGAGAATGCAGTTAGGAGAGATGGAGAGAAAGGCAAAGGAGATGAAAGTACAGAGCAGAAAGTATGTAAAAGAGTAGAGGGCCTGGAGGAGAGGAAGAAAGGGCATCTGTGAGGCCCAGCCTCTGGAGTATTTTGTCCTCCTTGGTGGTCTAATTATCTGGAGTCCGTATAGACTACTGAAGCCGTCCACCATGATTGTGGCGCAAGAGAGACGCTGATAATTGGCCTTATTCAGGTTCATCTGGAGCGCTGCTGTTTAGGAGTTCATGAATGAAAACTTCGATACAGTATGAGGTCGAAACCTCTTTGATGTTGGCGAAGAATTTCCGACAGTTGGTGAAATGACTCCTCTGAAATGAAGTATGCTCGGTCAGTGGTCAGAGCAATCAGGACTCGGACAATTGCACATGAATGCAGGCAGCGCACACACAAGGACACACACACACTCTCAACTCCGACACACTTGGTTTCAGCAGAAAGTTGTGACTTCTGGCTATGTGCCACTGTCCCCCTGCTGGACCCCACATCCTGACAGGAAGCTTGTCCTTCCTTCACACACACATTTGGACAGCTAGAAAATAACAGTGATAAGGAGACAGAGATGAAAAGGATGAATAGAATTAATTACACAGACCATAAATGGGGGAAATGGTGCCTAAATTACACCAGGACTTCTGACCGCATGTTGAGGTCCTGGCATCCCAAAAGTGTCTCTGCACAATAATCGTAGTTATATATTGGCTTCAAGCAGTGCTTATGCTTTCCAGGATGACTTTCAGAAGCAGACTTACCAAAGCTAGAAGCCAATTGAGTTGGACTTTTCTAAAGAGCTAAAAATCCAGTTTTTTGCTGTTTTCCAGTTTTAATCTTGCTGCTGTGACATAGAGGTGTACTCAGAGTTTGAGCAGTATGCTCTGTTGGCCGTGGAAGCAAGTACAACACAGCAAGAGCAGCAGGTTTGACACTTTCAGAAGAGGTCAGTGAAATTCTGACTCCTCACCACTGTTTCCCTTTTTTAGCACAGACACCTTTGTACTTTTAATAGCTACTGCAAGCTCCACCTGGACTTCTATGATAAAATTCTTTTATCGTTGGCCATGTTTGTTGACGCGGTGAGGAAGAACCCCAGGGGCCTATGCAACAAGATGCCCGACCTTCTGGATGTCATCAGCATCAGTTGCTGCCCTTTACTTTCCATGATGGATGCTTTGTATGGATTTGTGTCACAGCCCCTAAGGCTTGAGCCTAGCAGTCCCGGAAACACACTCACACACACACACACACACACACTCACTCACTCACTCACTCTGGAGGCTCTCTTTTCCCTCTGTCCTGACAGCGTGTCATTGAGCGGTCAGATGTGATAGAAAGGGTCAAAGCACAGCACAGTGACAGTGACTCTCTGAGAAGAACTCTGCTTGTTTCCTTTCCTGTTGTGGTAGAGACGTGCTGAGATTTCCTTTCAAATAAAACAAGAGATCATCAAAGCACCCCTGGCCGAGTTCCAATCTGTGGAGACCACCCATTTGATCCACATGAGTCCAGTGCTGTAGTCCAGAAAGTCTTGCCCACTGAGCAGCTTTTGGAGCTTGAATACAACTGTGTTTTGTTTTTGTATGGAAACATTTCTGTTATCCTAAATGTTTAAACTTTGTGAACTTACCCTGCTCTGTTGATTAATCAGGTAAATCAGCATTTAGATTGGTCATCACTCATTAACGGCACCACTGCTGTTTTTTTTTTACTTCTACCTTATTCATACAAGCATTACACAGTGAATTACATATAAATTTTGTCACTTTCATGCAAAGTGCCTGTAGGTCCTTACTACCTCAGTGGAATCTAACCCATAACCCTTCACTAGCAACAGTCACATGTTTCATCTTGGCAGGATGGTCTTTGCAAAAGACAGAGGAAAATTCCAATACTCCAAGCGGTCAGACTTTTCTTCAGCCAACAAAAGATCTAAATGCCAGGGTCCTTTTAATGTGCGGATGTGGGCGTCTTAGACCTTGATTGACCTTGGAAGTTGCTAAGCCTCAATAATCGGCCTCCACTTTGATACAAGCTGCATGTCTATTGTTGGTTTGTTCCCCCTCTGGTTTCTGGAGCTCTAAGGTGATTGAACAGGCCTGTTGGTGGGGGCTGGTTGATGTGTGGTTGCTGTGTGTTCAGGCTCCGACCTGTGTGGTGAAACAACATTAGAGGCCCATGGGATACTAGTGGGATGAGGTTGTTTCACAATTCCTCTGCCTTCTTGTGAAATCTAGTCGTTCCAAGTGACTAAACAAGAGAATCTAGGCCGTGGAGCTTTTGATGTTTGTTTAAAATTTGAGAACAGATTTTAAGAATATGAAAGCATGGTTAAACTAAAGGTTCAACTCAGTTTAGCCCTTAAGCAGTAACTCAGTTTAGCCCAGTTTAGACCTTAATGTGTGAAGTGGTAAACACTTGCATATGGTGAAGGGTGCCTTCGATGCTTGTGATATTTCTTAATGTCCCAGCCATGAGTAATACATAGAGCATGCGTAAAGTGCACATGCTGCTGCTTTCCTTCATTGCTGCCTTCATCTTCGCTCTTACTTTCTATCTTACTTTTATGTCTGTGTTTGCCTCGCTCTCTTGGTTACTCCCTCTTTTTTTCTGCTGGGGTGGGGTCACCACATGCACGGACTGTTTGTTTGGAGTTGCTATAGAAACTCGTGACAGTTTGTGTGCTCATGTCCCTCTGTGTATGTCTGTGTGCGTGTGTTTTGTGCTGGTGCGATGGGGCTGCAGTTGTGCTTCATGCGTAATGACCTCATCCAGACACAGACCCCGACATATCGAATCCGTCTGCTTCCTCGGATTGTGTAATAGATAGTCCCCAAACACAGACCAGTTCCCTGGTCGACGCCCCCTCACTGCTGTGCCTCATTGCTGGACCACAGAGCAGTCACAGGGCCCGTTTGTTGAGCAACAATAGTAAAACTCCATTTGACAACAGGAACAATGCATGATTGCTTGATAATTTGATTTCATATAGTGAGTAATTTTGGAATTAGATTTATTTGAAATTGATTTGGAATTCTGTATCAGACGTCTTTTTCGAAAAGGGGAACGAAAGTTCACGAACTGATGATGAACCCTTGAACTTTACTGCTCCTCATATATTGTATGTGCTGTATTTCAGCATTTCATGTTGTTACAAAACTGCTCCCACTCCCACCTTATCACCCGGGGTCAATCACTTGACGTTGCTCAGCTGCTAATCTCGGATAGTGTGAAAATGTGGAACACAGCCCAACTGTTGATGTGCATTTATTATAGCTGAAAGTAGAGTCAGCGCTAAGAAATATTTACCGTGTGGAAAAGAATGCTGCTTTCTCTGAGGGGAAAAGTTCTGCTTCATTTCACAGAGATTTCTGGAAGAGCTATTTTCCCCCCAAAGCACAAACGTACACAGTTATTAAAGGCGCAATTATTGATCTACCATGTGACTGTGGCCTTCCATGAAAAGGCTGTACTCACTGTAAAAAGGGGTACATTCAGAAGCGCTGCCTCGGTGCATGCTTGAGATGAGAGATCATTGCTGCTGCATTCAATTTGTCTTCCTGATTGTCACTTCTCAGTTTTACCACTTTTGCATAACTGTGTTTAATAAAGCACAGAAAAATAAATCAGTTACATTTGAATACACATGACAACTGATCCTATTATGTGCAGCTTCACAAGTCTGCCTCCATATGGACAACATTTCATATTGGAGGGAGCAAATAAACAACTGACTTCACTCGATCATTTCTCAAACCAGTCCCTTTTGAAAGGTTGTTGCAGGGAGTAGGGGATTACAACCAACATGCATCAGCTCAATCAACACTGCTCAATCTGTGCAACACTGATTGAGTTTCCATTGTGCTGCATAAATAATCTTCCTATCAGTTAGCACATGTCAGTTCAGGCAAAGTCTGTGTTCACCAGGTGCAGGCATAGGCTAAGATTTGTGGGGAGGGCTTGGCATAGAAATCATTTGTCTTGCAAATGAATCACTAAGCTTGATGGTGCCACAACTTTTCTTTAAGCTGCAGTTGTCTGTTTTCGGTTGTCTGTCATGGGGCATTAAAGACAAATTGCCCTATAGTATTCTGTATTAATTAACTCCCCAACATACAAAATGAAACTTGTCACTGCAATATGACATATCTTCTTTTATTGGAATAGTTACACAGTCCTTCTCAGTGCTTCACTTTGTGGCTTTTGCCCCTGAGAATGCCACTTCAAAAAATAACTCAATCATTTGTTGGAAATCCAGGACAGGAGTGTATTCTTGTCTTTTACTGCAGGGAGTCAGAATAAGCTACTGCAGCACAGAAATCTCTCCAGGGCTCTTATAAATATAAGAAGTTTTAAGTTATAAATGGTTCCTCTGCACAACTTTTGTGCTTACAAACAAAGGGAAATGGCAGTTTCATGAAAACTGTATCTTGATTACTTGGCTCAACATTTCTGATAACTTAGTCATACACGACAGTCTGAAAATAGGTGTTGGGCTCCCTTATTTAAACAATATCCCATCTCCCCTCTCTTTGTGATAGTTTGCTTTCACTCCACCTGTGTGTTGACTGTGGCTTTTCAGAACAACTATAAACACTTTCCCAACATGATCCGACAACATGTTGTGTGAACTAGCTCTGATCAAGCATAACCCAACCCTGGTCCAGGTTTACAAGGCAGAAGACTTGCAAGCTCAAAGATTTGAAATGACTGACCAGCATGAAAAATGTTAGTGTGCGTGTGTGTGTGTGTGTGTGTGTGAGACTTAATGGGCCTCAGCCTGTGATTTGAATCCCAAACAGGTGCCATGAAAACGTTTCTAAAGTGATTTTGTTTGTAGAAACCATCAGGGTGTAATTGAAGAAGAAAACTGGAGTCACCCTTAAAGAATCCACATGGTTTTCCCAGTCTCCCTCAATCAGGCATTGATGTCAGCAAGAGCTTTGAGAAAATGTCAGGTAATTCACCCCAAAGCTATTTCAGCACACAGGACTCCTGTAAAACTATAATATTGTGTTGTGTAACCTTGGAGCAGCTCAGGCTGCTCTGCTGTATTTAGCCTCTGCCCGACAGTGAAGCACAGCGTCTGGCAGTGAGGACATACGGTAGCAGTTTGCAGCTGCAACACTCGGGAATGGATTGTTTTTGTTTGTGTGGTTGAACCAACAGGGGCCTGTTAAACGGTGTCTATGGCTCTGTCATTACCAGCTATAATTACAGGGTGATTAGCAGCCAACCGTTTGTGAATGTGTATGTATGTGTGTGCGCATCAGAATTTATTCCTATGTTTCGCTTTAGTTTTTTAGTGCAGTCTTTTTCAAATTGGCCTAAATTGCTCTAACATCATAACTAGTTTACTCAGCAGGCCCAATTAACTTAAATTTTACGATACTAAATGATCTTGTCCCTGTGACATAATTGCAAAATATCAGTGACAGCCAGTATTGTGAGAAGTTGTACAAATGCTAAGCTAAGCTAATATAGCTGTAGGGTATAGACATGAGCATGGTGTCAATCTTCTCATCTAACTCTCAACAAAAAAGAGAATAAGTGTAATTTCCCAAAATGTTAAACTGCTTTTTAAATATTTGTGGGCATTAAAACAGAGTATAAGAGTTGTTAATTTGCTACAAAGGAAGGGTGCAATATTATTAATGTAGGCAGTAACTCTAAGCAAACTTGCCCTTATAGTCATGTCGTTTTATTCTATTTAGAAAATTCTGTTGTCTAAATTAGTGATTACAGGCTTATTAGGAGTAAAAGTTTAACAAAGTTCCAAATATCATTTTCATGATTTTATGTGTAATCATGTTTACATTTCCATATCATGATATAGACTGATATTGGAAAAATATTCCCATTAATATTATGATATTGATTTTCACCCTAGTTTGTGTTTCCTAATTAAGAACCTTAAGAGCCCTGAGGGTCGCAAACAAATACACTACTCACTGCTAAATGGAGTTGACAAGTGCTGGCTATTGTGTTTTCTGTGTTTGCCCACACAAAGACGTAGGACATGCAAGCACACACATTCTCCAGGTCTGAAGGTCACTGGCTTCTTTCATGCTACACGCACAGCAGCTTTCAGAGGCAAAGATAAAAGTGGCCGATTCGCTCCCTTCATGGCTTTGATTCAGAGGAACTGGCCCGTGGGATGTAAAGCTACAAAGCACTTTTTTTTTTTGTCTCCTGAAGGTCTGTGAGTCGCAGTACTTTAGCTTTTCATGTTACTGTTTCATTGAATAGTCATGCAACTGACTGCCAAGCGTGGACCTTGCAATAGACGTGGTTCTTATTAGCCTTAAAAATGTAACATCTGAACTGAACTTCTAAGGTGAGATTGAACGGCTGCCAACTGTACCACACTCATTTACAGTTTTAGCTCTTGGTCCAAGGTGTATCCGGCCATTCTGGTCTAAAACCGAAGAACAGGAAATTTCTTTTGGCATTTTGTCGTGTTGAATTTGGTCCCAGTGGCTCCTTCAAAATCTGACCATTGCAGGTCAATGTGGATTAAAGAAAATGTAGATCTTTGTAATACTACCTCTAGAAATATCCCCCTCTCTTAACATATTTTCCTCCTTCCCCCTTTAATACTAATTTTACATTTTTATAAAGTAAAATAAACTCATTAACGGATCAAGTGGCAAGGTGACGACCCACTGAACATAAACCAGAGGGACTGATATTATTGTAAACTTTTGTCCTCCTGTTGTGTTGACTCAAGGTGTCTATGGTATTCTTGTCAACAGGGAGTGTAAATGGAGCATGCGTTATCTGATATACTCTGATTGCTATGGGTGTGACAGCAGTGCGCAGGTATGGTAGGCTCTGGTTAGAATGGGTTGATGATATACAGCACAGATAAAGACAAAGAAGAACTTGTGCTTCATAATAAGGCTTTGTCAACAAACTTCTGCATCATAAATCACATGGATATCCACACTTCAAAACTATTTCAAGAGACATTTAATGTTTTAGTTTCGGTGTAAACTCCCACCTGCTCTTTATTTCAGCTCATGCTGAGGCATTGAAATGCAAAAGATGCAGTATTGTTTACTGGGGGCTGTCAGAGCATTGGCAGGATTCTTTCCACTGTCAAGTTTTGAAAGGAAACGAAAGAAGTCGATTATACCATCATGAGGATTTAAACGGAAACTTGTCTCAGCTTATTTATAGTGACCTTCTTTCAACAAGAAAGATAAGAAAAGACTAGCTTGAGGAAATGTGAACACAGTGCTGCCCCGACACACCTACAGTACTCAAAGCGTCACAGGCAGTTAAGTAACATGTAGAGTTAAGTGTTGATCATGGCTGGCCTAACGGGTCCAGAGAAAAAGTAAGAATGGACTCATGTACACCTTAGGTTTTTACAAATTGATAAACCTAGGAAATGATTTGCAGGGTGATGGGTCATAGGTTTACCTCTTTCAGAAGCCAGTGCTTACTCCTGTGAAATTTCACAATCAAACCTAAAGTGTCAGTGTCAGGCTCTAAAATAAAATTGAATCAAGTGACAAATGAAAATCCATATCATTCTTATGTGTCAACACGTGATCTAGACGAGAAAGAGTGGCTAGAAATTGATAAAGATAAAGGCAAATTATGTTTTTAATTATAAGTAGTTTCAATAATGAGGACTTGACAGGTGAATCATGGGTAATTTTAGATCCTAAACGAGCATCTTTGAGCAGAGAAATTTTCCTGTTGATGCTTTAAATTTCCTACAGACCAACACTGTATTTCCTAAACAGTCTGTCACCAAAGTGCTTTTCAGCAGTCATAAAACTTGACCTGGAATAGCACATTTGACCCAGGTGACGACTGGGTGGTGACTTCCCATTGTCGTTGCCAGGCCTCATTTCATCTGCATCAACAGAGGAAATGAAGTATTAGCGACTCCTAAAAAAAAACAACACACATACAAACACACACACAAGGATCCTGCTTCCTTGCTTGCTTTCTGTTATCTCTCTACGTGGACCCTGAGGCAGAGGCAGACATCCCTGGTCACACTTGAGTACATCTCTATAATGGTGTGTGTGTGCCTGTGTTTCGTGTCTTTGCGAAGTAACACAGCTGCTCAGACAGTGACAGCATTGTTCCCAGTGAGCGCTCCAGGAAGTGAATCTGAACGCGTCTCAAACATTAGCTGCTCTCTAAATGCCTCTTTACCCCTCAAACATGGATTAGCGGATACTTAGGATCACTCCCATACAAGCGTAAAACTAGACGGGCAGTTAAGAGCCGGATAAACAGTGGAGTGACAGCTTTGTAGCGAGTGGGTGTGCACGTCTGTGTGCTGTTTGCATCTGTACACCTGGTGATGTGATTTTTTTTTTTTTTCCAGCCCTGCAGGGTTAAAAAAGGATGAGGGCCTAAGCTTGCTATACAGCAACACCCACTACTATGACAATATATAAGGGTTGATGACAAGAAAACAAAGACTCAGTGAACCTGGTTGTTTGCTTTACTTCTATTTCTCTGTTATTCAAACAGGTTTTTCTTCCACCTGCTGTTATTACACTTGGATATAGTTGCTGATTAAGAAATTCTTTGTATTGTGCTGTTGAACACCTGTAAGACGCTCTAGATAAGAGGGTCCACTGAATGCCAGTATATAGTACACAAGGCACCAACAGACTGCAAACTTCCTCTAACACTGAACAGCTGTTCGGCGTGCACCAAAACCAGTCGGGTTTATGTGAAATCACACCGTGTCTCCGCAGGAGGAGTTCAGGCACAGCACTGAGTGTAGGTCACCTGGTCTTGGCAGCGCTCAGAGACCAATACACAATCACTGTGTTAAGCCACACAAAATGGAAGAACATAGATTTATATATAATAGAATATATAGATAGTAAAAATAAATATTGACAAATGTTTGAAATTCCTGATCAGCACCAAAATACTTTTCTTTGGGTTTGCACAGGTGTAACTGATAGCATTAAAAATGACTGAATTCCATTTAGGTGAGCTAGTTTCAGGGTCCTGATATTGTGCATATCCTGGCTTACGGGTACACTTAATGGAATGGGGCCATAAACATCTGGTAAAATGGATGAAAACCTCAAGGTGAAGTTGAAAAACCTTCCTGACAGATGTAAACGTCTCATTCTGCTCTCTCTGCTTGGTTGTCCAAAATCTCCTGCAGGTTTTACTCATGATGCAAACATGGTGTTATATATAAACTGACAAGCTGTTACCAAGAGTTATTTTGCAAGCTGTCATGTGGCTTTATACTGGCCTCCAGGGATCAACTTGACCTCCGTGTCATGTGGGAAAATGGTGTTTGAAGTAAAAGTAGTCAAAACAAGACTTATGAAAAAAATATATATATATTTCTCTTGTGTCAGTGGGGTTACCATTAACTGAATGACTTTTATTTTCTTAAGAATTACCACATCTCTCAATTTCTCATCGTGGGGTCTCCACACCAGTTTGTAATTTATTTTTTCTTGTTTCCGTTCTTGGGAAAAAATTCAGAATTCCCAATAATGAGCTCAGATGTTTGCACATTCCTGAACAGTTAGCATCAGTGAACGTGCCCCCTCGCTCTTCTCCTGTTACTGCTCGCCGTTTGGTGGGAAACGCTGACAGAACGCTGATAGCAGGGCTTTGACAGTAAATGGATACCAGCATGCGTTTAGCCCAGCAGACGCTCAGGTCTTCCTCTGTGCTGTGTTTTGTTTTTTGTCCACAGCTTATCACAGGGGTCAAGGGGGAGGGGGGCACTTAGCAGAAATATGGGATTACTTAAGAGTACTGTGGTGTGCAAAAGGACTCATTAATCATCAGACTTGATAACCAGTGTGTGGAGACGGTGAAGTATCACGCACGCATTCGCCTGCCTGGATTTAGTCTAACCTTGTCTGTAATGTGTCACATGAGTCAACCTAAAGCAATAACAGTAATTTGGGTTTCCACAGGGCCATGCCTAGCTATTGTTAAGATACAAGCCTGCTGTTATCAACCAGTGAGACATAACTACTTGAGCACTGTCCTGAGACTGTCCCAGTGTGACCTGTTTTTTTTTTTTTTTTGCTTTAGCCCACTTTGCACTTGAGAAACTTGGGTAAACAAAGACGCAGTTGAGTTGGTAACACAGAGTTTTCAAACTTCTGTTTTATTTTTGACAGTGATGTAAATTCCTAGCTGAAAAAAAAAACAGGAGGGTTTTGTCATTTCAAAATTTACACACCAGATGTTGTGTTTTACAGAGGTTGTTTAAATCAGTCCGGACAGAAGACTGAAATGATTGATCGCTTGAAGGCTTTTGTTGACTGTGCATTTAACAACAGTCTTACTCTTTCATAACAGCACATGAGCAGCAGGCACCAAGAGACACACAGTCCACTGTACAACATGGTGTTTTCATTCACATACAACCTGTGTTTTGATTTGTTTAGAAGTGGCAGCATTCAGTATTGTGCAGCGGTGTGTGTGTGTGCTCTGTTTCCCTGAGTCAGGCCTGGCAGTGACAGCTGGGGATGGTGTGTGTGTGTGTGGGTGTGAGAGAGAGTGAGTGTGTAGATTGGAGTTTGGCATAAAGTGCTGAGATATGCACTGACATCCAGGAGAAGGAGGGGTGGTGTTGGTGGTGGAGAGAGATCAGTTTCTTTTCTATGCCAGTCTGTTCTTGGCATATTCACTGCACTGCAGATGAGAATAGTGTGTGCAGACATAAGGATTGGAAATACAAAAAAAAAAAAAGGCTAACATTGTACCAGCATCCAGAAATATTAGTGATCCTGACAGAATTTGCTAAATTTCTTATTAAGCAGACACAGTAATTAGCTTTTAGGTGAAATCAGATTGAAAAAATCAAACATAGGCTTCTCAAATGTCAAATGCGATTTTCTGAAAATGTACAAGTATTTTTACATTTTATCATTAATTTTGTCAACATGTTTGTGTGTTGTGCTTACAGTATCCAACATAATGGCTGTATTAAAGGAACTGTCAGCCTTTTGCAAGAATGAGAAATCTTCTCAAACACATAGTGTTCTGTCTTACTCGTTAAGCACTGATAATGTAATTATGGCCGATGTAAATGCTTGATACAATCGCTGAGGTTTATACAATACAATATTGTGTTGTAAATGTGTGTAAATGACTTATCTGCAGGTTTTGGTTGCAACTGATCGATAATGCAGCAGATTTTACCAATCAGCTTATCTGCAGCTTGATTGCAGACACTAATCAGTGAGATCTGCTCCGTCAGCGTTTGGTTGTGTATTTCTGCTCCACGGTGTGTTTCTCCCCTTCACCCAGCACCAGTCCCTGCACATCCATTGCACTGGAAGAATAACGTTCCCTTTAAGACGACGTAAGCTGAGGAAGATGATTCTCAGTCTGAAATAAACAGTGTCCTCAAGCTACTTCATACACATAGGGGTGTGTTCTACAAGCATCACTTGTAATGTAATTTTATAGACCAGCAGCCCAAGTGTTTCTCATTATTGTAATTTGTGCAGAGGACACAGCAGTGGGGACAGCAGGGTGATAGTACTTGTTTGTCGGTATAAACCAGCTGCATCACCTCGAGCAACCACTCCACTTATTTCCTCCACATGCATGTGATGCCATTTAGAGGAATCTGCCTGTTTTATATTGCTAGCAGAACCCAGGCCATGTCTATGGAATGTATATCGCTGTGTATGTGTGTGTGTGTGAGCGCGTGTTCTTGTTTCTGTATCCTTACTTAAACCTGGCTGCACACTAACTCATGCAGACTCGTGACTCGTGTCACTGTGGGGACAAAAACTGAGATCCCCACGGGTAAAGACTGCTTTTGAGGGTTAAGACGTGGCTTTGGGTTTAGGTTAGAGTTATGGTAAGGGTTAAGGTTAGGTATTAAGTTGTGATGGTTAAGGTTACGGTATGCATTATGTCAGTGAGCGTACCTCACAGGGATGGTGAAACACGTCTGTGTGCATGTGACTATTCCTAGGAAATGTTCTTTTAAGTGATGTATGTGATCAAATGCCCCTGATGCCACAGCCTGGTGAAGACAATGAAAATACAATAATATCTTTTTTAGCATATTTACAGTGATATTGTCAGCAGAAGTTAAAGCCAGTATAAGGCACAAATATCTGGTAAACGTTTATTATCCTGAACTCAATAAGAGGGACATCTTAAAGATATAAAACTGGTACAAAAGACAATGAAATCAGAATATTGAATCTGTTCAAAACCGTTTGTTATGTTACAACCTTTTGTTTAGTGTTACATCTCTCACTTCTGGTTTTAAAGAAGTTTGCTGTCAGATACAGTGTCCCTTTCATCTTAGCTGCTGGCTCAGAGAGACACGCCACACACACCTAAACACTAAATCATTCCTCATGAGGGACGTTAATCTTTACTGAAGTCATTCTCTCACCAACGGTATTCCTTCATCCTCATGACATACATTTGGCACGTTTATTTTCACTTCTTGCCCAAACATGTTACACTTTGTTCAACGTCAACCCGAACAGGCGCACAGTGTTTGCCACTTTGTATTTCTGCATGTCAGCAATCAGATTTTAACAGCCGTAGCAGCTGCTGGAGGAAGTTCAGCTTCAGAATCCAGTGCATTGTTTTTATTTTGGCTACTTTTCAGCTTCAGTGCAGATCATCAGAGGGGTTTGGCTTGGCGTCTGCTGCTGCTGTGTTGTTACAGTTTCTCTTACAGGAGCCTAAATAAAAACTCCTTATCTGAGCTATCAGGTGATGGCAGTCAACATGTACGGCTTTGTTACCCTAGAGCTCTCAGCCAAAATCCGTTGGCACTAAAACCTGCAGATCTTCTCATATAAATTAGAAGTTATGTTTTATGAAAGAGTTTTGTGCCAAAGTGAGATTGTGACATGCCTTTCCAAGACAGTTCACAGTTAAAAATTAATCTTAATAAGAGAGACAGCTGGTCACATACCAGCACAGATCGTTGTGCTAAGCCGGGGAAGAGAGTACCTATTTTAGACATTTAGGTGTTTTAATTAAAGGAGAAGGACGTGTAGTTGGCTTTAAACATAAATGCATCACACTTCTTAAGTAAAAGCATCTTCTCAGCATTAATTCTAGTGTAATATGAATGAGTGTGTGAATGAGATCCACGTGTAAATTTGCAGAACAGTCAAGGATGGAGAATAATGCTGTGAAAATCAAACAGCATCACCTATAATTTGGTTGGCAGGTTGTTGACATCTCACTGGCTTGTTTTTCTTCTACATGTGTCACCTTTGATTTGGACCACATCCAAGTATTACAGGAGAAAATGTGTGTGTACAGTGTTGTTTTTCTCTGGTGGTTCGTTAGTCCGCCGTGGGTTCAGATTGTCGTCTTTGGGTTCAGATTGTTGTCTTTGGGTTCAGATTGTCTTTGTTTTCTGGTTGGTGGATCATCACTCATCACTTCACAGAGTTTTCAAACCTACTGAAGAACCAACAAAAAATAAATAAATAAATAAAAACAAAATCGGTTAAAGTTTAAAGTCATGAGTTTCATTGTTCATTGCAACAACCATCCATCTGATTCTTTTTATGTATAAATATAGTTATTGTAAAACTGTTGTCATTAGTATAATAATGTTCACCCAGCCTTAGTCATCAGTCATACAGCTTGACCAGCAAGGAGTAAAGTTTAGTGATAAAGCAACAGACAAAACACCATTTTACAAAACTATATGAAAAAATGGCATTTGATAATTTCATTGATGTCTTTGTAACGTGTCAGTAAATAGAAGAATGAAGAAAACTTTGAGCGAGCTTTGAGGTTTTTCTGGGGAGCATTTTTAGAGAATCACATCAAGCAAGATATAGGTTTGTCAGTAATAGTTTGCCGCTTTGCTGAGACACGATCAGCTCATCAACTCATATCAACAGAAAAATGGACGTGAGAAAAGACGTCTGGTTTAAAACTGAGCTTTGCTTCAGGCAAGACCCTGAATCACAAACAGCTGTTATGTGGCTCACCCCGACCTTTGACCTGGGATCATTAAATTGTGATGTTTCCGTTTTAAAATCGTTTCGACAATGTCCTCTGACTTTCAAGGCTTTTGGTGTTTCAGTTCACCACAGAGCCAGATAACGCTGATTCTGAGGGGCCGAAGTGGCAGCGTAGGCCGTGCAGGTTTGTGTGGCTGCAGTTACACTGCTGCCAGCCAGGCTCATAAACACTGACCTTTAGTACAGTCGCCCGGAGGGGGGCGGCGGGGTGGTAAGGGGTGTGAATGAGGGACATAAAGAGAGAGAAAGAGAGAGAGGATTGTGGAATGTGGGAGAGAGACCAGAACGTGAATGGATCAAAGAGGAAAAAAAAGAGACAAGAAAAAAAGGCTAGACTAGACAGACACAGAGAGGGAGAGAGGGAGAGAGAGAGAGAGAGAGGGAGGGAGAGAGAGAGAGAGAGAGCGGGAGCAGGCAGGAAGGAGGAGTAGTGATTAGTGTGTGTGTGAGCCTGGACTCTGATTGGTCTAGCAGCTTGTATATGTGTGTTTGCCTGAATCTGTGTGTGTGCTTCTAGCCAGTGGGCGGGGGATTAAGCCCGAATCACGTGGTGCCTTTAGCTTCTTTTCCACACAAACACACACCCTCATTTGCTGAGGGCACACGTACACACACATACACACACACACATATCCTCTCACATATACACTCACAGCTGTTGATACTTCTCTCACTGATGAACGCAGAGGCAGCCGAGGAGCAGAGCCTGCAGGAATCTGGGAGAATCTCCTGTCTGCTGGCAGCTCGATCAAAGAGCATCTGTATGGAAAATCTGAACGGACAAGTGGACCGACTGGTTCTCTGACTGTCGCCCGACTCTCACTTTCTGTCTTTCATATCCCGCTCTTTGTCTCCGTCTCTCTCTGGGACTCAGTGTTGGAATTTTGAGCGCAGACAGTGAGAAACAGAGGAAAAATAGAGACATGTGTTTTGCTTCAGCCGCCTACTACCACTGCCTGTTCTCTTCCATTCACTGACCAAGGAGGAAATACAAGGTTGGTTGGGCTTGGCTTATTTGTCTATGTACAGGTTGCTTGCGTCATTATCTGGTTGGGCATTTGGAGTAGTATTTGGTAATTTGATTCCTCAGGTATATTTATTTTTAGATATTCTAGTTTTTTTTTAAGACACCCAGTTCCATTCATTTCTATTGATAAGAATCCAGTCTTCTGTTTTTGTGTTTCCATCCCTAAAACCGATTTGTAGTTCTAGGGGAATTCCATGTTAGTGTGGCTGCCCGGTGCTGTCACACATGCTAACGCACACTCCTGCACTATAAACACGCTTGGCAGTGAGTGTGAGCACCAGAGGAGATTAGCTCTGGCTATTATCCCTAATGTGTATAACACTAGAGGCTGTATGTAAAGGAAGATACAGCTGAGTGTTTTAACGTCATGGCAGCAACAAGAGTTGTCTTCAGCACGCTTTTAATTCAGTATGTAAAGAAGTAATTTAGATGGAATGCCTGCAAAAAAAAAAAAAAGTCCAAATAAGATTTTATGTGTTGCAATCTGCACAAAAACCAACTGCTGCACCGACACAAGGTTGCATGATGAACAAACTCCAGGAACTACAATCAGATGCTTCCATGTGTCAGTTACAGACAAAACATGGACTGCTGGCACGCTGGTGGTCTCTGGAGAAGAGTCTCCCTCGTCTCATAGTAAAGCCGCTGGAGGATCTGTAAGCCGCTGAGCATTTGGCTCCAGTTTCACTGCCAGATCTGTCATGCACTCATGTTTAGACATATACACACCTACTCCTCTGTGTGCATATGTGTGTGTGTGCATGAGTTGCTTTCACAGGGTTTACACTGCAGGTCACCGTGTGCGTGTGTGCTCGCTCTGCCATTTACAGTGTGTGTGGATATAATTAGCCTACGTACAGATTCTTTCCTGGTATTGTTGCTGTAGGGGTTGAAACACAACCCAAAAGGCTGTTTGTCTATTTTTAGGGGTGGCAGCTCGTAGAGACTCAAGCAGCCGTGCTTTGAAGCTTCCCTCGGGCAAGCTAAAGATATGAGGTGTGGGTGGGTGGGTTTGTGGTGTCGGTGGGCGTTTTATCGGTTGTGTTTGTTTTCACTGCCAATAATATTAATCAGTATTATCGTGACTCTTTTTTGTTTTTGTTTGTTGTATCTTTCTACTAAGTTTGCATATGCCAGGCATCTTTTACAGAGTTTTAAGGACCGAAAGTAAAAGACGAAGGGAGATAAAGTCAGAGAGAGAGAATGAAAGATGGAGAGAGATAGAGAGATGGAGAGAGATGCAGCGAACCAGAGAGACAGGACCAGACAGAGAGATGCAGCAAGAGATACATGAGTAGACATAGGTTTCCAGATTAGCCAGCTGTCATCAGATGAAGATGGAGAGTTGTGTGTTGTCTGGGCCTCTGGCTCTCATCCAGCTCCAAATGTCAGAGCACTACTGAGGCATTATGGATGAACATTCTGTCTTAGAGGTATACTTCAAGCTTCCATAATGGAGATGAAGGAGGGAAGCTAAATTTATCAAATGGAAATAAAAAAAAGACTGGAAAGCTTCACTGTTGCCTCACTCTGTCTCACTTGATTTTTAAGTCATTTAATTTCTGGCCTGACTCATATTTTGTTCTGTATCTGCCCACTGCAGCGTGTAAACACTTTCAGCTTAAAACTAATTAAAAACACATAAATGCTTGTTTACATCAGTACATAACTGCAACCACTTGTTACTACAGAAGTATACACGTTTGTGCAATGTAGGTGATTAGCTGATTCTTCAATTAGTTGACAAGCAACTATTTTTACCTTGTTTTCACCTTGAGCCTGTATGTGTGTGGACACACCTACTGTCGCAGGAACGACCACAGAGCTGGTTTTGAGTAATTTGGCAGGTGTTTATCTATCTGTCTGTTTGTGGTCACGTGTGTCACAACTCATGTAATAATGTAGTAATGACTAATGAGTACTTGGAACGTCGACGTGTTGATGGGTATCGCAGCTGGTGTGAATATTTGACACTTTTCAAGACAAAATCCCAACCATTTTTTAGTTCTAACTTCTCAATTGTGAGAATTTGCTTCTTTTCTTTGTTTTAGTTACTCGAGAAAATAATCGTCAGGTTAACCAATAATGGAAATAATCTTTAATGGCAGCCCGAGTAGAATGTAGTTTTGTCTTTGCCTTAATTTTTGTTGTCCACTTATGTATAAAATACTACAGAATCCTGCAGAGTATTTGGTAAATCTGTACCTGACATGCAGTAACAGCCTATTGCTGCCTGGAGTTTAAGGCCATGCTTGATGGGAGTTGTGTGTCCATGACTCACACTGTTCATCAGTAGCTCCTAGTAACCAAAAACATGTTAAGGAGTCTTTGGTTTATTGCAGTGATTGGTTTTATGGTGCTCTTTAAATAACTGTTTATAGATGAGAAAGTTTTCATGGACAGCTTCCCCACAGATGAAGACGGCTTATGTCTGCAGAGCTGCTGAACATGCGTGAGAGAGGGGGGGGGGGGGGGGGTCACTAAAGGTCACGGGGTGAGAGGTTGCGGTCACCTTGCCTCAGGCTGCAGTCACAGTCTAGCACCCCTCGATAAACACGGCCTGCCCCGTCTATCTGCCTCAGAATAATGGAGCTTAAATCAATTACAGCACTGTCCTCTGATGCTGATATTTTTAAAGGGCAGTTGTGTCTCAAATTTCCATTTGGTTGCTGAACTCAGTCAAAAGCTCTGGCATTGTTGTTTAATTTGAATGTGGTTCATTCAGGAATCACAAGTGAGCATCTGCCCGCGAGGCATGAAATTTAAATTATAAACACTGATGCTGTAATACAAGGATCAGATTTCATTCAAACTCAGATTAATTGTGCACTCTCTCACATGCACACACACACACACGTACACAACCACCACCACAGCCCCCCACCCTCACCCTCACCCTCCCAAACCTCCCAACCGTCGATCTCTCTGGATGTGACCAGACCAAGAGGGCTCGGGACTGGGACAATGTTCTATTGACAGAGACAGAGAGATGGGGTTGAGAGGGGGGGGTCATGCTGGGAACTGCTGGAGTTGTGTGTCTTATGACAGAGCAGGGATGGGATCTTGTACTGAGAGGCAGGGTTTAGAGCTTGGAGGGGCGTGTGTGTAACTTTATTTTGGTGAGGCTACAGCTGTTGCATTGGGCCACGCTGAATTCCACTCATTCAGCAAATTTCAGACACGAGCTCCAACTGTCAGTCACTTTCTTTGATGTGCTTTTGATTTTACTACATTTTATTTACTTTTAAACATTGTGGCACTGAACCATCTCTAAGTAGGTGCAGCTGCAGGTCAGCCTTCTTCGAATTATGCACTCTACCTTTTGTTTTACACTAAATCACAATACTGCTTCCTGATACCATGACTTTGATTAATCCCTACCTGTTCTGTGTACTCAGTAAGCAGAGTAGTGCAGGCAAGCAAGAAGATGAATTCAGTATCAAGTTACATAACGCTGCGCTGCCCAGCTGTCGTCAATTAAAGAGGATTTTTCAGGTGGCTTTTATTCTTTTCCGTTGTAAAGATCACAGCATTAGCAGGGGGATCAGGAACAGAGCGAGAAGTTTCCTGTGTTCCCACTGGATTCTCTGTCTCAGTCTACAGATAACACCATATAGGAAATGCTGGTTGCTTAAATGAGTATTTTAAAATGTGCTTTACTGAAGCATTACACTGCATTAGGGGTGTAAGTTTGTTCTTCTTCCTACTTCTTAGTATATATGTTTTGCCACATCTACAAAAACATGGAGATCATCTGCAAAGCAGGGTTGAGGCAGGGTTACCATATATACCATATTGGACTCATTTCAGCGGGAAATATTAAATGGATTACTGTAAATGTCATGTCTCAGCAAGGTGGTTTTATTCCATAGGAATAAGAGGAATGGAAAAACCCACTAAAAACTCTAGATGCCAGGGTACACGTTCATCCACTTGGAAGGATTTCTTTTAGCTCGCTGTTTGTTTGGTCTGAGGATGTCTCCTCTATACGTCGAGCTGTGAGTCACTCCGCTAATCTCAACTCATCTTTTTGAGTGGCATTTGACCTGAATGAGTAGCTTAGTGTGGTGTGTCAAACCAAATCACCTCATCTGGCTCCCTGTTTCCCACCACACCAAGTTAACAGCGGAAAAGGTTAAAAGGGCACAAGCAGTCGGTTCTGACAGAACAACCCCTAAATTTTCAACTGGCCTGCTGTCAGATGACCACTGGGCTTTTGAAGACGGAAAGCAGCGGGATCTCTTTCTTAAACTCTTTCTTGCTCTCTCTCTCTCTCTCTCTCATTCCTCGGCTCCCCAAGCCAAGACACCATCTGGTAGAGATCCCATAAGCCCCGCCTCTCCCTAATACACCACCAGCTTATGGTCCGCTAGTACAACTGCAGCCGCGCAGCAAGGGATCCTGGAAAATGCAGTTTTATATGTTTTGTCTTTCTCTTCCCTGCCTCCTACTGTGAATTCATCTTTTTACCCACTCCAAAGATGTTATGTGTTTGTCTTTTAAAAAATGGAGGAAAAGTTGTCCCATTGATGAAAGTTAATGATTAATAATTTTTGGTGTCTTCAAGTTAAGATCCCTTATTTTTAAAGGAAATTTTGTGCAGGGAAGATGGGACATGTTGGTCATTAACTATTGCACTAACACGAAAAGAAAATATGTCTTTTTTTTTTTTGTTTTTATTGCAGTATTTAGTTTTTATTGTTGTTTTATTGTCAGTTTCCCCTAGAATTTGTTTTCCATCACAAAGTCAACTCTCTCACAAACATAATGAAGTTTGGCATATTTTCAAATGTATTTCCTTCTGCTTTTATTGGCTGTGTTACTTGGCATGACTACAAGGCATTAAGAGGGTCAGTCACACTTGCTGATTTTACTGTAATGATTCCTGTATCCGGAAAAATGTTTGTTGTTGTGCCAGCTGACCTGAGAATGAACACTGGGAGTAAAACCACCTGACCAAGTCAAGGCCTGGATGTTAAAAACAAACCTCTCCTGTCCTCCTTGTATGCTTTGTTGGGTGTTGTGTCACTGTGACCTGGCTAATGCCTACGTGCAGCTGTGTCCATATGAGTGTCTACAGTGTGACACAGTGTGTGTCTGGAACAAAACTCTGCTGCCAGGACAGTGCAGGAGCCTGTTTCGTGCATCAGACCAAAGAGCAGCGTCTCTCTTATGTCCACTAATAACACAAACATTCTTCTCTTGTTTGACAAAAACACATTGTAACTGTGTGTCATCTGCTGATAATAGACAATTCATTATCTTATTTATCAGTAAATTGCATTGGAATAAGACATTTTCCATTAGTCTTGACAGTTGGATTACTATTTGCTCCCTCTGTTGAATAACTGCTTGCATTAGGAAGTTCTTCTTGTTAAAAGAGTGGCAGCAATAGTTTAACTCAGTGAGCAGTGGATATTAGACGTCAGAGGTGTGTCCATCAGTAAAGGCTTTGATGTTTGCATGGAAGTTGTTAAAGTCTAAATAAGGCAGCATCAAAATTAAACTTTTTTGTGCTATGAAATACGGTACATATGAGGCTTTTTCCACTTGCCTTTCAGATGAAATGATTTGTTTTCTAACATATCCGACTCTCTGGTTGTCTTCTTCTCAGGTGTGAGTCAGAGCGACAGTCATAGAGCGAGCGAGCGAGCGAGGCGAAGCAGGCATGAGTGCGGACAACCATCAGGGGGTGGTGACCACCCCTCCCCCATCTGGCGGAGGGACCAAGGAGCGCTACTTCGACCGTGTCAACGTCAACGATCCTGAGTACATCAGGGCGAGGAACATGTCGCCTGACCTCCGGCAGGACTTCAACGTTCTGGAGCAGAAGAAACGCGTCACACAGATACTACAGAGTCCCGTAAGTTAAAAGGCAGAAAAGGGAATATGTCCTGTCCAGAGAATATTTCTTTATACTCATAAATGGAACTGAAAACCTATTAAACAAGGCGTCATGACACATTTTGGTTTCCTTCTTACCTTCAATAGATTTGGGCTTATGGGCATGTCACAGTTTTAAGTTTCAAAGTTGGGGTAATGTATGAAATTCATTAATGGGGGGACACTGTCTAGAGGAGAACAAGACATGCAAATGTTCATTACCTGCTAAAGTGGCTGTTGAAGAAGCTCTTGTGTACAGCTTCAGTTGCATAGTCACTACTCAAAGTCTCAGAGTCCTGTTAGGTGGGAAGGGTGCTTTCTCGTTTGTATTGTGCATCAGGCAGAGCCTAGACAGTCCTGACATGTTAATGAGACTGGTCATGTAGGGTTCGCCCTGGAGCATGCTGATCACAGATCAATATTGTGGAAGCAAAAGTCTGGAGCAGCGGGCTGGAGCCGTGGTTAGCAAGTGGGTTTGAATCCATCGACTGGCTCAGGCCTGTCTGGGGAATTTAGGTAAACTGGCCTCTTGCTTGTCAGTATAAACATGAGAGTAAATGTGTTTGTGTATATTTCTTTGGCCCTGTGATGGACTGGGTGTCCTGTCTAGGGTGTTCCCCAAGCATGCTGGAATACACTTTAGCTTCCCACAAGTTTGAACAGGATGAACAGTTTTATTAAATGGATGGACTGGATCTTTTGCCAAAGAAGAACGGAGTAATTCTTATTAAAAACAGTTGAGCTGTCAACATTGCAGAAGACCCAATAGAGAACTTGCTGCAAGCAAAGAACTTTTCACCTCACTGACTAATACTTTGGGTAATAAGTTCCCCTTTTTCTCTTTCTGTCGGTTATTTATTCCCCGTCAAGTGATTTCTAAAGAAGCCACAGCATTGAGTGCATCACATGCACATGTGTGTTTTGTGCTTGTGTTAATGTTGTGACACTGACCACAGAATCTCAGCAGTCAGCGGCCCGCAAACACCCTAATATAACCACCAGCTACCACACCCTTGCGCAGGCTTACTGCTGGAGCTCTCCAAGTGCCCTCCAGGCCAGCAGCTTTCATGCTGGGTCAGGTTTTGCTGCAATAAACAACTCGGTGAGCACGGGGGCAAATTTCAGCCAACACAAGTAATGTTGTTGTTTGCCTTTCTTTCCCCGGAGGTCTGAATTCTTCAGAATTACTGTCGCTCTATTGGCTAAATTTGATAGAAGTTTTGGAGGTACAGTTAGAAGTTTGAGCCCCTTTGGGACCATAGATACCATTTATTTAGGCAGTTGAGATTCTGTAAAGGCAAATCATGGGGATATTGTGTCTTTGGTGTAGCTTTGTTGATGGCTGCAACCTCTGCCAGGATCTTAATGCAGTGCAAAGATTGTGATCAAAACAGAGAGGGGTTTAAAGAGAGCACAAGCTATAGTAACACTTGACTTGACGCTGTCAGGCTTCACAAAGAAACACATCATACGCACTAGATTTTAAGCTTTATTGAATATTTTCTGTACCTCTGGATTGGTTTGTTTCCTTCTTGGCCCCAAATGCATTTGCACCCCAGTCAGGAACTCAACACCTAACTCTGTTAATTGCAGTCAAAGTCAAGCTCATGAGCTCATGTAAAGACAACACAGTGTTGTCCTGTCTTGCTGTTTGTGTTGTGCCCTTTGAACAGTTGCATCACCTTGTGTGCAGATTTTACAACAAGCCCCCTGCCTTTCAGTTCAGTCGACACAGTATTAGGAATATTTACTCTGCACTGTTGACTTAAGGCTGGTCTCTGACTGAAGTACTCCTCACTGTTTACTTTAGGATCTTACCTTTGGAGATGCAAGGTGTGTGTGTACGTGTCTGTATGCATTTGTAGCTTGAATTACTTTGAAGTGACAAACACACTTTGGCGGTTTTAGAGTCAACAGTGACAGATTTATGGTAAAGTTAGGTATAAGGATAAGGTTAGATGCTGCTGAGGCAACAAATGCCATGAATGAATGTTCCTCACAAGTAGAGTAACAGAAGCGTGGAAGTGTGTGTGTGTGTGTGTGTGTGTGTGTGTGTGTGATTGATATTGGGTAGTGGCTGCCCTGTGGTTTGGTCTGTTCTTTTTTTAGCTTTAAATATGATCCACATTCTGCACATGCCCAGTGCGGTTTTCTTGGCATGCTGCGTTTTTGTGCCAGATGTCTGGAAGGGCAGGAGCATGGTGCTGCTGATGCAGGTTTCCACTTGATACTCTGTGTGTGTGTGTGTGTGTGTGTGTGTGTGTGTGTGTGTGTGTGTGTGTGTGTGTGTGTGTGTGTGTGTGTGTGCGTGTGCGATTAAGTACCACAAGTACAGTTATGGCTGAGCAAATGAGGGAGTACATTTAAGGGCCCTGTTTTATGCAGACTGCAGGGCACTGTTGGGTTGCTGTGGAGCATCAGGGGCCCGGCCTTCACTGATATGTTTTATGGTGTGTCTGGCACAGCGGGCTCCGGTTTATCCTTATCAGCAGCACTTCAGCATGTTGAGAACAAACAGAGACAGCCAGTGAGAGAGAGCTGTCTCATTGGCCGTTGAGCTTGTTGTGATCAGTGGTTCCAAAATCAAATGACCTGAGCCTGACAGCACCAGTGCAGGGCAAAGCAAAACTTTACAGTGCCAGCTGCAGTGTTTTATCAGACAGATCTCAGTCTGCATTGTGCTCGTATATATTCATTGCATTGCCACTCTGACACCTGTTGGCTGGTTTGTTTTGTAGAGCCTTTTGACCGTTGTGTTATTTGGGGTGTGTTGTAGTGAGACTGTAAACCTGATTGTAACTGCTCTAATTAATATTTTATATTAATGGAATATTTTATATTAATGGTTCAGTGTCACTGGTCTTATCAGTTCCTTTTCTAGACACAACAGGCAGCTGTTTGCAACAAAAAACAAACAAAAAAACCCCCACTGTACACCACCTGTACACCACCCAGCAACATATTAGAGATAGACAACACTACCAGCTAGCTAGGTGAACATAGTGGTGCATTTAGCCACTAAAGGACCAGATATTTCCCTCAGACTAAAAACAGAGAATAAACATTGGACTCACATTCACCAGGTGGCTAAAAGCTCAACTACAAATGAGCAATAATGTTGACTAGTATCTGCTGCACCCAAAACTGCCAAGAAAATCAATTAATACTGCTTTAAGTTTAAATTTTAGCTGTTATTTTTCTGTTCTGTACAATTTTCCACTAAATACTTTTGTTTACAACTCACAAAGGCTGTTTGTTATGGTGTCTAATTACTGTTATTTCACCAAATGGACATCATAGGTTACCCAGCACAATTATATTATTTACCTCTACATCACACTGTGAGTGTCTGCTTGTTGCTCTGCCTGTGTGTTAAACATGCGGTCATGCAGTGTCGTGTATATTATTCCCCCTTGATGTGGTTTTGAACGCGGGCCAACCAGCTCTCAGTCAGCAGTAACAGGTGGCTCCCTGTGGGCTGCAGAGTGTTTGCAGCCCTCACATCGGGACAGTTGACCTCACAGCGCTCATTTACTCATACTCAGCTACAAAAACAACAATAACAAATGTGTGTCACCAGCTGGACGTGGACACGTGCGCTCGCTCCGCCCCGTCTCTGTCCTATCGTTTCTATTTCTTCTCCATCCTTCTCAGTCTGTTGCTCGCTTGTATTCAGCTGCGACAACAACAATGTGCATGTCACCAGCTGCATCTCCACACATGTGCCTCTCTATCCTTTCTCTCTCTGTTTGTTTTGATTCCAGTGTTATGGGACTGGTGGCTGCTCCAGATTACATGTTTTCTAGCTCTCAGATGGCAGGTTGTATTTAAAATCGGACCAATATAGATCAGGCGGGACTGAATCAACTAAGCTGACTTCATTCACTCGCCTCATTCATGCAGCTATGTTTACCTTTAGAAGTCAAAGGCTGCAGGCTCACCTGAAACCCTTTCAGTGTCTTCTGTTTTTTTTTATCATGTAGTCCCTCTCCCAAGCTGCCGGGACACTTACATTGCCCCTATGAAACAACAGTATGCTTAGAGACAAAGTATAAAAACAAATGGGCAAAGGCTGAAGGTAGAGGGGGAGGAGAAGGAGAGTAGGCAAAACATGAAGGAGTCTCAGGTCACATAAAACATGTAACAAATACATATGCTGCACAGTCTCTTAAAGCATAAATATTGATCACATTTTTCTACATGGTAGTCTACAAGTATTGTTTTCATCTCTTTTATAGAAATTACAGCAACAAAATCCTCACTTTGTCATGTTTTTAAGAAGAAAAAAGTTCCTTTAAAACAGGAGTAAATCATTTGAACTTCTCGTTAATGCACGGATCAAACTGCTTTAGCTTTAATATTACTTGATTTTCCTGATTATTTAAAATTACACATAGAAGGAAGAAAGAGAAGGAAGAGAAGAAAAGGTTTTTTTGTAGAAGGCTTTTGGTGGTTATGTCAGCTATCATAAAGAGTGTTTTGTATGACGTGCAAGGTTTGAAATTTGCCTTGAGGCGGTTTGTGAGGCACATTGAGGTGGTTTTCTGTTGCATTTCATGCGCAAGAAGGAGCTTGGATACAGATTTTGGCTGCAAATCCAAGTCTCATGATGTCACGGTTGGTAAATCATGATATTAATTTGTTAGTGTTCAATTCTGTGGTCAAACCTCTCTTGCTCTCTCTCTTTTTCTCTCTTTAGCTGCTAGGAACTGGGTTGCAGTGTCTCTATTTGCAACCCAAAAGTCAAAAAGGTCAAAAGCCCTCAGAAGCTTGAGATTAAATCAGATGAAATTGAATTTGAGTCTCACTTCCACATGCTGCTTCTATTTTCTGCGTCTCCGCTCATCACGGTCTCTCCCCTGCTATTAGGTTTTCCTCTCTTCTCCTGCATTTCTCCTCTCCTCTTCCAGCGTGTGGCACAGTTTGTTCATCATCCATAGAAATGATTTTCTGATGCCAAGTGGTAAATTTACTCAGTCTCATTTGCACTAGACCTGTGGTTTTCAGAGGAAGTGCACATTTTCTCCTCTTCCCTCCCACTCGCCAGAAAACACAAGTGGATAATTTACGGTGCTTTGGCGGGTTCTGTCGAGAACCCCGTCGTGTGAGGCAAATGTCACGGCTGCTCTCCATTATGTTTTCCCTTTTTCTTTTTTAAAGTCCTAAGGGCTCATTTGATAGAACATTAGTGGTTGAACTTACTCCAGAGACGCTCTTTAATAGCGTCTTTGCTCTCAGAGCCATGTCTCTGCGGCCGTGTTTAACTTTGGCATTTCACGACATCTCTTGTGTGCTGAACTTAGCAGAAACCTCCAGCAGTGGAGCAGTGCCCTCAGGATTAGAGGGCAACATACTGAAATGTTACTAAGTCCACTCTAGCTCATGTGCAACTTCAGAAGGATAGACGTAAAGTCAAAAGAATCCCCTCTGTGCTGCGAAGATAAGCTTTACACTATGCTTTAGTTTAGGTTTTAGTGCCACAGCAATCCCAATAGAGCACTGATACTGGTAATATCAGCACTCTGTAGCAATAATACCAACTCAATCAGCAGCCCTTGTATTGACACACAGGATATATTTATCCACACATACGATATTGAGTCTTTATACACTGATACGCTTTCCCATCAGTTTTAATGCAATAAGTGTAAATGATCTCCTGTGCTCAGATTTTCCTGTCGGGGTGAACAAGTCTATTCCTCAAGAAAAAGGCCAGAGGGTTTATGCAGAGTATGGAGACGTTGCAGTCGGGAGTCAGGGACATGTTTCACTGACGCACACTCAGAGGTTAGGTGGGGGGAAATCAATAGCATTGACAAGCTTCAGGCAGGCTCTCTCCTACTTTGTAACACTGTCTCATAGGCGGCTGGAAAGAACAGCATTGTGCTGACACAACTGGGGAGGCTGTGGCTGAAATTACAGGCCTCACCTGGCTTGTGTGCATTTTTGCATTTTAGAGTAAAATGTGAGTGTGAGTTTGCCCTTGAGCTTTTATCTATTTTTCTGTGTATGTTTCAAAGAGTCTTTTCACACTAAGTGTGTTTAAAGAGGTTTTATTCAGACTTATTCAGAAATACTCCTTAAGTTTTCATTTATTTGGCCAGTTGAGACCGAGATACCTGAAAATGGAGGTCACAGTGTTCTTCCAGGTGAACTGTGATGTAGTTTTGTAGGACTGAGAACATAATCCTAACCTGCTGCTGGAAATGACCCCAAAACACAGTGTTTGTGGGTGTAATTTAGAAGCTAAAGCCTGGTTTAGACTCTATACACTGACAAGCTACTTGACTTTATATGGCTATTGTTTTCAAGACTTGCTTTGCTGTGTTATTGCCAAAGCAATAACCACATTTTACAATGTTCTTAATTCAACTCTGCTGTAGTGAGTCAGATGAAACCATAATAGTGCAATTTCACATGAGGACACACAAGTGCGTTTGTGAGGTAATTCTGGAAACCATCAGGAGTGACACACGCCTCTTTGATCAGGCCAAAAGAACAGACGTGTAGGATCGGCCCTGTTCCAACAAAGTCGTAAAGAGTCCCGTCTTCCTTTCCCACAGGATGATGTACAACAGCTTAAGCATCACCTGAATCAGCAACAATACCTGCAGCAGAAACAAGGGATCACAACAAAAGGAAACTTCTCTGGAAGCCATGAGACTCAAGCTCTTGGAATACTAGAAACTTCCTGTTACAGTAAAAGGGCGAAGTTTCTATTGTCCCTCAGAGAATGTGAATCAGACGACCTAAAATAGGCATGTGAAGAAGTATTTTTGTTCTCTGTCCACCAATCGGTCAAGTGGTGATGAAGTCCTCTTATCAGGACGCATCCACCCTAATGCTAATGTCCTTATGTAAGACATGGATCCTGACAGTGGAGCTTGTCTACAGATCATCCAGAGTGCCCAGTGAAAGCAGCTAAAAAGGCAACATTCCCAGTAAAAACTAACAAAGTAATGTGATAAAGACTTTGATTGAAGACAAAGAATGTCTAAAACACTTTGTGTGTCAGACTGTGTTGTGCCTCAGATGGACCAGTGTTGATTTCTAAAATCAACTTTTTGTTACTTTGCATAAGTGGCCATGTTTTACTACTGCCAGGTTTTGACTCCTCCATTGAGCGATTGGACTAGCTCCAGTCTGCACGTCAACTTAATACTCTCAAGACTGCTACAGTTCCATTTTGAAAGATTAGCTTTTGCCATTTCAGCGCTGTCACGGAAACATTTCCTCGTTTCACTGATTGGATCACATTTTTCTCTCCAGTAAAGTGGAGAGACCTGCTCAGGCTGGTCATCTGTGATTTTAATCTGGCCAGGTAGATAGATAGACATTTGTGTTATTCTTTCACTCCAGAGGTGATTATCCTGTAACTGTGACAATGCAATATCATTTTTTTTTAGTGCCACCTGACTTCCTGTCTTTGGGTTAAAGTGGGAGTGTGATTTTAAAAAAAAAAAAGGAAAGAAGACATGCCACAGCAGCTAAAAAAACACACTTGATGTGTGATGTTATTTTCATTGCTCCAGATGTGGGGGTTTTGCCTAAATATTAATGATACGATCCACTTTAGGCCCCGGGATTAATCTGTTTAGATGATGGGAATCAAATCCCTGCTGTCATAATCTTCTCGGGAACGCACACACTGTAGAGCAGATGCCTGTTTGTTTGTGTGTGTGTGTTTCTTGATGTGTGTGCTTTTTAATAGGTTTACAGCCCCGTAACTTTATTGTTTTGGTTCACTCTCACCATTTTCATAGCATTGTTTTCATCTGTTTTCAGTGAAAAAGCTCTAGGGAAAAACTGACTGTACACCACCTACCCAGCCCCGAATGACAGACAAGTTTAGCAGCTAGCTAGTGAACATAGTGGAGAATTTGGAAGCAGATATTAACCTCAATAGTTAGTGAATACCAAAAAACATGCGTAAATGAGATTGAATAATGGACGTACATTCAACAGACAGCTGGAAACATCACTCCAAATTAATGCTAATGTTACTTTGTGTCAGCTGAATGTGTAAATAGGCAACTGTTAGCCAGCAAGTTTCCTATATTTACTTAAAAGGTGATAATATGTCAGTGTTATATCTACAGCATGTACTGCTGACCCCAAATAGTCAAAAAATAAATTTATGCAAGTTTAATAGTACCGACCCAAAACAAAGTAGAGTCACACAGAATCAGCCTGAGCTTCAAGTGTCTGTGCTCTGGCTCCATAAAACTGTGCCTTTAGCACTGTGGCTCCAATGTCAGTGTGATGGCACAACAATCTCTGGAGCACAAATATCCAGAACAACAACAGCAACAGCTGAAAAACAAAAGAACCCCGACCCACCACTGTCAAACATCCGCAACAGGCCAGTTGCCTCAGCAACCTTGCCATTAGGGACGAAGGAATGTCTGGCTGGGGTTCAGAACCAGCGGTGCTCCAGTACTGTATGTGTCCTGACATGGGGGGGGGGGGGGGGGGGGGGGGTTGGTGGTTGGAGTTGCTCCAGTTTTAACAAAACACCCCCAGATGGGCATAAAACCAAAGGCCCCAGCTCCATTCGCGTAACAGTAATGGACCATCCCATGGGGTGACTTGAGGGGACGTGGGAGGGAGAGATGAGGGGAAGTTAAGTGTCAGAGATGTTTTTGTGCACAGACACAGCTCTAATGGGAATGTGTTGACTGTTGCATAAGCACTGAGATTAAGTGAAGGCATGAATATTCGATGCCCTGTTAGAGGAGTCATTGCACGGAAGCAGGGTCATGACCTGTTTTCACTGTCACATTGCACTGATTTTGTCATGACTGGTTTTCAAATTTCCAGCAGGAAGTTAAAGTGGATTCCCAGGCTGTCAGTAATTGTCAGTTAACTCTGGCAACCGATAAAATGAAGTTGAGTTACAGCTAAAACCAGATTGTAATTCCTTAAAATGTTTGTTGTGCATGATAGCAGATCAAAAGGTGGACCAGATGGTGAAAACAATTAAAATGTTCAGGAAAAATTTAGTCAACATTCAGCAGTGGTGGAAACGTGGAAGTCTGAGTAAAATAATAATGCATATAGACCAAAAACTGTTATTTGCTGACTTGACTAATCAGGCCAGGTTAATCATGTTTGATGCCTTGGTTTTGCAGCAGAGAATTTGTTTCCATATCATAAGCATGTAAAAATATAAATGTCTATTTTCTTGGCCAGTGTTTGTTAAAATTTTATCAATAGGACATTTTAGACAGTTTTGGAACTATAAATTTCTGCACAGGGTATATTAACCTTAAATTAACCATTCTACATCAGAACATCATGTGTTATGGCCCCCTTTACTGTAGCACATGTAACACATTTACTAATAGTGCTCTTTAAATGATCTGGAATTTCCTCAAGCTGAAAGATGCAATGCAAAAAACACGAAATACAGATGAAAGTATGACAGTCAGGGTGCTCCTGCAGCTCAGGGCTTAAGATGCTGATAACAAATTGCTATGGTCCAATCTGGTTCCAATCTGCTCCAAGAGAACTTTTCTGGCATCTTTCTCTCCCTCATTTCCCATCACTGTCGCTATCAAATAAAGGCATAATATGACCCTTAAAGTAATCATTTTTAAATGTTTTACAGTTAAAAATGCATTTTCTTGCTGAAATGAGATCATGTCAACCTTTCAAAAGGTTGTATACAGTAAATACTGTACGTTTGTCTGTTTGGGTCTGCGTCTTGAAAATCCTCTGCACAGGTCACAGGTTTAATTACATTAGCCAGTAGGGAAAGGTGAGTGTGCCCCCTGAGAGGTTAACAACCCTATTAAGATTATCAGGAGCTATGCATACAGTATTACCTCGTCTGCTGTTGCCTGCTGCAGCCTGGGTTTGATCGGAGCTGTATGCATACAACATGTCTGCAGTTGTTACACAGCCTTCAACACACAGACACATTTCTGTGATCGCGGTCCTTGATATTTTATGTATACTTAGAAGTCTTGTGATTGCGGTTTAAACTTTTGATGAGCTGTTGCTCAATGAGGAAAGTTTTCTTTGAAGGAGAGTGAAAGCATCAAATCATACACAAGTTGATATGATGTAATGCATCCAGCAGTGTGTATATCTGCTCTTGCATAAGAGTATGTCAGTATATACTGTAATGTGTCTGTGAATTCAGCTGATGACTGTAGTCTGGACATGAGGATTAGCCACACACACACACACATACTCTCCCAGTCACTTCAAGCAGCCAATCATCTCGCAGGTTGCGAGTTGGTCCGACAGCCAGTCCCGACTCAGCTTCTTGTGCAGCCAGCCTATCGTGGTCCAACTTGACAGAGCCCTTGTAGGACGATTCAGATTGACACCCAAGGAGCATGTCTAATCTGCGATTAACGCATCTCACTCGCTCTTCCTCTTTGTATTTCCACTCCTCCTGTCTCTTTCAATGTTCCCACATCTTTTTTACGCTTTCATCGCTCCTGTCACCACTAATCCCCCACTCCCCCCCCACACACACTCTTATCTGTCTCACCATCATCTCTCATCCTTGTTTTTTCCTTTTTTTTTTTTAAATTTGACTACAGTTCCAGAAAGTTGATGTATCTGAAGTACCCACCTGTAAAGTTAAATAAATGTTTTTTTTTTTCACTGTTTAAGCAGCATAATGCCTGATTGAAACATCCTATCTTGTAACTCATTGTAAAGTTCTTGAAGGTCTCTATTTATGGAAATCCAAGGGTTATATTTCTAGTTTTGGACACATTGCATCATCTGAGTCTCATATTATTTCGTCTCTCTCAACTCTCTCTCTCTCTCTTCTCTTTTCTCCCAGGCTTTCAAGGAGGAGTTGGAGAGTCTGATCCAGGAGCAGCAGCGGAAGGGGAACAACCCCACCGGCCTGCTCGCCCTCAGACAGATCGCTGACTTCTTCATGGCCAGCTCAGTGGCTGGTTTCAGCACCTCCCCCCTCAGTGAGTGCACACAGCGCTGCAGCTCGTTACTCCAGGCAACCAGACTCTAACATTGGGCAGAACATGCCAGCTTTGCCCAGGGTGCAACCACTTTGAACTGCACTGAAAAACAGAGACTCAGCATCAGCGTTTAAAGAGCTAAAATCCATACGCAAACATGAGCTTTGTGCACTTAAGGGCATAAATACCCTAAGACGACCCAACCCCAAACTCCGGAAGAGCCGCGCATTTTTCTCTAAGTTTTGATCCTCTGTGAGTTTTGTCCAGGAGCCCATATGTGAAGTCTGCTTCCAATCAGATCGCTGGAATGCACAACTAATGCTGAATTACACATCAAGGGCAATACATTAGTTCAGTTCAACTATTCCTTAAAATACCTGCATAATGAGTAAGTCTAAGGAGGTGTGGCAGTAAACACATTTACTAAGGATTGAGTGTTGTTAAGAACATCTCAGGTTGTAAATTAGTAATCTGTTTAACATGGAGCCAGATGTGTCAGAGACAGTACATTATTGAATAAAAAAACAGATGTTGGACAGTGATCCTGTCAACACAATGGTAGATGATGTCAACGAACACACTACTGAATTTAATTTGTTGTTGCAGGCTTAAATACAAAGGAGATAAATTTGTTTTAATACCAACCCAACCAGCAAACATTGTCTTTTTTGAGTATTATTAGCTTTTGTTTCTCATTTGAATTCTGCTCCTTCCAGGTCTGGGGATGGTCACTCCCATCAACGACATGTACGGAGTGGAATCCACCACGATGGTGAAAGGCGAGAAGCTGACGCGCTGTAAACTGGCCAGCCTCTACAGACTGGTGGACCTGTTCAGCTGGGCACACTTTGCCAACTCTTACATTACAGTAAGTCACCACAGGAAGAACCTTGCCTGATTAGAAGAGGACTTACAAGTGTTAAGGGTTGGGGTTTATGAAAACAATAAGAAAATATAGAGTATATGCTGATTGATTAAATGAGATTTTATCTGTGATCTGTCCCATGTTACACTCATTTGCACACTTTGCTTTTGGCCAATGTAGTTTTAGTATGTTCAGCGTTCTGAATAGAGACCATTGATTCAGTCCAAATTCTTATTCTTCGAAAACAGCCTATCCTCACTTAGGTCAGCTGAATCTGTTTAATTACATAACAAACAATTGATCTGACTTTCTTTCCTCAGGGCCGAGTCAGTAAAGAGCAAGACCACATCCTTATCATCCCCAGAGGACTGTCATTCGCTGAGGCGTCGGCATCAAACCTGGTAAGAAAAACGAGCAGCTGTGGACCATTACGAACATAGATATTTTTACTCAGTCTTAATAAATGTAATTTTATTCCCACAGTAAAACAAAAACAGTTGGAAATCACTGCAGTAATTTAATTTAACCGAATAAAGAATCAAACAATCATGTCATTCCATTTCATTTCAAGTTAACCTAAGTTAGACTATAACAAGCGAAGGATCCAGAGTTGGGGGATGAATTACTTTTTTAACAAAATAAGACATTTTTATTGTATTTAAGTGTCGGTGTAACTTTGGAAGTCGAAACACAAAGAAGTAATATAGCCACGGCACAGAGACCATTTAGAAATGGATTTTAAAGCTTAAATTGAACTTGGTCAGACTGAAACAAATAAAATAGTTTGTAAAGGTCTGTGTATGTTTGCCAACAGCAACTCAGCGTATTGAGGTTTTGGCCTTCAGTGAACAGGGCTAATGCTTTTCCACTTTGTTTAATCAGCTGTTTACTTCCTTGAATATACTTCCTTGAATTGTGTAAAGGGGAAAAATAGATAATCCCCATTTCAGTGTTTTGGTTTTCCGTAGGCACAACAGACGTCTCTCCCCCTCCCAGTGTCTCCCTCTCTCTGTACATGCATTTGCTGTTTTCAGTGTCACTGACTCTCTTTTCATATGCACATTAGTCTGACCCTCTCTCTGCCTGCTGCTTTCCTATAGCAAGTCAGCAAATACTGTGGCTGGTTCAGGTTGTTTGTCTCTCTAGTTTCACTTCAGAGAGAGCGCATGTTGTCACAGCGCTGGGCATGCCGTGCCAATAGATGTGTAATAATGTGTGTAATAATCTGTTGGCAACCCCGTTTCCTCCTGCCTCACATTTTAACTCCCTCTAATTCAGTTTCTATTTCCATCTGTTTTCCTCTTTCTCTTTCTCTCTCTCTGCTTTCTCTCCCTGGTTTCCTGCCAACATTGTATTTCTGATTATTCCAGTGTATCAAGTTCACAAAGCTAAAAAGACAGAAATTAATTAGGTTTTCTCAGTGTTAAAAACAAGATTTATCACTTTGATTTGTGGTGTAAAGAAAAGGAATGTATGCCCTAAACAGTTCTTTAAACATGCTAAATGCATACTAAATAACCTTAATAAAATAATGGCTAATGCTTGATATGATAATCCAGGCTAATGGTTTAATTTCCGTCAACAAAAAAAGTATTTTAACAGTAATATTGTGTATATATAATAATGCATGAAATCAGAAATATCAAACACATGAAATTGACATGAAAAAATTGCCCTGTAGTAAGAAATTCTTTGAATGTTCTTCGTGTCTCTTGTGGATGCGGTTTCTTTGATATTTAAGAAGCATTTTTATTTTCATCTACCAAACTGAGCCACATAACTCCCACAGAATTCGCCTTTTATATCTTGTGACATTACAAAAGTTTACATAAAAGTCAGTTCACACTTTGATCATATCTTCTGTCTTTTTCATTTCTGTTCGCTTCGTTCTACTTCCCTCCTGCTTTATCTTCAACACCTGTGCAAACACACACACACACCTGTGTTAATGTAGCTGCAGGTGTGGGCTGACAGAAGATGTAGCAGCCACACTGCTGACAGGCAGATTTCACTGTTTGACCTGCCGGAGTTGTTGGCAGGCGCAGATATTGATGATGATAATGAAACTCAGTTGAAGTTCAGCTGGTAACCTGCTTTCTGCAGGTGTCTGATAGCAATGTCTTGCAATGAGTGAGGCAAATTCCTTGCTTACTTGCGCTTTTTAAATTTTTAAATTCAAATTTATTCTTTTCAATATGCAATCTCATAAACTTGGTTTTCATTTCTGCAAAGCACAAACAGTTATTTATCAAAGCTGCCCTTGAGTAAGATCTTTTGCAGGCTATTCTCATAGGAAATATTAATTTATTCATAAGTTACAATAGAAACTGAAAACTTCCCCTAACAGCTGCATTTATTTAAAAGTGAAATAAAGTGCAAAAATCTAATATCTGACTAGCTAACGGTCAGCTGAAGCTAAATCTAAAACATTTCACCACCATCACATCATACTACTGCTGTCTGGGTTATTCTAGTTGTAACTAATAGAATGAAAAAGGGTAAATAGTTGAAGCTGTCAGTTCTTTCACAATTGTGAAAAAATATCAAGGCGGGTAAGTGATACTATACAAGGGAGCAAAGTTTTGTTTTAGGAGGTAAAAGACTACAGACATGTTTTGGGATATTGATTCATCGGTCAGCATTACATTAGCATTTATGTTACATTAATGACCAAAACAACATTTTGTAACAAAAAGATTTTACCAGTCCAGAGTTATTTTTGCTTTGTTTCCTACCAAGATTATTTCAAACTGAGCAAAAACTATAAAAAATATAAAAATGCACACTGTGAAACTTTTTAGGAGTCTTAGTGACAGAAAGAATGTGCCACTGGAAAAAGTTTAACTAACACAAAACACTGTTCAAGTGTTTAATTAAAGTTAAACTAAAACAACCACAGTATAGGAGATCATTCAAAATTGGCTATTTATAGTTTGTGCATCTGGACCACATCCATCTCTGCTGTGGTTGTCTATGTGAGAGCATTGATTACAACACTGCAAATGTCGGCAGACGGAACAAAATTATATAGTCTATGTAAATCTTCCTTGACTCCTTTTTTGTCCGTTTGTGTTTTGATGCCAGCCTGTTGCTTCTGTGTTTCCCTGTTTCTCTCTGATCCCCTCCTCTTCTTCTTCTTCTTCTTCTTCTCCTCCTCTCTCAGTCTGTTTTGATCCAGCAATCTCTATAGTTACATGACTGAGTTCAAGCATTTAGAGAAGCGGACAGATTGATTAAGTGGAGGTCATCCAGAATAAAGAGTGTTAGAGGTTGTGTTGGGGTCAACTGGGTGGAGGCTCCAGCATCAGAAAAAGGCTGGAGTGCAGTTGGCTTTGGTCGGTTTCCATCTGCCTCTCCCTCTCATTGCCTCTGTTTGAGCTCTCAGGTGAAGGTGGAGTCATTTGAGTTCACAGAGAAGCAGTTTGGCCCATCTCTGTGCCTGTGGTGCATTCAGTTTGGTTAAATTTGAATTATCTGTAGAGTGAGGGAGCAGCATTTTGAAGGACGTGACAGGGTGAACTGATACTGTACTGGACGTGTGATGCAACCCGGTCGATGTTCGATCGTCTGCCACCCAGCTGTGTCAAAGATGGCGCTGTTTAGTTACGCTTGGCTGGTGCCATTCACTTTCCTCTGCTGGGTGAAAGACCAATAGACAGTCATTCATCCAAACATCCATATGGCTGTTAAAAGGCGGAGCGCCACTCAGGACACGTCTCAGGATTTTCCACATGAGTTGACACAGAGATCATCAACAGGCTGTGAGCTCCACCGTAGTGTTTTATTGAATCGATATTTGTCTTCATCAGAGCCCATGAAACACCCGAGTTTTTGTCCTAATAGCAAAACATATGTTACTTTCCAGACTATAGAAATGTTCCACAATTTTGTATGTGAAGCCAAACTCATAAACACAAACATAATCATGCAAAGGCTACAAGAACCCAATAAAATGCCATGTTTGTTTGAAAGTTACTAAGAATCCGAAGCATTTTGTGTTGACGTTTGTTGCTCGAGAGTTTTCAGTGCTCTGTGGAAACAATTTTGTTGGAAGAAAGTGGTTCAGTACTCAAGGCTAATTTGGGGGTGTCAAAAATGAATAACTTTGTGGGTTTAGGAGAAAGAAACTGTTGTTTTGAATGTTAATTGAAAGAGTGAAAATATGATGGAAAATAATTAAGGAAACTGGGGATGGGAAGAGAGTAAGTAACCATGTGATTTCAATTGTGTTAATAAGTTTTCTGGAATTTAACTGAAGTTTGTATTGTGTATGCTAAAGATTCTGTTTAAAAATGACAATTATTAACAAAACCCAATCGGTAAAAAAAAAAACTTCCCAGCCTTGTGATGTTTCCAGGTATGAAGCTGCTCCCCAGGAAAAGGATGTTTTTCCCAGCCAGTGATAAGATTTAAAGAAATTTGTCGCTCAGAAAAAAGAGTGAATATTTTAAGGTCCTCTCACAAATGCTGTTTCTCCATATTTTAGCAGAATTAAAATATTGATGCACCAGTTATTTCTAATTCAGGTGTCTGGTTTCTTGTTGCACTAGTTTTGTGTGAAGGAGACTCATGAGGGAACTCCCTCCCTGGTACATCGTCTGCTTTTAAAAATTACTCCTGGAGCACAATTTGTCTCAAAGAGCAAAGTGCAACAGAAATGCTGCAAGTAAAGAAAAAAAGAAAAAAAAAAAAAGCTAGAGGTTCAGTGCATATTCTAGAGGCTCTACCTGAACTGGGTGTATTTCATTAGCCTCAGACTACATGATGGATGCCCCTTCCTGTGTTGATAGCACACGCTTGGTCTTTGTTTTGTTAAAGAGAAATGTGAGCTTGTAGGTTCTGGCTCGTATCACAGAACAACATGTGGTTACAGTGATGGCAATTCTGTACAAGGTCTGCAGGCAAAGCTGGGTTTTCTGTTCGTTATTTGGTTTTACTGCGAGGACTGACATCTGCACTCGGTTTTGTCATTGCTCTTCCATCAGGTTTTATGCTTCACCCTCTCTGTCCAGTTGTCTTTTCTCTGGTTATCTAACTCTCTTCCCTCTGGGTCTCTGCTTCTATCTTTGCCTCCACTGCTCTTCTCTTCTGTCATGTAATCTAATAACTGCTAACTGGCTGGTAATGAAGTTGTCATAGTAAAGGACGTCATGTCCACTCTCTGATTACATTATGTTTCCTGGTAATGCTCCTATTCATCTCCTGGAGAGGAGCAGACAGAGAGGAGGAATCGTTGACAATGTGATTTCTGTCATCACGCACATTGTTTTGACATGTATTTATGTCTTCTTAGTTAATGTTGGAGGGTTATCATCTTGTTGTTTGTGTTTGGGGTGTCAATCTCTGGTTATGTGTCAATCTCTGGATGTTCTTTAGTGCCTGGGCATATTTGATTACACTGATCTGGGCACAGTTAGTAAGCTTGAAAAGCTCATGTTTCACTGCCTTTAAACCATTTTAGAAAAAGAGGAAGCTTTTGGGTAAAAACATTTTGAGCTTTTACATCCACCAGATCCAGATCCAGTTCAAAAATCCTTGAAGCATCCACTGACTGACTGACTGTCTCCTTTCTTTGTTTTTCTCCAGGTGAAGGTCAACATCATCGGGGATGTGATCGAGCAGGGCTCTACCAACCTGAGGATTGACCCTGCGGGTTTCAGTCCCCATGCTGCCATCTACTCCATGCGTCCAGACATACGCTGCATCATACATGTGCACACTCCTGCCACGGCTGCTGTAAGTTCACTTCATACCAGAAGGTTTTAAGACTTGCGATCTTGTTTTTACAGGGAATGTGTTATTGTAGATTCCCAGATCAAATATTGCATTGCGAGATGAGTTCATTCAGGGAGGAGTGGAGATTATATTGGTGCAATTATATTGCTGAAATAAACTTTGGTATCTCTACTGAAAGGGAATAACTGTCTGTAAATAGACACTGAAATGGGAAGTGTTTATGATGTGCGCTCTACAGTGCAGGAATTCAATTACATCTCTTATGGCAACAAAGAGGCTTGTCTCCGTCAGAGAAGTACAGTCATCAGCCATCAGAGAAGTACAGTTTCAAAGTATTCTTCACGCAGAAGCTTGTAAGGGAAATGTCAGCTTCAGATTCAGGTGAATAAAGCAGCTGTAATACACTTGTCAAAGCTTCTTGTCTCTCATATGTCTGTACTGCATTCTTCTCCCCTTTCTGATTCTTTAGGTGTCATCTATGAAGTGCGGCATCCTGCCCATTTCCCAGGAGGCACTGATCCTGGGTGATATCGCCTACTACAACTACCAGGGCAGCCTGGATGACCAGGAGGAGCGCAGAGAGCTGCAGAAGGCCCTGGGGCCTACGGCGAAGGTAGGAAAACCAAGAGAACCAAGCACTGAACAAGGTCGTCCTACTTATCGTTCATAAAGGAACAGTTCAATATTTTGGGAAATATGCTAATTTACTTTCTTGTCCAAACAACACATCGTATTTTTCTCAAGGAGTTATGTGCTGGGGCTATTTCTTGGGTGGGTGCAGTGACTTCCTGGAGTCTTTTTGTAATCACAGATGGGTTGTTAATCGACGACTGTTTCCCGAAATATTGAAGTATTCCTTTAACAATGCCCTCTTTGATCCCAAAACTTTCTCTGAAAGCAGGAAAAAAAATATGAAAAGAAGCTAACATTTCAGAAAGCTTGGAACAATGGGCTCAATATTTTGAAGTCGTTTTAAAAATAATCAAGGAAATGGTGTTTTTATATCTTGTCCTTGCAGTCAAGAAAGAAAAATGATCTAATTATCAGGGTGTGGTGTATCTCGAATAGGAAACAGTAGCAAGACATTCAAACAGCACATCCTGTTAAATGTCCCCTGTGTTTGGGTTGCCTCCTGCACCTTTGTCCCTGCTTGCACTGCACCATGTGAGTGTCCTGCACTTGGCTTCTTTTAAAATAAGCAGCAATCAAGAGAATTTCAACTGGCAAAAGTTTTGGGGAATTTTTACGGCGGGTCTGTAGCCAGTCCCTGCTGTCGTCAACAAGGGGCCCAACCCTTGTTGACACAAGGAATCAGAAATGTTTCTGTGGTTACTTATTAAGTCAAAGGCTTGTCACAAAATTGTACAGTCTTATTGAACTCACATTAGACGAATGGACCTCTCACGACTCTGTTTGATCTGACTGTTCTGCTCTGTCTAATCACTGTTTCTGTGTGTTGTAGGTTTTGGTGCTGAGGAATCATGGTGTGGTTGCTCTTGGGGAGACTATTGAAGAGGCCTTTCATTACATCTACAATGCCCAGTATGCCTGTGAAATCCAGGTACATACACACACACACACACACACACACACACACTATAGCTAACTGCTGCAGTTTTGGGCACGCGCACATTCCAGCTCTACTCAATTTCCCTTGCACATGAATTGGACCAGCAGGGCAGCAGCTTGCCCTCTAAATCTAATCTCTCCACGATTACTTTCAATTTTCCCACTCTGACTTTTTTAAACAATGCTTCACAAGTCATAATCTCTGGCCATGTGGAAAATGTTGGCTAAACACAGTCTTATAACCAGGCTATTAGGAGGCTGATGAAGGGAGGAAGAGGCTGATGCGTTGTTGCTGACATGGGTCCAAAGCAGCATTTAGAGAAGGGTGTTGTGCTTCCTGATTTTTCACTTAGTTGGTAAAAGGGCTAAAGAGGGAGATGGTAGAGGGGTTTTCAGGTGGTCTGGGTCAGCAGGGAGAAATGTGAATAAGCATTAGACTAGTTATTTATTTATAATAAGGGGGAAAGATGAAGTAGCTCAACTAATTTGAAAACAGAATTAGAGTTTGTTTGAAAAAAAACAAAACATCCATATTGTGTCAGTTATACCTGAACACCATGTGCTGCAATTAAGATAAATGGCTGAAGTCACTATGGGTAAATGCATAAATTGTTCTACATATAAATGGTTGAAATAGTTTAAAACATACATATAACATATTAGGCAAATGACAGGAGCTGTCGGTGAAGGGAGTGACGCTGACTACAGTGTTTGTATCAGCAGATACAGTTATCAGATGTAATCAGTTGTGTTGTACAGCGGCAGAGCTGTGAGAGAAACTCTTAAAGTTCCTGTTATGAGTGAGATTTCTCTGATGCTTCGCTGTTGGATTCTCGTGTGTCCTCCTGTTCACTTGTAAATATGGTGGATTTTAGAGATGTTGTTGTGTCCCCCTGCTGTAACAGGCATACCAAATCTCCTGATTGACTCTCCCCAGTCGAGCAAAAGAAAACATTAATCCATCCGGCAAAGCCCGGCTTAATATCTATAAATAAATCCCCCAACCGTGTTTGTTGTATGCCACGCACTGTATATTACTTGGTGCTGTGGTAGCTTTAGATTGTGGGGTATCCCATTATGGTTTTGCAAAATGGCACGCACAAATGACTTGTGTGTGGAAAATGGTTCATTCATACGTGCTACCATTGAAGGTGGAGGATGTAATGCCACAAATGTTTGGTGATAAAAAGGCCTTTTCATCTGTTTTGTGTTTCATAAGCTATCAGTCTTCAGTAGAGGCTCACACGCTCGTTCCACTGTCCTTACTCTGTGGGTTTAGGTGAATGCCATTTCATGTGCTGGCGGCGTGGACAACCTGATCGTGCTGGACCAGGAGAAGTACAAATCGCGAGTGTTCGCCGTGGCCTCAGGGGCTGCTGTCAACATGGCTGGCCAGTACAAGTGGAAGGTTGGGGAGCTGGAGTTTGAGTCTCTGATGAGGATGCTGGATAACCTGGTGAGTCCACCAACAGGAAAAGAGCACATATACAGTATACCATAATGCCTCAAGCTCATTAAATGACCAGACATTATATAAACATTTAACCTTCACTTTTCACTTCACATGTGTGTGTTATCTTTGTACAAACAAACCACATGAAGATAAGCACGCTCAGTTTTCTTTCCTGTCTTGAATTGCAGCGCACTGTGGCTCTGTTGAGGTGTAGTTTTTCTCTTACTTTTTCTACTTCAGTGTCGCTGATTGATAAAAATCAATAGTGACACAATCTATAGGCATTTTCATAAAGGTGTTACATTTTCTGAAAGCCTTGGTAGCTACCAAGAGCAGGGGTGGCCACTGGATGAACAGAGTTAGAAAAGAGCGCCCCCTACAGAAATCTAAAATGAATTAACAGAAAATTCAAGTGAAACAACAGGACAAGGTGCTGTTAATCTGACAAATGTTATTTGGGAGGGAAAACGCATTTTGAGCAGACAGGTAGTGTGTTTAAAAATTGGTTTGCATCACCACAGAGAGCAGCGGTGTCAGTGCTTGTAGGCTGCTTTTGGCTTTCAACTGTGGGAGGTTTTTTTTTTTTAATCTAAAGGTGTTCCCCTGTTCTCTTTCTGTCTGAGCTTCTCTTATCATCCGTCCTCCATGCATCACTATTTCTGTCTCCGTCTCTCACCTCTTACACCCGACACTTTTCATCTTTCTCCCCGTTGCCTTCTCTTCCTTTTATTTTCTCCTGCTCTCTCCCCTCTCAGTGAATCACTGCCTCGCAGCCTGTTGAGACTCTGAACAGCTCGTCTCTGTGTCTCCCCTCCTTTCCAACTGTCCCTCTCTTCTCTCACGCCCCATAAATGCCGCATTTTTAGCAGCTATTGGTTTCAGTACAAGACCCAGACACAGTGATGACAATAATGTGAAAGAAAATAAAATAGCCACACACACACTCTGTCTCCTTTAACAACCATTATATATAGGCAGCAAGCTTCATGCTATGAATGTTTAGAAGTGTCTGAATATAAAGCAGGATTTTAGTAGGCAAGCTCAGCTGGCTGTTTCCAGATAAATAAAAAAAAAAGGGTGATGCATTCAAGTTGAAAGGTCAGCTTTGGCTGTGCAGCTGAGATGAAAAGGAAGAGGACAAAACATTAAAGAGAACGGAACTTCGCTGTCAAGCCGAATGTGGAAAAATGACAGAAAAAAACAGTCGGAGAAAGAGGGAGAAGAGAAAAGATGAGCATAAAGAAGAGAGGAGAAGGGGGAAAGGGGGGTGGAGGGAGAGGGACAAGAGAGGAGAAAGGGTCAGACAGGAAATGACTCTCTGACTCTGTCCTCTGCGCTGCCAGAAACCCTGCAGTCCCAGCACTGTTTGTCTCCTGTGAAACTGGCAGCTCAAGCAGCATTACAGGAAGGAAAAGTCACAGAATAAGTGCTCATTATTTCAGTTGTGCATTTGGTTTCGTTTGGTCTCTATTATTGGAAAAACAGGATTAGAAACGATATAGCTATGATCTAAGTCCATTTAATGAACCTCATGGGGTAAACAGGATGCTGCATCAGTATGTAGAACAGGGGCTTGCATAAACATACAACCTGACAAATGAATGAATTTGCGTCCTGCGAGGCCATGTGGTTTTGTTTCCTTGTCATTGCTCGTTGTGAACATAAACAGACCAAATCATTTCCGATCAAAGAAAACAAACTGATGGAGTGATCTTGTTTCCCGCCGCAGGGCTACAGGACAGGTTACGCCTACAGGCACCCCATCGTCCGGGACAAGCCAAGGCACAAGAGCGACGTGGAGATCCCCGCCACCGTCACGGCATTTACGTTTGAGGAGGACGGGGACGGCGGTGCCACACGGCTGCCCTTCAAGTTCTTGCAGCAGCGACAGCAGAGGGAGAAGACGCGCTGGCTCAACTCGCCCAACAGCTACACCAAGGTCAGCGTGGAGGGCGGAGAGGAGCGCTACAACAGCCGGACGACCACGGTGAGCATTGTGTGGGGGTGGTAAACATGAACATTACACATTCTATTTTAACATGTTTCTGAATGCACGAAGATCAACTTTATAATGTTTTGAAATTATTAAGGGACACAACGCTTGTTCCTTGTTCCATGCATATTTGTGTTTGTGTGTTTACATGTAAATATGGATTAACATAGTAAACATGAGGTGACAGAATGTACATTAAGGCCTGAAATGTCATAGAGTTCATTCATTCAGTCTGTGCAGCAGTGCTGAGTTTTGACGCTTGTTGTTTCCCAGTGTTTTAAACTTGATACTAGATCGCCATCTACTGGCTGAACAGAGGACTAGAAAGTTAAACTACATCCTTTTTTATAATGAATACTGATTGTAATAATCAGTATAAATGGAGTTACATACAATAGTAACAGCAGAGAGTTTTGATCTCACGTGTTTTCACCTTTTACAGTGGATGAAGGCTGAGGAGACAGGAACCCCAATCCGGATCGAGGACCCCAATCAGTTTGTCCCTCTCAACACAGACCCCAGTGAGGTGCTAGAGAAGAGGAACAAGGTGAGTCTAACTTTTTTTTTTCTCAATCAACAAGATGTTTTACATTTAAAGTTGTAGCAGGAAGCTGCCAAATCTGGTTTGAGTGAGTAACATGTAAAACGTGGTGAGTTTCTTGATCATCAACATGATGAGAATCTGAAAGTGTAAAATATATAATTTTTTGTGACCATAGTTTTAAATCACTCAGAGTCACTGTCAGTGCTTCCTGTGATGGCATCATTGTGTGTTTTGTCCTGCTACAGATCAGAGAGCAGAACCGGTTTGATGTGATGTCGTCAGGGCCACGCTCCCAGCACCTCGCAGGCATCCCCGCTGACGAGCCACGACGGGTGAGAATGAGCTCACGGTGAAGTTCAGACTTCAGGGGAAAATCCTAATTCCTTTGATTTTCCAGCCTTATAACCTAATTTCTTTCCATTCAGACACCTTTATAAAGAGAAGAGTGAGTGCCTGACACCAGTAACAGTTTGTTTTAGATTGTCTTTCAGCTTTAATAAAGCTGTGCCACAAATCATCTTATGTCTACAGTTGCAAGAGGCACCTATGTGACCCGTGGTTTACCTAGTTTACAGTAAACAGGGTTCAATGATGGAAGTTTGAAGACAACACAAAACAGCTGCTGATCATTATAATGCAGATCAGCCAGAGTCACTCCAAGAGTTAAAAGATAAACAGTCAAACTTCAAAATCAGATTTTCATCAACAGTTGTGATACATTTTTATCCCTTTATAAATTTCATAATACATTAATCTGCAGAATCAGAGACATTTACTTCCTTTTACGTCTCTGCAGTGGTTAATGCAGGATGGACAGTCAGCCTCCCTGCTGAACTGAAGTAATAGCAACACTGCAGATTTCCCTGACCACTTGTTTATTGAGCAGTAACTCAGATGTGTTTTCAATTAGCCCGGCTGATTAGACGTGCTCAGGTTGCAGTTTGGTAGAGTTGTGCTGGGAATGACCTGAGGTGACCAAACTTCATAAAGCAGAAGAAGCTGAAGAAACAGTCCCAGGTGCAACAAAAACAAGGGCCCACGTAGTCAGTGAGGAGAAATCTAATCCATCACACAAACAAAAACACCTGTGTCGGGGCTCCATCATTGTGGTCAGCTACTTCAGTAGTTCACCACGTAGCTCTGCCAGTTTAGTGATGCATCTTGACCACTAGGGGGAGACAAGTGATCACATTATGCAAAGAGACTATAATATGCTGATAGGTGCACTTAGCAAGATAAATGAACAAAGTGAACACTACAAACAAACAGGAAATAGGAATATCTAATTTAGACATTCTAATGCTGATGGTTTTGTGGTTGGTGTCTTGTCTTGAAGGATCTGGTGCAGATAAAAGTTCTGGTAAATATCCCCAAGTGTTTTCTAACTGTTCCTGTTTGCGGTGGTATTTTTTATTTCACTCTCTTGTATTTTATGGTTTTATTTGACACCATGCATGTGTTTCTCAGAGTTGTGTTTTAAAATTGACACTGAATTAAATTTATTGTGTGTGTGCAATTCTTATTTCTACTTCAGACACTCTTTGCACTTTGTTCTCATGTGTAAATAGTTGAAGTGTGACTGTTTTTTTGACCATGACTGTCTTTTAGGGCATATTGTTTCTCACAAATCAAAGCAGACACAAAAAATTTGTGTGCGCATGTGTGTGGCTTGTTTTGTGGGTACGACAGTCCTCGTGTGTAATGTTGATTGCATTAGTCTGTGTGTCGTGCATTTGCTGTGTTGATTATCTCCAGTCTGTTATAAAGATGTTGGGGTTTGCAGACTAATTGGATGAGAAACTCAGTGTGGAGTTGATGATTAGATGAGTTCTGTGTGATGTGGTCGACACTCTTGTTTTATCTTTATTTGAGCAGCCTTAGTTACACTTTAATGAATGATTGCCCTTCTCAGATGCTGTGTGTGTGTGTGTGTGTGTGTGTGTATGTGTCTGTCTGTGTGTGTGTGAGCCTTTGGCAGTGTGTGTATATGATTGTGTATGTGTGTTCTTTTAGTTTGTGTATTTAAGTCAGTCTGTTGTGTGTGTAAGAGAGAGAGAATTGGTTTTGAGTGTGCATGCATTTATGCACTGTGTGCTCTGTTTTTTGTATTTGTGAGTGAGCGTGTGCATGTGCTACCACACTGTGTGTGTGTGTGTGTGCTCCCATGCTAACCCCTCTCCCTGTCTCCTCCCCAGCCATACGTGCCCACAGAGGAGGACCAGATGGCTCCCCTGCCTCCCAACCCCTTCAGTGAGCTGTCAGAGAAGGAACTAGAGGAGTACCGCAAGAACGTGGAGAGGAGGCAACTGGGCCTCAGCGGTATGATACACATACACACGCACACATACACTATCTTAAATAAACATGCAAATTCATACACACCAGTGCATAAATGCATGAACGTGTGGACCTCATGAACTCATTCATGCTCAACCTGCAAATACCGCAAAAGCCCAGTCACGCTGAGGGACATATGGACTGCACACACTCACACTCACACTCACACACTCTCAGTGACCTGTACTCAAAGCCAAAGATTTGTCCCTCAGTCTCAACCAATCTGAGTGTGCATTTCACAACAAAACATTGACAAGGCTTAAAACAAATCTGATCAATAATCAATCTGTAAGGAAAATTTAAAAGCACACATGGCGAGATAAGTTTGAGCCACCAAGCAGCAGATCTTTGCTGTCTTCAAAGATGTGTGTTTTCAGTTTTGGCAGTTTGTATTAGAGCACAACTAACTAATGTATCAGCAGGGCCAACATTATCAGCCAGTGCTTGATAGATATTGGTGCATGTGTTGGCAGAAAGCAACTGCAGAACAGTTAACTGTTTTGTTTTATAAGTAGTATATTTATGGATTGTTTAACATCCATTATTTTTAAGTTGAATATATTCTGTTTAGACTTAGACATAGTTATTTATAGTGGTTCAATTCGTAGTGTTTAAAAAATACTGTCATGTTGAAAATGAATGTCATTTTTAAATTAAAATGTATGTAACTGTAAGATACCCTGCTACTGGCATATAGTATGTTTATGCTGTTTACAGCTCTTTAACAATCAAATCTGAGGGATCTTTGCCTTTCATACTTGTATAATTAGATGTCAGTATTCAATTTGACCAAGCAGTTAAGTCTTGGTCTTTTCTTTCTTGTGTCACTGTGCTTTTCCACAAGCTCTTTCGCTTGTCTGGTGAAAAGACTTTGTAGAAAAGACATGACCTTGACAGCTAGATATTGGCAGTCTCCTGCTGAAGCCTGTTAAAGTTGTTAACAAGCTCCGCCTGACATTTTGAAGCGCTCAAAATCGGCTAAAACAGCTGGAGCAGATTTCAAGCTGAGCTTAAACTAAATGAGGATTTCTAAAAATGTGTTCTACATTCACAAATCTGTGCCTCCTCCACCTCCTCCTCCTCAAACTTTGACTTGCAGATTGATTGCTGCACATCTTGAGTTTGTTCTGTTCACTCTCTCAGCAGTTTTGTTTTTAAAAAAACATCCATATAGTCCAGGGTCTGTAGCACTGTCTCCTTAGCAGCAGTCCCAGTGGACACTCCCATATTCTAACACACTGCCTGGGGTATCACGCACAGGCACACACACACACACACACCTATATATACCTTTTAACATGAGGGTTTGTCCCCACGGGCTCCACTGATGCCTTCATCTGCGTTAACCTTGTGTATGCACACACACACACAGGATAGTCAATGCTAATCATATTAGCCCTCTGTCTCACTGCCTGTCAGAGAGGAAGGGGAAAAAAGTCAATAGTGATCAGATAATGAAGGGGGTTACTCCTGTCACATTGGACCAGATTAATGTGTATTTGTCTACGTGTGTGTGTGTGTACATCAGCATGCACATGTGTTCATGCATGTTTATGGAATCGTCCAAATGTTCTCATGTTGCACATACACATGGTGCAAGTGTTAATGTGTGTGAGTGAGAGGCCGGTGTGACTAAGATGGCAGACCGAACAGACAGCAGGTCTTCACACCCGCCACATGAGCGGAGCCCGTTGCCATGACACTGTTGCACCCATAGCCCCATGAATCCCCGGTGACCAATCTGGATGCAAGCTGGAGACCGTCTGGAATGGCCCGATACATGCCTGGGCTACACACACACACACACACACACACACACACACACACACACACACACGCGCGCACACGCACACACGCACACGCACACACACACGCTTATAGCTTCAGCCTGTGATTAGTAGTGTCCAATCCTTTCTCTTTATTAACAATGTAAAGTAAAATGTGATTATTTTAAATGTTAAAAGTCAAAACTGATCCTGAACTGAATGTAGGTATACTAGGATGCGGAATCTTCACCCTGACAAGGCTCATGCAGCCAACTCTACACTTAGAAAAGCACAACTTTGAATTAAATCTCAATTTTTTGCGTGCAACCTTTTTTCTTTTTTTTTTTAAATCTGCATACACCACATACAGAACATACAGACACTTTCACTGCACAGACCAGGCCGTTATGCAACCACCTTCTATATGCTGTGCACGAAGGAGTCGTGAATGACTGTGGCATGTCAGCCAACTGAATGTGTAACCCTGAATGTGCTAACGAATGTGTTAAAGTGATATGGGAATGTCATTCATTCACACTATTCAGTGTTTAAAACTAATGAAGCAACTAATGCTGAGCTGGACTGTAAAGGTTTCTGCACTTAACAAGAGTTGTTTTAAAAGCTGCTGTAAACTGTAAGAGACATGAAAAGCCAAGTGCTCAATGTGTTTTTCCTGCATTATGAGCCAGGAACCATAATGTGTTCTCTTGGAGATTAAAAAAAAAAAAGCCAATGACAGGAAGGGAAATAAAAGTCTCTTAAGTAGAGAAAAGAGATGAAGGCCGTTAAAGGGCTTTATTTTTAGGCATGATTATGGCTGAAAATGCTACTCGGTTTTGACCTAGTGAAGTCTAAATCATGGCGAAGGTGACATTTTACAACATCAGTATGTATCGTATATAAACAAATTAATGCTCAGTGCAATGAGCTGTATTACAGTGTTATGTGTTTATGTGTTTCAGAGTCAGACATTTAAAAACATTTCTCCTTTTGTTCATTTATAACAAAAAAAAATGCTTATCAGTGGCAATTTGGACAACATAGTGTGGTTAACATTATCATAATGATACCACTAAAAGTTGATATGTGCTAATAACACCCAGCTTTAGCTTTTGATAAATTTCAGGTAGAGGTGACTGAAGATTTTAGCAATTTTGTCCCATCCTGTTCATTAGTCTTTATCATGCTTTTGGAAATCTATTAATAAGAGATAATAAATGATATTATCTTTAGCTGGTCATATATCAACACGTTGCTGGTCAGGGGATCAAACCTGCAGCTCTTAAGTTACTTCTCAGGGCATGTGTCCCGTCACTGGGATGTTACAGGCACCAGGGGAGACACATGACAAACGAGTGATGGCTCTCAGAGGGCCTGACAATCAACAGACAGGGATTTGGGAAATTTTGTGGAAAAGCAGCTGTGCATGGCCTGATTCTAACATGTGTGTTACCACTAATCTCTCGAACCCTGCTCCCTCACCCACCCTCTACTCCCTCACCCCCCTCTCTGACCCTTCATCCCAAATCCCTCCATCCTCCACCCCATTCCCTCTCATCCCACTCACCCCTGCTGTCGTCCCACTACTTCAATCCCCTACGCCATCCCGCAATCCTCTCATCATCCATCCCTCACCCCATCCCCTTGCAGATGGCGAGCACGAGCTAACCTCCGACGACGGCTCCACTCTCTCTCAGTCTCTGTCTCTCACCCAGTCCCCGCAAAGCACTCCAGCTAAAGAAGGTATCACTCACTCACAGGGAGAGAGAGAGACTTCTCACTGCCATGCTGTGTGTGTTTTTAAGATCTGATGTGTGTGCATGCGAGTGTTAGTTTAACCGAATGAAATGAAATGAACTGAGAGCCCGGTAAGTACCGCCTAAACTGCTGATCTGTGCTAAAAGTCTGTACCGAACTAATGATTGTTCATGTAAAATCTCTCTGTTTAAATCTGACTGCACATGGTCCGAATGCAAGGGAGTATGATTGAGGCTTAAGAATACATACCTTACCTTATCTTACCTTCCAGAGAACTTATTTCACTTTCTTGCTGAGGGTTAAACAAGAAAATCTTTACCATTCTCATGTTTGTGAGTTTACTATGGACTTAGAGCCAGGAGGTGGTCAGCGTAGATTTAGTATAAACAAGCTAAGCTACCCTCCTTGGTATAGTTCCACACTTAATGCTCAAACGTGAGAATGGTATCAATCTTCTCGTCCAGCTATCGGCAAGAAAATTTGACCTTTTTCCCAGAACGCCAAACTATGACTTTAAAATAACACCAGTTACAAGTGATTTACAAGTGTTTTTTCTAAATAATTCTCAGTCTTAAATTTTGGAGCATCCTTACACAGTCCATTCAGTAGCTCACTACAGCAACCTTCCAGGTTGGTAGCATGAGCGAGCTAAAATGTCACCTGATGATTTCTTGGTATTAAAGTATCAACGTCTGGGATCTATTAACATAGAAAACCTTGTGTCTGACATTTGAAGCCAGTTGGTGTACCTCCAAGAAAGACAAAGATCATACCGGCCCTCTTTACAAGTTGTAAATAAAGACACTATGGGACTGACTTCCTGTTAGCTTCCTTCCAGCACAAACACGCAAAACCACACAATGAGTAACAATTAACCCACAACAGCACACTGTCTCAGGGGACCCATATCTTCTGATGCAACCGTTATGAGGCTAGTCAGTCGCTGTGTTAAAATCTGGTCAATTGTTGTACAGGCTCCTTAATGTCACCCTGTGTGGATTTCTTTTTTTTTTGTTCTGGTGCTAAGATGAAAATAACCTGTGAGGTCGTCAGTGTTTTTGTGTTTCAGTGTAGTAACATGATGCCGCTGCCCTGCATTCCCTTTGCAACCTCCATTTGTAACCCAGAGGGAAGGGGACGTGACACTAGTAGGCCTGTTTCATGAACAGTCATTAAGGGAGCGGGTGTAGTCAAAGCCCCTTTTTTTTTAAGGTGAAAGGAGGACAGACTCTCTGGGCTATCAGGTCACTAGGGTTTTACATGCGGATGTTACGAAACATGTAGAGCACGGGGACAACGTGTCTCTGTGTGAGCACAAGTTCAACACGCCGCTGAAATGGAATTAGTGTGTCAGGAACAGCAGAGCCTGATATCAGCAGAGTGAGACATTCAGCAATGACACTTGTAGACTTGTATACAGCCCAGTGTAGTGTTAGCGCAGGAAATACGACTGCTCTGTTTTTGTTGAGATTATGTCTCACAGGTGTTAAAACACCTTTATAGCATATATTAGATTTATGTAATGTTTGACATTACATAAATCTAATATGTGCTATGGATTTACTGTATAAGTGTAAATTGACATTTGAATTTGTCTATTTTTTTAAACATTGCTTTATTCTGATTTCAGCTATTGATTAAATAAATATGAAATAATAAATATGAAAACAAATGGAAACTGTTAAATTCTTGGTTTCCACAGTGTCACTCTTTCAAACAAACATCTTATTAGAATGTGCTATTGATTTGTTTGTTAAGCTGAAGGCTGTAGGCGATAGTGTGCCACATTATTATTGAGTACTCTTTTTACTGTGTTCTAGTGTTAATCAATATAAAGCATAAACCATATGATGTTTTTTTAATTGTGGATGTTGTTGCTCTGTTAATAGTGTGTGTCTTGCAGAATGAAGTGATGTGTCCCTCCTGTGTTTCTTTCTCACCTAACCTGCCTCTGACTCCTCCCTTCCTCGGTCAGAGAATCACACAGGCCTGATGAACGGCAAAGACGACCACGCCGAGGTGGACGAGGAGCTGTCCAAGCGCGTCAGTCAGCTGACCACCAGCGTGGAGAGTGTGGAGATTACGGTGCGTTCCGGCGAAAAGATAGAGGAGGCCCTGTCCCCCGAGAGCTCTCCCTCCAAGTCCCCCAACACCAAGAAGAAGAAGAAGTTCCGCACCCCGTCCTTCCTGAAGAAGAACAAAAAGAAAGAGAAGACGGAGGCCTGAGGTTAAACGAGCAGCAGGGCCGGGGCAGGCTGGAAGACCGTCTGCGCAGAAGAAGAAAGAGTGGTGGCAGCCACCTTTTCTGTTTAATGTATGTGTTTTTATTTTGTCTCCGTTTTCAACGTGCTTTTATGTTTTTAATTTTATTTGAATTTTTTTAACAAAAGGTTTAATGTGCAAAAGGCATATGAAAGGATAACAGAAAAAAATGAATTGGTTTATAACAAAAAAAGGAAAGAATGTTTGGGAAATTTGGGGTGGGTATGTGGGTCCACAAATTAAAACTGCAGCAGATGTGGGGTGACTAAGGCAAGTGTTGGGTGTCTATACACCTGATCACCTATGCAGTACTCTAACAGGGCTCCTTGGAAGCCGTTGAGTGTCATTTGAGGCCATTTAGATCCTGAATAACTGGCTCCTCCTGTGTTATTTCCCAGGTTGAAAACAGAACTTGAAACTACATAACGTATTGCTTGCTTCAAAAATCCAATTTTATGAAATATTGGATGTTTGGATGGCAACCTGAGTGTTGTAAAACTGCACAAGTTGAAACTAAACCTCATTGGGGGTTTTTTGTCTGTCAAGACTTCCCAGTCTTTTAAGGTTTTGTTTTTACATTTCTGGTCACCTGACTCTGCATCGGGGACTGAGAGGCCACATGAAATTTGAAGTCACACTGGAAAGGGTTTGTGTTGATTTATTTACTGTGAGAGAAGTTTTCTCTCCGCCTCGCTCTCTCACGCTCTTCAAGCTTCTTTATGCGCAGGCTTCTGATACAAACCTTCTCTTCAGCTGATTGTGGTTGAGCTGCAGATGAGTTAAAGCGTTACCAGACCAGACTGGACTGGATAGTGAGGACGAAGGCTGGCGGCCTATCACAACTTAGTTGACATTATCTCAAGGAGCTGCCGACCCATTCGAAAATATTTATGTAGCATTTTCATATCTTCTCTTCATCTCAGTGTTTTTGCCAAACTAAATGGAAGAATGGAAAAAACAATCTCATTTTAGTAAAGCGTCACTGTGTGTGTCTAGTTTGTCATCTCATGAAATTTGATCTTTTTTTTATTGAACACAAATTTGGTATTAGTCAGCTCTGTTTTGTACTCATTTCTAAGCTTTTACAGAGAATACAGAAGTTACGCATGTTTTCTCTTTTTTCAAGAGCTGAATTTATATGGCTGACTATGTTCTGTAGTGATGCCTGATTGCTCAAATTATATTCTAATCTCCAGAGTACTCAAATTTACCATATATCGTATGAAAACTGGATATGTTGGCTATAGATTTTTAACTATATATTTTTTATTTTATTGTGCTGCACTTTTCTTGTGGTATATAACTCATTTTAGCTGCAGGTGGTTTCACCAGTGAAGGAGATTGTGAAGTATTTGGTAAAAGTTGTGCAAGTGGCAAGCAAGGAATGGGATTGGAGAAAGGTCAGGACCCAGAAAGTGAAGTCGTATGAAGACAGAAAGAAAAGTCTTTCAATGGTGTCACACATGAGAAATGATCTCTACTTCTCAACTCAAGGAAACACAAAAAACAAAAAAACAAGAACAGGAAGAGTAGTGCTGAAATACTGCGTCAAACTATCTGCAGTTGCCACCTGAAATGAAAATCATGGGTCGTGGAGTGTGGAGCAATGGTGTCTTTGTTTGGTGTGCTTGTGTGTGTGTTTTTAAAGCCATATTGTAATTTTTTTCCTCCATTTTTTTTTTCAAATGATGAGACAAGGGTTGCGATTCTCGTCTGCCTGCTTGGGCATCAAGGACCCTAACAAGTCTTCTGTTAAATCACCCCAGTGACTGCATCGAGACCCCTCAGGCTTCCAAAAAACTTTTATTTGAAGTAGCTACATTAACAGCAGCTACGCTTCCTTGCTTAATTTGCCATTTACTTCCTCCTGGAACTGGAACATAATAAGGAGGTCATACGGACATTATATTTTTATTTGATCCCTCTGCGAGCCCAGTCGTCATTTCAGTTTCTAGAGCCTCCCCTCATGTAATTTCTCTAGTAAACATGATCGTGCTGTAACTGTCAGATGACCCACAGTTGAACTCTGCAAAGCCAAAGTGTGATGGGTTGCCACATATCCTCCCCCCGCAGTTTAACCAGATGTACCAATATCCCAGCTAGCAATGTGAAGTATTGGATTTGGAGGGAGGGAGGGAGGGAGGGTTTAGGGGCACATCTTTAGCTGTGTTAAACGATAGCTTTTGGCTCTGGGCGAAGAGCTGAGGTCACACAACTGAGAGATGGAGAAAGGGAGGTGTGAGTTTGGAAATGGAAGTGCATATGTGTGTGTGTAGTCGAGATGGGGCAGGGGGTAAGGACAACCTGACACTAACGCACCATGTTTTTATCACTCTGTCTTTTTTTTTCTTTCATACATCTCTCCTCCTGGAAAGTTTTTTTTTTTCATCCTCCATTTGTATCGCAGTACTCTTTTTTCTTTTAGTTTGCAGAGAGCACTAGGCTTTTTTTATTAACCATTTTATGAGCATATGTTGCTCCCAGATGAACTGAATGTGCATTGCATCCTTTTTATTATTCTCCTTTTCTGTTTCCGACTGTTTGCACCTTGCTTTACTAATGCCTCTCTATCCACATTTTATTTTTCTGTTTTTAAAAAAAGAACGAGTTTCGCTTTGGCATGCCAGAATGAGCCAAGCTACTTTGTGACCTGTGAAAATCCTATATAAATGGTTATCTAATGGAGTTGCTTTTAGATGTATTGCTAATCAGTGTAAATTCACAAATAAAACTGTATTTTAAGAAACGGAAGCTCATTTTTCATGTGTGCAACACAATCCACGTCATTCTTCAAGTTGTTTTTAAGTTAAACATAATCCATACGCAGTCATTTTGCTTTATACCATTATCATGACGTGAGCATTTAAATTAACATTTACAAACATTTAAACTGTACATATTCAGAGGACGACAAACTTAATGCTGCATTTTTCATGATAATTTCACAGTATTGTAGAACAGCTTCATATAGAAGGACCTATGCTGAAATACAGTCCTTGGGTGCTGATGAGCAGGAAGAAACTCTGGTGCCTTTTTTGTCTTTATTCATGATGTTAAAAGATGAGAATGAATATACTGTACGTGTGAATAGTTCAATCAGGAAGCTATGGCGCATTTAAGGTGGTGATGGCAGGAATGCAAATGAGAATGTGACAATGATCGTAACAGGCACAGGAAATGTGAAAGCACTTGACAGAAATGGTGTTAAGTGGCGTGTGAGCACACTGATACACAAGTTGTGCTTTGATTTATTCGAGCAAATTATACCTATGGCCCTAATAATGAGGGATTTGGTCCCTGGAATATGTAGAGAAACATATGAGAAGATCTTTGTCCAAAACACTGCATATCCATCCAGAAGATTCACTAAACATTACCATAAATTTACCCTTCAATAATATAAGATGTATTTTCTTATTGACATACTATAAATACCATATGTCATTTTGTTTAAATGTGAATTTATGGTTAAATCAGTGGTTTCCAAACTTGGGCTTGTAACATCTCTGCAAGGGGCTGTGAGATGTTAACTCATGTAGGAAATAACATAACGAAATAACAGCTGTTGGTTCTTTCTTGTTAAATACTGTCTAGGTTTTACCTCTAAAAAATTTTCAAATCAAACAAATCAAAACTTGTCAGAGACAAGGGGAACTTAGTCTGCTTGCCCTGCAGAGGTTGCATAGATTTACTACTTTATCTTAAAAGAGTACTCCAGCAGTTTAGTGTTAGTGTCAGGACTAAAAAAGGTTGGGAACCACTGCTTTAAATAGCAGTCAGGTGTTGTAGTTTTTACTTTTTTGTTTACTTTAGTTGTTTTTACGTTGCTTTGTTGTGTCTATAGCTGCTCACTTCACCGCCAAAGAGTCTTAATAACGTGTCTCGTGTTGGCACAAACTTAGACACACTTTGACCCAAACATGGCGTCTGTGTTGCACAGTGAGCGTGGACTGTCCAATGGAGTATCCAGGCAACTGGGGGACTTTATGTACATAAGAGCAGCCAATGTGCCTTGACTGCATTTATATCCTCAGATGCAAAACAGAATATGCAAAACCTACATCATGACAGTGTGTGCTAACTTTCCTGTGAGATGTCTCTCTCTCTCTGGTCTTTCAGTATCTGCCAGTTGACTGAATATTTACATTTTGACATAGAACCAGCAGAGTTTTTATTCTTATTTGCCCCTTTTCTTCTAAGAATTCAATTTTTCATTTTTATGATGCAAATCTGCTGCAGATATTATTCGGAAAGACATCCACTGTCCATCACTTCTTATGATGTCTCTTTTTAGATAAGATTAGAAAAAAAAGGGATGATGCCTTTTCTCACCTTGGCCTAATTGCTAAGTTACTATCAGCAACATGTGCTCCTCTGGGGAAAACAATACAACTCAGCTACTTTCAAATTTATTTAGGATGGTTACACACCAGATAATTGAGTTTAACATTTAATGAGTGCCTGTAGAGATGTAGAGAAAATTATCTTAATGTCATTTTAGTAAAAGGAAACTTCTGACAGACACGTGTTATTCTAAGCAGGCTAACTCAAAAACAATCATCAAATTCTATTCGACTGGTTCTTCATCCTCACTGAGGCCCGATAAGAGTCACATCAAGGGTTTTGTTGGTGAGTGGAGAAAATGAAATGAGAGAAACTGGACTGGACCCATTTTTTCTCCTCATTTCCCCTGTCTTTATCCACAATCATTTAAGTTTTACACATTGCTGGGTGTAGCTTCCATATATAGCATTTGCAACAGTGTAATCCTGTCCTGGCGTCAGTGAATGTAATATCAATATACAGCACTTTATTTGGCAACGTTCCTGATAACAATAAAAGCCTATGAGCAGTCATGTGACTCAGTGCATTTTGTGTTTGTCATGATGGTGGAGACATGAAGGCTCCAGAAAAAAAATTGTCTTAAACATGAGGGGAAGTTCTGATATTTTATTTGTTTATTGTTCATTCTTTAACTCTGGTATGTGGAGAGACAAATAATACATTAAGCTCCCCTTGGGGAAATTAGGTTGGGGATCAATAAAGCTTCATCTTTCATCATGTATTATTCTTACCCTACAGCTGAAGAGCTGTAGGGTAAGAATAATACATTTTCCAATATAAGTGGAAAATGTATATTCATTAGTACTATGTTGAAGAGTTGCCCTATCAGTTCTGTGAGTTCAACAAAACAAATGGAGTCAATCATCCAGTCTTTGATCAGAAACTGAGTATTTATTACAGCTGATCGATTGAAGCTCTTCAAACTGACCACAAACCAATGCAGACTCATTCACTTACTCCTCCTCTCCTCCCCACTCCTCTCCTCTCCTTCCCACTCCTCTCCTCTCCTCTCCTCTCCAGACAGCACCACGCTGTGAGTGTCAAAACAATGAGCCTACTTGCATCCAGATGGATGCTCTGCCCAGGGAGTGTGGAAACCATGATAGGTCTTTTTTTCAGGGTAACCCACACACACACACACACACACACACACACACACACACACACACACACACAGACATACAGAAGCATCCCTACCCTACCCCAACACAACGGGCTAGACACCCCACTACTCTGTGCTTCACAGCCACAAGAGACTGCAGTGACACCCAGATGCCACTGGGATGAATTAGGCACTGATAAACAACACAAGGGGTCAGTTAGGTCTGAGACCAAATGCACACCCCATGAGACCACCCACACACAGTCATACAACAAGCTGGTGGTACATTTTCATCCAAAATGCCTCCTGTGTATTATAGAACATGATGAGTGAAGAGAGGAACAAAGGCTGGACCTCAAAATGCTCACAGGCCATGAATTAAATGTCCTCGGTTTGTCATCACCGAGAAGATTGTTCTGTGAAGCTCTACCAGGCGTGTTTATCCTGATATGAGCTGGCTATTGTGACGCTCTTATCCAACATGCAGCACAATGAATTCAGGTCTTTAGCAGGGTGGATTGACATTTTGGGATAAATTCTAAACACATTCTAAACAGTCATTATGCTGAGCTAAGCTAACCAACTGCAGGCTGCTAGCTTCACATTCACTGCATAGATAAGAGAGTGGCATCGATCATTTCATCTAGTTCCGCACAAGAAAGCAAATAAGCACATTTCCAAAAATGTTCCTTTAAAGGCTTGATCCACATTACGACAACCCTACTGTTACCATTTAGTCGCAAAGGCCTGTCACTTTGCTTAACAAATTATTAAGTAATCTGTCACCTTAAATGACCTCTTTCTGCAAGCACAGGCTCACTACAATATCAAATATTCACACCACAGATGGGTGAGCTAGCTAATTAAAGCTCCAGCAAAACCATCTTGTGATGAGGCAATAGATACTAGAATACATTACACTGTGATTATAATGCTGCTGTTACTAGCGTCGTTGGTTAGGGCACATAACGGTCCCCTCATAACACTGTCCTGCATCACTGAGGAGGTGAAAAGTACAAGTCAGTATGAGTGTGTGTGTACTTGTAGATCTATCTTTGTGTGGACCGCTTAGAGCAGGGATGGGCAAACTGTTCCACAAAGGGCCGGTGTGGCTGCAGGTTTTTGTTCCAACCAATGAAGAGCACACAGTTTGACCAATCAACTGTCTGAAGACTGAGATCAGTTGATTAAATGAGTCAAGTCTGGTGTGCTGCTGCTTGGTTGGAACAAAAACCTGCAGCCACACCGGCCCTTTGTGGAACAGTTTGCCCACCCCTGGCTTAGAGCATGGAGCTTACAGAGTGAGGACATTTTAGACTTGGTTTTAGGGTAAAGGTTAGAATTAGTTTTTTGTTAGGGCTAGGTTAAGGTTTGGGGTTAGGCATTTAATTTGGATGGTTAAGGTTAGGGTTGGGGGCTAGGGAATGCATTATGTCAATAGGTGTCCTCACACAGATATATGTACAAGTATGTGTGTGTGTGTGTGTGTGTGTGTGTGTAATGGGGTCAATTATTTTGTGGAGTCATGGTTATATTGATCAACTGCTCTGTCACATCCTTGAAGATGTATTATGTTCATTTTGTGCAACGGGGCAGTAAGGGCCCCACTTATTGCCCCTTAATCTTTAATTCATTGAAGACAGACAGAGATTGTAAATGTTGTTTGGGAAACCAAGACAAGGAAATCTGCTGAACAGCATTATCTCTGTGTTTTATCATTCCTCTCCCAATAGGTAACCCAGTGCCATTTTTTAGCATCGACATTCAAGGGCAGGGGACACAATGGAGCCCTCAACAACAACCTGATGGTTAGAGAAGCAAGTCTGTGACTGATATGTCAGTGGTCTGAATGCTTAACTTGGCTGGGAAAGGCAGACTCTGCATTCAGACTGAGCAACATGATGGAGAAAATAGAACTCTATTCATTTTGTGTAGAACTAACTTGTTTGTCACTGTCAACAAGTTGACTACAGCTGACCTTCTCACACACAGTAAATGTCTGATTTCTCACTGATGCAATTGAGTTTCATAAATAATATTTTTGCCTGGTAAAATGCAAAGTGAAGCCATTTTTTAATGTGTTTAGTTTCCAATGATTTTGCATTGGTGTTGTGGTTGTGTAGTTGTGGTTCAGCATTTACAGTTCTTCAGTATGCAAAGTAATTTAGCTTCAGTATTGAATAGTACTTTCCAGAAAGCTGTGTTAAATCCTTCAAACAATGTATTGTTATGAACTAGTGAAGAAGGCTTAGAAACTACAGAATGCATTGCCTACATTTTCTCTGAATAAAGACCAGTCACTCAAGCTGATGCAGTATGTATGTAAAATTAGTGAAAAAAAGACACTTCCCTCAACAATGAATGTATAGAATGCATATAGGTTTACATTTTCTATATAGCACAGATTTGAAAAGTAGTTAGAACCTGGTACAGTCTTTGCAATATCTTGTCTTGATTTGGATAAGGACATATAAGGGAAAAAGAACGTGAGAAAATGGGAAAGAACAACAGGAAAGATAGACGTGGAAAATGTACTTCTTGTACAGAGCAGTTAGATTTACAATGTAGAAAAACAGAAATACAGTATACAAACAAGAGCTACATTAGGAATACAAAATAACTTAATTATGTTATCCAGTTAACCTACATAAAGGAACCATAGATAACCATCAGCGATGGACATAAACTACCCTCAAACAAAAACCATGCAGGAACCGATTTCAGTTTTGGAAACAGATGCAAACCTGCTTTATACTATTTTTCAAATTAAGAGATCCATGTGACAAATGCAGCAACTGCTGAGAGGAGGTAGTAGCATAGATTCCCTTTGGCCACAGTATTATTTGTTCTCCCAGCTATTGACTCCTGCAATAGGTTATATATAGGCCACTCTGTCATATGCTCCTCCCATTGTACAATGAGACCTTTTGCTATTGGAAATCTAATCCTCAATTGGAGATCAATAGCATCCTATTTCCTCTTTACTTGTCAAGGATTCAACATAGTACCAGAGTGGACTGGACTAATGCTCAATACTTTAAAAATGTAGGACTTATTTGCCGCCAGACCATATATGACAATTTACTATTGGTTAAAAGCATTCTTACTAGATGCCATTTGGTAGATGTGTTAACTTCTAAGTATAGCATTTGAGTCTAAGTGCCATATCCTCTGAAGTACATGAAGTACACCTCACCATGTCACCCAAATGAGCTTGACCTGATCATCTGTTAATATTGCCATAAACTGTTTTAGGGATCAATGTTATTTCACAAAGGGGGTGATGGAAGGGCGTGTTTGTGCATCCTCAGCAGAAAAAGGAAGAACTGTGATTACTCACTGTGATCTATAGTCTCTTGCCAACCACAGTCTCACACTGCCCTTTAACCTCCTTATCACCAGAAACCAGGGATCAAGGAAGGAAGAGACAGAGAAGGGCCTGAAGTATGCTGATCTAAGCTGGGTTTGGCACAGCGTAACACAGTTTTGTCAAGAAGGTTAAGATGACAGGATGAACTGGCAAGAATATTCCACATTACAGGCTAAACTGGGCCAGACCACGGGGTTGGACTGAAGTGGGATAAAGTAGGCTAAATTGTGCAGGATTTCATTGCCCTCGGGATGACTCCACTCAGTGAAACTGAACTGAGGAGGACTGGATTGGACTACTAGACTGAATTTTCTGGACAAAGCTGGTCTAAAATGAGTGTGATTATCCTGAAATGTACTTTACTCAGATTGAATAAACATAAATAATGCCACTTTATTCATTTAAGATTTAGCTGGATTTAAAGGGAATGCCCATCTACAAACACGGTTAGATATCAGTATGTTAAAGTAAAGTATGTCCACTGAATTCTGTTTTTTTTTTTTTACTTGAACATTCTACTTTTTAAAATCTTGGGGCATTTACAAGAGTTACTTTAGAGGTATTTATTGTTTAGTACAGTGTGATGCCTGGAGTAACAATAAGCCATTTAGACTAGATCTAGACACATCCGGATGAATATGGATATACTATACCAGACACTTATGCTTAATGCCTTTAATATTACTTCTTAATGCAGGGAATTCTTACATTTTTGAACTTAGGTAGAATACTTAAAGTCTTAAGGAAAGCTGAAAGTTTTCATGTAGACATATCAGAGTTGGTAAGAGGCACTGCATTTTTGTTATTACATGGCCAATTTGCAAACTATCTAGTCCCACAGTGTTTACTAAGATTAAATGGATTTTGTCTTCTGTTCCTGATGCATGCTTCTCTGGGTTGAGTGAAACACCCCTTTGCCCTGATCACCAAGAATTTCAGCAGTTGTCTGTCTCCTGCTGGACAAATACTCCACACGTGTGTGGTGTGCATGTTGCATGGGGTATATATCACCACTGTGCTAAATACTTGGGTCACGAGGCAACCTGAAAAGAGGGTGATGTACATGTTTACTGACAATGACTTAATAGAGAAACTGTATCATTTTCTTTTTTCTGTCCTTCCTTTTTTCCTCCTTTTCTCTATCTGCCACACCCCATTAAAGAAAGGGGGGTGGGTAAGAAGAGGAAGACAGCTAAGACAGATGCCTAACTCCCTTACGAAAGGGGTGCATCTGCCATAAAGGGGGTCAATAAGGTACAACCAGGCTACTGTGAGTTGTGTCTTGTGGGATGATCGTCCTCTTTTGTGTCAGCCACTATCTCTACAATGGAACGCTAATGGGAGGCTTAGATTTCCCTAAGTGACACTGATTAATGGCTGAGAATGAAGGCAGATCCTTCTCCGCCTTATCAGTACAAGCCCATACTTATCTAGCCTTGAAGTATGAAGAGAAGTGTGGCTTTGAAGGAATGTTATGAGTTTTTAGAAGCCAAATTAAATTTAATTTAGATAAATAATTTTATATGTATTAATTTATAAATGTCTTTACAGTTTCAAGCAGCTTCAATTGTTTTTCTTTTTATGTGGCATTTTGTGGAAGCACAACAACTGTAAACACAGCATTTTTAATTGTAAGTATTTATTCAATTTATTCAAATTTATTCAATTTTTTTTCAATAAATTTGAACCTTTATTTGATCATGTAGTTGATCTAGAGATTTCTTTTTTAAGAGAGGCATTGTCAAAAACAGCCCCTAAGGAGGCTGTTTTTGGAACTCTTTGGTGGACTTTTGGACATTTTCAGTTTCAGTTTAGTTTTATTTTGGAAAGTATATTTCTTGTGTATCATGTCTCGTTTTACTTACTGTCATAGTCTGTAAATTATGTTAAGTTATGTTTTTGTCTGGTGTCTATATTGTCTTGTGGGTTCCGGTTTTATTTTGAAATGATTGCCCTTGAGTATCTTGTCTTGTTTTACTTTCTGTCTTTGTCTTGTTTCCCGCTTTTGTAATTGCTTTCCCCGCCCTAATTGTTTCCACCTGTTTCCCCTTACCTGTTGTGTATATTTAGTCTGCGTTTCCCCTTGTCCAGTGTCAGTTCGTTTTTGTCTCCTGCCATGTTTCAAGCCATGTTTCATGCCGTGTCCCATGCTTTTGTCTCATGCAGTTGTCACTCATTTTGTCTCTTGCCCTTGGCTCATGTCTTTCGCTTTTGTTTCTCGTCTTGCCTCTCGTCATCATATCCCCAGTCAGGTTGTGTATTTATTTGTTACTTTGTTTCTTGTTTGGTTTTAGCTCCTTGATCCGTGTTTCTCCTCGCTAAGAGTGATTTTGCGTTTGCATTTTGTTTTTCTGTTTTTGTGCCTTTTTTTTCCCCTTTATGGGTGATCCTTGTTTTGCCACTTTGTTAGAATTAAAATTATTATTTTTGACTACGTCTGAGGGGTCGTGCATTTGGGTCCTAGTCCTTGCCTCCCAAAGTCGTGACAGAACGAAATGACCAGAATGGACCCAGCAGACCCCATCTCCGAGACGGACTTGAAACTCAAGTTTTTGTCCCTTTCCTAAGATTATTTGGAAATGAAAGCTGCTAGTGAAGAGCTTTCTGAAACCTCCCTCCGTCTTAGCAGGCTGCTTGAGCTTACGCAGCCCGGAACAAGCTACTGGGAGTGGAATTGGGGTCGGGAAATGCTCCGCGACCTAGTGATGGAAAAACCATGGATTGTGCATGTGTTTCCAGAGGTCGCCATGTTGTCGGGACTGTCCCTGTCTGATCCGGCTCTGGTCGACACCCAAGGTTTTAAAAGCAAACTGGTCAGGTCTCCTGTTCTGCCCTGGCTCAACCTCCAGGCTGTCCGCCTGAGGTCCCCTGTCCTGCCCTGATTCAACCTCCAGGCCATCCGCCTGAGGTCACCTCATCTGCCCTGATCCAACGTCCAGGCTGTCCGCCTGAGGTCCCCTGTCCTGCCCTGATTCAACCTCCAGGCCGTCCGCCTGAGGTCACCTCATCTGCCCTGATCCAACCTCCAGGCCGTCCGCCTGAGGTCCCCTGTCCTGCCCTGATTCAACCTCCAGGCCATCCGCCTGAGGTCACCTCATCTGCCCTGGCTCAACCTCCAGGCAGCCCGCCTGAGGTCTCCTGTCCCGCCCTGGTTTGGCACCTAGGCTGTCCACCTGAGGTCTCCTGCCTCTCTCACCAGCTCTCGGATGGCTGGCCCTTGATGACAGACAGCTTTCACATTGTTCACAGTGATTTGATTGTTAATATAAAACACTGATTGGTGCAGCCTTAAAACATTTGTACCTTAGTTAAACTGTGGAATGTTAACAATGCTAGAAAAGCATTGGGAAATAGCAGGAAATGCAGCTTATGTCTCAAATATTACTGCCAAAAGTAAGAAAGCCAACAATAATTAAAATTTCAAGCCATCCCATTGAGTGGATTCTCACGCTGAATTATAAGGACGCGTAGTAGGCTGTACTTCATTCAGTTATTTAATTGTCTTGTTGGAACCAAAGCCTTAAGAAAGGAGCTTTGTAAATGTGAAAAAGGAAAAAAAAATAAGTCCTTCCAAAGAGAAAAAGTTATTCATGTTATTCATTACAGTGGTATTACTGAGCAGCAAAGACATACTGTGTGAGTCTCATAATGCTATTCATTTCCAGCACTTGAGATATGTGTTATGTACACAAAGACACCATATCGTCCCCCTGGGAGCCGCCAATCGTTTTGTCTGGCCCGGATCCCTCTTTTGTCTCTCTCCTTCTCTCTCTCTCTCCCTCTCTCTCTCTCTCTCTCTCTTTCCACTCCTGCCTTCTTATCCTCTCCCACCCCCATGGTCCCAAAACCTGATATTAAAAAAGGATTACTGAAAAACAACATGGGTAATTTCCTGCTGTCCTGAGAACTATCCCCCTGTTGCGAAGACTCCCAAACCTCTCTCTCCCTCCACCTTCCCTCTCTATCTCTCTCTATCTTTCTATAGCCTGCCAGTAGAGATTTGGAGGGTTGACAACGGTAACAACAGTGGGGGATGGTGAGGTGCCGAGAGTTTGGTGGGGGGGTGCCAGAAGTCTATATCTTTTTGTCTGTCTCTCTCGTTCTCTCCATAGTCTGCCAGCAGAGATTTTGAGGACAACAACAGTGGGGGACATTGAAGGGAGGAGGGAGGAGAGGCAGAAGTGTGACTCCCCAGTGACCATCTCTCTGCCAAGGCAAGAAGGGGGAAAAAAAGGGGGAGAGGTGGATGGAGGGAATGGAGGGCACAGGGGAGGAAAGGTGTAACAGACAGAGGAGAGATGTGAGATGTGGAGACTGCAGAGAGACGAGAAAATGGATCAGGATAAACTTTCTCAGCTTCATCTTCTTGCTATCAAGGAATTTGAGCTCCTTCTTGCAATGTGAGAGGAACTGTGACAGAGAAGGAAATAGAAAATGAAACAGACAGGTCTGAGGAGAAACAGCACAATGAAGCATGGTTTGCATTTTCTGGAACAACTGCACTTTTAAATGCATCACTCAGAAGATGTAGTGTCATCCAACGATACAAACAGTAATAACTTGAGTCGTTTACCGAAATGAGTTTTGCGATTGTCACTTTTCAAGTAATGGGTATCTCCTGACAACCGAACACTTAAAAATTAATATTGATGCATCAGAATCTATTTTCCTCCCCGCTACATTTGCATGTATATTGCCCTGATGCGGAGAGACTCATGATGCACGAAAAATATAAGCTTGCATTACAACACAAATACACAGAATGTAGTTCCTATTTTTTTTTTAGTTGTTATAGACAACAGAAAATAAATATAAATAATGAAAGCATTAGGCAAGATGTTAAATCATTGTCCAAAATTATAAGAATAATACATGTAACATTTATTGTGGATCAGATAAGCAGGGGGAGAAAAATTTATGGTAATCACATTTGCTGACAGAATTTGCCCAATTTCATGCTTCCCACAGGGGAAATCATCTTCATTTGCTGATGAGACCAACACCACTTTCACACAAAAATGCTGTGTTTGATGTGGGATCATGCACAAGCTTTCAACCCACATCTGACCGATCCCCACGTCTGTTCACCCTTTCATACCAGAGATGAGCAGTTTGTGACCCACATTAAACACAGGTGTGGAATAGGGTCATGGGTCAGTTTGGATGTTGACCCATTCACACCAGCGTTAAACATCCAGGGTCACCGCTGTGGCCTGAAAGAGGAACGAGAGTCTGCAGGATTTTGATTACGTCTGTCTCGAGTTGTTGAATATCCCCTTACGCTAATAAGTATACTGATTCTGTAATGGCCAGTGGCTCTAATTTGCATTTTGCACTTTTAACTCAAATTTCTTTACACTGTGAAGTAAGAGATCATTACGGTAAAGTCCTCTTGTTTCCTCTGTGACAATTTATGATATTTTACAACATTTGGTCATTTTCGTTTTATTTTCACATCATTTTTGTCTGAAAAGTGCCTTTTGTTGAGATTTTGCCCTTAGCGTAGCAGTGAATGCTGGCTAAGTTGTATTACAGTAATGTAGTGCCGTGAATTAAATTTTTCACAATCAGATTATATTAATTAAAAATTTAAAAGTGATTTTCCATGTTTATAAAGTTACACACATTTGTATGTAGTAGTTATTCAATAATTTAATTACTGCTAGTTACAGGTCAGTTTCGCTGCTTTAAAACATGTTTTTGGCTGGGGATGGAAGGAGCAGAGTCAAAAGTGGGAGAGGACTGGAAAGGGGGAGGGAAAGAGAGAGGCGATGAGTAGTTGTTGATTCATCCTCTATCTGTCATGTTTTCCTCTCTCTTCCCTGCTATTCAGGAGTCACACTGACCTCCATTCACCAGCTACTAACAAGGGCTCCACCCCTACACACTGTAACGCTACACTCTGGGACTCTATGTACACACACACACACACACACGTACCCACTCACACACACTGTACAACTGCAACACAAAACCCTTTCTTACGCACTTCTTCTCCCTCATTCCAATTACACACAGTGTTTTCATGCTCACAGCCTTGACAACAATCTGTCCTTTATCCCACTCACTCTCTCCCTCTACAGTGCACACACATATTCACACGAGCACACACCAGTGCACACACTGCACAGTACATACTCAGAATTGCAAACAGTCTTCATCTAGGTGTACATATGCATAAATGTTTAATAAGTATGTGCATGTCCTCCTCCCGCTTCAGCAGGAATTGTTTTAAACAAGCTTCATACACTCACACACAGTGTCCACATGAACACTTAAGCTTTTAGAGATGTTCTCAGAAAACACACCATGCACATGTGCGCACTGTAGGCCTTTCTCCTTTTTCTATACATTTCACACACACACTTGCACTCACACAGATGCCCACAGGCCCACACTTACACAATGTATGCTACACAATACATGCCCCCTTTGCCTGGCAAACAATATTCTCCCGCCTTTTCAGTCTTTATTACACAGACACTTAGACTTGCAAACAGCCCTCCCTCCCCCCTCTTTCTTCCCCCATTAGCATGCACACACAACTACCATACTTTCTGTACAGTGTACGGGACAGCTGCTAGAGCGCCTACATACGTCCCACTGCCCATTATACTGCACACATTGTGGTAAAATCCCCCTGGATCAGGAGTGGGCTGACAAGCGCCTCACTGTGCCTGAGGTCCCTCCAGATAAGCCATTGTAAGCCTTTCAGTATCACAATATAGGCTCCCCCTTCTACAAGACAGGATATGGGTCATTGGGTCAAAGGGACTAAGTGCTGTGTATTACGTAGGAATTATAAATGTGCCACCCCTCTCCTCTTCCCTGTCTACCACAGATAATCACCTGCAGATTATCCCAAATCGAATGCTGCCCTTAATCAAACTCCGCTTAGAGAAAGTAGACAATGTATGATGACATGTTTTGGTGTAGCCTAAACATGAGCGGGATCGGCTCAACGCTAATCAGGCAAGTTGAAACAGTTTGACCGTGTTATCCCAGTGGACCTGGGAGATCTTCTGAGGCAAGAACAAGCTGTCAGATGTAGGTTAAATTAACAAAACAGGGCAGGCAAGTACTGTTGGTCAAGTTAAGGAGAGATGATTGTGACATGAAGATTTTTTTTTTAGGTGGAAGGGACTGAACATTTACCAAAATGGCTCTGGACACTGGCTATTTAGCTTCTTTGGAGCTTTGTTGGGTTTCTCTTGTGCTAATAGCTACATGTCTTTTAAAGCTGTGAAATTTGACTAATTCAACAAAATGTAACACAAAAGCATTTCTTGTTGTTATTAAATTACTTCAGAATTAAAAGTCCTTTTCTATTAGGGGTTTAGGTTACATGCCTACAATTATATGGAAAATAGTTGCAAAAGTTATCAGGGTTTACAGCTAAATTTGCATCCCACATTAATATAGAACTTTTTGAAGACAAGGGAGGTAGTGAAACTGTCAGTGTGTTTTACTTGTTTTGTCTTATCTCTTTTTTCTCTCTTACAGTGCAGTAAAAATGAGTTTCTGTTTCTTATCAAGCCATCCTATTTTTATGGCAAGGTTGTGTTCTATGTCTGTCCTTCTCTCGTTCCCTCTCTCCCTCCTCTCCTTTGGCATTCCTCCCACCTTTGTAACTGTGCATGTGACCTAGTGAGGAGCAAGGGTCATGGGCCAGTGGTGAGGGGGCGTCGGGGTGCTGAAGGGGGTCTCTAAGCTCTTCTTGTTATAAGCAGGGCCCCCCTGTCTGCCGTCTCTTTCAGTGGGGAACTGAAATGAACTCCATGGGAGGGCACGGCACTGCGTCGCAGGCGTCTGCTTGCACCACCCCACTCCAAAGCTGAGGAGGGCCAGCCATCTGCGCCCTTTGTTTAAGGAGGGGGATAGCCACCCCATTTCTTTTCTACACACACATGCACAACCACAAGAAGGAAAGACTGCAAAAGAGAGACAGAATTTTCTCCAAGGTTGAAGAGATCCCACCCCTTTCTGTCTATCTGTCTGTTTTCCCCCATCCTTCTGCATCTTGAGAAAAAAAAGACAGAAAGAAAGAAGGGAAGGATTCAAATTGAGATAGCCATTTCTTTTCCTCTGCAGCTGGCTCAGTTCAGCTCTGCCCCTCCTCTCACTCACTCAGTATAAAATATCAACTTTTCCCTCTTCTTTCTTCTCCTCAGTCTCTTCCATCTCACTGGCACACAATGACCGGCTGTGTTTGCCTGGGAGTTGCCAATTGACTCGCCGAAATTGTTCACATAGCTCATTGTTTCAGCCCAGACTTTTTTGGAAAAAAGACCAGACACCCCCCTTAAAGATAATGTTTGAATTATTCAACGCAGCAATAACTTCTCCCCAAAGTCGTTTTCACCAAACAGTGGATTAAGATTTGTACATTTGAATATCAAATATGATGCAAAGGCAAAAAAGAAGAAAAGAAATGTCTCCCTGGTGACAGCCGCAGCTAAACTCATAACTCATTTTAATGTCCGGTGAGAATCAGAATGGATGAAAGAGTGAAAAAGTGACATCTGACATGTAATCAGCCATGGAAATGGGATACTAAAGGCCCATTCCACCTTTTAAAAAAAAAAAAAAAAAAAGCTCCCTGGGAGTAAAATATCACAGAGCAGGGTTCATGACCAGAGGGCTGAACAATACACATCAAATCACCATTCACAAGCTATAAGAGTGCGAGATGAATGGAGCAGAGCCCTTCGCTTTTGATAAAGCACAGATGTTCAATAGGGAGACATATTTAGGCTGCAGAGAACCCATAACCGGGTTGCAAGGCTCAGCTATAGGGGCTCCTTCTGTCTGTATTTGTGTGCACAAGCGTGTCCTCGTGTGTGTAGCTTATGTAGATGCGTTCCTCTCGAAAAAAAAAGCTAAGCACATATGTGCACACACATCTTAAAGATTTATACATGTGCTTGCCTGGCACGGCAATCGCAACATGCCCGGAAAGGCCTCACTAGCTCACTCACTCGCTCATTCACTCACTCACTCACCCCCATCCAGCCCCCTTTTGTCTATGGAGAACAGCTCAGTGAAAGGAAGACCTAGTTTTGGCTGTAGAGGTTGGAGAACCCTCTCCACCACTCTTTCTCTTTGGCTCCTATTGTTTGGCTGGGCCTCCTCCTCACTGGAGGCCCATCCCAGACCTACTTACACAGAAACAGCATACTGCAAAGGTCACCCTGTGTCCACTGTAGGTCAGTGGGACAACGGAGTATCTCAGTCTTAAAATGCATTTTAGATAATTTTGCAAAAATTGCTTAAATTGACTTGAGTTTAGTTAATGTCAGGGCTGTAGTCTCTCACTTGTCTTGGTGAGCTCAAAGCAATGGCAGTACAACTAGGCTCAAAGTAATTTGAGCCTAGTTAACATAGGTAACACATTGCACCTTCTAGCAGCCATATTGGATGATATCATTATAATATAGAGCTAGTTACAGTTAGTCTGTTGGTGAGGGAACTTGACCTTACTCTTTAAGACAGGAGCTCTTACATACATTTTAGTTGCTCACCTCACAGTTTAACCAACCAAACAGCCTCACCTATACATTTTTACATGGAAACCATCTACTGTGAGTCAACTGCCAACAGAGAGTAACTGCTGAACTGGATGATTCTCTGTGGGTCCATTACTCTGAGTGACTCTTTGACATTAATATATTATAATATATTGTTCACATATTGGATTGATTAGTGCACCTTTATAAAACCAAATCCCAAGATTGTTTTAGCAACCTCAGACATTGTTTTTCCTGAGTCACATCTATCCACTGAAGCGCCACCATCCCATAACTGCTCTGAAGACTTAATTGTTCATTTCTTCAGAAAAACAGGATGACTCACCCAGTACTGAGAAGGGTTTATTTGTTTCTGCATGTTTTGGTCCTTCCATTTTTTGTGAGGATCTGTTGGAGATTTAGATGATCAAACAAATTCAGTTTTGTGTAAAAAGAGACATCATTCTGGTCACTGCTGTGGCTCACTTCTCCGGTAGTTTTTCTCTTCAGGACTTGGGTTATGATTAAATTTAGAGTTTGGATTAAGTTAGATTTGCGTAAGGATTCAGATTTCACATGCAGTGCTGATATTTGAGGTTTTAGGGGATATAGGGAATGCATGTTGTCAGGAGAAGATCCTCATGGAGGTAGTGCACAAGGATGTGCGTGTCTGTGTCTGTGTGTGTAGTGGTGACACTTGATCTTAATCTCCATGGTTACCAAGAGGATAACAAACAGCATGTTGCAGTCTCAACCCTAATTTCATTATTGAGCTTTTATCTGCATGCAACCTCACCAGTCCTTTCTATCCTATTTGTACGTTTTCTCAGACTCATCAGATATCAGACTGGAGATTGAGCACCACAGCAAACACTGTACATACCTTTCCTCTGATCATCCCTTGCGTGACCCAGACATCCTGTAATACCAAGTTTGAGGGTCATTTTTTGCTGACAGCAACACTGAAGTATTAGGCTCATAAGGATTTAGCACCTGCAGTCATGTGTTAAGGGGGAAGGGGTCTGTTTGTACCACAATAGGGCCAGGCGGCTATGTATCTATGTGTTTGTGAACATGTATGTGTATCTGTGGCAGTATAACCATAAAGTGAATGTGTATGGTATGAATGTATGTATGTATATACATACATGTCTGCATTCCCTTAGGTTGAAATGAGGCCCCTCAGCCATTCACCCACTGCTGCTCCCTCCTACACACACACACATGCACACTCATCCCACAGAAAGGGCGCTAAATGGGGCGTTGAAGCTGTCAGGGTGATGAGTTCGGGGGTGGGAGTATGGCTCCAGATGATGATGTTGTGAGGAGGCCGCTGAGGTTCACACCCCCTCAATTTCATGATGATTCATTGGCTATTACGCTCCTCTGCTCCCTCTGAGCCTCATCAGAGACGCAAGTGAGCTAAGGGATATAACTGTAAATGATAGCTAAGTGAGGAATTATTGTTTGCCTGAAAATGACAATAAACATTGCTCCTAGATTCATTTAGAGCGCTACAGTTATCACAGAAAACACAGTGTTAAGAAATTTTATCTCTCTCAGTGTAACATTTGACAAGGAATATAGGGCAACAGGAGGATTTATCTGATAAGAGAATACATGCTAAATAAACAAGACTTCCTCACCATGGACCCTCATCAGCTGACAGAAAACAAGGAACATACACCTTGTTGTGTGTCTCCAGGTGAAAGCTCATTCTTAATAATTTAATTAGGTAATTGGATTACACTTACACCTGGTCACACACATTCAGACCAGTCTTATCCACTTAACCTTTCACCTGGAGCCATACTAGCATATGTGAAGTGTTTGTGCATGTTTCTTGCATCTCAAACATTGTCTTCTCCATTTTTTTGTGTATTGTACAGAGAGGCTTTGACAGAGATAGACACATCAGCTTTAGATTGTACCAGTTTCTGTGCAGTAATCACAATAAACTTACCACTTAGCCCTGCAACCCTTATCCAGGATCAGGTCACAGTGGCAGCAGGTCAAGCAAGGTAGCCCAGATGTCCCTCTCCTTAGCAACTTTTTGCAGCTCTAGCATGTTCTGGTTCTACCCCAGGGCCTCTTACCAGTTGGATGTGCCCTGAAGACCTCCAGTGGAAGTGCCAAGAGGCATTTAATCAGATGCCTGAACTACCTCAACTGGCTTCTTTCATCATGAAGGAGTGGCAGCTCTACTCTGAGCTTCTTCTGGATGTTGGAGCTCCTTCTCCTATCTCTAAGTCTCTGAGTCCATAGCTGAAGGTCAGACCATAGATTGACGGATAAGACAGGCGAATTGGCTGCACTGATCTGGTCTTCCGCTCCATTCTACCTTCACTTGCAAACAAGACCCTGAGATATGCACACTTCTTCACGTGGGGGAGAAATTCTGTCCCTATCCAAAGGGAGCAAACCACTGTTTTTCAACAGAGAACCATGTTGTCAGATTTGGAGGAGCTGACTCCAACTGACTATTGCATCTGAAAATAGAGAGAAGCAATTCTGAGCCCTCCAAAATATAAATTCTCCCCCCTGGTTGCACCTTGAAATCCTGTCCTTGAAAATCACAAACAGGATGGGTGGCAAGGGACAAGCCTGACATGGCACCAGAAATACCCCTTTCACAGAATCCCATTCTATTTATATGTGAACTGTACATACAGTAGTAGCTTTGTGTTTAATGCTTGTGTTTAATATAGATTTCTTTTTATGGATTATTGCATCTGTTAGGATTGACTAAGTGACAGCACATTTGCAAAATTAATTACCTGTCACCTTAATTATGTAGTGGTTTCCAACCCTGATGACTGTCACAGTTGATCAGTTTGAAAACCCTACTTTTCCAGCTGATTGTTGGTGGAGTGTTGACAACATCACAAAGTGACAGTAAATGTTTCTGTGATGCTCATTCTAGATCATGGAAAGTCTTTGAACTGTCAACAAACTTTAAAAGCTCACATATCAGCCTGTGGTGTTTGACTGAACTCAGTAATGTTAAGCCTGTCCCAGTTATCACATATTCAGGTTGATCATTTTGATGAATAATACAAACAGTTATTAAGTTAAGTTGAACAGGCAGATATCACAACTGAGACATTTATAATTTAGACCCCCTGACAATCCGGGTAAATGCAGCTATGCTTAAGTTTAGTCTCTTATCCTGTGGGACACCCACACCATAAACTCACATACACACACACTGGACCCCCCCGACCTCCACCCCCGCAGGCAGTGCGCCCTCTCCCACTGGGCCCCGTCTTATCCTAATGGGATTGCCACGGTGGAAGTCACCCAATAATGAAAATAATGAAATCAGCAAGGACCCAAAGAAAGGTTACTGCTCCTCTAGCGGGCAGCATCCCCAGCCAGACTGCACCGTATCCCTCCTCCCTCCATGCCTCAGAAAACAGACAGAAAACCACAGAGGGGAGAAGGAGGGGGAGGGAGGAGATTCACAGACGGAGCCTGGGGTGAGGTGGGGGGAGGAAATGAAGTGCAAAGGGAATAACTGGGATACTCAAAAAACAGAAAGACAGAGGTAGATAGGTGAAGGGGGGATATGATAGAGTGGGGAATGTGTGTGGTTAAGTGTGTTGATCTAATGAGATCAGCCATCTCAATAGGAAGGCCATTTGATTGGTAAACATGAGAAGGATTTTAACAAGAGAAAGATCAGACTTTACATATGTGTCTAGTGCAGTGGTTCTCAGACTGGGGGCCTGCCTCCCCTCGGGGGCACAAAGCCACTGCAGGGGGCATGTGGATGGCCACGGGAAGAATGTGTAGTAAAACTAAATTGAATTAATTTGATTTATGTTGGGAAAATAAACAAAGAATTTTTTGGTGCTACCATTGTTGTGGGTTGGGGAGGGGCAGCTTTTGAAGAGGGGCATGCCAGAAAAAGTTTGAGAGCCACTGGTCTAGTGATCAGTGCACAGCTCCTTCAAAACATAGTTTCCTGACAAAGAAGCTAAGAATCAGCTATTTTTTACACGACTTCAGACAGAAATACCACCGGTAGTCACCCCCTTCCCCAAAATAAAAATGTGTTTAGCAGACTGGGCTGGGAGATAAACACAAACCAAGAGGAGAATTGTGGCATGTGCGTGCAGAGGAATAGAGGAGTTCCTTTGGGACAGGAAATAGGAGCAGTGACAACAGGAAGCCGTGAAAATGACAGAGGGAAGATTCCCACACCATCTCCTCTCCTGTCTTCTCCTCTCTTCCATTTCCTTGTAGCTTTCTTCCTCTCCTCTGGCTCCTCTTCGCACCTCCCCATCAGCCTCTCTGAGTGCACACAGCCATCACACCTTGGTGTCTCCAGGGTCTGAGGCTACTTGTCTACAGCTACAAGAAAGATGAGAGCAGGAGTGTGCGTAATTGAGCCTGCATTTGTGTGTGTATGTATGTGCTGGGGATGAAGGCCATGCTTGTGGCTTGTGTGTTTTAGCACTGGGTGTTTTTTGAGGATGTCTTGGATTTCTAGTTGACTGACATTTTATCCAGAACAAATCCACTTCAGAACAAAGAAATAGATTTATTTGTCCTGCAGGTCATGTGTGATTATTTACTGCCTAAATTCAACTCCAGCGCTATTCTTGGTTTAATGTCTTCGTCAACAAGAAAGAAATCAGTTTCAAATTTGGATTTTGACTTCCATGAAAAGCCCATTGATGAATTGATCGTATCCCACATTACATACACCGTTGCCTGTAAATATTCACTGGAGCACCAAATGCGCGTTAATCCACAAGTTCATATTTGTGACCTGTTTAGAGATTGACATCTTCAGTAGGGCTTAATGGATTTGTAGGAAGTCAGAAGGTATTGACAGAGAAACCCCTGTTGGTTTTTGTCCTTTAAAAATGTAGTCAATTTTAATATTTGATGCATCATAAAAATACTAAACTGGCTTTAGGGCCCATTGAGACCAGTATTAATAGTAGCACAGAAATCTACTCATTGAAATTGCACTGAGCAGTGGATTTGCCAAAGCAAATTCACTCCACAAAAAAGATCTGGATCTTGCCTGTGATACATCATCCAATTTAAGATAGCTTGCTGAAGTATAAACTGCTCCACGATAGAGATACAGGGTGGTTTGTTGTCAGCTGTGAGACAGGAATGGATATAAATATAATTGCTTGAATAAACTGTGTTAACATAGGATCTGGTGACCGTGAGCTTGTCGTCACAACATCAACAAGTTTCCAATACCAGTATTTTGTGAGAATACCCAATTGAATGTTATTGTGCCACTTTCTGGTCTGATCAGGGCTAAGCAAACAAGAGGGATGAGGTCATGTTTCTTTCTTGTCCTATTTCTCCACCAACTCCCTCTACACAGCTCCCATTACTGCTCTCCTCCTATGCAGGTCATTAGTTCTTTGAACCTGCAATTCTCTCTCTCTCTCTCTCTCTCTCTCTCTCTCTCTCTGCCCCTGTCCCATGCACACACCCTCTCCTTCAGTCTGCCTCTGCTCTCCTCTCTAATTTACAGAGGAGACACGCTGCCCCAAGGCCCCCCTTGCTAATTTGGCAGCATCCCACATCAGAGACACTGGGTAGAGGTGGGTGGCTGCAGGGTTTGTTGTAGGGCAGTGCAGTGCCACACCTCCAGTGGAGCTGGAGAGACATAGAGACAGCAGTCTGAGGCTCCCGTGGATAAATGACAGGTTAGCGCGGCACCTGAAGCAAACAATATTCTGACTGGTGTGTCGTCTCTGGTGCCACTGACAGCAGAGAAAGGACGTGCTGGATGTGTGTGTTTTCCTGACTCTGTCTAACTTTCCCCTTTGACTGGGACTGAACGTGCATGACTAACTGTGTGTTTGTGTGTGTGCTTATTTCGTGTGATCCCTTAAACTCTTAATAAGCATTTACACATCCAACGTGTGTGTACTATTATTATTTATTTGCATGGCTCCGTATGTACCCCCATGTACGTGCATTTGTGTGTGTGTGTGTGTCACTCTCAGTCACTCCGTGGCTCGCCCCTCCCATGCCTTGGGGAGTGTGTGTAATTGTCTACAAATGTGAGTGTTTACTTGTGTTATCATTCTTTTTTTGGTTTAGTTCTTGCCTTCAAGTTCATCTCTGTGCAGAGATTTTGATAGTTTCCTCTTCTGTGTGTTTGTAATTTGTACACGTGTGTGTTGTCACTCAGCTTTTGCCCTTTGTTTCAATTCTGTATGCACCCACGTTTATTTATTTCTCTAATGCCTGCAAATGTGTGTTTGTATTAATGGATTTGTGCGTGTGCATGTGTGCACTCGCTTTTCCTCTTTCCCGCCGTGGCCATTGTCACCAGATGTCAGTGCCTGGGAACAGAGGCAAACAATGGTCACCAAGAGCCAAAGGGCAATCGCCTGGGGAGGGGCGACACCAGTCTGTCGTCTAACAGGTTTATGTTTCACCCACCCTGTCATTTCATCAGCATATTTGTGAGCAAGTCGGTGCTGTGACTGTTTTCTCTCACCCTAGAACTTTGAAGTGAAATTTAAAAAAATGGCGAAAATATGCTCCGGGGAGGGTGTTGAGACAGGAAGTGAGAATTGAGATTGAGAGGTGCAGTAGTAGTCGCATCAGCAGCGCTGATTTGAGGAAGAGGGTGGGAGGGTAGGGTGCAGCTGTATAATGTGTTGTTTTGATACTGTATCACAAGGAAGGGCTGAGAATATCCTGGAATGGAGATAATACCCAGGAAGCCTTTCCCCAGTGGCCGGACGGTTCGAGCCAAACAAAAGAAAAGCCTAACTGCAATCTTGATGGAAGACAGATTAGTATCTTGGCTAGAAAACCCTGACAAAGCAGAGAACAACACAGCTCAGGACCCTTGGGAAAATAAGAACACTGACAGTAGCATAGCCTGTGGTGTCAACATGAGGTCAGTTGAAGAGGCTCCCACGAAGAACCCCCCCTCACCCCCGTCATTTTCCTTGAACAAGTATTCCCTCTATCTGATGGATGGTGTTTTGAGCGGGCAGCAATTACGCACTGACACCTGTGCTAGCTTGCTGTCAGTTTGCACAGCGAGTTTTGTAAATAAGATGTAACTGAAACACAGTGGTAGCTATTTGTTGTGTAGCAGGGTCCATTCAACCTGGGATTTGCAGATTTGTGTGTGTGCATGTGTGTGTCTGAGTAAATGTAAAGGGCCACCATGGCTGGTTCACATGTAAGCCAACAATTACAGTAATTGATCTGTGAAGGAAAAAAAACAGCAGGCAGGGCATGCATTCAGTGTTTGTGTGATCAGGCTTGACCTCCCATGGAGAACAAATACCTATTGTGGCTAATGAGGAGGGGACATATAAAGGGTAGGATGAGGGTCTCTTTCAGAGGTCTAGTTAACCACACCAGTCGACATTGCCCAAAACAAAAGAGAATGGTTGATTTAGAGTGGTGCTACCCTGCAGCTGACACTCACATTCTCTGCCTTCACATTAGAGAAACAATTATTTTTGATGTCCTTTAATATGAATCTTTGAATTTGACATGCTTACAGCATTTTTAGACATGCTGCTGTTGCTGTGTGTTAACTGTAATTCCCTTGGTTATAGATAAAGTTCATAATTTTACTCATTCAGTTAGTGGAAACAGTGTAGGCTGAGGTCAAAAGGCTGACTGGGTGAATGGGAAGCAGAAGGGTACTTGTGGTGTTTTGGAAAGCTAAACAGGCAGGAATACAAGGCTGTAAAAAGGTCAGCAGTATGAATGGCCACACTTCAAATCTCTACGCCCTGCTGCCAGGACAAAGGTTTCACTCTAGAGGGCCGTGTGTGTTTATTGTAAAGATATTCAATGATATTCTCTCAACTATCACTCCATTTCTTTAAACCCTTTCCCCCTCTTTCCTCCCCTTTGTATCACTCAGTTGCACTTTGTTTCTATCCCTTCCGATTGCTCCTCTTCTCAGAATGCGGAGGTGCACATGGTGGATGTTACCTAATTACCCATGAACACCACCCGCTGAAGTGGTCCTCCGAGAATGATGTAAATTGGTGACATTTACGAAAATGTCAGTGAGTTTTCAGAGGAAGCAATAACGGACAAGAGAGAGCCATTATAGCAGAGCATTTTTATTGTGTCGATGCATCTCCCATCCCTAAGTTACCGCCTTCAGAAGATTTGAATTTCATTTTGCTGGGTACTGTAATATGGCCTCGATCCACAGAGACTGAATAGATTACGTTGACTCAGGAATGATGCAAAATGACTCCTGTAGAACAAACTCTGCAATTTCTCCCAAGCGTAATGCAATTAGATCAGTGTTCAATATGCCTCAAAGTGTTTTTAAATCCTCTGAATATATAGTTGCTTATGATAAACTGAGGGCGTACATTGCTGTCATCAGCTCTCTATCATTGTTAGCTGCAACATCAGCTATACCACAACTACTGCTTTTCATTTAAACTCTCCAGAACAACTTTTGCAGGAGCTGAAATGATCAATGATCAATGCTGAAAAAATCATTTAACTCAAGTCATCAGTTTTAAAACACTTTCTGATAAGTAATTTGTCAAGAGACAAGACAACAACTATCCCGGCAGCTCTGTGAGGCTGTACTTCAGCACAGTGGAGCTTGAGCTAACATCAGCATGTTTAGAAGGTGTAATGTTCACCATTTGCTAATAAGTGCTACATTTAAAGTACAGTTGAAGCTGATGGGAATATTATTAGCTTTGCAAATGTTTGACCACAAAAAAAAATTGGACAACTGAAAGTCAGCTGAAGTCATGGGATCATCAAAGTTATTATATTTACCTGGGAACCATGAACATCTGTACAGACATACAGCAAACCATCCAGTAGTTGTTGAAATATTTCATTAAAAACTAAACATGTCACCACCTAAACATGGTGGTGTTAGAGAAAGGGTCAGGGTATCACCAGTCTTTCATCTTGGGGCCATGAATGTCTGTACAAAATTGCTTGGCAGTCATTTATTGTTGAGATATGAACACATGCATGTACAGACCAACATTACTGCCACTAACACGGATAAATTTTGCAAACATGCTGTGGTTCGAGCCTCTCCAATGTGAGGATTCTCTGCTTTTCTGTATTTTATATTATTTTAAATGTATGGGTTTTAACTGGTTGGACAAAAAAAAATTGAAGACATCACCTGTATCAGCTTATTAAACAATTCTTAAATTAGTTGCAGGCCAAATTCGTACTATGATCAAAGGGCATCACAGTCAATGGACAACCCTTGTGCAGCACACCCTTCATTTCAAATTAGCAGACATTAGCATTTGTTTTGCCATTTAACTGCTCTTCCCCTTTAAACTCACAGATGATCTGGTGGTTGTTGTGGTTTGCCCCTTGGGTTTGGAAAAATGAGCTTGTCTTATTGAAATTGTTTGACCTCTGTCCCTGTCTCTCCTCTGGAAGTCTGAACTGGTTCTCTGTGACTTTATGACTAAGCCTACCTCCTTTTTTGACATGAGTGCTGCCTTTTAATTAAAAGAGCATGGGGCTGCCTTTAATCAGAATGATAGTGTGACGAGGAACAATTTGACCTGTTGGTGTAGGGGGAGGCTACAAACAATGTGTCTGTAGGACACCCATACCCCTAAGCTATAGTCTCTTTCTTAAATCTTTACCTTCACACTGTGACCACAATTACCTACTGGGACACATGACTCCCTCCTGCTTTGCAGCATTCATCTATTCTCCCTCTCTGCAGCACGTGACCTGACAGGTCTAACTGTGGCTTGTGACTTGTTGGGCTTGTGAGGCCATGTGAACTTTCATGGAGATGGAAATATTGTGATCAGGCGGTAACAGCTTCTCGTGCCGTACTTCTCATCTCTGCTGGTACACTAAGTACCATCAGTGTGCACTGAGGGTGCTGATGGTGAAGCCAGAAGCCAGTGAGAAAGCATTTACAATCCAAAAAGCACAACCCGCAAAACTGCACAGAGTAACCCAAAAATGGGGAAGCTGGTCTAAAAATCTGTAAGAGGATGTGGCTGAGGGCTTTTCAAAATCCACTTGTTTTGTCAAAGTACTGGCGGTGGGACCTTTCAAACTCCAAACAGGGCCGCTCTTAAATGGGTTTCCTTCCTCAACAGCTACCCCTGACTGAGGGTGGAGATTTGCAGCAGGGGCGGGAGGGACCTTCAGAGATTCCCCTGTGCGTTGGACTTGAAAGTTTCTGTCTCTGTGAACTTTACATCAAACAGTCATGGGCTGCTGTTGGCCCCTTTGAAGTGGCAGAGGTGTGGGGGGTGTTTCTGGCCTGAAAACAGGCCTCTGCCTCGACATGTTCCGGTTCAAAATGGACTCTGTCGCGGTGTAAAAACAGCTCATCTAAAGGTCTGGAGAGAACTGCACAAGATCAAGGCTAAGGACTTATCTCTCAGTTACCAGTCCTGTCACATACAGGAGGATCTATAGACACACTACAGTGTGATACTACACACTGTTTTTGAACTTTTTCCTCTCTCTCACTCATCATCAAGGCTCAGATCAATGTTTTTTTTATAGGTCTAAAATGTTACAAAAGCAAACAGACACTCGGCTAGTACTGCCTTTTCTACTAGCTACTTCTGCTATCATGCTAGCATTGATATCACTACTATTAGTAACACAACAGTTGGCTACCTCAAGTAAAATATCAGTACTAAAGTTCATTTTTAGTACAAGTAGTATGCTTCGTAAGAATTGAAAACAGAAAATCTGTGGAGCTATTTGGAGCTACACTGTTGGGGATGGTAATATACCATAAAACATCTACTATACCATATATCCAACAAGACCTTTTTTCTGTAATGCGGCCGCATTTACTCATTATTATATTATACATTTTAACACAAAATTTGTGCAACATTTTGATGTTTTAAATCAACTTTTGAGAACCTTTAAAAATGACTAGCATGGATGTTTACACCAGTATTTCTTGCACTAATGTGTTACATTGTGCTTCCTAATAACAATAAAGAAATTGAGATTATGTATAAAGTAGTCTATTCAGTTATGCAATTAAAATGTAATGTTCACATGCAAATTTAGTCACTGCTGTTTTTGTTAAATACGGGCACAGGGACCATGCGGACTCCTCAGACAGAGAGGGGCCGGGCTCTCGTTTTCCCATGCACCACCATCCACTGACATTGGCCGCTGCTCCACATTAAACACCCCGCATTCATAAAACAGGGGGAAAAAAAGGAAAGAGGAACCATCTGACAAGAGCAGCGTCCACTGGTAGCTGCCTCACTGTTTACTGCGCTCAGCACGTCGCCAGAACAGAAGCCACACAAACTAAGAGGGGAAAAAAATGGCCAAAAGTGAGAGGCAAAGAAGAAGTTTGAAGAGTGAGGAGTTCTTTTTTGATTCCGATGCGTCTCTCTTGGATCAGCAAGATTTCGAGATGTCTAGTTGCCCTTTCAATGACGTCTTCAACCCCAAAGACTCCCAAATGGAGCAGATCAACACTTTTCTGAAAAACGTACAAGTTTTGCTGGAGGCTGCTAGGTTTCTTGAGAGCGCCGAGAGGAAGGACGGAAGTGAGTTTCTTTGTGCTGCGTTCGATCCTTTTCATTTGCCTCTAAATTTCAGGAAAACAAGACTTCATTGTCAACACTCAGACAACAAAGGGCTGAGTTCATTCAACTAAGCACCACTGCCTGCTATAAGCACAGCCTATGCCTGGGCACCAGACTAATATGAGTCATTTACTCATTTCAGTTACAGGAGAGTAGAATCGTAAATGCTTTCGTTATTTTCTGGACTATTTTTTTATCTGCATTGTCTGCAGTGCTGGGCATTGTGTATCGCTTTGCGTCTGCACAACTCTCAATCCAGGAATCTGTCATTTCCCCCCTCGCAGCATAGGGAGAGAGAGCAATATGACATAATGATTAGGTGTGTGGGTGTGTATGTTGGCTACCACTCCGATATGATAAATCTGACCACATTGCAGCGCCCTCCAACTCAGTTTCGGATGATGTCATTGTGCCCCTGCAGACTCGATCGAAAAAACAGAAAACTTTATAGATAAAACGCTCAGGACACAACCAAACGGTGAATCGGACGTTTATAAGACACAGAAATGCCTGGCTGTTTAATTTGCTTGTTTATAATTTCTAGCTTACAAAGAATTAAGCGATTCGAGATAGGGATTGGCAGCAGATGGCATGATCTCTCACATTGCAAGTGAACCATGGCCTACGTCTGATTAAAAGGCAGATCAGTTTAAAGAAATGCAATATTAAGAACGATTTTTAAAATAGTTATTAATGATGTCCCCGTTTCCTTTTTAACAAGTCATGCTTTAAAGACACAGGAAAATAGGTTTTTCTTTCGCTTCCTTATGCGTCTGTCCGTGCAGGGTTCTTTTCGTGCAAAGTGTCGGTCACATGGGCTAATTTGCACTGCAAAAGTCCTCTAAATAATATCGTTTATTTAAATGTAACGTGGGAATTTTACAGCAGCAGATCGCCGGGGCTCCTTAGCTCTCGCTCTCTCGATTGTTTGCTTCCTGCTATTTGTGGGCGTGTCGCGCACTGGTTTCCACATGGCGCAAAGCTCCCCTGCGGTTGGTCAGGTGTTAGTTCAACCCTCGACGCCTGTCAAACCCATCCGCCAATCAGACGCCGGCTCGGTAACGACGTCACGTGTTGCTGGGCCTGGCTTCAGCCGGCAAGTACACCCCCATGGTCCCGGCGAATCATGGGATTTGTAGGATGGCAGAGGAGATTGAGAGATGGCACTTAAGATTTATGTTTAGTCCTTGATATATCTTATCAGCCTCAGTCAATTAGTTAATGATTGGTGGGCTGTTTTTTAAAATACATATATATTATTGCAAATCTAAAAACAATGAACAATTCTCATGCAATATTAGTGGTCTGTGATCTGCAAATTATGTTGAATATGTCAGTTATCATTCATTCCAATATCTTTGTTGTCATCTGTAGCAGCAATACTGACATGACTAATCACCATTCCATCATTTAAAAATAATTTCTATAGACCTTTGGACTTTTCCTAACCCATACAATTATTCATTAAAATGACCTGTCATAATTACAGTTAAATCATTAAGTAATCACAGACGGTGTTTCAGTTGATAAATGACAGTAAAGTCAGGCTAAATCATGAAAATAACGAATGTTGTGCATGTTTGGATGTATAGTACAAATGCACCAAAAGACTCGATTTCCCAGAATACACTGCAGTCAGACCGGCCTCTCCTCCGCTAAGTCTCCGCCTCTCAGCTGTGCAGCTAGGTAAACAAACAGGAGAGGAGAGGAAACGAGCAGCGGCAGGCAGTTTGCTGGCTCTGGGTTACCTCGGGGAAGTTTTATATTGTTTATATCCGTTTTTTTATAAAAATTTAATACCGTGTTTCCTAGAAACTTTTAATACTTTGGTACACTGGTTTTGACATTTTCTAACAACGAAACCTGGCAAGGATTGGCTGTAGCTTGCTAGCTTGGAAACACTGGATTTTTTTCCCCCTCTCCTTTCGACAAAGGCTTCTGATGAGCCAGCGAAGACACTGAACAAGATAATAATACGACGTTTTTAAAGTACCATCCAGTGTAGTAATAACCGATGCACTGTCTTCCCTGTATTTAAAAGCGACCGGCCGTTGCTGCTGTTTGCAAAGCTAACGTTGAACGCTGAAGGGAGCATAGCTAACGTTAACTGCAGCCAGCCTCAGGAGAGAATGACGGCTGTTCAGCTGATAAATATCCAACGGTTACTGGAGGCTGCGGAATATATAGAGAGGAGAGAAAGAGGTAATTATATATTTAAAAACAAAGTTAGGAAACAGTACTGACAACTGCTCCGAATGGCTGCTTGAAATGGGTAACGTTGTTGCTGAAAAAAAAAAGAAAGATTAAAGTATTGTCAGCTGTCAAGGAGGTTGTCAGCCTGGAGATGATTACAAATGCTTTGTCTGAGAGTTCACGTAAACCTTAACGACTGGGGCAAAAAAAAAGTGTCCAAACTCGCCCACGGCTGACTTTTAACCACACCATTTTTCTTTCAACAGAGTGTGAACACGGATATGCTTCGACATTTCCGTCAAATCAGAACACAAACTACCAGAGGCAAAGAAAATTCCGAAATAAGAAGTTCAGCAGTAACCACAATAGGTAAGAAACTGCTCTCTTCCTACTTACTGTCAGTGATAGATGTCGTCAGTTAAACTGTGTTTTTACGTGATGTGATATACCGGGATGGTGTGTGTGTGTGAGTGAGTGAGTGTGAGTGTTGCAGGCAGCATGTGATCATACACTCGCTGCCAATGCTTTATCGCAAGGTTTGGTAAACAAGCGAGCTGTCACCAAAATACAGTGAATACATTTGCTTGCAGGATTGACACGATCCCGATAAAGAAACAGAGGAAAGTTTGCAAATCTAAAACAAGATGTATGTCAGAAACCTGTAGAGGTGTGTTAAATTGTTAGGTGCACATATGACCGTCCACACCGCTGTGTTGCTGGCTTTGGGGGAGGGGGTAGCAGCAACGGCTCTGCTAGCTTTTCATCAGCTGATTGTCAAACGGACTGCAGTGGCTGAGGTTAGGGATCGCGGTGAAAGTGACGGCTTCAAAACGAAAAAAGTCAGTTCTAATGTCGTGTAGTCCTCTCACCCCTTGTTAAATAAAACCAACAGTATATTGCCTTATTTAAAAGTGCGTTTTTTATTTAGGTTTTGGTGGTACTCCTGCTCATTTTTTTTCGCATGACACGTGTTATACACTGTGGGAGAGAGGGGTAGTTTTGTCTTTTGCCCTAAAGGGGAAAAGCTGCTATTTATGGCCGGTGTTGTTTGCAGACATCCAAAGGTGAATACGTGGAGCCTTTTTCAGCACTAGGGATGTCCTGAAATCAGTAGTTTGATTGTTTCATCTTTATATTCAACTATATCCTATAAAGAGAAGCATGACAACAATTTTTTTGTGATGCACCAGTTCAGAGCTGTTGATGTATGTTGTGGAACATATGTTTAATAGTCTGTTTTGTTGTGTTTTTTGATGTAACACTGTGTGATAATCACATCATTAGCTGCCACAAAGACAGAGGCCCTTGTCGAGCAAAGTACTTTAACTGATGACAGAAACTTGCATTTAGGGGTCGGAAAAGCAGTTGAGAATTTCTCAAGTTAAGACCCATTGGCATTGTGTGTGGGTGTGTTCTTTTTCTCTTGGTGATAGGCTGCTTACATTAATCTGTCCATTGACCATCATACATCAAATGCAAGCCCCACTCTCTCTCTCTTTCTGAGCCTTTTAATATTAATGTGAGAGCAGGCCACAAACAGGAACTGCGCATTACCCATCACGAGCGCAGAACGCTGCCTAATTCTGCATAGCAACAGTCACAATCAGATATAGGTCTGAGGCCATATACAGAACGTTTTCTAAGATTTTGGTCGTAATGCGAAAATTCTACAAGAAAGCATCAACTGATAGTGTTTTAGAGGAGTTTACTCATTCATGTAAAATTACATTGGAGGGATCCAATAAGCTGCCTCTAACACAGCTCCTTTGGTGAACAACTTTGACAGATGTTCATATGCAGTAGGAACAAAATGACGAGAGGAAGCACAGACTGTGCAGGAATGATGTTTGCTGTTGGTCTTGCTCTCCACAGAGACACATTCACAACTCACTTAGAGAGGTAACACCATTTAGCATCTAACACCATTTCTCAGCCTCATATTGTGATGCAGTTTATTCCTTTCCCACTGGAGTTTCACACATTACAAGCCAACAAAACAGCATTATTTGGATATCCTCAGTGCTCTCAGGGTCAGTGATGGGGCGCATGTGTGCGTCACTTGTGGTGTACCTTTTTTTTTTTTTTTTTTTTTTTTTTACAACAGTCCTATTCATGGTTTGCCAGCATAGGTGAGAAATCTTGCTAATTAGTCCAAGCTGTGAGCCATTGTCACCACCTCACAATGTCAGAAAGCAGTGTCCACAGAACAAACAATCATCTTCTGTGTGTGTGTGTCTCTGTTCTTGCCAAAAACAGATGAAGATTTCATTATTGACAAACGTTGGCGTCAGAATGAGAGCATTATACTGAACCCACACCTCCATCATAAAAATGTTCTTCTTCATTCCTCACTTACTGTCGCTCCTCAATTAATGTTAGTCTGAGCTCTTAGAGGTTAAGATAAAACATTCATCACAATAATTACATTAACTTGATAGTTTGCTTGAACATAGTTTGCTTTCTGGCACTAGCTTGGTCCAGCTTTAGCTACCTTCTCGGTAGCGTGTTGAGGCTTAAAGTGATGAGCTTATCTGACTCTGTCCTCTCTTGCTTACCGTTTATAGCAGGGTTGCTTTATCTCATTGACCCACACACTGTATGTGTGTGTGTGTGTGTGTGTGTGTGTGTGTGTGTATGTGCACACACACACAAATATTCATGCATGCCTACAAAAGGGAACATGCTGCAGTTGTGCTTGGCCTTGAGCCAATTTATAATCTGTATTGCATTGTTGCTGAGATCCAGACACGCAGATATCTGATTCAGGAGGCAGGGAGAGGGGTTTGTGATGATAAAAGCCTATGGGAAAGCAAGCTGACTTAGATTGATCTCTTCAAATAAGAGGCCATACTAAGATGGTGTGTGTGTGTGTGTGTGTGTGGGGTTTGCCTAGTTGGGGGGTGGGGTGGGGCTTGGACCGGGGCCGAACCAAGTCCTCTTTCATTTTCAGATTAATACACAGTGTGCATGTCGTAAGCATTTCCCTAAAACGGACTTCCAGTTCTAAAGTTACCAAGTTTTCATGTTTGTCTTCACTATCTGTATTTTCACCACCTTTTCAAATTTGGATGTTTTTACCGACCATGCTTTCTATCTCTGACACTCTGTCCTCCTGCTGTCATTTTTAAGATGAAGCAGTCATTTGGCAGAATACTTGGTATAGTGTGTGACATGGCCACAGTTGTAATAGTCCCCCAAAATACATTTTTCATCATTGTTAAGGAGTGATAATTGGCCAAAAAAATCAAACAATATTACACACCATGCAGAATCGCATTGTGGTGAAATGCTCAGTTTGGAAAAGATTATAAATTCGGATGTGGGTTACCAAGCAACACAAACTACATGCACAGTGTCAGCTGATGACGCAAATTATGCACTCCAAAGCACTCATCTTCTGTTAGTAAAACTATTGCTCTGACTCACAATCAGTTACAGAAATTAGTGGGTCCACTGCCATTAGGAAGTAATTATATGTCTTTGTAAAAGCCTGCATTCAACATAAGACTGTTACTATTCAAAATTTTGAAGTTTATTTTTAAAATGATGTTTTTGGAGGTAGTATGTGAACAGAAAACGTCAAGCTGGGTTACAGTTTATCAGATTTTTTTTTTTTTAAAGAAATTTATGTGTTATTAGTGGGATGCAGTGCACAGCCATGCATGACTGTTGCATGATTGTAGAATATGTATGTTGAAACCTGTCAAGAGCACCCGAATGAGCACTTAGACTCTCACAGGTTTTCAGGAAATGGCCCATATGAGCCCTGTGTTTTGCTGTGATAGCAGCTGCTCAACCTGGCCACAGACCTTGTCATGTTAAATATACTGACAGATATGACTCGAAATGCAGTCTTATGCATACTCAGCTGCACGAACATTAATGTATTCTAATGGGGACATATGATGTTTTTATTGATGTAAATAATTAAACTTGAAAAAATGAGGCAGGGCCTCTGTCTTATCCCTCTCTACCTCCTTCCCCTCTCTGTTTCCTCCATATTTCCTACTTCCACATCAGCAAGATGGCAGCTGAGCTCAGAATTAAAAGAAAAAATAGTTGAGGGAAGTGTATTGCAGAATTGATAACCCACATTACACAGAAATGCTGTGTGCATGACAGCATTTCTCTGTACTCACACACAGACACACACACACACATACACAAAACCTGGGCCCCCTGAGGCGAGGTGGAGTGCAGTTTTTGTGGATGGGAACTCGGCCATTTAAGTCTCAGGAGGAGGGCTTGTCTCCCTTCAGTATGTTGCCACACAAAGACACTCTTAGGGACCAGCTGATTCACTTTACATTATTAACAGAGCACTGAACCCTGGCTGCTGCATGTAGAGAAAACGAGTGTGTATGAGTGCATGCCCACAGTGTCCCAGCAGCACATGCACTCACTCACACACACACACACACACACACACACACACACACACACACACACACACACACACACACACACACACACACACATGCACAGTGTGAACTTTAGTGAGCATAAGTGGCTGCAGTGTCACGCACACACATACACACATCCTCCCAGAGTTGTGCTGTGCATTATTGAGGAAGGGGGCTGTATAATGCCACAGTGCATGCCTGGCTGTCACATTTGTTAGTGTGAAGGCTTCAGTGCACTGGGTCTAGAGGAGGTCTCATTCGGGATTAATTAATAAATTCATAAATCAGATTGGACAAGCTAACTAATTCACTGTGCCTCTCTCAGCCCCTGTTTGTCGAGCTCATATACTTATCTTAATATTCCATTATTAATATTACGCCTTATTTCCCCAGAGTGCATACAGATAGTGCAGGCCCGTGCTTTGCTTGTTAAACATACAGTTGCTCTTTATTTGATAACTTCTGTTTTCTGTCTTTGCAGGTCCACACATAATGAGCTGGAGAAGAATAGGTGAGTTGGCATTAAATTTTCAAAACGCTTCACCTTTAGATCATAGAGCACGGCTTACAGGAACGCACACACCCTGTCCTGACATGAATTAGTCCATCGCGTTCCCCACAAGATGTTTGTCCTTCTTCAAATGAGCACTTCCTCTTCAACAGGTCCTTAAAAACAAAACTAAGTAGTGATCCATTTGTGTGCAGCTGAGGACATACACTCTTTGCTTTTGACCTCATTGTTTTCTGCTCACACTCTTTGCACCTTTTTAGAGTTATGCAACAGTTTGGTTGTTTAGTGCTTTCAGTTATATGGGCAGTTGAGGGTGCAAGTTTTCAGAGTTTGGAACTAAAATCAAAAGTTCAGTGCTTGTTATGATACAAAGATGTGTTTTGATTGGTATGTTGTAGCGGTGACAAAGTCAGCCCTAAATCTGGACAAAATATCCTTTCAGTGGCTTTCAAGCCTGGGCATAGTTCTATGCTGAGTTATATCTCTGCACTCATGATAGCATCTACAGTGGAAGAAATGTGGGGAGACTTTGGCTTGTGATGGGTTTCCACATCTTCTGTAAAGAGCGAACACTGGTTTCTTAGAAACCCTTATCAGATTGAGTCCACCACCCACATAGGTTGCTTGCTGGTGTTTATGTTCGGTGACTTTGCAGGCTTGAAGAGTCAAGCTGTAAAGGGTTTTCTTCAACACCATAAATAAGAGCAGGGAGACTTGCAGGATTTATGGTAAATAGAAAAAAAGCTTGCCTTCCATTTCATTATCTCTGAGGGTGTGGGTACAATGAAAGGATGTGGGAGGCTGGATCCATTCGGTGTAATTACATATCACCTCGGCCTGTTTTTCTCGCCATTCTCCCTGGCAGCCTCTTCTAAAAGGATGGGAACATTGGAAGGAGAGGCGTCCAGTGAGATAAATATAGACAAGAGCTGATGTGTCATCTTGGTGCTCATATGCGATGCCACACAGGGCCAGCCGGTCGGCTGACTGGCCTCGGCAGATTGCGGCACCCATGCGGGGTTGCATTTTTTTTTTCCAGTGTTCCACCCACACAAATACATTAAAAAAAAAGGTGCCAGAACAGTTGTTTGTTCCTACAACAGTGTGAGGGCTGTTGTTGTCACTCCTTCCACATTCTTGCTGCCATTCTTTGTAGTATGGCATTTTTCTATGTCCATTTATGGCCTATAATCATCTCTGCCAATCAGAGCAGACTAGTGTAAAGCCTGTAGATGGCAGAACAGAAGGAATCAGTGTTGGCTTGGTTCTAGATGGTGGCATAGCACTGAATTATGGCTGCTGCAGAGTTATGAACCATTTGATAGATCATTAATTAAGCAGTGGAAACTCCATGCAAAATGAAACTGATGTAGACAAATGTAAAAATAGACTACCAAGGTGATTTACCCACCTGTCTGTGTATTTGACAGCATTAGTTTTCATTCCCATCATGTGTACAACATCCTCTGAAACTTGCATCCTCTGCCTTCTCCTTTTCCTGGCTCCACCTTGCTGGTCTGTGCGGCCGTGCAGACTCAGAGAGAGCTGCAGCAGAACAGAATGGGCTGGGAACAGGCTGTCCTGTACCACACTACACCGTGCCTCATCCAGATACTGACACTGTGCTTTTTTCCCCAACTCTTGTCTTCACTTTCAGCTCGACACAGGGAGCGTGGTGTTGTTGCTTAGTAGTAGAACAGCACAGAACTAATTTGAATTTCCATTAGCAAAGAAAGAGGGGGAAAATTGAAATGGTAATCCATCTTTTTAGAAGCACACTTAAAGTCAGAATCGTTTATAATCCCCCCTTTTTTGCCAACAGTTAATCCAATTCCCTTTAAGCACATGCCCCACTGTAAGCTATATGTATCAGGCATAGTTGTTCACCCAAGTGTGTCAGGCTTATACTATGATTCTACAACAGCAGCAGCTTTCGTTTCATCTCAGCAGACTTCCAAGTCTTGTAAATTTGAAGCAGCTCCCTTATGGTTCAACCTGACTGAGGCCTTTATTTCAACACTTATCAATCCTGTATATCTGCTGCCAGCGAGACGATTTGCCTTGCATGGCTACCACAGGTCTTGATAAACTCTGTGACAAGCAGCCTCGTTGTGACGGCCGAGACCACAGGAAGGGGATAAAAGGTACCGAAAGAGGAAAAAAAAAATGCCCACATTCCAGATGCTCACACTGTGCGGCGGGACCAGATAACGTGGTGGCTCTGCCGCTTTGATCATGTACGTCCTAACAGCCCTCTTTCACTTCCACATGTCACTACTAAATTACACTGCCTTAGTAGGGTTTAACAGTAAAAAGCTTGTATGCCCGCACGTTGTAGTTCACCTCTTTGATCTCACAGCCTTCCTCCCATTAATCCTTTTTTCTTATAAACATGTTGATAACAAATTCCCCAGGTCAGGTTAGTTGTTGGTCAATCCTTGTTTGTTATGTAGGGGATGGGTTTTACAGTAAATAACTAAGGTATTTCACAGCTCAGAGTTGAATATGTTGGGTTTTTTTTTTCCATTTTGGATGATGACTCTGTTTATGGATAATCAATACAACAAGCTTTTTACTCGCTACAGTAAATCCACAAGAACAGTCACTTATCATTTACCCTCCTCCTCCACCGCAGCCTATTAATTTTAATTTTGTTTATTGAGGCCAGGCTATAATAATACACACTGCAAATAAATTTTTCCCTCCGTGCCCAGACAGTGGAAGCAATATTAGCTTTTCTGCTCGATTCTTTATGAGTGGAGTTGAGCAAACAGTGTGGTGCTAAACACCTTTCAGTGTGTGTCTGTGGAATATTAAAAAGGCTCACTCTTGCCCATTAGAGTCAGGAGCCTGTTGTCCTTGGGTGGCATGTAAGGAGCGTCTATGGGGTTTGCCCTTTTGAGATTTATTTTGGCTCAGTGGTACAGTCTGTGAAATGGTAAATGAAGATAGTCACGCTTCATTTGCGATCAGCTCTCGGTTGGTATGGGTGCTCTCGGATGTTTGTTGTTATTTTTTGTTTATGTGTGTGTGTTTGTGAGAAGGTGTCTTTCTCTTGCTGCAAAGTATATGGTAAACCCATATACTTAGGATTTACTATATGGTTAGATTTTAGAGCTTGCTCCTTTTTATTTAACTTAAAAATATCCAACCAAGTGTAACTACTACAGGGATGGTGTTAGTAGTTTTAGGAACATTCACTCCAGGCAAGAGAGCAAAACTCAGCATTGAATATCACTAGAATAGGTGTCACATTTTCCAAATGGTACATATATCTCTGCCGGGATTGAATCCCTTCATGTTTTTCTATTCTTTCTAACCAGTGGGCTATGAACTCACTACTGTTGTTCCAGCCTTGGGGTTGGATGAGCAGTCAAACATGAATAAACCTGGGCTGCTTTTTCTCTGGCTGTGCTGATGCTCCTTGAAGAAAGCCAGACTGCTTCACCAGTCTTTCTGTTGTCTGCCCAGTGAGTGCAGCCTATTCTCAGGCTCTGCTTCAGGGCCTAAAACTGGGACCATTTGTTCTGACCAACGTGACGACTTGTAAGCTTTTCTTGGCTCAGAAAAGCAGCTTAAGGGACTTGATCTTTGGTCTGGTGAGCCCAGCTAGAGCATGCACACGTGCTGGGGCACGCCCCCCGCCCCAGCTCCCCATCCCCCAACCCCATCCCTGCTCCAGGCCACCCGGTGCTAGTCCTTAATAGCCTAGCTTGGCTTTGGCTTATCTAACGATGGTGTCAGAGGAAGTAATTGACAGGCTGATGGGATGAGCGGAGGGATAGGTCAAACACACCTGACTAAGGGAAGCAGCACGCAAGCCTGATCCACACTCCCACTGTGAGCGTTTCCATCCTGTAATTAACACAGTGAGACACGAGCCAGTATCAGGATGGGATATTTGCACCAGCCACCACAAACATTCAGATGGTGACAAATTGTGGCTGTGGCTAGAAGTCTGCCTCCTCTACCAGCCTCTGTTGGCAGGTGCCCAGCTGTAATGAGGAGGTCATATTCTGTTTTTCAAGGTTTAGCTGACTCACAAAATAGTGAAAGTACCTTGTTTAAGCTGTGTGGCACCTGCCCACTGGGTTGCCAGATTTTCTGACAAACTTGACATAGATTGGCACTCTCAGTGGGCCAAGTCACATAGCTTTTTAAGAGAAGCACTTGCCCTTAACATCAAGAGATTGAAAAAATCCCTAAGCCTAAAGAGAAATCATATAGATCAAACAGACCAGATTTCCCAAATTACTAATACAGCAAAATGGGAAACACTGGAGGACATGAAACAAGGAGGACAAAGCATTATATTATAAAAGGAGGAAAGGATGAACGAATTATCAGACATTTTGGAATGTTAGCATCCTGTTAATATAAGCTCAGTACTTCCAGTAGCTTCTTCTTGCAGTAGAGTCTTCTGAACTTGGCATGTGGCAGTTTTTCTTTTATGAATCAGCCTGTTATGTGGAGAAGAATCGTTGCATCTGTCAGTTATCATTATCCACAATCAAGTAATCTGTTTTCCTTTGCTGTAATTTCAATATCAAATACTATAATTTGAGACTGAAAGCAGCTGCTTGAGTGCCTAGTGAGAACTCTGATACAAGGAGTGCAGACTTGTACAGTTCTGTGGACCTATTCCCACCGGCTTGCTGTCAGATAGTTGAAGACAGTGTAAAATCAGAGGTCACAATTATTTTGCCTCACATGCTCAGAATCCATTCCCACACAGACAGGTGTAAAGAAGGCCCCACACGGGGGATTTGATGTCGGCACTTGAAGGCTCACCCATCACTCACATCTCGTCTCGCTATTCTGACCCTTGACTCAACTTATCTTGCCGCCTTCTTGTTGTGCCCTTATCCTGCAAAAGTGCATCCGTACAGCTTTCTGTGGAAGGACAGTGTAGCCAAACGGAACAAGGCCGGACAAGCATATGGGCCTTAGTCAGCAGGTTTAAGGCCTGGGCTGTCTGACTCAGAGCTTGTTTAGTTCTGACTGACTGAAATAGGACATATTCAGTGAAATCAGTTTTTTTTTGAGGTGTTTAAATTAATCAGCTTGAAACAGGGACTGTATGTTCAGGCTGTACTGCAGTACTCTGCGAAGTGTTCAGTTCCTCCCGTGCAGCGTGTTGTTCAACCTTGTGCCGTTAACGACATGGTGTCAGGCTTGTTGATAAGCCCCCTTTGGTTAAATTGATGAGGCTACATACTGTTACATACTGTTCCAGGAAGAAATGCTCTTGTTTTCCTTCCTCCTTCCTGGAGCAGCTTGTCACGTTAACATCCGAGCTAACTTAATCTGTACCTTAAGGGGAGAGAGAGAGAGAGAGAGAGAGAGAGAGAGAGAGAGAGAGAGAGAGAGAGAGAGAGAGAGAGAGAGAGAGGAGAGAGAGAGAGGAGAGAGAGAGAGAGAGAGAGAGAGGAGAGAGAGAGAGGAGAGAGAGAGAGAAGAGAGAGGAGAGAGAGAGAGAGGAGAGAGATGAAGATAGAGAGGGGGAAAATAGAATGCTGGTTGAAGACACAAGACGGACTCAATTAGGCTAAATCTGACTATGGCTTCTATTTTTAGCTGTACAGCTGGGGAAAAAGGGGGAAACACCACTGCCTTCTGACCAATCATAGAGGTTAGCTTTCACCAATGACAGCGGTGAGAGAAGAAGCAGTGGGGGGAGTCTCCACCCCTTACTCCCGCAACAGCTACCTCACATCCTTACTCATCATCAAAGCATGTAGTGAGCATCATGATTTGCCGTTTCCCCTGTTAAGAACCGAAGACTTAACCCAGTGGAACAACCTACGTGCCAACTGGGCTAAGTGACTTAACAAGATGCGTGAGTGGTTTAACCTGGGTGAGGGAGAAAGGTGAGTGTGTGTGAGTCTGCGTTTTGAACGCACAAATGTGTATCTGTGCATTAAAGGTTACTGTGGAATATTTGGATTGCATTGCCTACCCGATTGTCTGCTGGATGTATTAAAACACATCCACGACTGTAAAGAGGATGTAGTCCGACAAGGCCAACCCCCTCCACACACACACACACACACACACACACACACACACACACACACACACACACACACACACACACACACACACACACACCACACACACACACAACCAGACACACGCCAAACCCTACCCTGCCCCCAGAGCCAACATCTGGCTGAATTGCCCTGGCCTTTACACCAGTCCCATTTTAGGAGCCATGCCATATTGGAGTTTTAATCCAAAGCCTCTGCCCTCATCCTTTGAGTTACACAGGGCTACAGGGGAAAGGTGAGGGTTGTGGGGGCATCCTGTTGCCATAGGGGTATCCCCAGTTTGAGTAGGTTGTTGCATGTCGCTCATCCACTGTCAGGAAATAAATCCAGAATGCCCCAAAAAGGAGTCAGGCAGATGGATTGAGATGTGTGTAGTTTGTGCATGATCTATGTGCGAGTGTGAATTAAAGGAATTTGTGTCATTTGCCAAAGACACTTCACTCGTTTGTCTTTTACGTGTCATGATTCTTGTACAGTTCAATCTAAACCCATGTTCCCCTCCTCCATCTCTCTTCCCCTCTGTCCCACTAACTCCATCCCTAGACCCTCCCCCACTCTGGCTCTGTTTCTATGGTCATCCCTTTCGTTAACTCCATCTCTTTGTCTCTCGCCTCCTTTCTTTCTCTCTCTCTCTCTTTCCCAACCTTTGTCAGTAGAGCAGATTAAAAGGCAGTGTGCACGTGTGAACTAATCCATGTGTTAGTGATGGGTTTCAGCCCCAGAGTCTCTCGGCCCTCCCATACAGTGAGCCCCCCCCACCCACCTCTCTCTCTCTCTCTCTCTCTCTCTCTCTCTCTCTCTCTCTCTCTCTCTCTCCTCTCTCTCTCTCTCTCTCTCTCTCTCACGCTGCACGTGTGTGTGTGTACATGTGTGAGCACGTGCTTATGTGTGTGACTCCTCTAAGAGGGCAAATTGCTGCCCTATTCGTTCGTCCCTTTCCTCTCAGACTCACTCATCCTTTGCATCATCTCTGTGTCCTCTGTTTCCACTTTATCCCAATCTGTTCTCCATCCCTCTTTTGCGCTGTTGCTATGCATCATGACTGATACTGGTAGTGGCTTGGAGCAGCTTCAGCGGGTTTCGCGTGATAACGGTACTGGTCTGCCTAGCAATCAACTGTGTGTCACTTTATTTGCTACTTGCAGCATTGGGATTGGTTTAGCAGGGGTGTGGTGGGTTTCTGCAAGTCCACATTGATTTTTGAAAGGGGAAAGTGAGGGTTGTGGGGCAGCCTGTTGACATAGAGGTTTAGGAGGGGTGTGGTGGGTTTGTGGTGGACTCCCATTAGCATTTTATTGCCCCCACTTTCCAGTGTGGTTTCAGACCTGAATCCATATGCATTTTCACACTGAGCTTTGATGAAAAAGATGCTCTCTCTCTCTCACTTCCACACACTGAATGTCTTTTTTTGGGATTGAGGTCACAACTGCCTAAATGCTCAGAAATATCAAAGTCCCATTCCCACCCACATGCACCAATGCATTTTTCCCCCCTTTGCATTTCCTTTTTGTTCCCTGCCATCTAGAATCCAGAATAGAATAGAGCAAAATAGCCTTTATTGAACAATGTCCAACAAAATTACAGTGGCACTTCCCTCTAAGGTGCTTGTGTGTAATAAATACAAAAAAAGAACAGAAAAAATATATAAAGAAATGAAAATATGAAGTAGAACCAGAACACAGGTCATCATTCAGCATAGTTGCAGTAAAATCACAAGGCTTGATAATAATTGTTTAATTTGCTGGACAAGAAAGCAGTTGCTGTGTGTGGGAGAGAGATGAGCATTCCCCTCATTCCTCAGCCCTGTTTGTCAAATTTAACAATTGACTGTCAGTTTGGACAATGTAATAAAATCCTCAGTGGATGATTGAAAAGTTGAGGACGTGGGCCACAGGCCGTTATATAGAAGGCAGGTGAGAGCGTTTTCCTTTTCTGAAGAGCATCTTAAGTGTTATGGTTTGTTCTTATTCACTGTCAGGTGATTAAAAAACTTTAGCACAGCTTTTCAACCTCTTAAAGCTGAAGTAGACTTATGAGCACTTACCTGCTGTCACTGTCAAAACAGACACAGAGCAGACTATTACTGGCTTAGTTCACTTAGTCCTCTGTCCTTTGTAGCTCTGTGAGTAGAGCTCGGCTCTTAATCTTTCAGGGTTAGGGGTTAAATTTCCACTGGTGCCACCCATGTGTAAAATACATGCACTCGTGACATTTGGGATGAATGCGCTTAACACAAAGCATGCATGTTTCTCATGTTTTTTCTAGTAGTTAGTTAGTATTTGGTTAAACATGTCACATTTGAGTCGGAACTTGAAACGAACACAGTAGACTTTAGTCGTTTCTGCCGCTAAACCAAGTGAAACTCCTGACAGACTGGCTCCGGTTTGTGCCTGTGGCTAGTTTCTGGGCAGATTACACAGACAGAACACTCCTCTTCCTCCCCCACTCTCTATATCTCTCGCCCTTTCTATGTCGCTCTGACACTCTCTGCATCCATCCCATCTGTCTGTGTTTCATATAGAAGATGAAGGAATCATCAGTCTGTCAGAAGGAAAAAAAGAGAGAGTGCCTACAGTTGCTGTTGGGCAAAGATTGCTCTAATCTTGTGTGTGCGTGTGCGCGAAACGTGACCGACTGACTGACTCGTCATCAGTGGACGAAGTATAACTTTCAGCAGACCAGCCTCAGTGTCCAGTCTCACATTTGTTTGCTGTTGCCTTGGCAACTCTTGTAGGTTTCAAGAGTTAGTGGTGTAGTCCAGTTCATTGTCCAGTGGGTATTAATGATGAGTGACGCGTCATGTGCCGTCCATCTGTGGGCTGATGCTTAAACCATCTTCCGCAGGAAGGGAAACCTAGAATAATGATTTTGCCATCCATATCCAGACCTATTTAACGTATAGGCTTGTCTCCATTTGTCATTTCCTGAACCTGCCATTTATAGCCCAGATAATAAAGCTGTAGTTGGCTAAAGCAGATAACATGGGCTCCAGATTTGCAGCCAGGCTGTAGGCTCATTGATGACTGTTCCAGCAGTCAACCTAGTGAGTGGTGATTTCCCCTGTTTAAAAAAAAACCTATTCAGTCAGGTGCCACTGTCTGTATGGGTAAACATGTGACCTTGGCTGCAAACTGACAGCAGTCATGTGAGAGGAGAGAGAGAGAGGGGGAGGGAGGGGGAGAATGACCCCCCCCTCACCCCTCACCTCCATGAAAAAGAGAATGAGAGAAAGACATAGGAGGCATAAAAAGAAGAGAATCCTAGAAGAGGCATCTTTATCAGAAAAAAACAACTCAGCTCTTTGTGTAAACCCAGCAAACCAGTAAACAAAGATGGTGAGCAAACACAGAGGGCCGTTGTGGTTCCTGTAATTGCCATGTAATGTAATGCATAGGGCACAGTTGTTTTTGTTGTTTGTTTGTTTGTTTCTTTCAGGATTATTTACACTCTTTGCTCACTTGAAAATGAAGCCAAATGGAGCTACTTCATTTTATTGTATTTCATTGTCAGTGAAATGAAATTAGCTGAAAATGGTCCAGAGTTTTTGAATGCACTCTGGGTTCAACATCACTTTCTACAGTCACATCAGAGCACCATGGGAAGCAAATGTATGGGCTGCAATGTGGGTTGAGCCCTGCCCCTTTCCATGTATATTACATGTCACCATCTGCAGCGTATGGATCAGTGTACCACATGTTGTTTCACTATGTATGATCTGTGTTTCGGCTGTGCGACTGCCTCTGGATCAGCTAGCATCTCACGCTTGCTATTTTTAACCATGAAATAATGGGTCTGGAACGTTTTGGAAAATAATGCTCAAAGCACAGAAAGGAAAAAAAAACATCTGTGCCCACATTTTCTGTGTTTGATTTAATTGTCCTCCTGCACATAGTGAGTTAATTTGCCATTGAGTTGATGTAGTACTCAATGGACATGGCTTAGTCTACTCTAAATGAGGCTTTGCATTACAAAATGCTCTAATCACTCCAATAATCTTTGACATCACTGTTAATCATGATTTGCGGCTGCCTTAAATGAGCCTCGACACTAGAGAAGGACTAAGGCAGAAGAAGAACAATAGAACTCCCTCATAAAGTCAAGTTCTTTTTTTTTTTTCCTCCCTAAGAGGCCCTATGTAATGATGTCTTAATTTCCTTTCGCATGTCAGTTTAGGAGATTTACCACTGAGACGGTCATTGGTGATGTGTAATTAGAGTAATAACTGGGTGTAGGGTCAGATTTCCTCTCCCTCCACACATATTAGAAGTAGGTCAAATTGGGAGGGTGTGTGTGTGTGTGTGTGTGTGTGTGTGTGTGTGTGTGTGTGTGTGTGTGTGTGTGTGTGTGTGTGTGTGTGTGTGTGTGGATGTGTTAAATGGGTTTGAGAGAGTGGGGGATTTGCCAAAGAGAAGTGTATTGACTGGTATCTGGGCTGGAAATCTGACCCTCCCCTTTAAGAGCATGTCCAGTAATTATGTCAAACATCTTGGATAGCCTGAGAAGTTATCCATTATTTACATATTCACAGGTTTGGAATCTAGGGCAGCCATTTTTTTCCCTCCAACGCTCAGGCTTGGACTAATGGTGTTGGTTCCAGTGGAGTTTGAATGAAAAATAAGCAGAAACTGGGGTTTGCTTTGTCACTGCTGTTTTCAGCTGCTTTTGTTTCCTGAAGAGAAGAAAAAAAATACTATTCTGTCTGTGTCACTCTTCAGGTCCAGGTGTTCTTTTATTGCCATTTATTTTATTCACACACAAAGAACACTTGCATGAATATGCATTTTCCTTTTTCTCTGCTCACCAGTGTCTCCTTTCAATACTCACTGCCCACAGGAAACGTCAGGACTTACATTTGCACAAATTTGTCTGTTGTTCAGACACAAGATAATCAAGCCAGGCTCTGAGTTTGTTTAAGTAGTAGATCAGACAGACTTGTGTACACAGACATCAAGTAATGCAAAAGTAAGTAAATGTAAAGAAATGAAGATGAATTACTCTCAAAATAACATCACTGAGATATGGATGGACAGAAAGGATGATTAGATTTTTTTTAGCAGCATGTAGAGATTCAAAGAACTCATGGGCTGTAAGGTTATTATGTGTACTTATGTGCAACTAAATACATTTTGTAAGTGGGTGATAATGGATTAAAACACACAGCTTGCTTTTTGACAATCGGTGTCAAAACAGCTGAAAGTTTTTCCCATCCAGAGTCCTAATATCGAGACAGCTAGTGCTTGCTTACAGACTGTGAATCACTCTGGAGGCTTGTGTGTGACCAGTCAGCAATGGTCAGCACAACAAGAGTTACCCTGAAAGATCCTTGCCTTTAGAAAGTTTAGTTTCCTAGGAGCAGGGGAGCCTAAGTGAAAGACTGGAACAAGGCTCCTACAGTCGAAATACAAGTGAAGTTTCCAAATTTCATAAAACAAATTCCTGTGTTAAAGCTGCTGGGCTTGAAAAGGCCCAGTGTGTACAGTTTATCACCTTCAAAGACAAGACAGTCATGTGTTGGTACTTTAACAAGACTGAGGATGTGTACAAATGAAAATACAAAAGCTGCCTGTGTTCGTGTCTGTGCACATGTGGGCTTCATTTTCAGCTTTCTGTTCTCAGTATACTCACACTTCAGCCTCTCATCATCCTGCCAGAGTCATTGGAATTTTTTCAAGACGTTACAGCAGTGATTGCTCTTGTCATCTTGATGATGTTGGAATTATAGCTGTTTTTTTCACATCGTACTGACAGTGTAGTTTTTGACTGCAGAGATATAGTATCATATATGAGAATATGCGTGTATGCATGTATATATTGCTGCGTGTTTGCCCTTCAGTGTATCCAAAGGCACGTGCGCTCCGTGTGTGTGTGTGCATGGCTGGTGCAAGGGCAAAGGAGGAGATTGCAGAGCTGTTGTTCTCTGAGCTGACAAGAGATGTATGATGTGTGTAGGTTCTGTAAGAGCTGTGGTGGGCAGCTCTTCAAAGTGCTTCTTCTAAAAAGGACTCCACTTCAATCAGTTTGGAGGCAGTTTGACGCATTTCAGCAACAAGTGAGACAGCTACAGGGAGATGGAGAGGGACAGTGGTGCAGAAATTACAACTTGTTTTATATATATATACACACACACACAAAAGTTGTCAGATTTACAAGAGAAATGCAACGTGTGCCTGCGGTTCATGGGGAGTCAGCATGAGAGAGGAGGGTGGATGAGGAGGAAAGGTGTGGTGCAGTGACCCGGGGCCGACTGGCTGCTCGCTCACATGTCAAAGCCAAAAGGCAGAGCTGCCTGCCTGCGTACCCATCTGGGGCCCATCAGGAACACAAGCAAGCCACAGGAACACACACATATACACAAACATGGAGACACACACGCACACAGACATACATACTGGGAGAGTGGAAGTGCCCCATTGTCTCAGGAGGAAAGGGAAGGCTGGCTGTGTCAGCGGTGAACCTGCAAGTCCTGCCTCGCCAACATGCCTTTCTTTATATATACATATCTCCTCACTCTTTTTGTTAGTTACCAAATACAGACAACATTAAAATCATAAACAGACTACATGTTGATTGTTTTCCCATCAATAAATCCTGAGAAGGCACCAGAGATAATCTCCTTTGTATGCTTCAGTGAATCTCCTGCAGAGGCCCATGAGGGGCAGTAAACATTATGAACTGCAGGAAGAGGAAGGTAGATATGACATGCAGTATGCAAACAAATTAAGATTTAGTACTACAGTGAAAGAACTGCACAATCTTTCATGGTGGTACAATTGCTGTATGTTCAGAATAGTTTCATGATGTTTCAGGGTCATTTCTGAACCAAGCTGCCATTTATGTAGACTTTATTGTAAATGAGATGCATGAAAATTAGCTAACCACATTCACAAATGAAAACTAAACAATCCCTTTGTAAGGCTCTTTTATAAACATGTTTACAAGCTGTGAGCGTTTACTCTGAGTTCCAGGTAACTCCCATGAACTCGTGGGGGATCAGCAGCAGCTTTAGATGTGGTTTCCTTTGAATAGCCAGTTACATTATAAATCGATCTGTATTAAGGCTCAGCTCCACAGAAGCTCACTGCCTCTCTGCCAGAGAGAGCGTGGGATTTCCAAAGCAGCTGTTTGCTAAGTTATACCTGGAAAACAAACAGAAGCCAAATGAAACATGCTATTATGTTCTCTTATATTCCCAGGAATCTCTCACTGCTGAACACATAGAAAAAGAGTTGTTTTGCCTGTGTTGTCTTATTGTCGGTGAGGGATTTGATATCCCTGCTGTGCGTGACAGTTTGGAGCACAGGTCCTGGTAGCAACTGGCCACGTGTTATGTAATCCGCCACAGATGGAGAGTTCCCCATTCAGGCAACCTACAGCTCGTTGTGCCATTCATTAAACACTGCAGTATAAAATGGACACTGATAACTTGCGCTAGTGTTGGCCTGTAATAGAGAAATATTACTTTACTCATCCTTCCATCAGTTGATTAATTGAGAAAATAATCTGCAGATTAATCAATAAAAATTAGTTGCTGCCCTAATTTAATTTTTATTGTTTCTTCGAATTACTTTATTTCTCAGCTTAATGAGTATAAGTAACAAAAATATGACCCTGTGTGCTGACTTTGACGCTTGGACTTGGACTGTTTTTATATCTCCGCTTGACATTTTAAAGACGCTGCATATTTTATATTTTTATAACCCACAGTTTGGCTTATATTGCTATATGTCATGAGGAACTTCTGGCTCCTCAACAAGCCTCTGCTTGGAGAGCAGTTGAACCCTTGACGAAAGTGATCCCACATCAGCCACACTAACAGTTCACTCTGCCTGTGATCCAGTGATGGGACATCCTTTAACCAAGTTTACTTAACCAGTCCTGAGTCCTTAGCATCTGAGGACATGAAGTTATGGGGCTGCACAGTAAATCCATAGCGGTTTATGTAACTAGCACCAGTCTTTTTTAAGAACTCGGGGAAAAAGTAGGCTCTGTTGCCGGTTGCTGTATTACATGGCTACAAGAGGGCGGAGGCAAAGAGAGATTCTGGCTGCAGCATGCAGGTATTTATGGTCACAAGCCGCCACTCATATTGTAAGCTGCAAATGGCTTAAGCTCTTTTGCTGTGGGTCTACATGATAAACAGGCCTTTTCAGGGATTGGATACCTGTCCCTGGGGCCATCACCAGTAGCTCTTAGCCTCTGACCTTTAACCCTTCAGTGAGATAGCAGCGCTGGTGGTGCAGACTATCATGATAAACATGTCTCTGCCTCTAGTTTCCTGCGGCTCCAGCGAAGTAATCGGCAGGTTTTTCACCCAGAACCGCTCATTTGAAAAACTTGCTGAGAACGAAAGTTCCAGTTTGACTTTTCATCAGCAGACAGTGCACCAGTGCGATGGCCATGAATTACACAATAGAACATACTGTTCCTCCGTCACTCCTCCTAATGCATTTTGGGGCTTCCTTGCCCTCTGTAGTTATCAGAGTGTTCCACAGTAGAGCACGTCATGCACCCAGAGATTAGGACAAATGCCATGCAGGCGTCTCGCATGTCTGTCTATCAATAAGAGGCACAGTGAGGGTGTTTGAATGCTGCCAGCCAATAGCATGTGTTGCTGTAAGAGGAGACCACACAGTACATAAGGTAGCTGTGAAAAGGACAGAAAGGTGCTGCAAGGGCCGACAGCGTGGCAGACTACTTCCTCCCCCTCATCATCACCATCATCATCATCATCACATGGGTGTGGGACGATGTTTGTGGTTTCACACTGACTCTGCAAAAAGTGGTGATTCAGCAGCCCGACAAACGACGCCTCACACCACAGTCACTAATAGAAGTCTTAGTGCTAACAACCATAATGGGATATTTTAGGTCACAGGCACGGCTAGAAACGCAGTGATACTCTGCAGTGCACTCTGTGCGGTCGGCGTACCCCTGCTTCCTCCGTACATTCGTTATGTCAGTGGGTCAGAGGGGAGAGAAAGGAGGGTGAAAGAAGGACAGGAGTGGTTGTAAGTGGAGGTTATCTCAAGTTGTCTGCTGAGATGGTTGTTGTAATATGCATGGGAGTGGAGGAGAAGGTTGTGGTCTCCGGTGTCTGGAGTTTGTTAACTCGACGCCTGAAAGGCCAGACAGACAAGAGACACAGGCCCATATGTGATACAAGTGTGTCATCTGGCAGTCCGTGCCCATGTGTGGAAAAAAACTGTTTGTATTTGTGACTAAGGGGGGAAAAAAAGTAAGAGTAAACAGGATGTCCTTGCAGTGTGTAAAAGCTTTGAAACTACAAACGGGACATTCAAGAGCAAGTATGTGTTTGTTCTTCCATGTAATGTGAAATTAAATTTGTGTCAGCCTTTCAGCTACAGCTGCACAATAAATAATTTATCGGCATATCAGCAGCGTTGAAACATTCCTTGTACATATGGCCCACTTAATTTGAAAATTCTTGTGTAGCAAAAATGGAAAATTGCTCTAAAATACATTTAATGTCTTGTTTCCACAGAGCGAGGTAATAATCTTAATTACAGCGTTGAACAAAATGGGCAGAATTTGAACCGCTGGGACAAATATTCAGCCACGGTGTCCTCTCTGTTTCCCAGATGGAGCTGCATACATCCACCCAGGCTGCTGTGAAAGAAAACAATGTGATTAATTGCCAGCTGATATCTTTTATTGTGTGTGTGGACTCGCAGGGGAAAGATGGTGGTGTCAGGGCACAGATGTGACAAACACAGATAGACCTTTCACGGATAAGGGGCAAAGCTGGGCTCTGCTCTCCGCCATGAATAGAACTGATTACACAGACAGATGACCTGAGCCAGACTGATAGTCATCATGCAAACTACTAAACTGGAAACGTGTTTGTGTCTGTGTCTGTGTGTGTGTCTTGTGACCTCCCAACTTTTAGCTCTATAGACTGTATCAGGGCACCTCCTCGTTCACTCACCAGACATGCAGCATTCGTCTTGTTCACGTAACTTAAGCACACAGTCACGCATACTGTACTGGTGTAATGGCTTTGCTCTCCTCTCGTGTTCTTATCAGCACCATCCATGCGTAGCTTAACCTCCCCTCCACACACACACACACACACACACACACACACACACACACACACACACACACACACACACACACACACACCTACAGACAGACAGACAGACAGATATACTCCAGCCAGCGCTCACATGTCTCCACCAGTCTTAAAGCAGCAGAGCGTAGCACAGAGCAGTCTAGCCCAGAGAAGTCGGTGTGCTGAATTCCTGCTCTGGTCCCTTGGGCTTGTTTCCTTTGGGCTCCCACAGAGATAGCTCCTAAGCCTGACTCTTAATGCTTCTCCACCATTCCCTTCAGGCAAGCTGAAAGGGCAGGTCCTGCTAATGGAGCGCTGATTGTGTTATAGCCACAATTATCTCTCTTTACCTCTTGACTCGGAGCCATTAGCAGGATAGATAGTACCCGGGGCCTGTGTCCAGTCACAGAATAAGGGACTGTCAGAATGATGGAGAGTATGAGTATAGCAGGGTCCAGGAAATGCCATTACACCTTTGCTCCCTGCCCCTCCCTCTCAGCTGAAACTTGTTGTTTGTAATGTAGGCAAGTAACCTGCTGTGTTGCTGAATTATAAGCTGGGGGTTTACGATACATGAGCCGGGTCTGTACCTGGTGGATTCTCAGAAAGAAATACGAGTGTGTCTTAATGAGCCTACATCCCTTGGTGACAGGACACTGCTCACATTGGGTGAACAGCAGTTTTCTTTAAAGGGAAAAAAATCTACAATTAGATACTCTGTTCATGTAAGAAGGCATCAGAGTCTGTATGGAACAGCTGTAAATTTGTTGCTCTTGCTTAAGGTGGGTGTAAAGTCATAAATAGCTTGGCATCTGTGTTTAGCCAGTTAAATGTGTACACGAAAAGAGAGAAATATTCTACAGAAAAATGTAGGAGGAAGAGAGAAGTGAGTTGCATCACCAATAGCTGGTTTAAACTGCGTTTTAGGGGGAACTTTTCCCCCATGAACCTTCTTTGCCTTTGATTTGAGGCTGCAGTGGACTGATTTGAAACTAGATTGGTTAAAATCGCACAAGCTGGACGAGTTCAGTCAGTCGAAATTGACAGGCCCTCCCTATTGTCCACTGTGATTTATCTAATCATTATGTTCCCCTTTCTGTTTCCATCTTTCCTTTGCAGACGAGCTCACCTGCGGCTGTGTCTGGAGCGGTTGAAGGCCCTCATACCCCTGGGACCTGACTGCAACCGCCACACCACCCTGGGCCTGCTCAACAAAGCCAAAGCACACATAAAGGTAAAAGGAAACTAGAGCCACAGTGTGTCCTGTCCTGGATAGTGGTGGCATGACGAATACATGTGACCCCCCCATAAGAGAAAAAAAATTGGCTATAAAACTGAGAAAAGAAAAAAAGCATTGCTGAAGTGACAAGCGAAGGTAATAACATACTGATACAAATGCAAAACGATGCACTGCCATGCATGAAAATAAATCCCTGCTTGGATTTTATTTGTCCTGACCTTTGCTGCCAGATTCAACTACTGACCACTGGGATCACTGTTAATACGTAATTTATTTGTGTCGCTGCAGAGGCTTAACATGTGGTTACTGACTGCATTGTGGATTTTTATTGCAGTGTTGATTGACCAGCTGTTTTCATCACAACACCAGTAAGAATCGTTTCAGCTTATGGACATGTAACTGGTGCAATAGAATAAATCCATTGAAGGGAACACCTGCATTGTTGTGCCTCTGTAATTGAAGGATTTAGCTGTAGATGTTTTTTTAAATACAAGTACATCCATAAATAAATCTGTCCAAATGTTTCAACAAATTGTGACGTGGATGTGTAAATATGACACATTATGGAAACAAACTTCAGCCAAATTTTAACCAGTGTTCAGCTGGTCACTGGTGATAATTTCCCTGCCCGATAATCCAAGCTTGAGGAGCATATAACACGTTAAGACATTCTGCTTCACGCCTTCCCATCCACTTTAAAAACAGGCATGTGACTGCCTGAGATTGAGCAGTCTGCATATGAAAAGTCCTGAGTAGCGTGCATTCACATAACAGAGAGGGGAAGCACAAAGCCGATATTGTTGTTGTGCAGCGCCCCCCCCAACACACACACACACACACACACACACACACACACACTACTACTACTGCCACCACTCTGCACTTCTGCTGCTGTCAACTTGAGTCTCTTCAGCGCTTATTGATGGCCTATTGTTTTGGTCTGTCGTTGGGAGTCACGCTCATCACTGTCGGCGACCGTGACATAAGGCTACAAGGTTAGAGCCCAACACGGCTGTATCAGTCCCTGCCACGGCCCTCGCTTATGTTGTAATGACACAAGAAGTAAACAAAGGCAGTGAGCGAAGAAGTCAACATAGCGTAAACAAGGCAGGTGAGGAAAATCATTTAGGAGTTTCAGGGCTGGCAGGAGAGAGAACCGAGGGGACACAACAAGTTCAGTGGTTGAATGTTAAAACAGGTTATGGGGAGTGGTTGTGTGTTTGTATCCTGACAGCCTTTTGATATGAAAGGAATTTCCTTACAGACTAACAACATCTATATCTTCAGGATCTCAGCATTCTTCTGCTCTCCTTCTCTCACTCTTATCTGCTTTATATTCTGTCTTGCCCGCACTCTGTCCTTCTATCTCTGCTCCCATCTACTATTCTTGTCTCACCTTTTTCTTCATTGTCATTTTTGTCTGCTCTTCCCCCCCTTTCTTACATTCTTACATTTATCTACAGGCTCTAGTCTCACCCTGGTCCCTGGTACACATAGTTACCCTTCTCTTTGTCTCTCCTGTCTCTTGCCCATGTCAGAAACTTGAAGAGGCGGACAGGAAGAGCCAGTACCAGCTGGAGTCTCTGGAGCGTGAGCAGAGGCACCTCCAGCGCCAGCTGGAGCTGCTGAGAGGAGGCAGCGGTGCTGCAGCCCAGAGCAGCCCAGGAGAGGGGGAGAGGATACGCATGGACAGTGTGGGCTCCACCCTCTGCTCCGACCGCTCTGACTCTGACCAAGGTGAGTAAGCCAGCAGTCCTTAAACAGGATTTTTGATTTAGTGACTCTGAGGCCATCAAAACCCTCAAGCTGCTCTCGGGCTAATTTTACGACACTGAGGTTTTACTGGTCAGAGCCCCTCTGGGACTGTATGTGAAGTGAGGTGTTGCTGAAAATAATTAACGGAGATTTCCTGGATAAGAGGTTTAAAATGAAAATGCCTTTTGAATTTTTTTTTTAAAGTAAACTTTGGGATACGTTGACATTAAGAAAAAGATTGCATGTTGAGATCCTTATCCTTAAAACAGCCTCAGCTTCCTGACACTACTCTGTTTTCTACTGCTCCATGTGTCATTGCCACAAATGTACTGCATGGAATTTGTTTCTTAGTAGTCACTGTTAATTTGTGATTTTTTTTTTTTTTATTCTTCCTCTTCCCCGTTTCCATCATTCCGTTCTCGGCTGCAGAGGAGATCGAGGTGGACGTGGAAAGCACGGAGTTCTCCCATGGAGAGCTGGACAGTGTGAGCACAGCCAGCACCAGCGACCTGGATGACCACAGCAGCCTGCAGAGCATGGCCAGTGACGAGGGCTACTCCTCCTGCAGCGTCAAACTTGCCTTCTCCTCCTAGAGCCCCACTACCGCCACCACCTCCCCGCCAAACCCACCGGCCCTCCCATCTGTTTACCCATCCAGCCATGCCTACATACATATACCTAGTCACCTCAGGCGATGGCCAGGCCCCTAGCTAACGGCATTCCCGTCACTCTGAGCAGCGGCCCCTTCCTCCTGCTTCTAGCCTTTTAGTTGCCCCCAATACCGACACCAGGGACCCAAACACAGTGATGTGAGACTGTCAACTGGTTTTGATCTTCCTGTAAAGGGAGATCAGAGACTTGGTTGATACAAAAAAAAATCATAAATCTTCTTAATTTTTAAACCCACAATGAACCACCCCAAAATGAATGATTGATTTTATTTTATTTTATTTTATTTTATTTCTTTTCTTTCCTCGAACCGTCAAATCTCTGAATTTTTTTAAAAGATTCACAATCCCTAATTTGATCCAAAATGCACTTAAATTCACATAATATTGAAATAATTCAGAGTTTCTGTTCGGTTCTGTCTCCTGTGGGTGCATGTGTGTGTTGAGCTGATCCTGTGTATCCCATCTTAATGTTCTGGTGTTGGGCCTGGATAAACGGGAGCACATCTAATCTGGACTTTAATGAACACTGTGGGTGAACTTTGCCATATCAACACAGCTTGGTTCCTGATAAACATCCCTCCAGCCCTGAGTTTAATCTTTGTCTTATTGTTTTTTCATTACATCTGCTCGACACCGCAGAAGCTCGGACACTCCAATTGGTGCTATTGTGAAACAAACCAACGGGGAAGCAGATCAGATCCACCACCACTAAGCTTGTAAAGCAAACAAAGCGTGTCTGCCGTGATTGTTTCCAACCAAGCATGGAGGAAAACAACCACAAAAAAATGGAGGAAAAAAAAAAACATTCCCGTCGAATGTGGGTGCTCAGTGCATTTTCAAAGAGTGGAAATTGTAACTTTGTGTGTGTGTTTTGTTTTGGTTTCTTCCCCCTCGACAAGCAGCTACAACAAGCCATCCTGCACTTGCCTACTTTAGAGCTGTCCATAGAAACGGCACAAACCAAGACATAAAAAGAATTAAAATAAAAAAAAAACAAAACACAAAAAACAGCAGCAACAAGGAAAAAGTCCAAACAACAACAACAAACTTTGGAATAGATGTCCATCCTTTTTCCAGCAGTAACAAGCAATAACTCTTGTAGTCGTTTTTGTCTCGTCCGTTTGAACTCCTTCCCATTTTTTTCTCTTCTCCCTAAAGACTCGTGTGACCGTCCAAAAAAGCAAATTTCTTTTTTTTTTTTTGTACATACAAATAGCTTAATAAATTAAACTTTAAAAAGGAGTTTAAAAAAAAGGTAGAGCTCATGAATAGAACTATTGCCTTTGTTGCTGTTTGACCTGTGTTTATTGAGCATTATAAATTAAATTTTTGGAAAGATTTTGTCCTCTTCAGAGTGACAGTGGATGTGGCATGGACACTATTTTTTATTTTGGTCAGTTTTGTTGATGGAAATATTCGAACGTTACTCATTCTGTTGCTGCCCTGAGAAGAAAAAAGTTGCTCTTCAACGTGATAAAAACAACAGAACAACTTCCTGAAAAAAGTGACGCTGTAGGACTGTTGGAGAATGCTGAGTTTGTGTGGCACTCTTTTTATTTATTTGACTTTTTACCCCCCTCTCTCTCTCCCTCTCTCACTCTCCCTCTCTCCCTCTCTCTCTCTCGTTTATAATGTTCATGAATGAGGGATAAAAAGCTGCATATGGCATTCCACTGGAGGTCAGGTGATCTGTGGAGGAAACGTCTGAAGTGTGGGGAGAAGAAAACAGGTTGTATGATGTCACTGTTCGCCACTCCACTGGTGTTAAGGGTTGCACTTCAACCACAGTTCTCTTTATTTTCTTTTTTCTCCTTTTCACTGTCATTTTCAGCTCTCATGAACCCTTTTGTTTGTGAAAGAAAAAAAACCCAACACCGCCCTTTTGAATATTTATTTCTCAATCCCTCAACAAACACAAGCAATGGGGAAAAAGAAGTTAACTTATTTTGGTTCTGTCTTATTTTTTTCCCTCTTCTTGATGCTTATTCCTCATTCCTTATTTTAAGAAGTGTATATTTTATGGGTTATTGTTATTATTATTTTTTTTTTCTTCTCTTGGGTGGGGAGGGTGGGAGGGGATAAGAAAAAAAAATGTAGCCGTTTTGTTTTCGTTTCTCTGATGTTTTATTCAATGGACACTTGAAATGTAATTGGCCCCTAAGCTGCTCCTAGTGCTGAGCCTCGCCTGTTTAGAGTCACCAGCCTTGTCCGGAGCTGACTCCCCCACCTCTTACACTATGCCTGTGATAATAAATTCAGATCTGAAGCAGCTAGATAAGCTCATAGACAAAATGGCGGAACCTCCATGCCCAGCCTGCTAATAGAAGGCTGTCTGGTTGGTTTTGGGGTCTGAGCTGAGGACGGGGGCGTAGGAGGGGGTGGCTTTTTCTCCACAAGGTTTATTGATAGCCAAGACTTTACTGGCAAATATTGAGCCGGCTACTACACAATAAAAGGGGTCTAAAACTCCACTTTCCTCTATTTAGGAGGATTGTAGTCTCTATTAGACTTGTGTTTTAGTTGACAAAATGTGTCTTACATTTACAAGGCCTCCGACTGAGGATTTAAAGAAAAAAATAAAGAAGAACAAATCCTTTGGTTTCTCTGAAGGACATCATTAAGGCGTAGAGTTTGACATGTAAGCTCTCTGCGGAGCTCTGTTGAGGTTGTTGGACTTGGCACTGAATCAGAAAGTCACCACTTCTGGTGCTTGATTATTAAAAAAAAAACAAAACAAAAAAAACAAAAACAAATGCCAAAACCACCTCAGAACACCTCAGTGTCCTCTCTCTTTATTGCTCTCTCACTCTCTGAGGGACAGTTTACATTTACTCTGCCCCCCGTTTAAGTTATTAACCTTCATCTTCTCTTTGTTTCTGTTTTCTTCTTCATATGTTGGTTTTAATGAACCTGCACTGCTGACAGGAAAAAAAGGTCCCATGTTTGACAAATGAATTTCACTCCTTGTGCAGAGCTGGATCAGACACTTGTGTTTTAACTTGCTTGGAGTACAAAATATTTTTTACTACATGGGGACACAAATCTGACAGTGTTGGGTCTGTTATTCATCACAAAAATGTGTGAAAACTCTCTGGCGCTCATTGTATTGTCTCTTGGGGCAAGCTATTCTGATCTTGTTTTCCAAAACGGGATAAAACAAACTATAAGAACTGATTTGACCGAAGCCAGGTCTGTCCTCTCTCATGTCAGTGTACTGTGTGTGTGTGTGTGTGGGTGTGTGTGTGTGTGTGTGTGTGTGTGTGTGTGTGTGTGGGTGTGTGGGTGTGTGGGTGTGTGGGTGTGTGCTCACGTGCTCCTTGTTCTTACTAAGGCTGAGCTTTAGAAAGGCACCTGGTCCACATCTAGTCTGCACTGATCCCACCTGCTACCCAGCACACATCAGACCTGAGAGGAGTCTTTGTCACAAAAGGACAAGTGAGATATAATAACTGGGGGGTGAGGGTCACTTAAACTGCAGCTATATTTTTGCAATCAAACAGACTTGTTAGGTTCAGTGCAGACTGGTCTAGGATCAGCCCAGGTTAGTTGGGAGGTCTGATAAGGAGTTTCTGGCTATGCTGCAAATTCAAAACAATAGCATATCTTCATAAGCTGGTGATCACAAAGCTATATTTTTACCTCTGTGTTTAAGGTTAGGTTTAGACATGGCTTCCTGACTGTGGTTCAGGTTGGGGTTAACTTTTAAAGGAGTGTTGAGTTCCAGTTTTGCAGCTTGGCCAGGAGTGTACCAGCCTGGCAAAGTGGAAGTCGCAGTGTCTTTTGTAAACCACTCTCCATTCTGGCGTCAGTCTCTCAGGAGGCTGACTTTGAGCAAACGGGTCCATGAGGTCAAGTTAGCCGAACCAAACGAGCAGTCCCACGTGGGGAGTCCTGTTGTTCTGAACCTGTGGCCATCCTTTGTAAAACATGCACTCTGATGATGATGATTCTAGCCGTGTAAGTTGAAGATGCAATACTTACAATAAAAACACCAAGATTTGACTAAACCGGACTGTTTATACCACGTTACGTTTCAATGCTGATTGTGCTGCGAAGCGGTGACTCACGCTGATACATCCAAAAATAATTTTTAAGGTCAGGCTTTGACACCGTTCATCATTTTATCTTTCATCCACATGATTCCTACCCACCAGAGTTACAAAGAGTAGCATGTCAAACCAGCAGTTTCTTTGAACAGCGTATTTATCCTCTTCACACTAAGAGACTAATTCAGTCAGAAATTTAGTTCCCAACTTGAGTCACAAGATTAATGTAAGGGCTTGGAAGATGATTGTGCTAACACTGGAACAAAAAAAAAAATGTTTCCACATAGGGATAATATTATATTTTATAACAGTTGTTGATATCCAACCAAATATCTAAGTGGCTCAAGAGCCTCATAAAAATGCAGTGCAGTGTATATTACAAGATAACTGACAGATGTGATGTCAGTGTTTACAGCTGTCAGTACTGTCACTCGTGCAGCCGTCTTCACTTCCTACTTTGAAAAAAAAAACATCTTACTTGGAAGGTTGACGTCATGCAGCTTCTAACTGCAATGCACTCAGTGATACTTTGATTATGTCACCAACCGTTTTATCAAACTGCAGGTGTCACATTAGTCAAAATAGTGTACAGCGTGGGTTAGACTAGCTTCAGCAGTCCACACGTGCGGTAAATCTGTCAGAGATCACATGACGTCTGTGTGACCAAAGGAGGGTTACTTTTTTTTTCTCTCTTTAACAGACCACATGAGCATCCACCACATGTAATATTCCTCTCAAGTGGTCACAGCATGTTGAGAGGCGCAACCTCCCAAGTTGTTCAAAACCACCATGTTACACCGCAGAGAGAGACACGGCAATGATAAAGATGTTTCATCCTCACTGTAATGGTTTAAAGAAGTGATTGCAGAAATACATAACCAGTATCAGCACATTTCATTTGATCTTAGTTAATCTCAGTTATTAATGGAAATTATATATTGATTTTTGACAAAACTACATGATTTTAATTGCAGTAATCACATGAACGTGTCTAGGGTTGATTTTACATAGCACACATGATACAGAGTTAAAACACAAAGGTCAGACATCATTGTTTTTGCGATTTTCAGTAGGAACATTATGATAGAGTCAATCTGTTGACATTCAGTCCCACGATGTCCATGAAGGCTCGTTTATTAGTGTCATGTTCAGTGAAATGCTGCCACTTAGAGGACAAAAACAGTCAGTGGTTTCTGTTGAACAGTCTTCAGCAGCTAACTCAACTTTCTGATCCTGTGCTTTCATTACACAAAAAAGAAAAAGAAAAAAAACAGACTTAATAAAACCCAACAATTCAACTGCTTCAATTCACAAAATCACCACTGGAAACTGTCCAGGGTGACGTCACTATTTCCAAACCGTATTACTGTAATTCAACACAAAATAAACCACTAGGGGGCACAAGAGGCCTGGAAATGCTCTGTATCACACTGATTTCCTGCAGCCTCCACTGTCACAGCTAACTGCCTGTGTTTGTTATGGTATCAGGACACTGACAGCAATCTGCTGAGCACGTCTGTACACTCTGATGAGTCTGTAATGAGCCTTAACCCAAAGATTTTTACTCAGTGTCTTCATGTAACTTTTTCAACAAGACCAACATCTGTGGTGTTGTAGCACTGACACATTTTTTTAATCTTTATATGTAAGCAAAGTATTTTGTTCCATTAATAGTATATGTAACAGAAACTAATCACTGATTCGGTCTCACATTTCCAATTCTGGTTTCAGCCAATTTCACATGTGGTCCTCTGTCTGTACTGTGGCAACGTTACTCTGAATGTACACCAAAAAAAACAGCATGTTGAGCACATTCACAGCAAAGGATAATATGGCTGCAGAGTCCATACACACATTAAGAGCATTAGAATTAATTTTATTAATTTTTCATTCGTTTTATTTTACATCTTGTGTGGTATATTTTTGGCAATGATCTTTTTGTAAGAGTCGGTCAGTTCAAATAGTGACTGAAAAGAAAGCATCTAAATTAGAACAGAGTGATAATGTCTGCAGTGTGAATCTACTTTTAATTGAAAGTTTAACTCCGCTGCTCTGTGTTATGCAAAATGTGCTCCTCAAACTAAAAATATACTTCTCTTGTCACTTGACTGCATTTACTGACACATTGGAGAGTCGGCCATTGTGAAGGCTGGTATGAGACAAGATGCATGAAAGGCCTGCAGGACTGACTCTGACTGTCTGAACACGATATCTTCAGCTACATTTTACTGCACCACTAGGCTGCACTAAAGCACTGCGAATCTCATGGCTCCCACATCAAAGAGCCTGCGAGAGTGAAAAGCGTGAGAAAACAGAAATGTCTTTTATGATAAACAGGATAAACAGATATGTTGCCATATTCACGAAAAATGTACGCAGGCCGGAATTAAATGGGGTGTCTTGATTTGAAAGGAAAGTTTTTGTCTTGTGCAATTCAGCCTCCTGCTCTGAAGGTCGAGGAATTCCAGCAAGTCTGAGTTTCATCATTTCAGAAGGAAGCTGACACCTTTCTGAGAAAATACTGATCAGTAGGGTCACAGTGATACTTGTTTTCCTTGAAAGAAATTAAGTTTACTTATTTAGTAAGTTATGTACTTGGTGAGTGAGCTTGCTATAAAGCAGCTACATAACTCGATCTTTTCATGTTCTGGGTATTTTTTCATGTTCTGAGAGATGTCAAAAAGTAAGCTACAACTTTTTTTTTTTCCTTTAAAAAACATCCTTCAAACTGACAGTTAACAAACTACATTGAAGTAAACAAGCTGGTTAAAGATACAGGAAATTCAAGTTCATGAATTTTTAACCAGTTACATGTTAATTGTGTCAGTGATCTTGCCATCAGCTCTTAGAAATGTCATCAATAATTACTGCCTCCCTGCTGTCTTTTCACTGAACTAGTGGCAGTGACACACAGCATATTCAGCCATGATGAAAAGACCATCATAAAGTCAAAGTCAGTTTACACTGCACTTATGTGTTGACCAGCTTTCACAGGCTCCATCATCTGACACATGGGGGTATTTTTGGTGGCACTTTGCAGTAGAAACCAGCCGTTCAATCAGGGAGTGATTACACCTGAGACTCCAGGGGAAAGCAGTGAGGCAGTAGTTAAACTGGACAGTTCAGAAAGGACCGGGGATTAGAATCACTCGGTGAGAAACAGAGCAGGAATAAGGGTTAAACAGTCTGTAAATGTGCAGGACAGAAATGATGAACATCTATTTTTGTCAGCTAAACACTGGATTGTCCAAGGTCTGCACCATGCACAGTGTGATTTCTGGAAAGTGTGGTTTTTATGTCCCAGTCAATAGCACTTAAAGTTACTGACACTTAAAGGTCACCTCTAGCTCCTTCAAAACCAAGCGTCCTTGAGTCCTTCGGATACCCTTAAAAGCTTTTTTTTTTTTTTTTTTTTTTTTTTTACGCCTCTATTTTTCTAAAAATAGAGACATGGCTTTTTTTCTGCTTTGGACTAACCTTGCTTAAATTAGAATACCCAGATCCACTAACAGGTGAAGGTCACTGGGGGTCAGGTGTGTGTGTGTGTGTGGGAATCTCACACAGTTACCGCTCGTCATTGACAAGTGAATTGCAAACAGAGAAAATAAGCTGCCTAATTAAAATGTTTCTGGCATGCTTTTGGTTTCCTGGACTGAAATAAGAGAGAGTGACTGTTGGCTTGTTCTGCCGTTAGTGAGGAATGTCACAGGAGGAGCTCTGCTCCACACTCACTCCCTTCATGACTCATACTCTGGACCTCATCTCCATATTCTAGTTGTTGTTGTTGTTGTTGTTTTTCACCCCCCCCCCCCCCCCCCACCTTCCCTTGCAGAGAAGCAAACCCATGCAACCAATTACTGCACAGATAGTGGAACAGTGGGAGTCCACGGGGGACTATGTGAGGAATATATGAGAGAAAATGAAGCAGGATAGTGGGGCTGCCTGTGCGGCGATATGCTGGGAGGGTGGGTTCCTCCGGTGATGCGGATGAGTCATCGTCCCCAGGGCGACCGGGCCTCTGACATCACAGCAGCCATATCAGAGGAGGAAAGCAATTCCTCACAAATGTCCTTCACTGTTGATGGATAAGGGAGGAGGTTGGAAGGGGGGGGGGGGGGGGGCGTGCTCACAGCAAAACAAATCATGCATCACATCTCTGAGGAGACTGGTGGCATGTAGTCAAGACCTGAGGTGTATTGTAATTCTGAAATGAGGAGGCAGGTGTGTGTGCGGCGGTGTGTCTGTGTGTATCAGTGTGACAGACAGTGAGAGTAATTGTAGTTGCAGGGAGAAGGACTGGTTTGGAGGCTGGTCAACGTCATGGCCTGACCAGGCTCCAGGGAACCCAATCATGACAAGCCCCCCTCTTCTCTCTCTCTCTCTCTCTCTCTCTCTCTCTCTCTCTCTCTCTCTCTCTCTCTCTCTCTCTCTCTCTCTCTGCTGTGGGGTTAGTCATGCTGTCAGGATGAGGAGACTCAGCGGGCACAAAGGTCCCTCCCTCGCCTCACACAGTCCAGCCTTTATCAGTCCTTGGCAAACACAATGTGAAAAGCCTGGATGGAAATTTTGCGAGTTGCAATCTGTGAGTCACCAAGACAAACACAAATCGTCAAGAGGTTTCACGCGAGGTTCTAGTTAGCGGCTTGTTTGCCAGTTACCTTCAAGTAGCTCATCCAGCAGGATGAGAAGAGGCTTTGACACATGGAGAGGGTTTTTGAAAAGATTTCTCCGCAGTGGCTCAGGAGTCAGAAAAATTTACGCCATTCTCTCAAACATGGGAGAAAAACTGCATAAATTTGGAGTTTGGAGGCTGTTTCAGCACTCTACCCTGACTGACAGAAACTCATTTTGAGTCCCACTTTAGCTCCCGGCCCTGAGCATGACTGACACATGTTCACACTAATGTGCGGATAGTAGACACGTCACTTGTGATATTTTTTCAGCTGTTTAATTTAATCCGCAGGAATAAATCGCTTGGGTTGTGTTTATTCGCCTTTTTTTCTGTCTTGTGCTGCTCAGGCAAAAATCTTGTGCAGAAGTTGCTGAATGTGTTTCTTGAATAAATGTGATTTCTGTAATTCGAGCATCCATTAAAGTCTTCAGGGAGGCATAGAGTGGCTTAATAACACAACAACTAGTCCCTATATCCTATTTAAACTCCCATAAATACAGTTCCTGTTCAGCAGGTGGAGAAGCCTGAGGAGACAGGTGGACTGTTTGTGAGTCAAGCTGTTGGTACTCTTTGAAGGAAGGTTGGCTATAAAAATCAAATAGATGCAAATTATTTTTCCTGTCTCCTTCAGGGAGATTTACTAGCATCCAAAGTTTATTTGTGGCTTCATTGAAGAAAGCGTAGAGGTGTATTTTTCTTTATTATGACCACAAGTGATTTATTACTGTGACACATTTGATTTTGATTGAGGACAAAATGTATGTGTGTGTGTGTATATATATATATATGTGTGTGTGTGTGTACCTAAAATGTAAACATTTCCCCCCATCTCTTGTGCTTTTTTTTTTTTTTTTTTGGTGAGCCAAACACAGTGTTCATGCTATTTTGAAGCTCATCGCTTCAGTGAATCTCCAGGTAATCCAAAAACTGTCAGGCAGGCCTTTCAAGCATTCACAGAAAAATAGAAGTGACAGCTGCTTCCATGTTATCAGTGAAAACCCATCTGAACCTCATTTAAACTGGGATTGTGGCTGCTGGAGATAATTAGATCAGTCACCAATCTAATACCCCCGCAGAAATGATCATACATCACTTTCTGACATGAAGTCTTTCTTTATCAACACTGAGACTTGTACAGGAATGCTTGTACTCTCCTCATTCTCTTCTGAAATTTTATTAGAGAGCAGCCTTCACTAGATTTCATCGCTGAAGAATGAAAATGCCTTGCATGCCTGCAACTGTGTGATCACACATTATTAACATGTTTCCACTTCCCTCAAACACTGTGAAGATACTTTAATTATGTTAGCTATGCTGGTGGTTCTGGGAACAACAGAGTCTTTTGTAAAAGAGCAGTTTCATAAAGGAAGAAGAGAAGTGGTTGTTAGACGTGGCGGCGATGCTCTGTGCATCATTTGGTTTTCAAAACTTTCAAACGCAGGAACTTTGACCTTCACTTGCTGTGCTTTCCCAGAAATTCAAAACATTTGGCATTTTTTGCATAGAGTTGATAGATTACCTTGGTTACTGACAGGATCTGTGGTTAGAGAGTGAGGGGGGTGACGCTCCAGGTCTCTGTCACTATTTAAACAGTTTCTGCATGTGCTGCTTCTTACAGGAAGGCCAAATGTTCATGTAAAGAAAATCAATTAATCAAATGATTCCCTTGGTGTAATTTGTTGCTATATAAGTTCTCCCTTTTTTTGAATTTTAACATACCACATGGTGAAATGAAGCTTCTTGTTGTTAAATTACATTAACAAATCAGCAACACTGTCACTCTGTGTCTGTAAGTGTGTGTGAGTCTGTAGCTACTGGAAATTGTCAAAGCTGTCTCTGGACATGTGCCATTTGCTGTAGAAAAAGAAATCCTGTTGGAAACAGATTACCAACTGGGCAGATTGGGCAATTGTCCCAAATCCGCATGGGGTCAGTAGGCTCCAGGTTCACAGTGTGGCAGGGTTTTTGTGTACTGTATTATGATACTGCATTATTACATAACCTGAAGGCCTCATCTTGTAAAGAGGCCTGGAACCACCAAAATCTAGTCTTAAAGCCTTTATTATTTCAATTTCTAACATTTGTCATAATCAAATTATGTCAAACTAATTACTGACAAATACATACACAATGCACAGTGCACTGTGTATGTATTTGTATGTATTTGTGAGTGTCCACAGCTCATTTTTGTCCTGAGGTCTACAGGAGAATGAATCCATCCCTGGTTAGAGAAAACTGGCAAAAAAAAAATCACTAGAGATAAATGAAATGACTGTTACCTCAGCTTCAGAATAGATGCTCAGGTAATGTAAGTGACACATCATGTGGGAGGAACTTGTCAGTGTGGAGGAGGGGGCTTTAAATGCATCAAAGTGTGTTTTTCTTATACACTTACAGTCCAGGCCCTATCTATTTGTTTGCATCAGCCTTCATGTTAAAGCCAGCCTTTGACCAGTTGTGTCTTCTAATTCAAAGAAATGCAAATGAGCGACAGCGGCGTGTCCAGGTCCTTCAGGTTACAGGCGGTGACAATCAATCACTCAGGTTCATATATGACTAACAACCAGCGCTCTCTACCTTCCTGTCTGCCTCACAGCACGACAGATGGTCAGCCATGACGAATCTTGTCCCTGCGTGGTTAAGTGGGAAGGTCTTTGTCTGCTGGGCCCCCTCTCCAAACTCAACTCCTCCTTCTCTGTTTTGCTGAGCACTATCTCTTTAGATGTGATTGTTGCAAAATGGGAGGTAGCACTTTGCTGATGGAGTTACGTGTCTTTTCCACCATCCTGTTCTACACACACACGCGCGCACACTGATGGATAACAACCAGTGACACATGTAGGTGACACACACTCCCTTTGAGCTGACTCGGTCACGATGTCACTTGCCACACAGACAGGCTGCCCTTGTTGAACACTCAAGGTTAGTATTTTTTTTTCTCAGTCTGTCATTACAGTAATGTAAGGGCTGACTGTCCACTTCTCTTTATCTTTTATTATTTTTATCATCTTATACGCTTCTTCTGTCTTCGTCTTTCTCTTTTTTTTATACTCTCTTGTCCCTCCATCTCTCTCTCTCTGTCTGTCTCTGTGTCCTGCAGTGTGACTTGTCACAGTTCGTAGCCTCTGGAGAGGTGACGACCGCACAGCTTCTTGAAGAAGGCCGCAGGGATCCGTCCTCCTTGTTTCACTTATCCTTGAATATGTCTCCTCCCCTCTTATTGCCCCATCACTCTTCATACACTCTGAATGAATGGGTGCAGTGAGTGGGGCAGTGCATAAAAAATTTTGAATGGGAAGGCCAGGAAACTGTTTACTGTCCTGGCATCTCCTCTTTTATCAAGCCAGTGCCGAGGCGTTCAGCTCATCATTATCTTCTTTAGATGAGGGGGCATCGTAGAAACAAAAGGCCTTTCTCGCAGAGTCAAAATGTTGTGCACAAGGTATATTTCAAAGACAAAGGTGGGCCGTGATCTCTCCTTCAGTGAAAGAGCTTTTCAATGAGATTTCATGTACTGATGAATCATCCTCTTTTTGCGCCATCACTGTAGGGTGTGGTTTAATGATGACTTTCGTATTTTCAAGCTAATCTAATCAATATTTTTTATTAACGACAGATTGTAAAGGGGGTGCTTGTAGTGCTGAACCCACACACAATTATCACCCAATTTTGCAGCTTCTCTCAGCTCTACAAACTTAGCTTGCAAACACAAAGGAGGCTTTCATAGCTAAAGTCTTAGTGGAGACCAAAACTGAGTGAAACTAAGAGTGAATATCAGACTTACATTCGCCAGGTGGTGAGAAAACTGACCTCAAATGAATGCTAATTTTGCTCTGTGACTACTGAATGTGTAAATGGGGAGTTGTTTGCCTATAAGTTAGCCATATCCACTTTATAAGGTGATAATATGTCAACACTTTGCTCATAGCCTGTTGGTGACCATGAAGTTATGATACCATTATCAGTAACTTTACAGAAAGATAAACCATTGATATGAGCTACTGTTACACTTGTACCCATCAACATTTTGTTTATATTTCTATTCTGAACAAACTCAGCCACTCGCGTGCTTCACAATTAATGTGTCATGGATGTACACATGGATGTAACTTCTGTTTATGCAATTTAGGCATTTATTATTTTTTCCTGTATGTTATTTGTTATTTTTATCTAACCTTCACTTGACCAAGGTGTCTCTTAAGATACAGTTCTGTCCTGCCTGTCTCGGTCCTCCTGTTCTTTGTGTGTAACTCTCAATGTAGGGAAATCCTCTAACAGATGGTTCACGGTCTCTACGATAACAGAAATCCAACTTCCTATCTATGTGTCTTTCTTACTCCGCACATGTGCACTTTCAGCATGTAGGAGTTGGATTGCTGAGGCAGGCAGGCAGAGCAGACTGAGCCAGTTGCAGCAGCTGTCCTGGAGATGTCTCATATTATAATCATCCACACTCACGTCGTTGACTCAGACTTTCAGGGCATGGCAGGTGATGTGTGCAACCGCAAGACCATTTGGAGAGAGAACAGCACTCTGTCAGAAACATCATGTTGCACGGTTTCTATTTCCTTACGAAAGAACATAAAGAACATGATGGTAATTTTAGTTAGAAACACAGCATCCAGTACTGTGAAGCCTTTTTTAATGGATTTTTTTTTTTTTTGTCAATGAAGTTTCAGTTTCTTTCCATCACTTTGTCTTTTCAGACCACCTATGGGTCAGTCATGGTGATTCTGCTAATGCTAACTAGCAAGTGCTCCCTTTTTGTTTGTTTGTTTGTTTTTTTGTTTTTAATAACTTACGTTCATTCAAATCCAAAAAAGTTCACTTACTGAACATGCAAATCTTTTTTCTAGCGAGGCCTGAGTGCTGCTCACGCCTTCCTCACACCTGGTTATTCTGAGGTTGATTCACTGGTAGTGCACCTGGTTTGTTTTTATGAAAGCAGATTTATGAATGCAGCTCTGTGTTTGCGGTACAGGGAGTGAGGGCACTGAGTTCTGATTACAAAAGCAAATATGTCAGCACTGAGACACGAACAGATCATGGAAAGTGTCAGCAGCACATCATCCACAGGCATCTGACTCTGAGTGTGTGTTTCTGTATGTGTGAGGGGGTGAAAGATATTTGAAGGGTAAAACAAAGAGCCACATGATAGAGATAAAACAGTTCAATAAAAAAAAGAAAAAAGGAGGGCATACAGCTGAGAAAATGTCATAATGTAGAGGAGGAAAAGAAAAGAGAAAGACGGGGGCTGATGAGTCACCAGTGTTGTTGGTATGTATGACAAGACACAGCATCAGCCCAGTCATGTCTCCATCAGCCTGTCTCACTCTCACTCAATGTTTCTCTGTCTCTCTTACAGGCGTTGATCTGGGCTCCCAGGACCACCACATGACAGGGCACCGAGCCCCCGGCCATGTGACAGAGTGAAGGTGGGATCTGTCTGCCTGCGCCTGTTTCCACAGCAGGGCCAAGTAGTCACATACAGGCCCTACATCGTGCCCAAAAGGTATTTATCCACTGTGTTACTCTGAATTGCTCGACATTCAATATTACTAAAACATACTGGCTTCAGGTTGTCATGGCGGTATTATTTTCTCAACCAAGACCTGTGAGAGTATTCAAATCTCAATTAATGAGAAACCTACAATTCCAGAGCTTTGTTAAGCATTGTCACCACCCTACTGGCATGGCTTACTTTAAAATGTATTCTTAGGTTTTATTAAAAGGAGGATTTAGATGATTTTGATGGCTAAAAAATATGTTGGTACCAGTCAGGCCTTCTTTAAATGGTTCTAATTACAGGTTTTCTGTCAGCAGGCTCAAAGTTGTTTTCAGTTTTACACAGTGCCATGATTAAAACAAAAATACCGCCCACGCAAGGGGGAGAGGTTTTTGTTTTTAAAAGGTCAAGACCAGAAAAGGCCCATTAGTCAACTCCTGTATTTTCCATACTGCAACATGATAGCATCTTTCATCAGATCCTCACTGCCTAGTAAATTCCCAAATTCCCAGTGCCCTAAGTTGATCTTGATGTGGACATTTGGTGGAGATCCCCTTTAAACAGCAGGAAGGGTTTGAATTTCTGATACAGCTGTAATACTAATACGAATATGATTAATACGAATGTTGTTTGACGCAGTTGTGAGCTATTGTTTGTATTTTAGTTGGGTGTGCTTAGTATGCTGTTATTTAAACTGAAGTAGGAAACGGAAGACATGATTTATATGGAATTGCGTCATGTGAATGTTTTTCACTTTAAATGTACAATTGTTGCTGAAACCTGAGATAGTCAAAGAGTGAGTTCACCAAAATGACAAGAAATCATACTTTCTGTCTAAGAAAGATGAGATGCGCCTCAGAAACATCTGCCACTTCATTAAAGCACCGAAACACTGCATTTAAAAAGCTCAACACCAGTGTGCCCGCGCAAATGAAACCAAAATTATTTGCATGGCAGGATAGCACTGGGGGATGGTGGGAAAGTGTGTTTACTCTTTGTAATCTGGGTGAACCAGTCATTTCCATACGTCATTAGATCGAGATGCTGCTAGGTGTCAACCACTTTGTCACCTGCTTCTTGCTTTACGCAGAGCGTGGAGGAAGCTACAGGAGGCACTTTACAAGTTTTTATCCTCTGTTGTCTCCCACAGCCCATTAGTGAGCGTGTCTGCCTTTATCAACTTTATCGGCGCTCCAACCCCTCCATTAACATATCTGCACAGCAGATGACTGGTATGATGATAGAGATGACGCTCATACGAGGATAATGACTAACTCTTCTTCTTCTGTGCCCTTAATCCTCGAGGATTGGCTATAATACTGGAGCACGCATAATGATAACTGCTACGTCAACACCACCAGCAGCATCCCCAGCCCCCTCTTTTTTCCTTCTCTTACAGTAGAGGAGGAAAAACTGTGAGTGGAATTTAAATTCAGTGTGTTGTTTCTGTGCGCTGCCAGTACGGAGCTCACAGAGTAAGAGTGTGTGGGCGTGTGCATGAATTTGTTGTGTTTATATGTATATTTTTATGCTTGCGTGTGTGTGTGTGTGTGTGAATATAATGGCTAGTGTGTAACTGTCTTGTAATGCTGGAGCTCATGCTGGGCTGTATTTTTGTGCGTGTGTGAGAGAACGTGTATTAGAGAATGAGAATGTACATGTTTGGGAGTGTGCTTGTTTCTTTGTGTATGTGTGTGTCTGTTTAAGCCTGTGTGGGTTTGCATTTGTGTGAAAGAGTATCACAGACATTCCTTTGTTATTTCATGCTTCCTTGTCTTCGAGCATCCTGCAACCAGCCATGCCTCCCTCAACAACAACAACAACAACAACAACATGAGTAAAGCTGCCACCAGTCCAATTAGACATGAGACTGTGACAGTGTAAGATCTGGTACGCCTGACACCCAGTGTCATTCACACCTTATCATATCACACACGGCCGCTAATGAGAACTCTCCGGGGCGATGGCGTCCATGATGATGAAGGAGTCACGTTTTCGCTCTCTCTATCTGCCTCTCATCTGCTCTTGATCCATGTGGCGCTTTGTGGCGCCCGGACTCTGGTCAACAGGAAATGAGGTGGGATGAATCACACTGGGAACGCTGCAATGTCATCACCACCCATCTTAATGAAGCCTTTGTGACAATATTTAATGTGTTTTCTTAGAAGTCTACTTCATATAAAACACCATGAGTGGAAGAGCAACTTGTCACTGTCAGTCTTCCTCTTCTTGTTATATTACTTTGCCTGCTGGAGCAATTTCAAGTCTGAAATTGAGCTGTCTGGACAGTAATAGAACAAACTGCGACCAGTTGCAGAAGAACGAGTCCGACATTGCATTTTGTTGTCATTGTCAGCACAGTAAATGCTGACCTGACATAAAAGGACATTTTGTCTGATAAAGTCTTACACATAACAATAATATGTCACAGATCTGTGAAGACTAGCAATTTTATTAGTATCACACAATAATGAGACTCCAACAAGATTTCCTTTGAGATGGTTGTGTGTCGTAGTACCTATATGGACTCCGGGATATTTCCCCCCTCCGCTGTGCATCATGGCTCTCCAGCTCCAGTCAGTTCCACCTCCGGATTGCATCAGCCTACACACCTGATGCCTCTCATCAGCTCATCAGCCATGGAGTATTTAAACTCCTTTTCTCCCCTCAGTCTTTGCCACATTGTTCAGCCTTGGTCTGTGGCTTGGGCAGACTCCTCACTGCCTACAGACTCATATGTGACGTCTCACCAGAAAGACAAACTCCTACCTGGATTTCCCCCTCGATGGTCACACTGCCCTGCCATATACGACCTGCTCAGTTCTCACTCAGAGCCTGCAGCCTTCCAGTCTCCTTCAACATTGGTTGTCACAGTTGTGGCTTATTACACGTGGGCTCTGAAGGTGTACTCAGGTAGAAGGTGAACCAAATTTTCAGCTGGCATAATTCAAGTGAAGTGGACTTCTGGATATTTTATATAGTCAGTGTTGATTTGCCCCAAACTGCTGGTGTACCAACTGTACAGATGTTAGCTGAAAGCTAACTTGTTACGAATTGATCCACCAACTGTGCCTCTGTAATCCCCACCAGTCTTTGTCTTTTGTGGGTGGACCGTGACTATCCACGGTTTTTACATGTACTTGTTCTTCTTGTCTCTGTGCAGAAGATTCACAAAGTCCCGGGGTATTCAGCGATTTTTTTTAAACACTTCAGCTCAAACAGTTGCATCGTTGCACGAATTCACACCATGGGTGAAGTTGCACCTGTGTGTCTTTCCATTGAGCCTGTACACACTCACACTGCCTTGGAAATTCACTTCCATTCTTCTGACTGAACACACAGTAAGAATGGTTAAGGCAGAGATGCATCTGTACATTCGTCTGTTGAAACAACAATTCAGAGCCAGATTTCTCATGACATGCGTTTCAGAGGACACTGAGGGAAGAGCTGGTCTTCACTCCAGAATGATAAAAATCTAAACCATTTTGATGAAGTAATGATACTATGAAGGCTCACATATCAAATTTTCATATCGCTTGTGTGTTAGGGGTTGGCCAGATAACGTCAAAGGCATACACTGATGCGAATGCATTGTTGTAACTTTTTTGCATAGATATTGAATTCTCTGCTTTCACTGCAGTGAATGGGCTGCTTTGTTTTGGCACCTCATTCATTGTTTAATACACCATGATGAAATCTGACTGAAACATCTTGCCACACATTTCAATCACGTTTCTGACTGAAACAAAATACAGTGTGAATATTAAAAGCGTCACATTGACAGCATAACTTGAAGCTTTCACAAACGCCTTTTTTTAGGGAGTTACAACGACTAATTAAGTCACAGTAGAAAGAGATGTCAGACCGAACGAGCCAATTAGGAGTCAGTGACTATCTGTGTCTCCCCAGGCAGCCAATCAAAAGATGCTTTGCCACACAGGCCAACTCAGCAGGGTGAAGCTTGACTTTGGGGGCAGTGTTTGTTACAGGCGAGGAAAAATACGCAGCCATTTTGTGAGGAGAGAAGAGAAGTGGGCTTTGTATCCCAGTGGATGATGCTCGGAGGCAGGTTGTGATTTTGGCGGGTCAGCTGAGTGGGTCACATCCTGTTACATCAAGCCAATTAGGGGTGGTGGGTCACCCTGCCATCTCAGTTTCCCAGCGGCCTGCCTCCTTCATCTGTTGTTTGACATGAACTCGGGGGAGAAAGGCAACTAGAGACTTGTGTTTTGGTGTGGTATGTGTGTTCATGTACATTTAGGTTCTAAACCATAATTTTGAGGACTTTTAGGCCAATCCTCACAACCATTGGGGGGTTAAGACTTGGTTTTAGGGCTTAAATTAGAATTAGGTGTAAGTTAGGGTCAGTGGCTAGGGAATGCATTATGTCTGCAGGTGTCCTCACAACTGTGGAGAGACCAACGTGTGTGTGTGTGTGTGTGTGTGTGTGTGTGTGTGTGCGTGTGAGTGTTTTGACAAAAGAGTATGAGTCACCACTTGATTATATATTAAAGCTGCATCTTCGTGTGTACTGCCTCTCTGTTTCCCTCTGCTTCCTTTGCTCTGTTTGTACTGTTAGATTCTATCTTTCTATCTATCTGTCTGTACCTGATTGGCTTACTCTTTCTCTGTGAGTGTGTTAGTGTTGTCTGTCTTCTTTGTGTGTGTGCGTGTGTGTGTGTGTGTGTTTATGACCGTAGGCATCTCTCTCCCTCACCTCACTCCTTCCTCACTCCTTCTGTATGTGTGTGTGTGCCTGCAGGCCTGTGTGTGTTTCAGTGCGTCATGTCTGAATATCTCATTACCTGTATGAAAATTGATTTCTGGAGTGTGCTAAACAGTCCACTACCATCCTGGAACACAAACATATAGATACACACACAGACACACACACAATCATCACGTTGCCTGACGTCGATATTCAGCCACAACATGTTTTGAGGCGACCAGTCGCAGACAAAATGCCTCTAGAAAGAAATTAAGACGCGGAGTGTTGATGCCTTACTGGACTTGTCATTACACTTGTTAGTATAAACTGTGACGCTGGCGGGCAGGTGTCCTGCAGTGATGTCACTAATGACTTTGTGTCAAGCAAAGTGAAGCAGACAAAGGAGGAGGTTGTGCTGTCTGAGTCTTACATCTTTGAAGTATTCACCATGGTTACTCCAAAGAGAAATAACTCTCACTCAGATGTGCACTGCTTCAATTTGTAGCACAGAAATCCATTTCTTATGAGAATACTTTTTGTTCAAGAATTTCATCACAAGTCACGACCTTTGACCTTTAATATTTAAAAAGTTGTTTTCCTCTTCAGGGGCTGTCAGAATTTTGAATGAATGATTAGGGGAGGGCTTTCCAGACTTCTGAAATGCCAACCGCATTCCTGATTTGTTTAGCAAATCTAATAGGCCTCGTGTTGCGCTCACTTACGACTGTTTACCAGGTTGTAAAAGTGACGAATCATTTCCAGCCTTAATAATTAGAGTACATGGGACACTACCTTCCCATGTACTCACCTAGTTACCTGGATACAAGAAAATGAACAATAAGAAAATGGCCACAAAATTTAGCAGCAAGTGTGTATGAGCTCAATACAGCTGTGCAGGGTGTTGGAAGTCGACTTAAGATAAACACTTAACACTTAACAAGCTTCTGTGCCGACTGAAAATGACAGCAACACACACAGATATGTCACTGGCTACGGACTAGATAGAGCAAAAGAAAACTCTTCACAAATAGAAATTGGCTGACATGTAAATATTATTATTATTATTATTATTATTATTATTATTATTATTATTATTATTATTATTATTATTTAACCCCAAAGCATGTGTACAGCAAAGCATTTAATCAACTGTACTTTACAACTAAATATATGATAAATGATGATAAATAAATGATAAATGATATTTTTTCCTGTACACGTCACTGGGTGTGTGTCATGTGTTCATGTTTTCAGCTCTGTGTGTTCAGAGTACATTCCCGTGAAATTACCTTATCATTTACTATGGTATGTAAATGCACAACCAGTTTATTATTGTTTTTGTGTGTGTGTGCGTAAAATATCTTGTGCAATAAATTAATGCCATGGGCTTGAGATTACAACAGTATTTATAAGCCATAATATCAAGCCATATTACAGCTGCAGTCACTTCTGAAACTATATGACATCTTTTTTCAGTTTATACTAACAGTGACTTAATACACCTCTGTTCTGGTGTAAAGCAGTGGTTCTCAAACAAAAGAACACGGTATATCGGTTTCACAGTTTGTATGTTATCACATCTGGAGAGGCCATCAAGGTCTCTCCCGAACTGAGCGGTGCCTGTTGTGATGTGCGTCATCGAAGAACCTATTCAGCCTCACGCAGTTCATGTATTGACAGGGAGGCAGGAATCACACCCACATGTGCGTAGACACACACACACACACACACACACACACACACACCGAAAGACACACACCCTCCGGCTCTCAACCCCATCTCTTTCACACATATTTTCATGCGTAACCCCCCCAGACACGTAAACACAAATACATGCATGCAGAATAACCACAGATAGGGTTGGGAGAATGTTTAGTGGTATATGATTCAGTCTTTAGTGCTACAGAGTTCTGTGAATGTGAATACAACCTCTCCTCTTTGTCTTTGCCAAACTCACTCTGCCAACTTAACCCAGCTTTACGTGATGATACACCTCCATACGTAAGCTAGGAGCTCAAAATAACACTCTGCCCTTTATCTCCCACTATTCCAGCTCCACATGGAGTTTGAGTTTTCCAGACCTGGAGTGGAGAGGGAGGTTTATCTAAGAGGTTTTGAAACAAAGAAAACAGATTATGATAATATAATCTTTTAGATTATATAAAAGCAGTAAAAGAAGAAAAAAAAAATATACAAAATAATATTCGCACTCCAGAAAACATCTAATGAGGCTTAAATGTTGACCCTGGATCCCATGATCTTTTGCAAAGCAACTTGTGCAGACTCAGCAGGGAATTACGTGACACACAACAAATCAGGTTTAACAAAAAACAAAAATGTAGGGCAGTCACAGGGAAGGAATGTGCACACACAAATAAATGGGTGTGACCAGAGGAATATTTGATGGACACGCACCTCTTTGGTTGGTTTGTTTGTTTGCAAACAGGAGGCTTTTACTGCGTGAGCTGTTTTGGACGATCACTCCTTTGCTGTCGGCAAACTAGATTCAGTACACGTGTCACATCATATATCACTTATTCACCCTGAGTGTGAGAGAGATGTTTACTCAGACTCATCTGAGAAATGTCTCATGACTGAAATGCCAACAATAATGCATTAGGTGTGAACATTTTCTTTTGTACATGTAGATGATGAATGTTATAAAACATAGAATATACGTAAGTTTACAGTGTAAGTAGCAGAACTATGACAATTTGAAACCAAATAATAAATAAATCATAGTGTTGAATGGGTCACTGGAACTGTCATGGGGAAGTAAAGTAACTTGTGGGAGTTCTGTTAATGGCAGAGAGCGGTCATGGCTGAGTCACAGATCTCAGCCTCGCCTCTGAGCAGCACTCCCTGTCTTGTTAATGAAGGTGTCATCGTTTCTGCCTGTAGGGTATGAAAGTAAATGCCTCATGTGAAGCAAAACTAAACACATAACTGCCCCATCTTTATTTAACCTAGGATGTTTGCCAAGCACACATTTATTTCATTTTCAGCTTATGGTGAGGCAGTGGTCATAGTTAAGTAGGACAAACACGGCTCTTGAAAACCTCACTTGCAGAGTGAAGCTACTTTGCTTTCACTGAATCTTGAAGATTCTTGAAGGAAAACTTTCTACTGCAACAGCAAAATAAACATGAAAAAGTAAACTTAAATAGAACTTAAATAGAGAAAATAAGCAGATGTAGGGATGTAAGGGACTTGAAGGTGATTTCCACTGGATGTTTCACTTTCTAACTTGTGCTTCCTTGAACTTAATCTCAGTATGTATTACTCTCACTTTCCTGAACAGGAAACACAGGTTTTATATTCTAAACATACCAGGCGTATTTCAGGTGAAAGTGACACTCTGATCATACCTGTTAGCCACCACAGTATAACCACATCCCCTGTTAATGTTGGCCTCTCCGCTGTTCAGTGCACGTTCCTGCTCCATCTGAAATCACAAACCCAGAGTAAACAGTTCATATTTCCAGATGAATTACATTAAAACTTATTCCCTGTGAAACCAGAGCTACGCTGGAGCATCAGCCAGCCGGCCAGCATCTAATCCTGATCAGCACTTCACCCCAGATGGGATCCCATTTGCTTCTGAATATCAGCCTCACCATCATCCTCACTGACACTAGACCCTGTTATCATCATCCTCCTCTGTCATCATCCACACCTAGTTTAACAGCCAGCTTGGCTGCGTGCGCACACAGTGCACTGTCCTCCTGCCCGGCGGCTCTGCGTGACGCGAGCTGAGCTCTTGGCTTGGGGCTGCGGCCTGCTGGGAGGAAGCAGAAGCCAGAGGAGTGGAGGAACAGACTGGGTGAGATTACTCACTGTTGTCTGTATCTGAGGCCTGTTTGTGCAGGATGTTGGTGGGTAAACAGGGGGAATCAGGGGCCTAGAGTGTTAGGCCCTGAAACGCCCCACCCCCTCTGTTTCCTTCCCCCCAGGATCCAGACAGTTTGACAGGGAGTGTTCACCATGTGAAAAGAGATACAAATCAAATCAGTAACAGACAGAAATGCAATTAAGCAACACTCCAAACGCTGATAAGGAAGCTTGCTGCATGTGTAAGTTTGATGACAATATACAGTCTTTTGACATCATACTTATCACACGTCACCTAGAACCACTTTACAGTAACTCAACTCAACTGTCAAACAAATTTCAAAACTTTCCTCTCAGGAGTTCAAATGAGAAGTTCAGTACTACTCTCATGACTTTACTGGAGCCAGGAGACAGTTAGCTTAGCTTAGCATAAAGACTGGAGGCATGGGGAAACAGCTAGCCTGGCTCAGATTAGACAATATATAATGTGCTAATTATTGAGTTTTGGAGGTGAAGGCATATTTTTTTTTTAACTAACCACAAGCATTTTATTACAAGAGACAGAACATTTCATGATACCCATATAAAGTTGTTGATGATTTATCCATTCATACTGCTTATCCTCTTAAAGGTCATGGCAGAAGGGGGGCTGGAGCCAATCTCAGCTGACTTTGGGCGAGAGGTGAGGTACACCGGTCTGTCACAGGGCTGACATAGAAAAATAACTGATTATTTCCAAACACAAACCATGTGATATTTGTTCAAAGCTGCATCACTTGTTCAGAAACACTCTCCCAGACCCATGTGACTACCCACTCCTATGACTCCCTGCCCCCCACTGTTAAAATTTGGAGATTGAAATTATTTTAAGGATACTTGGACTTATGATTGTGAGTGACACCTCTTCAAATGAAACTGGATCTCCCCGAGGAAACTACAGTCCTTATTTATCATACATGTTTGTGTTTCACTGCAAGAGAACTACAGTAAATGTGGCTGCACTGATACAGAGGAACCACAGTGACACAAATGCTGGGAACATAAGGCAACAAGCTGATGTGTGCAATGCGTGCTGTGAAGTGAAAATGCTTTCTTACTTATTTCCAAATCACACTTGTTTTTTCTTACACACCACAACCTCTCTCTCTTTCACACACACACACGTGAACTCTCTGACAGGACCAAGTTTTGTCGCCACAGTCGCTACAGTTTCGGTCATGTTATGAATGAAGCATTCCCCTTTAAAAACATCATTCATGCTGACAGGCCCTGAGCTTGAAGTGATGACTCAAATAAACCTTGTGGTGGTAAGCTGTCTCTGCTGATTGCTGTTTATCTACCACTGACCACATCCCCTCAAACACATGAACTGCATCATCTGTATCTCTTGGCGTTTGTCTGACCGTTTCCTGAGAAAAATACTGCATTCGCCTTTGACTTTATGTCCTTTGACGAAGGATTTCCCTTTAAAAGTCCAATATTGTGAAAATGGGTGAGAAATGGGTGAGAAAGCTTAACCAGACTAACTTACAGTGCTGGTAGCTGTAAGGATAGAAAGTTTTGTTGGCAGTTGTGTGGAAGTGCAAAGTGCAGAGCTGGGTGAGCAGCATAGACTGTGAATGTAGCTGTGTATGTAATTTATGAGACACATTTTGCATTTTACCGATCCTGCAGCCATGTTGACCGTAGGGTGCTGGAAAATCCCAGTCCACCTTGTGAGTTCATCTGTGTTCAGCCAATCAGAGTGGAGTGTTTGCTGATGAGTAGTGGGCAGTTACTTCTGACTAATGGCAAATGTGTCCTTGTGTGGACTTGGATTTTTTTTTTTTTTTTTAGGTAACACCATTACATATGTGTTCAATAGACACATAAATGGTACAGAGATAACTATAATTGTTAACATATGGAACCTTTAAATGGCCGTCATGTGCAAAGTGCATCTTCTAGTCTGCCAGAAATGTATTTTAAGCCTTGCAAGATGAAAAGAGTTCAGCCCTGGAGTGCAGTGAAGCTGAAATGTTGGAGATAATTTAAAGTAGGAATCTGGATGGTCACAGTTGGCCTCCAAGGAAAGGCTTGGAAAAAGTAAATAGGAAGAATGACTACGTAGCGTCCATGCTGCTTTTTCAACAGCAACGTTTTACCATTGAGCCAGACATTAAAGCTCCAGTCGCCACAGTGACGCAGATCAGGCTAAAAGGAGAAGACTGCTGAGTGTCTCCAGTGTGTCACTCAGTACTCACTTTTGTCAACACAAAGTCAAATCCCTACCCTGGACAAATGAAGGTTACTACAACATTTCACTTGTCCATGCAACCGGCTGCGTATCTGCAAAGTTCACCACCCAGCCTCAGACCTCCTGACAAAAAGTGGGTCCATTTTCCTGTTGTAGAGGAAGTAGATGGCTGGTTCTGTGTCACTTTCCAGAAAAGGGACAGGAAGAATATGCTGGCCAACAGGAAACTGTTCCCCTCAGCATGCCAAACATTGTCCTCAGCAATGTTTGGATGACCTTTCTAATCAGGGTTGTTAGTGCTGAATCCACAGTTTTGTTTTACACATGTTGAGTCCTGTACTTGTTCATCCTGTAAATCCACAATGAGTACAGAGTATGGGGGCAGGGACGAACAAGTCTTCATCGTGGTTAGTACTGTTTGCATTATTAGGAGACAAGTATGGATTACGAAAAGTTTAAAAGGTTTTATGGAGAGTTTAACCCACATTAAACGTACGCTGGACAGAATGCCAACTATCTTTATATGGAAACTTATTTCAGTTAGTTTAGCGACAATTCAGAGGGATATCAACTATTACAAGATATTATGTCAAACAAAGTCTAACAATTATGAAAATGTTCATTGTTTAAGTTAAATAGAAACTGAAACAATTAGTAGATTCAACAAAATTCCACTATAGTGTTTTAAAATATAATCTGAGTGCTGTGTGTCTTTTTATTATTTAACCATGGCCAAAACATGTTCACCTTTCACAGAGAAAATGTTGTGTTTGATCTATTCTCTTCACACACAATCCAGTTTGTGTTTTTGTTACTACGTCTTGTAATGCTGGAAGAATGTAACCTCCACATAATTTGTGTCAGTAACTCATAACTTGTGTTTCATCTCCCAAACTTTCATCAGGCTGTGCTGCTGCTGTTGTATTTTATAGGCCACAATTACTAACAAAGCAAGGTCAAAGACAAACCACGCAGATCATTTACAGCAATGTTGTAAATGAAATGTTTTTTCTTGGGTCAAAATGATGAGACCAAAACTAAGCAAAAAAAAAGTGTGAGAAAGCCTGAAAGCTGCAGATGTGCTAGTTTCTGTTGTGACTTTCAGAAATGTGTACAAAACTTTCTGTTTAATGACAAGTTGTGAAACTACCACTTCATTTTACAGGGGAAGTACAGTGAACCACAGTACAGTTTAAGCACAGAAACTGAAAAGCTACACAGTGCCTGGTCATGGTGTCTTCCATTACAGTTATTAAAGTAATGCACCACAATAAAGGCATTAAAAACATATGTATTATTTATTTTATATATATACACACACACACACACACACACGCCACTAACCCATAACTGAACCAACACCCCCATGGCAGTGAATAAAGATAGACTGTATGGAAATGTATGGAACAGTTGTACTGGATTGCATGAAACTGTACAGGCATGTACAGGCAGAGTGTATTTATTCAGCTCTGTGATTCAGTTACAGATCACATGTATGTCAGTGAATCTTAAATTGTAATTACATTACATTTAAATTGTAATTACATTAAATTTAAAGACATTATCAACTTAATTAAAGGGAAACTCTACAGACTTTTTCTCATCACATGGACTAACACATCTGTCATAATAATGTCACCAGTGTTATGCTGGCTTTATCTTGGGACTTGAGAAGATGGGGGTTTTTACCAAACAGGGCGGGTCTAATAAAAAGATTGTTTAGTTTTTTGACTGTAGGATCCAGCGTTTTTGCAGCTAGACCCATATTAGGGTCTAAAAGTCAGATTATTTTGACCTCAGCTGCTGCTCAGTTTTAACCACACTTTTCCTGATTTCTTCTCTTTCAGTAGTCCCCCAACCTCATGGAACTGCAATGCACTGAACACTTGGCAAGAAGCTGAAGTCTCATGTCAAAGAAGTCCGACATGAGAACTCAATGTGTAAGTTTCATTAAATGAAAATTCCCCGAAATCTCTTATCTGAAAATGACAAACAAAATTAAAAAAAGAAAAAGGAACATGATAAGAGAACAGGCCAAACACTCAAGCCTTTCACACATTGGTCATTTGCAGAAAGTCCACGGAACCACAAGCAAAACAAATATTTTCATGTAGGGTAGACAGTTTGAATCCTAGTTTTCAACTAAGTTCTCACGTTTAATTTAATTTTAGTAACAGTGGTTTGGGTTATAGATGTTTAAAAAACAGACTGCACCAAAAGACCGTCACATTAAAAAGGACCCACTTTAACCTTCCCCATCTCATATATTTGCACGCTGACACAGAGTCACCACGTTCTCACACAGCCCCTCTCGTTGACGCTGAAGTCACACTAAAAACATAGCAATCAACTCGGTGGAGTCTCAGCGTGACTTGAGACAGTCATCGTCACTGAGGTCAGCAGCATCATTACCACACTTACTATGGCAGCTGCTAATAGGAGTGTGAATGCAGGCGGGCGGCGGCATGGCGGTGACTCATCGGGTGATGCCAGACCCCCACAGACAGAGAAAGTGGACGCTAGCTGAAGGAAAACTTGGTGTGTGTGTGTGTGTGTGTGTGTAGACAAGGAGAGAGAGGGTTGCTTGCACTGGTGCAGTCACAGCAGAGAGAGATAGCCAATTAACTTTTGACGTCAGGTGGAATTGGCAAGCTTCAACAAGGAGGAGCTCACAGCAGGTGAAGCTGACTTTGGAGGATGGGGGTGTGTGGGTGGGTGGGTTGGATGGGTGGAGGGGGGAGGCGAGAAGGGTTCCGAGTGAAGAGTGAAGGCTATTTGAGTTGACGTTTATCAGGTTTGCCGCTGGAGCAAAACAAAGTGTGAGTTGGGAGGATGAGTCAAGAGGCAAGGTAATTGTCATCAAATGGGATAAAAGAAGCTTATAAGGCATCAGCTGTCACTTAGCAAGACTGTTGGTGAGATGGGGGAGGTCAGTCCTCTGACTCATTCATTTTGTTCATAAAGGTCTTTTAACCATGCTACTGTAGCTTGTGGAGGCTCTTTCTTCCAATCACCTCCTTCACATATTAGTCATCCTGAAAGTCACACTGGTGTCTTTCGGTGTGTGTGTGTGTGTGGGGGAGAGGGGGGGGGGCATTTGTGAATGGGTATGACTGCATGTTTCAACCGTATCTCTTATGAAATACATTCATATGCAGGAATTCTACATTACTGCTTTATATTCAGTGGCAACATTCTGTACCAATACAGGAAGTACTGTGACGTTTAGACATCGCATTGAACAGACAGGATGGTGGTGGACGGTGGCTAACAGATCATAATAGGTTGTCACTGCTTTCCAAAATGAAAATATGACCTGTAGGAGTTAATATGATTCATATCCATCTCCGTGTTATTTAACATTTGGTTAAATTTAGGCACAAAAACAACTTGGAGATGATGAAGGCTAATTAAATTCCTTGGAAGGAAAGCATTGACAAGCTGGTGAAGGACAGGGTTGGGAAAAGACTGAGGTCATGGTAAATACAATGGTACAATGCTAACGGTGGTCTGTCGAGTCAAACTCATGTAAACATGCATAGCAAAACAAAACATGACATGCATATGGATCGCCATCTTGATACTGGAAATCAATTGAAAGGACAAATGACCACCATGTGCATGTGACAATACAAACAGCAAATGGACAACATACAATGTCAATATGCAGATAGAACTGTCACAGTAAACTGTGTGTACAGAGTTAAAAATAGATTTTTAAAAAAGAGCTGGGAAGGGAAATGAAGTGATTATATTCTGTCATCGCATGTCTAATTTAACAGTTTGAATGAATGTGTGAATACTGTAGCTACATGTGAACATGATTCAGAGGAAATGTGGTTGGCTCGTGTGACTGTGGTCCTGTTCTCAGACACACCCAGGACTCATGTCTCATGCAGCTTATGTCTCCAAGGAGCAGTGATCATCGTGGGCTCAAACATAGTCGTTATACAGTTCCTTTGGAGGTGCGCTCTGTGGGAAGTGTGGGAGATTACCAGATCACCACAGGGAATTTGCTTCAACACTGGTCAAATAAAATGTCAAACTGGTTTTTTTTTTTGCCATTTTTCTTTTGTGGCTGCCAACTAAATACCTGGATAAAAGTAAATAATGTCTCAGTTGAATGTGCTTGCTGTCGCTACTTGCAGACATGGTTGTTGTATTAGTTACATTAGAGATATACCATAGATTACTATTCTATACTATAGATTATTTTGGCATCAATTTTGTTTTCTGAAGCCCTGTGTTCACAAAGCACTGTGAGATAACGTTGGACACCTCCTTGCTCCCTGTTACCTCTCTAGGAATTCCACTGAGACGGGAAATGCCTCGCTTGCAGCCAGCCCTGCCCGGCTCCTCTCGGTGGGGAGACGTCTGCTTGCCTCGTCCCCTTTCATCAGTGCCAGAGGTACTTCATGATAACAGGCTTTAGCTCCATCGCTGATTGAATTCATTTACACTGGCTCATTTCCAGAGCATTGATCTCTTCCTTAGTGAACAGACAACACGGAGCCTTTCATATCGAGACTCCCAGCTCTACATTAACAATAGTGAAACTCAAATAAGCAGAGAACAGAGATAACCTGGCTTTGAGTATATATGCTTCCACTTATATCAAGGGAGGAATCGTAGCGAGATGCTCCATCAGTTGCGGCGGTAGATTAAATGACCATTAGCGTGCGTCAGAGGCTTGACTTCCAGCAGACAGGAAATTACCTCCCGATCTTTTATTTTACCTTTTTACAAAGCCAGTTGATTTTTTACAACATGAAAACAAACACAAGATGATGATTTGCTTGCTGCCTGAGTGGCTGGTAGAGCAGAAAAACAAATTACCCAAAGTAATAATTTTCCAGCAATTCTGACTGGTCACTACTGTGTTGATGCAGCAGTTGCCATTTAGATGCTGTTCTTTGCTCCAACGGACAATATGCTGTATGAATCAGAATAAGACGCTTAAGTACATTTCTCATTTAGACCTTCATGTGATGTCTTCATAATGTGCGTCAGAGGGAGATGAGATGAGGAAAAAATAGGTGAATGAGAAGGAACTAAAATGACTGGATATTACTGGGAGAAACAAGCAAAACTTTAAGGAAAAATTATCCATCATCACTCTTGGCATGCTCCATGTTGTTTTGTGATCAAGAATTTATTTTCCAGTATCTTCTTTGCATCAACTTGCCTCACCTTTTTCTAGTTCCGTCAGTGAATGACAATCAGAAACTCAGAGATAACGTGCCTGGACTTGTTCGGGGTTGTAAATGTGCAGAGAGTAGTGATAGAATGAAAAGAGGGAGAGTTTTGGAGGAAAACTGAAAATGTCAACATGTCCATCCTGGTCAACTGAGGTTTCAAAAGAGTTTTGTAAAAGTAGTGTTTCTACCAAAATTGTGACTCTAAGCCAAGTCAGTCCCAGGCAAAGCCCTTGCTTTTTACTTCAGCAAGAATCTGGGCAAAGAATTGAGAGGTACATCACCAAGAGCAGGTTTTGATAGTGTCATTGTGTGTTAAGATGGACTTTTCCTTTCATGTCTGAACTCTTTGTGCTGCTGGTCCCTTCAGTCCGCCTTAGCATCAAAGGGAGTTGTGTGCCTGCTGCCCTTCTGCAGAAACGGAAATGACGGCGTGAGGGTATTCCCTAAAGATATTTCTGTCTGAGTGTCTACTGCTTTGTGTGTGTGTGTGTGTGTGTGTGTGTATGTGTGTGTGTGTGTGTGTGTGTGTGTGTGTGTGTGTTTGGGGGGGGGGGTCCTATCCAGAGCCTGTGATGGACCTTTGTTACTCATGATGTCTTTCTCAGTGACTCAGGAATGAGGTTTCTTCTTCAGCAGGCTGACTCATCCACAGTATTTTGATCACCACCTTCATAACTGTCATAAGCTATTGGTCGAAATAAAAGGTCTGTCTTTCTGACATTCACACTATATGTTTCTGCTCTTTAAGCTTTTAACAGCCCCTCCAATTAAAGTTTGGCTGTAATTGTCTCACTAAGAGATGGATATGTGACTTTGGAAGCAGTGTGAGTTTTAAAAGTCAGTGTCTATCATGATATGTTCTATTCTTTATGGCCCAAAGCCACAGAACTGCCTTCAGCATACACCCAGTATTCCTGGACCCATCAGCATCACTACACAACGCACACATCCCAGTCTGTAGTCATTTGTCAGTTCACATCCCTTTATCAGTGTAATGGTTAATCCAAGGAGGTAGTTTACATAGACAAATGACCTATTGATTACTGTGAACAGATCAATTGTGGTGGATCACTAGATTGACTAGATCAAGTGCCATTTAGATGTGGGAGGAGAACATCTGTTCCCTAGTAATTCTAACGTTTAGTTTTTGGGGTATTTAGTTTGGTCAGCCCCCCCCCCCCCAATTATTGCCATAATAACAGTGTCAGGTCATAATAACCTTGCTTTAGGCCTGCATGAATATGATTGGAGGTTGCTATCAGCTAGCAGCTAAGCAGCTGATGAATGAGCCAGTGATTGTGAAATATGAATGAAGCAGCTGGTGCCAATAAGCTAAGGCAAGTGTAACTGCAGTGCTCTGTCTGAACGCTATGCTTACGTTACACTGACTGCCAGTATAGTGCACTTATGATCATCATTACATTATTAATGTTATACTGTAGAATTAGAATGCATGCTGTGTATAGTCTCTAACAATAGGTGGAAGAGGCTATTGAGGCTATGTTTTTAGTGGCTGACAACTTTTTCAAATGAGAGAATGACCAACATCTGTCATCAAACTGTTGATATAGCTTTCCAAACACACGTGCACACACAGACATACACACGTGTACACACACATATCCCCTCTCTCCTTTAGCTCCAGCATCTCTGACCCACAAATCTGCCCTCTTCTGCCCCTGCAGGATTGTGGAGGATTAATGTTGTTTTCTCATTGATGATTGTGCCGCAGCTTAATGTTAATCTTCCTCTGCACTCACAAACACATCCTCACACAACTCCACCACCCTGCAAACACACACACACACACACACACACACACACACACACACACACACACACACACACACACACACACACACACACACACACACACACACACACACACACACACACACAACACACACATGTGTTCAGTGACCCCCCCCCCCCTCCATACACACTGTCCCCTCTCTTAACAAATCAATGTGTCATTATTAGGGGACTGCTTACATGATTACAGATGGCAGTGTACCATTCAGGCCTTTTGTCATGATGTTTCAAAAAACAAACAAACAAAAAATGTACTCCCTGGTGTAACAAAATAACCTCCATGTATAAACATAATTGATCTTATTTGCTTGGTTTATTGGCACGTTGGTCATTACATGTGACTCAACGCTTTCTTTTACCACAAACCAAGATCTGTTGGTTTAAAATTTCCCTTTCTAGAACATACTGGAACAAAAAACTTTCCCTTTCCCTCTGACATTTAAAGACACTCCCAACGCTGATGTTTTTACTGAACATATTGTGTCATTGAGATTAGCAGGTACAGACCTCTCACCACAGTTTTGTTGCACTAGCCCAACACTTGCGGTATCTGTTGGGGAACTCACTGTTGGCTCGAGAGTCAGTGTTGCAAGAGATTGGCTCAGATGTGATTTGGTTTAGACATTGACTACTGCCCACATAGCCCACTCCTCATCTGTGACTCAGTCATTCATTAAAGAAGTGTGCATCATTTCTGACTATTCCTTGGGGTTAAAGGCAGCAAAGGTCAATATGTCCATTTGTCAATTTTTAACAAAACTGAAGAACAACATTAACTCTTTTTTTAACAGTTTAAACAGTTACCTATTTATGCATCCAGCAGCAACATGGAGTAGGTTCTGGCTTCCTGACCAATGTAACTATAATATCCTGTTTCCTATTAACTCTGGTTTGCTTTGCTCCAACTCCTGAGAAAAATATGTAGATTTTTAACAGCTGAATGCACCTGTCTGTTATGCTGGGCATTTACTGTATAGTTAGTTTAACTGAGTGTCAAACAGCTTCCTTCTGTAGAAACAAAGTTAAAGAGACTGAACCACAACAGTTTAGTTGGGGACAGTCAGAACACTAAGTTGGGTGATAATCCTCTGTAGGTTTACCCCCATGACCAACCCCTTTCATATTACAGGTAGTTGCTGTGAAATATATATGTATACTGATGTGCAGAATATTGTGTACTGCACATGGACAGCGTGATTAATTGGGAGGACTTGTTGAAATAAATTAATGAATGCATGGAAGATGGAAGATACCCCCCCTTTACTTTTGGACACAAGTAGTCACAAGTGGACTCACTGTTGGAATTATGTCATTTCTTGCCCATTGCGTGTCTTTCCTCCTCTGCTCTCCTTGCAACACTCCAACTTCCCACCCCACCCACAGACCAGCCTTATCAAGAAGCAGCGGTTCGTCATAGTCAAAGCAGTGGGTAATCCAGATAAAATTAGGCCCTCATTCTATCTGTTAGCACTGTGGGAAGGAAGGAAGGGGTGAGGGGGGGTGTAATCTGTGTGTTCTCTCCAACAACCAAACTCTTCTCCTTGAGTCAGTTGGTTGGGGTGGCAGCCTGGGGAGTCAAAGCCAATATAAGAAGAAAAACACAAGAAACTGAGAGTCAGACCTCCCACATCCTTCCCTCCCTCTGTCACTGATTGGGGGAAGTTAGATGGAGACACACAATGCATGAGTCACCGGCCCGGCCCCTACCTCAGCTCCTCTGAGAGATAAAGATAGATAGAGGAAATGTCAAAACCCAACTGACTGTCTGCATAAACCCATGACCATCCTCAGTGAATTGAATCACCACCAGCTTCAATGCAACCATCATAATTATAAGCCAATGATCTGCTTAATGCACTTACTGTATTTCCATGTGTATGCAGGGGCATGGTCCTCCTCGGTGGTGAAATTACAATCAAAAGATGATCTGTCAGTGCATGTTATGCAACGTGGAGTCTAATCAGAGGCTTTCATTTAAAAGTGTTCTCTCTGTTTGAACACAATTTGTTCTTTCTACTCACAAAAACACTTTGTGAATTGTTTAATTACATGATTTCTTATGCCTCAAATGCAGTGGATTGTTTGAGCTGTAATCAACACAGATGTTTTTTCTAGGCAGTATTTTGTGTCAACTCTCTATAATACAAAATCAAATACAAAATACAAATTTTGTATTGATTCTATTGATCATTTTACAGTTAGTTGTGTGTAGGTCTTGCTGGGTATGTGGAAGTTGTCCTTATGCTTTGCATTTACATTGCATTTTTTGCAATTGAAAGAGTGCACCACCAGTTTGGCATGTCACTCCTGTAACATTGTTGGATACCCACAATGCAACTGACAGTTTAGTTGGAGATTCTGGTGTGTTATACTAGTAGTGGCTAACGCAACATGGAGGGCACGAACGAGAACCAGAGGTGAGGAGCCCCAAGACCTGGAGACAGACTTTGACATGTAAAATCGCTGGAGATTCTCTTCAACATCAGAAGGAAATGTCGCCTGTGAACATAATCCAGGCGGCGATCGTGTTTGATTGGGAATACAAATTGGTATTATATAATAAATGTTATAATAAATTTCTTGATCAATAATTGTACATGGAGACATTCATCGTTGAGACAGCAATGAGGCCAATTCATTTGACATTTGACCAAATCACACTACATAATCCCAAATGCTACTTAGTGTTTGTAAACAAATTGGCTAGCTTTTAGCGTTTTTGTCTACGCCCTCAACACTGGCTTTCTGGGAAACTGAGGAAATCACAAAGTAATCATCATTATTGACAGAAAGTACAACTATATGAGTTACTTGATCTCAATCACAAAGGCTATATATATTTTCCTTTATAGAGTGGAGGTACCGACCAACAGGGCAACGATGTTGTGTGTGTTTCTCCATTTCTCCGACACACAGGCACCTGCTCCCAATGATAACAGTTTGTGTGTGTGTTTGTGCACCAATGCTGTATATGTTGTGTGTGTGCGTACAGTATTGTGTGTGTGACATTAATGTCTGTACCTACTTCCTATGACGTGGGCACTCCCCAGTCACCACCCGCTCCCAGCGCTCCTATCTATTACATCTTTCCATCCCTGCCTCTGTCTTTCCATCCGCTGAGTGGGAGAGCATCTGTGTCTGTGTGTATGCGTTTCTGTGCAGGTGTGTATGTGAGTGTGTGTGTGTGTGTGTATGTGTGTGTGTGTGATTAAAGCATAGCAGTGCAATCTGTAAGGTCCCAGTGAGTTTAATTCCAGCTGAGTGGATTTGGCTTTGTGCCTCCCACACAGGTGATGAGAGGCGAGGATGGAGAGGGGGGAAACAAGCTGGACAACAGGGGATGAGAGAAGAGGATGGAAGTAAAACACAGAGGGGGGAGGGTTGGTGGGGGTGGGGCAGGTACAGACAGACAGACAAGTTCCGGTCTTTAATAAAAAATTTAAAAATCCCTTATCTCGATGCGTCCACGCGGGGGAGGATTTCTGAAATGGCTTCCAGTGAAGGTCATGTACTATTTGTTTCCATGATGAGCCGCAGTCCCATTGCCAGCACTATTGTGTTTAGATTCTGAAGTAAAACCCCATTGTAATGTAAAACCCCAGATGGTTTGCAGCTACTGTAATAGCCCAGAGGAATAAAGTCCACATTTGCCTATCTGGACACTCATTCACACTTATTTTTTAAGCTGATGCTCATTCAGCTATTTGCTGTTTTATATTCAAAGTACTGTATTTGTTATGTTATAATATCACATAGTATTCTTGTGCATTGCCTCACTATTCCCATTGAAGCCCCTTCTCAATCGTTAATTGAAAAAATTCCTGGACTGACTGATGATGAGTCACTTTCGTGTCTGAAATACAAAACATCAGTGATGTTTACTGTAAACTGTCAGGACCTTGTGGCAATGATGTGACATTTATTGTACTTTACTGTACTTGCTGAGCCAAGCAAATTTATATTGTTCCTACGGAACAACACAACAGGCTTTCTAAGTTTAGGTGATCACCTGCCAAATGATTTAAAGTTTAGACTGACTCCACAACTGAATGTACGGTGTTGTTTCTTTTTCTTTTTTCTTTTCATTTTAAGATGCTTCTTCATCTAAAGCTTCAGTTACAGAATATAGACCTCACTGTTTGTACACTTTCACCTTTGGAACACACATACAGCTGCAAAGGCAAACATTCAATTGTCTGCAGGAATGTTTTTGAGCTTGCAAGAGATCGTACTTCCTTGAACAACAAAGGCCACTTCACCAGGACATCGGGAAATCCTCAGTAGATGCCGATGGCTGTTTTGCCTGTAAATCAGTTTGATTTTCCCGCAGCTTTGCTGCATGTTTGCTGAACTTTTATTAGTTGAAAACGCCTACAAAGGCACTGAACAAGGAAATAATGCACCCAAACTCTGGCTGGCACTCTTTCTGAAAACTTTACAAAGCCTCTTGAAACTAACTGTCCAACCTTGTGTCCTCAAAGTCCTGGATGCCTTGTGTATCTGAAACTCCTTCTGCCTGTTATGTTTTTCTGTTTTTTTTTTTCTTGAATATTTTTATTTTTTATGTTTATTTTACATTTTACATCTGTTTACCTTATTATTTTATACATGAGCAAGGGTGAACTTGGATAAGTTTCCAGTGAAGGTCACTGTGCCTAGAATGAGCTCTCCACAAAGGCCAAGATAATAAAAGCTTTCATGTTCACTCCTCCCCCATTCATAAAACCTAGATTTTTTTTCTCCAGTCATATAAGCTTGATGTACAGAACCATGCATAGTGTACTGTTGATAATTCACCGGCTGACTCACTGTCAAATGCCTAAAGTGATATTTATTGCCTCCTTAAAGTAACATTAACACCCTCAGAGAGGCAAACACCAGCTACATTTTCAGTGCTGCTCCTGTGTTTATTCATCTTCTGGCTCCTTTCCTCCTTCTCCTCTATGACCCACTGTGCCCAGTGGAAGTGAAGATGGTTAAAAATAAAGTGACATATATGTATATTTATAGACACTTAAATGAGTTAGAGAGCAAAGCCAGAGGAGAAGGCTCGGCTTTTGCCGATGCATTGTTATATATAATGCTGAGAATGTGTTAGAATAATGCAAAGCAGGCAGAGAGAAGGGTGACTGTTTCCAAACACTCTCAGCTTGTGTTCAAACTCTCAACGTGATTAATTACTGAGGCCATGAGGCTGCATTGCAGTTGCATTTCTGCCCAGATTGTGCACGTACTGCAGAAACAGGAAGAGGCCGAGTGAGCCACTTTAGCAAGAAAAAAAAAGACATCTGTAGCACCGTGATATCTGCGGTGTACAAGAACAGAGAGATATGAAACATGCAGCAAAGATCAGTTTTCTTTTGATCTAAAAATAGACTGAACATATGCATCTAAAAAAAACAGGTCCCGGATATATGGTTTCGCTAATTCTTTTTCAGGGACTATTTTCAGCTGTGGATTAATACACATTTAGTGCTCTATTGAATGTTTATCACATCAGAATATAACTGTGCATATGCCCATTTTTTGGTTATTAAATGGAGCTATGTGACAGAGGAATAAGTTAATAGGGCTTTGTAGGCAATACTTGTTAGTGCTATCACTTCATTGTTGTTTTAGATCTTTTCATTTGGTTTGTTGACAATAACAATATATAGAATACCACCAGCTTTATCATTTAACTGTCCTGTCTGCTATCATTGTCATGAAACAAAAACTACTCCTCATTGGCTTTTCAAGACACTTTTAGTTTCCTCTGCTCTGCTCTCAGCTAGAACAGAGCACAGCGCTGCCAATAAACCTCAGCATTGCAATATATTTTAAGTGCAAAAGGCCAAATAGCTTTGTTGACAGTCCAAAACAGGAAAACATGTCAATACAATTTTATGTGGTGATGTATTTCTCCACTTCACATTCATGTGGTGATGTATTTCACCACATGTTTCAGTCAGATCTCTGTCGTAAATAACTTACTCATTTATGGGTAAATAGCAGCAATAAAGGACACACGTATTCATGATACGCAGGGTTTTTACGGGAAAACGTTCACTGAATGTGACTGTGAAGCAGTCAGCTTTCCTGGACTGTCATCTGTCATGGTAGCTTTCACAGATTCACATGCATACTTGTGTTATTTTAAGAGATGTGATGAACACGGGCTTCTATAAACTGCCCCCCCCCCCCCAATAACCAGGTCACGCTGTGATTCATAGCACTGTACAGTACGAAATGTAACTCTGCTTTTCCTTGGACTTGCAACATCCTGACAACCGGAAACACTTTGTTCTGTGGACCATCTCAACACAAACTGATAACATGAGTTAAAAAAAATCAAATCATGTGGGTCTGTTTTTCTTTATATTGACCACAACAATGCCACAAACTCCACAGTGAATTCCTACTACAGTCTTACCTCTGAACAGGACAAGCCAAGTTTGTCTCCACCTGAGGCCTCAGCTATTTTTGCGCAATAGAATATTCACCCAAAGACCCGCAGTGACTTTTCTTTAGAACAATAAGTGGGAGCAAGGAAAGGATTAAGTACTTTCTGTTTATTCTGCCTAACATAGACCCACACACACACTCCCCCCTCGTTCTTGCCTAAGAGTTTGGCTTTCCTTTGAAGAGTCATGGCATGACGGTGAGCAGTGGGTGGAAATGGGGGGCTGAGTCAAACCTCTGGAGCAGTGTGTGTGTGTGTGTGTGTGTGTGTGTGTGTGTGTGTGTGTGTGTGTGTGTGTGTGTGTGTGTGTGTGTGTGTCTGAGAGTGTGTTCATCATGTGTCATCTGGGCCATCATATCATGACTTGAACCCAGGCATACCAAACATTCTTGCCTCATATTGAATTTGGCAGCCACAGGTTGACTGGTGCATTGGATGTGATTATGACTGGAGCGTGCGGTTACTCACAGCTGTGACGTTTGTTATTGCTGTCTCTGATCATATGCTGCACAAACAAGAACCAACATGTGACAACATGCAATCAGCATTCCCTGATTCCCCGCCGTGGTTAGTAACGTATTTTTTTACAGTGTGTTTAAAGAGAGGAGATGCTGGGAGAGAATTGTTTCTAATAATGCCCAGAGCTTTCGGTGAAGCCAGACTTTATAAACTGAAAAGAGTGACGGGAGAGAGCTTTACTTTGAACCTATTATTGTTGCTTTTACTGTTACCTTCCAGCTACAGCACTTTGACTGTGTATTCAGGGAGCACAGACCTTCATCATCTTATTGTATTTACTATCGTTTCCCATTTGTATTTATAATCAGTGGTCATTTAAAAAAAACACTATGTTCATACAGATCTCACGTTATCCTTGGTTTATTCATTAATTGTGATGATGTTCTTTTTAATTCTTTTCTTTTTAATTCTAATTTTTAATTTCTTTTTAATTGGGAGATGTTACCAAAATTTACTGTCATTATTCCAGTAAAAACACTGCAAACATTTAATTTGCTCTGCACACTGAAGGTCCTTCTTAAAGTCATTTTTGGTACCTGAGATGAAATTCTAGTCTGCTGTAGTCAGTGGTCAGCTGAGGTGAAATGAGTAATGTGAGCCTTATTGGGAAAGCTCATCATCATCTGGAAGCCTCGTCAGCAAACCAGGAAGCACCTGTGCAGCTGAGTGGGGAGCAGTGGGGAGCGTGGGTACATGTCCCAGCGAAGGCGGCCTATTGTGTTTGGGTGCTTTTTATAAGTCACATGGAAAAAGGAACATTCTGGGCAGGAAGTGACTTGACGCACTCACATACCACACTAATGCAGCCTGGCCAAAAGTTATTGTCTGGTGTAAATAAAAAAAAAAGTCTTGTTATAGCCTAGGAGCAGCAGGCAGCATGAAAACAGACACATAAAGATGGCTGCAGTATGAAGTATTCTGTCAACAAATAACAGAGACAAGAAACAGAGAAGAGATTCAGCTCTTGTTATATGGTTTACGTCATGGTAAAAAAAAAAAAAATCCTCATAATCCTCAACAATTTAACGCCGCTGCAAGAGGCACTCACATTGACCTTTGGGCAATGTGAGTGCCTCTTTTGTTTTTGATTGTGGGTTTTTTCCTTATTATTGTTATAGTGTTTTACAAACAACTAGACTGTGGAGTTCAGTGGCAGGCCACATATTGACTGATTGAAAACAGACAACAATAACAGTAGAATTCACAGCTAAGAATCAAAGACAGACTGGTCTCTCTGTATCCACCATTTTGGATCAGTGTGCAACAATGAAACTGAAACAGCAAGAATCATAGATCAGAGATGAGGCAGAGAGGCTGATTTATTCATTTTTTTTCCCACTGGAAGAAGCCAGTGACCAGACTTCAGGGCAGCAGCATTCACTTCCCTGGTGATGAAGGTATTTGAGAGGCTGGTCAGGAATGTAGTCAGCTTCTTCTGGTTTTTTTTTTTCCTTCTGCTTTTAATACAGGCAGAAGCCCCACATTTTGGTTGATAAACAGCTACATGTTTTAGAAGGTCAGAGTTAAAGGATACTCTATCTAAGCAGTATTTCTCCCCCACGCACCATTTTACACCAACAACCATCCAATACCCAGAACAAGAACATGCACATTCTTAAATTTGCAAATGACACAGTAGTTGTCTGCTTTGTGAAAATTAGTCATTACTTAGGAAACAGGAACCAATTAGGAAACACTGTCAAAACAGTGAGACAGAGGTGAGCAGCAGCCCTCTGTGTCACAGATAACAACAGAGAACTTTGAGTGAAATCTAGACCATCCTCTTTCTGATGAATTTGACCTTCCTGCTTTCTGGTCAGAGATACGTGTTTCCAAAAATCACATGCAACAAGTTCAAGTTTTCATTTAGCCCATGTGCAAGAGGTGCTCTGATTTGTAGTACAATTTAAATTCTCTTCATTCCTCACACAGTTTAGCACTTTCATTTTTTCTATTTTTATTCTCTATTGCTGTTTGTCTGGCTCTTAACAATGATCCTTGCTATTTAATTGTGTGTATTGCACCAGAGCTTTATTGTCTTTTACTGTATTGTGTTTTTATTGTGCTATGTTTTAACAGGTTTTTAATTTTATGCTGCCTTTATATGAAAGGAAGTTCCTCTTGTAGGACAATAAGGATCGGATCTGAGCTGAACTGAACAATAGACCAGAAAACAGTGCAACTGTAAGACTTGAGGTTCTGTTCTATGGAGTAGTTCTTGCAAGCACAGGAAATTGCTTAACTGCTTAGTGTGTAGAGCAGGTTAATGGAAAGCAGATAGTAAACAAGACAAAAACTAGACTGCAGAATTTGACCACAGTAAAATTCTCAGAAAACCTGTAGGCCACAGATCGTTGACATTTAACATGTTTTCATGTTCAAGCTCCATTGTGGATATTGTAAACCCCTCCATACAGCCTGCAATTATGGTTTTACCCTTAAGGATTCATAACAACATAAGTGATGTTGTGACTCATAGTGAAGCATCACTATCATAAACTGTGTAGCATTGCATATGACACATCCAAATTGAACATTCACTTGAGTTAAGGCCAGATTGATCCATTTTCTCAGCGCATCATTCCGTCATCAGATGATGGATGGATGCTGTTTATCCTCTAAATCATTGCAAATTACTTTGGAGTCACATTTAATGGTAAGTTGACCTGAATCAACCACATGGATCACGTTAGATCATTTGAAATCCTGACATTACTGCCTGAGAAAACTAAAACACAGTAGATGTAGCAAAATATACTCTAGGATGAGATTCAGTTGAGTTACAGGGGAACAGAGGTCATCCTCTAAACCCAGGCATTATGAACCAGTTCAGTGAACACAGTGGCATGCAGACCGGGGGGCAGATATACAGAGGAAGCAGAAAAAAAGGTTTTAGTGAGAACACACATCTTGTTTTTCTGGCTCACCTGGGTCCACTGTTGTTATCTACAGCTGACACTAACAAACCCCATAATGAAATGAGGGCTTGGAAACGGATGGTGGGCCTCCCCACTCATCAGCCATGATGTCAGAAGCCCAGATTAGACTAGACCATATGGCACGCTGCCTGCTGTCCCTCTAATCCTCTGCTACCATCCAGGCATCTATCTACCCATCTATCCATCTATCCATCTATCCATCTATCCATCTATCTATCTATCTATCTATCTATCTATCTATCTATCTATGTGCCATTCTGTCATTCATCATTCATCCATCCATCCATTCACACACAGGCCACTCGCCAGACACAACGCCACATGTAGAGTCCTTTCTTTTCCCCTCACTGAGACTGTCATGAGCAAGAGAACTATCTATTGTTTTGTTTATATATATATTTTTTTGTCTGGTGTCTGTCCATCTGTGCCTGTGATGAGAGCTGTCTCCGCGTCTGTCTCACTGTCTGTCCATTTGTCATATTTTTGTTGTTCCGTGCCACTCTGTTTCTCTCCCTGTCTCTGTTTTGCTCTGATTCTCATTCCCACGCATCCCCACAGCAGACACAACATGATGTAATACATATTTGTTGGATTCATTTGACCAAAGAGGCTTTCAGTACCTCTTGTTTACACTGTGTACACATTTCCTGAGCATGGTTTGGCCTTTGAATCTTGAACTTTCGTCACATTCTGTGCGGGAAATTACCAAAAACACAAAGTGATTTCAATGCGTCCTGTCGCCACGTATTACTTTAGCCAAAAATAAAATTCTCCACAGACTGATGCAAATATTTTGTTTATAATGTGTTTTTTGGTTGAGAATCCATGGACTGAATAATAACTGCTGTAACACATTATAGCTGGACATGACTGTGCTCTTGCTCTCCTGATTAGCATTCTCTACTGCGAGTGTGACACACTGTGAGCTCGAAATGGTTTCAGTTGGATTACAGACTACAGTCAGTGGTTACATATTGAAATCCAAACACAAACACATGCAAACAAAATACAAACACAGTTCTGAGCTGACGTGTAAGGATTGATTGTCGGTCATGTGAGTGGAGGGAGTGTGACGTTTAAACCTGTTAATTCATTTGGGGGATTAGGCTTACATGCTGAGGGATATGAGGCAGGTTCACTGGGCTATACATGGGACTAAGCGGAAGTAAGAGGTTGCTTTTGTCAGCTCCCTGTCATCCAGCTACTGAGCTCTTCTTGAAATTCTTCACTTTACTGAGTAGCTGAGTAGCAGTACATGAAAGATTATTCATAAGTGGTCCTGACCAAAAAAAAAAAAAAAAAATTGGAGATTGGATATTTAAGAGATTTGAATAAGTACAGTGGGTGTAGTGGGTTGAAATTCCATCAGTATAGATGTTTTTTTGTTTTTTGTTGTTTTTTGGAAGGCCTGCAGTGTGCTATGGTTGCTCTGGTTATTATTCATTTCCTAAATTCTATATTTTTCTTCCCTAACATTCCCAAGTGTGTGTTTTCATGTTTGTTCGTGTTTGTGCGTGTGTGTCAGTGTACAGTGTGTCAACATGTTTGTGTGTGTGGTACACAAAAATTGGTTTATTTATGATGTGTGACCATACCCACCTTTTTATACTGGGCTAAAACAATCAGGTCAGTCAAATCAAATAGCTGACTTGTGGAACAATGATCAGAAACTATGGACTAATAATTGATTAATTATTTAAGGCAGGAAAAAAAATGCCCATTGCCTAATTTTTAGCTTTTCTTTATTTTTTTTTTTAATCACTGAAATTAGTTTACCTTTGGTTGTATTAGGTATAGGCCACTGCATGATATCATGGCAGCATTCCCGTAAGACCTTGTGTTTGGATTTATAATAAAGTGTGTGTCATTCATGACACGCTACTGTCTCTATTACTGTCATTCTGGTTTTATAGAGCATCATTTCAGAACATGGCGTCCTTTATTTAGTAAGTGGGATTTACAGTATTACTTGTATGTTGTTGTTGTTTTTTTGTTTTGTATTTAATTAGCTTAAGTCATTCCTCTTTAAGAACAAAACAAAAAAAACCCCACTGGTTTCATTTCCTTTAAACCGTCGAAAACTGAAAGGACAGGTGTGGGTGTCGGTAGAGTCCGCACTTTGAGTAATAGCTGAATCAAACACACAGCAGTAGTAGGGTTTTTATTCACTGGGACCTGGGGAGGAGTCACGGTCCAGTCACAGCTGTGGGCGGGTTTTGTTGCCGTGATCACAACTCGCCGGTGTCCATATATGGTCCGTGACGTCACGCGCCGGAGGTCCCATTCACATAAAACTGATCGGCCGGAATCCCCTTGGAGGAAATGTAGGCACAGACGTGCACGGGGCTCCTCTCTCGCCCGTATCCACCGTTTAGGAGCGATCCAGTTTTATTCTTTAGGCAATAAATAACAACTCCTAGGCGTCAAAAATGAAAGTATCCAGCATAGACTGCCGGCGTCTGAGGAAAATCATCAGGAAGGAGTGTGGGAGCTGCCTTATTGTGGATTGCCGACCTTATTTCTCCTTCACGAACTCGAATATCAAAGGCTCTGTCAATGTCAATCTCAACTCAGTAGTGGTCCGGAGGTCTCGAGGAGGGCCGGTGCCTCTGCAGTTTGTCATCCCGGATGAGACAGCCCTGTTTCGGCTTCGGGAGGGAAGCATATCGGCTATCGTAGCTCTGGATGACCGGACGTCCCACTGGCAAAAACTAAAGAAGGACAGTGTAGCACAAATAGTAATAAACACCCTCTCACATCTTGCCAGCGGGGCAAACATCTGTTTTCTGAAAGGTGAGAGCTGTGGGAATTTAATCTGTTTTAATCTAGAAAGACAAAAATAAAGATGGTCTGTTAGTTTGCTTAGATTAGTTTTTAATAGACCATCCTGGCTTTAATACATATTGTATGAAAGCCACCACAACTTTTTATGAGTGCCTTTTTATTGAAATAGGGGACATCTTACTTTGGAATAAAATTTCTCTTAGTTTGTCTCATGGCTTTCATGTGCTGTTATCTCTCAGACTTAAAACTATAGGCTACTAAAGTGTCTTTACATCAGACTATTATTAGTAAACTATTAATGTAAATACGTTATATCAATTTCAATTTTAATATGTTTGAGCCTTAAATATATTGTAAATGTTGGCTGTAAGAAATGGTTGTCCACTTTTATTTCAGAGGCAGGCCTATTGCCTTGTTTGGTACTGAATTAGGGACGAGATTAATATGTTTTATATTTCATTCCACTTTTCCTGTTAGCACACATACTGTTGTATAGAGCCATGTCATTTTTCTCAGACTATCCTTCTCACCTGTGCTGAGAGCAGCCTATATTTTTCTCGCACTTCTTGGAGAGATAAATGTCCTGTGTGCGTCAACGGAGCGGATGAGTCAGTGCGGGAGAAACGCGGGCAAATTGGTGGTGCAATGTTTTTCATTGATTAAAAAAAAAAAAACACAAAGTGAAAAGAAAATTGAGTCCCCTCCGAATCATTTCTTTTAGATAAAAAAAATCCCTCGAGGTTGTGATAATGTGTCGAAACACATTCATTTCCGTCTGTCACCTCTGCGTCCTCAGGATGTTGGCCTAAAAGGATTACCGGTCCTTCAACTGCGGGCTACTTAATTACGCACTTATAATCAGGTTATAAATGTTATAATCCGGTGCTAAGACTGTTTCATAAACTCTGCCATTTCACAAGATGTGTATGTGTGTGTCAGGGGGGTGCAGGTGGTATTATTCTAAGCTTATTTATTACAGCGTGTGATCATGATTTTTTTTCCCGTTTTTACTCAGGAGGATACGAGAACTTCCACTCTCAATACCCTGAACTTTGCACTGAGGTGAAAACCATCGAACAGAGCGGAACTGAAACTGAGAAAAGAGTCAGCACCCACAGCGAGAAGCTTTCACACCACAAACCAGATTATGATCAGGTATGGAAACACCCCTTACAATGATGTGCTTCCCACCCTTTCTCCTACACAGCCACAGGGCACACATGCACTGTCAGTTTCTATTTTTAACCTCCATAAAAAAAAAAAATAATAAAAAACACACACACACACACACACATCCAAGCCCTGCTGACATCAGAGAGACTTATATTTGGCATCAGTCCATCAAAACATTTTCTCAACATACATACGATATTCTCTGACCTTCACTGCTCCCCAGCCATCTTATATTTGGCTTAAAAACTCACTGCTCACTGATGCCCAGCTGACATCAGGACGCCCCACGGGGAAAAACACTCTTTCATCTCTGACCTTTCTTCTATAACCTTCACTGCCCAAATAGAAAGCATGTGGCTGCTTCACATCTCAGAGAACACTCTATTGTGTCTGTGCTTGACATATTGTGGGTTATTTCACTTCATGGTTCAGATAATCCTTCCAGCTGCATGTATCCACATACGTTTTGTCTGCAGATGAACATAATGTGCTGCTTGGATGTTGTGGCTTGGACCATGGGTCCGTTTTCTCCGAGATGCATTAAGAATGGGTTAAAGCAGATGCATCAAGGCTTGGGATCCCGTATTATGTCTTGTTAGGAGTTTGTGTGTTGTAGATTTTAGTCCTTATCTACTTGTCTCATGTCTCTGTTTTCTGTTTTCTCCCCTCCTCCCCACTTCTCAGGGTAAACCTGTAGAGATCCTGCCTTTCCTCTACCTCGGTAGTGCCTACCACGCCTCTAGACAGGACTATCTCAGCGACCTTCACATCACGGCCTTGCTCAATGTGTCACGCAGGGACCTGCAGCCGGCCAAGGGCCATTACGACTACAAGTGGATCCCAGTGGAGGACAGCCACATGGCCGACATCAGCTCCCACTTCCAGGAGGCCATAGAGTTTATTGGTGAGTTGAAGAGAATGAACATTTTGCCTGCCTCTCCTTCTGTTGGGGGCACCTCTTTAAACTGTTTTCTGGTTCACAAGATTTGCAATTAAAGGTTTTTATGTTAGGGTGGTCTATTTCTGTTTTATCTTATAAAGTAGCTGATTCGCTCGGCTTAAAACTCAAAATAGTTAGAGAGGGAAATAAATACGCCACCACCAAGATGGAGTCCTTTCCTGGAATAACATTAACTTCACCGTCCGTATATTTATAGTGCAACATCACCCCAAGGAGTCTAAAAAATAATAGAGCTGAGTTAGAGAGACATCTATACATAGGTGTGTTTATTTTTGAAATAAGTCTTGAAATAAGCCCCCTTTATCGCTGCCTCTCACCTGCTGCCATTCACAAACAGAGGGCTATAAGAAACCCATCTGTAATCAGTTTAACTTGATCGCCTGCCTTCAACCCCCCACCCCATCAACATATCCATCTAGTCTGCCTTCATTCAGGATTTGCTCACTTCCCCCATCCCCTTCCAACCTCCCTCCCTCCCTCCCCCCGTCTAAGCTTGAAAAAGACGCTCCCATGCCGTCATCGCCTCCCAGGCCTAATCTCAGTGGCTTACTCTGCCAGGTGTGGCCAGTCAGTGTGACAACTGGGTGAGCTGTCCGTGTTTAGTAATGGCGGGGTGGAGGAGGCTGTGGGCTGATCGACACACAAACACACACACAGTTGTTTATGACGGTTGGGTGGAGGATAAAAGCTAGCTGACGGACACACAAATAGAAGGCACAGTTGTTGGTTGTTTACGGGTGGGAATCAGTGATTTACCTGAGGGCAACAGGAAAGTGAACGTGTTGTTGAGGTTGAGGGAGTATGTAGGAGAGGAGAGAGGTGCTGGATAATAGCAGCAGCAGCAAAAGATGTGCACAATGTGCTGGTGGCTATTTATAGCCAGGCATAACCAAGGACAAAGCTCACCCACGAGCGGCTTGCTGACCAGTATTGGGTGGCTGCTATTGTTGGTATTGTTCATTGTTTGGGGATGCAGCCTACATTTACGATGTCTTTCAGTAAGCTTGGCTATTACATAAGGCAGCAAATTATTCCAGGGGTCGGTTTAGCCCAGATTCAGGAAGGGCCTCCAAAATTCATCAACCATGCCAAATGATTAGAAATCTACTACACACAAATCCTCATCGAGCTGCCACTGGTCCCCAATCAAAAAATCAATCACTAATCAGCAACCTTCCTGACCTTGTGACAGTACAGTTGGGGAGGAGATAATAAATATTATTGACCTCCTGGATGAAAACAGCTACTGAAGCGTGTCATGACATCTCCATCCAATGAGGGTGCATCATTCAAGGATTGTCATTAAAACACCCACTGCTGCTGTCACTCTTTTTTTTTTCACCCCTCTTCCCTCTTGTTGCATCCTCCACTCCAGATGGGAAGTTCATGATTCATTCATGTGGCACATCGAGGATCAGACATGTCAGAAATCATCGTTGTTCCCCCTGCAGTGGCTCTCAGAACCAGACAGAAGTAGCCCTCGGTGTTTCTATTTAATAGAGAGCGAGCGAGACATGTGTAGGTGTCTGCAGTGGCTTTGTGGAACTAAGTGTCTGTAGGTAGATCAAACTTACACATGAGACAGACAGGAAAAGAGATGTGTGTGTGTGTGTGGAAGCATAAGTTCTACGAATGAACAAAATCGTGAAATGCGTTGTGAGTGACACTTGCACAGATGACAGAAAGCAGATTTTCGTGTGGGCATTAGAACATACAGATGTGCGTGTAGGAGTGCTGCAGCTCTAAATTAGAACACACATCTCTGTGCCACAGTGAACTCCTCAGCGGCACCCAGCGCCCCCACAGCAGCGTAGGAGAAAGAAAGTCTCATGTACAGCTGCGCTCCGTGACTCAGACAAGCCCCACTACTGTCTGTGCGCAAAACTGAAACTGGTATAGGATGTGTCTACATTTATGTGTTCCCACTCGATGCGATTTGCTGAAAGGTTTGACATATCCTGGTGTCATTTGTGCAATGTATGAGAAAGAAATGAGACTGGATGTGCAGGAAAGTGTTCACATTTATTAGTGAGTGGGAGTAAGGAGTAGGTAATAATTATACAGTTAAAATGTGATTTTTCATTAGTTAATGTTGACTGTTAAAAATTCCCTGTTGATTCATTGTAACCTATCACATAACTTATATATATATAAATATCAATTACAGACACACACAAACACCACAGACAATATTTTGAAATGGACAAAGTGTTTTTTAATAATTAATTTGATGCAAGTTTGATTCTGTGCAACAGTTTTGCTGATGATCACAGAAAGAAGCCCAGATCATTAACACTGGCTTGTCTTTGTCTCCTTTCAGATCACGTGAAGCAATCAGGGGGAAAAGTCCTGGTCCACTGCGAAGCAGGCATCTCACGCTCACCTACCATCTGCATGGCCTACATCATGAGGACACAGCAGCTGCGGCTGGATGCAGCCTTCGACATCATCAAGCAGCGACGGGCAGTCGTCTCACCCAACTTCAGTTTCATGGGTCAGCTGCTGCAGTTTGAATCAGAGGTCCTCTCCATGGCTCCGGCTCACCCCACCACACCTGAACCGGCCACTCCATGCGTCCCGGAGTCCGCCTCCTTTTTTGCCAACGACTTCGCCACCACCTTCAACACCAAAAACTTTGAGCCATCCGTGATCACCCTCCCTACCTCTTACCTGCAGTCCCCGGTCCACCACCAGTTCAAACTGAGCCCAATAACTGCACTGCCTTAAAATGAACTGTGACTGCTTGTAGTCTTACTTGAAAAAATAAAAATAAATGCTCTCTGTGTGCCTGGTGTTGAAACCAGCAGAGCAGAAAGACTGGAGTTCAGCAACATAGAAAGAGTCAAGATAATAGTGTTCTGTTCATGGGACTTGAGGCCTGTGAGATGAATGGGCTACAGCAGGCATAGATGCTGTTTTCCTGCCTTCTGAGCTGCAGAGATGAAACAACACAGCACAGTGACAAACTGCAATATGCCTTAGGTTAATATTGTGATTTATTTGCCTATTCACAAATAAAGTCATGCATTTAAACCTAATTTATTAAAAAAATACAGTCTGTCTGATTTTTTTCAATGATGTGGATGTTAATATGTGTTCAATAAATGTTTTCACCACAAAAATAAAGATGTCATGTAATCATTGTAGCATTGTTAATGGATCTGTAACTGAAGTCAAATGGGATTGCAAGTGGACTTTTTTCAAATGATTTAATGCACACCTATTCCTGCATACAGAGAAACAGAGGGAAAATCAACACTACCTTTAAAATCTTTTTCATTTACAGTTTTACATTGCGTCAGGACATCCCTAAACCTAAACACAACAGAAGAGACAACAGTGACACCTGCAGTGACTTTGAATTGGCCTTAGTGAGCAGACTGTTTTGTAGTTATGGTCAGACTGCATGTGCCCGGGTTCTTGGTCAATTTAGTGTAGCCCAGTACAACCTATGCAAACTATGAACCATAAAAACCTGCATGTTACATTAGAGTTTGGAAATCCAAAACACAGGGAAAGAAAATTCCCATCAGATACAAAATAACGTCATATTTTCTAAAGATTTGCTAAACCATATTGTTCTGGTAATTATCAATAAACAACGGCTTCATTAACAAGTCATAAACAAGTTTAGTTTCTACCTGACTTCACTCGGTAGTCTGTTAAGATAACACTTTCGGCTACTTTCTGTCTTTGGCGCCTAGACAACAGCCAGCTAGGCTGTACCAACAGTACAAATAGGGAGGGAAATAAATGCCAAACGTGTCAAAGGCGTTGTTTACATACAAATACACAGTGACCAGGAATTAAACATATCACACAATATAAGCGCTAAATCCCATCGTCAAATTTTGCCTAATTAATATTACCACCAATAAATTATTTACTATGTGTTCATTGCTACAAACCTGTTTTCACATAATGGTACGATCCACTCTATCCCGCCCCCGCCGCCATTTTCCATGTTATTCTCTTTTGCCATACAGTGTTTCACCAATTTTGAATGCGACAGTTTGTAAAATATTGTTGAGTTTTGGGTTATTAACTTCCCTGCTTCTCCAGTTTAGCGGAGAGGGGGGTTTAACTCCAAATTCAGCGGAGGAGACGCCCTGCTTAAACAGCCATGTACATCAAACAGGTAAGCTAACATCACCGTACTTGTGCGTGTTGCTGTCACTGGCCTGACATTACTTACCGGTATGTTAGCTTAACGTTATTCCTCTGAATGACTGTGCGTGGGATATCGAGGCATTGCACGCAGTCTAACGTTAACTTCATTGCAGAGCTAAGCAAAATTATGCCAAATACAGATAAACGATGAGTAGCTAGCTTGCTAATGCTAGCTAGCTAGCGCTACTCGGATTAATGTTGAATCTCCCGTCCCCCTTCTCAAGATGCTAAGCTAACGCTACAGAGCTCTCGTTAGGTCATCAAATGTCTCGCTTTCCCATGGATGTTGCACAAACCATGTTGTAATCGACTTCGACATATGTAAATATGAGCTTTGGTGGTACTGGACATCTTAATTTATGGTTTATTTTGTTAGCAATCATGCACACCGGTTAACGTCCTGAATGAAAAACTAGCACATTCAGCGGCCGTCATGCCAGGCCCTGTTGCTAATCGTGTCACGCTTATGATACATTAGTTGCTGCGCTTTGCACAGAAGTTACACATGTTGAATATTACGGAAGGCAGAGGAAGTAATATTGCTGCATTCAGGGATAGTTTCTGGAATCCCTCTGAAGTCCTTCCACCGAGCCTTGCCTAACTCCAGTATGTGGTTAAAGCTATTGTAAACAGATGGATGTTACAGACTCTGTGCTAACGGTGGTCTCCGGGTTCTTGTGCAGGTCATCATCCAGGGGTTCCGAAGTTACAGGGACCAAACTGTGGTAGACCCGTTTAGTCCGAAGCACAATGTCATCGGTGAGTATGTGCTCACCTCATCTTTTCACTCACGGCTTTGCATTACACTCTGTTTTTCAATAAAATGTGCATATGGGTGAACAGGAGGGGGACTACTTTGAACAAGTCGCTAGACCAGAAGTAATGTGTCAAAGTCTTGTCTCATGTGGGTAGCTGTGAACCTGAGTCACAATGTCCTCATTTTGTGTTTTCTGTTGTTACAGTTGGAAGGAATGGGTCAGGAAAAAGTAACTTTTTCTACGGTATGTGAGTCTCAATTTAACACAGAGCAGTCAAATATTGTTAATCTCTATGTATTTATTTTTCTTGTCTAAAACTGTGGTTCCTCTCTGTTTTCATAGCCATTCAGTTTGTGCTCAGTGATGAGTTCAGCCACCTGCGGCCTGAACAGCGCCTGGCCCTGCTCCATGTAAGTACAGGCAGATATCAGGCACATCACAGGCTCCAGCTTCAGTTTTTTAAAAGTGGCTCTCTGACGCAGTGGTTGTGTAGAAGTTAAAAATGCTTACGTTGTCCAGATCTTGTGTAACTTGTTAATAACTGTTGGATTACAAAAGTCTTAATCGGATTAGTTTTGTTTCTGTTAAAATATGAAGTTTGTGTTATAATAGATTGAAATACAGTGGGAAGCATATTTTAACATGTAAAGCTTTTAATATAAACATGTTGTTATTGTGTTTTCATTTCTTGTCTTTTTAGGAAGGAACTGGTCCTCGTGTCATTTCGGCTTTTGTGGAGATTATATTTGACAACTCTGACAACCGGCTGCCGGTAAGCTACTATAAGATAATGTTAGAGGTGTACTGGTATATTTACATGCCATATGGCTTAGCCAGTGTTAGATTAAAAGTCCATTTCATTGTGTGTTCAATTTAAGGTTTAGGCTGATGATGACTGTAGCAACCACTGATGTCGGCACATTTGTTGTAATATACACCCCAGTACACACAGTGCTTATTATTCTGATGATGAAGACAGTGTGTTAGAACCACTCTAAAAATCAAAAGATTGTTTTTAACCTGGTGTGAAACTGTCATCATGCAGCATGGTAATACTGTGGCATAACGAGCCAAGTCTGCTGCTGTGTGTGATTCTCCTCTTGACTAGTGATAAACGTCTCTTCCCACAGATTGACAAAGAGGAAGTCTCCCTTCGGCGCGTCATTGGCGCCAAGAAGGACCAGTACTTCTTAGACAAGAAGATGGTGACGTAAGTATTGCCGTGGGGTGACAGTCCATGTCCCTGTAATCACAGGAAATGGCAACTCTTGTGATTCCATTCAGTCACTTGTTTGATGGTGGTTTTTTTATTGTTGCAGTAAGAATGATGTCATGAACCTTCTGGAGAGTGCCGGCTTCTCTCGCAGTAACCCCTACTACATTGTCAAGCAGGGAAAGGTGAGAAAAGAGAGGGTGACAATGTCACACACACAATAAGAGTTTTTTCTTCAGTGCTGTGTAATGCTTTACAGTATGCAAGCAGGGCAATAAAGGGTGCTGTTGGCTTGGTTTGCGGTGTTAAAATCCTAACTTGCAGCGTTAACGGACTTAAAGATTGGTGTTGATTTGTAAAATCAAAATTGACATCTGCTAAATGTAATAAATATATCATTTTTGTGGCAGGACAATCTTATGCATGCATTGTTTTAATGTTTCATTCAGATCAACCAAATGGCCACAGCACCAGACTCCCAGCGTCTAAAGCTGCTGCGAGAGGTGGCAGGGACGCGAGTGTATGATGAGCGCAAGGAGGAGAGTATTTCTCTCATGAAGGAGACAGGTAACAGCTTAAGCATCATTGTTTCAAGATAGTGATGAAGTCTTTTTTTAACTTCCCCTGAAACTGCTTGTTTTCATGCAAATTAAGGACAATGCAAACAGTGCGCACTGCACGTTGAACAATACACAAACTAACAAGAAACATTATGTTTATTTGAAAAATGAAGGTTGGAAATGTGACATTTGTCATCTGGCTGGCTGTAATCAAAAAACATCTAACACAAAAAACTTTGCTGTCACATTTTCAGCATTCCTTGTTATTATTATTCCATGAGTAATTTTGTATAACTGAACACGTGCATGAGTGAGCAACATTACAGTTCTTGTAATAATAAACAGCATTCACCAGTAAGTCCAGTTCCAGAAAATTAAATTTGCACTTAGAAGTGGTTTGCGTTTTTGAAAACAACCTGGTGTGTGTGTGTTTCCCAGAGGGGAAACGAGAGAAGATCAACGAGCTGCTGAAGTACATAGAGGAGCGTCTGCACACCCTGGAGGATGAGAAGGAGGAGCTGGCTCAGTACCAGAAGTGGGACAAGATGAGAAGAGCCCTGGAGTACACCATCTACAACCAGGAGCTGAACGAAACCCGTGCCAAACTGGACGAGGTAATTAAGTCAAGAAATAAAGATGTACTGTATATTCAGAGGAAAAGACTGAATGTGCTAGACTTTGTCATTGCCTTCAATTTTATTTATGTAATTATCTGTTCATTATAGTTATCTATTTATAAATGAATTAAAAATAAGCCAGTCGCTGTGTTTTGTCCACCAATGTTTTTTGTTTTTTTTTGCAGTTGTCCAGCAAGAGAGAGACATGTGGAGACAAATCCAGACAGCTGCGTGATGCTCAGCAAGATGCCAGAGACAAAGTAGAGGTAAAGAATTCCACTACAGAGGAATTATATCCGTATCTGGGATAAAGGGTGGGTGAAAAAAAAAATTCATAATCATCACAGCATTAAATAGGTATAACAATATTTAGTGAAATATTCAAAATGATATTGATGAATGTTTTTGTGTTCCAGTTATTGAATCAATTATACTTACACATCCACACACTTTAAACATGTTACATGTTACTATCTATACTGTGACGGATTTTGGTAAAATTAGACTTGCTCATCATTTAAACAAAGTTTGTGAGTTAAAAAGTCACTTGTAAAAAAATTGTCAGGATGTGATTGTGTGGAGAGATTTAAAAAAAAAATGATAAGACTGAATTTTCACCCATATCAGCCAAAAACCTCAGACATGAGTAACATGCAAAATCAATATAGAAACTACTTTTGAATATGTTGTGTTAAATATGTAATGTTATCATGGTCTTTGTTAGTTTGTTTTGTAGTGAGCAGGTTTCCTCAGTCCTCACATTTAATGAATGAGCATAAAACAATATAAATGATTTTTTGTTATTAGAGGGGCATGTACCCAGCTCTCCCAACAGACTCCTGATGCTCTGGTTCCTTGGTAAATAAATGTATAGGCATTAACAACTGACGAAGAAGTAAGTTGTTGTGTATTAATACTTTTCTGGATTAAATTTCACAGAATGTTTCTTTGTATGGGCTCCTGTTTTATAGGAGACAGAGCGCGTTGTGCGTGAGCTGAAGTCCAAGATCTCTGCCATGAAGGAGGAGAGAGAGCAGCTGTCGGCCGAGCGCCAGGAGCAGATCAAGCAGAGGACCAAGCTCGAGCTGAAGGCCAAGGACCTGCAGGACGAGCTGGCAGGCAACAGCGAACAGAGGGTACGGAAGCCTCCCATCTGCGTCACTCAGCACACGTGATGCTGCACCAACAACACTCCCCCTCCCCCCTTCCCCTGCATCATCACTCTATGTAGAGAGGAGAGGCATGGTCTTTTTCTTGTTTCATCTATTCCGCTTCACCCTGTTACATGTTGGAAAGAGGAGCTCATGTTCACAGTTGCTCCACTTTTCGAGTAAGTTAGTTGGAACAGTGACTGTGAGGTCCAGTGGCCCTGAGGAATCTGTTGATTTAATCTCTGGATTTTTTTAAATTAATTATGCAGTCTTTAAAATGTTTATACAAAGAGAAGTGGGATTGCCAGAGCCCAGAGTGATCAGCCTGGAAACTATACAGATCTATACAAATCAGTGAACTCTATATTGATTTATAGAGTTAACAGTTTAAGTGCTGAATCTTTCAGCAGATCGTTTGCTGGTCCAGAGGAAGCACCAGCCTGCGTATCAGACTCTTTGCCATCAGCTCCACTATACATCATTCCTGGCACAAGGTTTTGTGTACAGACCTGGCACAGATCACTCTCCGTATGGCCTCGTGTTCAGTGTGTATTTGTGTGCACGTGTGAGTTTGAAGATGATAATCATACATAACGGCTTTATTGGCTCAGTCTGTGTGTGAACCATGATGGGTCCCAGGCAGCATGCTGGCTGGTGGTTGGATTAAGCCCACCTGGCTACGACTGGCACAGCATCAGCCAAAAGTTATTGGAGCAAAATGAAAAGCAAGGGAAGCAGAACTGCGTCACTAGCTGCTGATGGTCTTGGTTTTATCAGGTTTCACTTGGCTTTGACACGTGGGGGGTGGGATAGTAGAGGTTTTCATACCTGTGGGAGGACAATCACCCACACAGAAAAATCTGAGAAGCAGCTCTCAGTGGGCAGGTCTGCAGTTAGGGTTATTTAGGTGAAAGCTAAGATTATACATTTTTTTGAATGGATTTACTCTGCATGGTGAAAGTCTTTTTTTTTTTTTTTTTTTTTAAACTATTACTTGCCCTGAATTCACATCCTATTTTTACTTTCTACGTGTTTTGTGTTCTTTGTAGTGTCCCAGTTTTTTAGTGTTAGTAGTTGCAGCATCGGTTGTAGCAAGGAGAATTTATTGTTATACAATGGCGTGTACTTTACCCATGTATATGTAGACTACATATATACTAAAAGGTCAATACCTGCCAGTAATACTGAATTTAAAATAATTAAAACCATGAGAGCATATATTTTTATGGACTCAAAGCTGTACATCAGTAAACCTCAGATTCTACACTGTGCTCTTGTTTTGAATTTATATCCTTCTTACATCCTAAAATTTCTGTGGAGTAAGATAAGATGGTGAGGTAAAGTGCACTAGGAAAAGTGAATAAAAATAGATACTACTGTACTGAGGTGATGAGGAGACCTTACATCTTAAGACTGTTTGTTTAAATTCCTTCTCAGTATCCTTTAACATAAAGTATTTTGTTTAATCATCCTTCCTTCCATTGTGAACAATTTATGCATTTCAGGGTTTTTTTGTCTTTTCTTCCCCTCCTCATCTCTGAAGTTCTGCATTTGTTGTAAAATGACTTGTTCCTCCTTGCTCTTCCAGAAACGCCTGCTGAAGGAGCGTCAGAAGCTGCTGGAGAAAATCGAGGAGAAGCAAAAAGAACTTCAGGAGACTGAGCCCAAATTCAACATGGTGAAGGAAAAAGAGGAGCGGGGTATCTCCAGGTAGGGATGACTCATCCTCATCTAAAGTCCCTGGAGCAGCTGGTGACCAGACGTAGCTCGATGAGTCAGTCATCACATTCTGAATACATTTTGATAGCAAGAGATTGGGAGGTGGATGTACATGAGATATTTGTGGATTCTCCTACAAAGCAGTCTTGTGCAGGTGTGCTACAAACATTTGGAAACCTTTGTTTCAGGAAGGTGACCCTAAGATAAATGTGTTCAGTTCTTTTTTAATTTTCTTTTGGAAGACCTAAATAGATCACACCTGTGCTGCCTTTCAAGCGAGGAAATAATATTCAGCTGACACGTTGCAGCTGTAAATGAACAAAAATTTGTTGGGGAAATAATTAAAATTAAAATGACTTACTGATGTGTCTTCCTGTGTGAAATCTTAACTCTGTCTGTGGTCCTATCTCTGTCCAGACTGGCCCAGGCTACTCAGGAGAGAACAGACCTGTATGCCAAGCAGGGCCGTGGCAGCCAGTTCACCTCCAAGGAGGAGAGGGACAAGTGGATTAAGAAGGAGCTGAAGTCTCTGGACCAGGCCATCAATGATAAAAAGAGGCAGATCGCAGCCATCCACAAAGACCTGGAGGACACAGAGACCAATAAGGAGAAGAACCTGGAGCAGTACAATGTAAGGCTACTCAAAAGTACTTTTCCAGTTGCTGCGAAGAAGATTTGTAATTTAAGGGGATGTTTCGTTCTCAGACCTATTTCCAGGATTAGTTTCAAGGGTTGGTTACAGTTTAACGTTTTAATGGCATCTTTTGTACCTGTGGTGGAAATTACTAGGTGTGGACTGCAATTGCTGTTAACCTTATGAAAACACTTCTGCTGCTATTATTGCTACTACTAAAAAGCACTGACCTGTTCTCTTCTTCAGCATCACATCAGGTTGCTGTTGTGGCTTTTAATCTTGTGTCTGCACCTGGACGACTGACAATACATTCTGATATTTTCTTCTTTTTTTTGGGGGGGTTTCTAAAGTTTCAATCTAACATCCTAACAGGGGAGTGTATATGACCCAGTTTCAACTTGTCTCTTCAGAAACTCGATCAAGATCTAAATGAGGTCAAGACCCGTGTTGAGGAGCTGGACAAAAAGTATTATGAAGTGAAGAACAGGAAAGATGAGCTGCAGAGTGAAAGAAAGTAAGACCCTTATCTTTCCCTCTCGCCCTCTCTTTGACCAGCCCTGGCTTATGCTCATGCTTTTTATTTTTATTGTCTAGTTACATAAAGTATAGCGACACATGATTTAGATGAATCTTTACAGGACTCATCCCTGTGTCTTTCATTAACCTGAAGGGATGAGTTGTTCACCCTTCCTTAAAGCCAGTATGCTGTTTCCTGTTGGCAACCTTTAGTTACATATCAGAATACTGTCTGCTGTGAATGTCACTAGGCCTGCCATGTCCACTTAAACAGTGAGGTTTATTTATATAACACAGAGGATGATGCCTTGGGCCACTGCTGCCAGACACTTTTTGCTTGTAAAAGGTCTTCCAGGGTGGATGAATTCTGTAGAGGGTTAGTAGTTAAAATATAGTCAGGACAGATTCTTCACTGCTCCTGGAAACACCACAAACGCAGCATTTCTAGTCAGTTCTCCATTAATTGAAATATCACACCTGGGGTAAAGTGCATTTTATCATTTTCAAGTATAAACAGCACGTATTTAACCTTTTTAAGAACTAAATTCCATTCAGTTGAATAACAGACAATTATCATAATTAAATAAAACCAACACTCATGAATATATTCATGTTTATCTGATACTGAACCCCCCCAGTTCACTGTGATCCATTGTTTTAGTGAAGTGGACGAAAAGGCAGCATAATGACAGCTTTAGTAGAAGGAACACAACATGCACACCCCACAGCTGCAAGCTGTTAGTAGTGTATGATCTAAAAATATGAACAAATTTAAAACTGCCATAATGGAAACAAGAGGGAGACTGTTTTGGCAGTTTCATTGTTTTAATTATCTAAAGGATAGGCTCCCAGTTTTTCACGTTTCATGAGGATGACACATTGCTGTCTCAGTCGTGTCAAAATACTGTTGCACATCAGTGTTTTGCCTTACGTGTCATACTGGAGATAAGGGTGCACACACATGTACGATGAATCTGCAAAAGTTTGAGATATATTTTCTTAAATAGACAAGTTGCAAATCAAATTACAGTGTAATTCCTCTTAATTAAAAAAATCAACTTAAGCTTGGTTTTCTTTTACAATTTCTGTTTTGTTTGATTTTATTCACAAAATACTTACATAATTTTATTGCAAAATTCTGAATTTTTAGTATATTTTTCCTTTCTGGCTGACTCCTGTTCCTGTGAGTATCATGGCTCCATTTGGGTTTTGGTGTTTCTGGTGACATAAGTGTAACAGTGTGAGACTGTCTGTGCCTGTCCAGCTACCTGTGGCGTGAGGAGAACGCAGAGCAGCAGGCCCTGGCAGCCAAACGAGAGGACCTGGAGAAGAAACAGCAGCTCCTTCGAGCGGCCACTGGCAAGGTCTGTGTCTCTGTGCATGACTGCGTGATTACTGACTTGCATAACTCAGCTACAGGATACCGAATGCTTCTGTCTGGACACAAGTGAAAGATGTGTCTGTGTATGTGTGCGCACAGAAGCGGAAATTACTTTTCAGAGGTTTCGAAATTAATGAGAAATTTATGGCACCACACTAATTGTTTTACTTGCAGACACACACATGCACACACCTGCCTCCTTTTTCTGTGAAAAAGTTCCTTGCTCTCCAGATGAACCCACCTGAATACTGCGAAGGTCTCAGTTTGTGACTCAGCCAGTTGTCATGATAAGGTTTATCAAATGGAATCATTCATCTGCCTCGCTACTGGCACCTTATCATAGCTAGCTAAATTTACATATGACTCACTCCTCTCTGCATCATCCAGTAACTGCCAGTCGTTTCTTCTGGGCAGATACATCAATCAAATATCACTTCTGAATAATGTCTGCTGACATGAAAGGAGGCTGTTTGTGGCTTCATGGACTAATGTCCTGCATTTATTTTTCTTTTATTGGTCCTGGCTGACTCATCCCGTCTCCAGTCTTTGATGGACTCTATCTATCTTCTCTATAGTACAGTTCATAGTGTTGCACAATATTAAGAAATTGCTCATTTTCTTTTCTTTTGTCTGCACCTCACAATATGAGCTACCGTAAATAGAGGCAGGAGTTTCACCAGTTCTTCACAGCCCAGGATTTCATCTGTTTCACCTTCTATAAATGTTCAACTCTAAAACAGATCACATTGGTTTAAAAATAAAAGATATGCAAACATTGTAATAAGTAGTTTTCTGCTGAATTCAAAAAACACATAACTGATATTTTAATCAAAAATTTGTCACTGTTGCAATTTGATTCACAAATGTCACATTAATATTCATACAATTTCTTTGATATACCAGAAAATATATTTAAGTAGAAGTTAACAATGTTATTATAAAATTCAGGTTTTTTTGTAATTGAAGAAAAAGAATTATTCATTTATTATATTATTATTTATTATATTATTGTTTCTTCTCTTCTTCTTGTGGTCCTCCAGGCCATTCTGAACGGCATTGACAGCATCAACAAAGTCCTTGAGCATTTCCGTCGGAAAGGCATTAACCAGCATGTCATCAATGGTTACCACGGCATCGTCATGAATAACTTTGAATGTGAGCCTGCTTTTTATACCTGTGTGGAGGTGACTGCTGGTACCAGGTAAGGACTGTTTTTTTTTTTTTTTGGTTTTCTGTAAAAATATCACTGCCAAACATTTCTAATAACTATAAAAAGCTTTGCAGAACACATGTAGTCTGATTTTAAAACAACAGTGGCTCCACTTCCTGCATGCTAATACAAATGTGTCCTGTGGATATAAGGAGCTGGGTGTTGCTCGATGCTGCGTTGGCAGCCAACAGATTGATTAAAATATTCAGAGTTTGAAATATTATGTACTGTTAAGTTGTTCTTTTCCTGCACAGTCAGTATACCATATGCCTTAGGGATCATAATCATTTTCATCTGTAACTTCATAACAGATTTGATTTTAATGGCAGAAAATCAAAAAGCAGTCGTGGGTTGATGTCTGTTCATTATGGGAACAGATGTAATATTTTGTACATTTCACGACACATAGATTGCCTGTTTATAATGACACGGCCTTGGTTTGTGGTTAAAGTAAGCCATCCACTCATATGTCTTTATTTTTCTCTTTTTTGTTGTTGTTACTCTTTGTCCACCTACCTGCTCTCATGTGTCCCAGGCTGTTCTACCACATTGTGGAGACTGATGAAGTCAGCACCAAAATACTGATGGAGTTCAACAAAATGAACCTGCCAGGAGAAGTCACATTCCTGCCTTTGAGCAAGCTGGATGTCAGGGACACTGCCTATCCAGAGACCAATGTAAGGGACATGCAAAAAATACATCTGGTATTTTGTAGGTAGTAAATTTAGGCCCTGACAACGAACGGATATAACTAAACCTGGAACTATTAACATAAAATATAAAGTATTTTAAAATACACTTGATTTTATGGAACAGCCAGCATTCTTACCTAATAGTCTTTGTCACAGTCAGCTCACTCCACTACTGACCACTTTAGGGACAATTTTTGTCCAATGCCACTGTGTTCATACCAGTGTGTTTTTGTCCCTTAAGGATGCCATCCCCATGATCAGCAAACTGCGCTACAGCCCCAACTTCGACAAGGCCTTCAAGCATGTGTTTGGGAAGACCCTGATATGTCGCAGCATGGAGGTTTCCACCCAGCTGGCCCGAGCCTTCACCATGGACTGTATAACTCTGGAGGGTAAGCCGAGAACCTGACAACAATACAGTAGACATCACTACAACAAGAACATAAAAGGAAGGTGGCAACTCTCAAATGCAGGCTGTGAAAAAGTTTAGAGTGTCTGCTGTATAATTGTTTTAACTACCCACCCTGTCTGAATCACACTCCATGTTAAACTATCTGCCGCTCTGCAGATGTTAAGAGACTTGGCGTTGCCTTCTGACAACACACCAAAACAGGATCTTTATTTTGCCTGGTAGTACTGCAGAGGCTTTTGCATGTCTCTCACATGCAGCACATTATTTTGCGACCTCCTAGGTGACCAGGTGAGCCACCGTGGCGCGCTGACAGGAGGCTACTATGACACCAGGAAGTCTCGCCTGGAGCTGCAGAAAGACATGAGGAAGGCTGAGGAGGAGTTGGGCGAGCTGGAAGCCAAGCTCAACGAGAATCTGCGCAGGAACATTGAACATATCCTTTTAACAAAAAAACATATTCTGTGTTTATTCATTAAGATAAAGTTACATCACTGACACCCTCAGGGAAATATTGGCTCCATGGGCTCTCCACTGGAAAGCTAGTGCACAAGCAAAATAATTTTCTTTGGGAATTTGTTTTCATTTTAAAAGGTGCCTTTCTGGCTGGCTGTGCCACAGTGTTATTATCTGGACTTTTCACTGTGGATCAGGGATATTTGACTTATTCTCTTTTTTCTGGTTGAGTCTGGGATGAGATGAAACTATATGTTGAGTCCTATAGTTTCTTTAAAAGCTTCGCCATAACTATTTTTCTGTCACTTCATCAGAAAGACAGACAGTCCCCCACCCCCCACTGAGATATAGTGATTATAGCAAAATGGGCTGAGTCACATATGGATACCAGTTATGTCGGTGTTCATCCCATGGTATAAACAGGTAGGAGTATATGACATCAGAAGAAATATAGCTAAGCACACTTCCTCTCCTATCCTAACAGTTCCAGAAAAATGATTCTGTTTTTAGGATAGAATCGCCTTTTTCTATGAAACTTCACTTTATTTTGAACTAGTTTTTACAAATTAGTTTTCCTGTTTACATACTTACATATATTGAAAGGTCAGCAAGCAGTACAAGGCGAGCTGTAGCTTACTGTCTTCTGGAGTAAACCAAAATAAAACAACAGGTGTGATAAACTGTAGGGACTCATGATTTTGGCACCTAGTCTTGGAGCTATTAAGAATATAGGAACCTTTGCACCCTCTAAGAACGCCAGAAAAAAAATAAAAGACCTTTTAGTGCTGCCCTCAACAATTACAGTTTAATGTCATATGGCTGACATATGTGGATTAAATCCATCTGGGTTATGGAGCTCCCTCAAAGCCAGCAGGAGGCTGATTCGGATGCAAGAGAGGGTCTAAGCAGGTCGAGAAAGATTAGTGTATGTTAGGTCATAGCGGCCAGAGCTGTGACTCACTGCTGGACAGCCCATGGTGGCAAAACAGGCGGATAAGAGGGGATTTGTGTTTGCATGTATAGCATGTTCATGGAAATAGTCACTTCCGCCCAGGTATGATTATCTGTGTGTTTGCACACCTGTGTCATTGTGTGTAGCTTCTCACTCACAGCCAGTAGTATGTATGTGGGTAAACGTGTGCACCTGGCGATTACGTACGTGTGTGAGTAGGCCGGGGAAAATGGATGACTGAGCCAATGACATGGCGCTCGTCCTTCGTTCCTGCCATGGTGAGTCAGCGAACAGACCAATTATTTAAAAGCCTCTTGTTGTTCACTCTCCACCTCTGCCCTATCGATAAGCATGAGATTATGCTGATGCACCTCGCCTCACCTAGCCCTTCTATTTTGAGTTGCCATCTTCATTCCGCCATCAGCACCACACTGCAGTGGGAGTATTGAGGTCATGTAGTGACCTTGGACTTTGTCTGCTAACAACTGCTTCAGCTCTTATCAACGAAATTATGAGAAATTAACCTGATTTATATTTTATTCTTAAGAGTTGAAGTGGTCACTGAAATTAATGGAAGTTTAATTCAGAGGAAGTAGTGGCCTAATATCAACTGATCCCATTCAAGAAAATGATTTTGGTGGTCTTAATTAAACATCTATTTTCTCCATCTGCTCTGGGCAACAGGCAGGCCAGTCCTCTGACTTCCAGTAGCCCTTTTAGATCAGCAGATTGATTGGCCTCAGTGTTTTATTGAGTCCTGTTAAACCTCAAAGGACCAGAGGTGTGTTGGAGTCCTGGAAGATCAATAAGCCTGCCTGTTAAATTAGCTTAATGATGGGTTTGTGCAGCCCTCCCCCCGTGCCCCCTCCTTAATCCTCTGCCTGGATGTCAATGATGACACAGTCTTCTTTTGTAAGCCCGGTCACATTACTGAAACACTCTGGGTTGCACTAAAAAGCTTACAAACTGGCCTCTGACTTTGTTTCCTAATAAAAGCAGCCTGTCTTGTCCATTTGTGCACAATGCTTTTTTGTCCTATTCTACTCTTGGTGGAATTAGAGTGTGCACAGTTGCAGCAGTGCACGTCTAGCTTAAGGTAAATGCAGTTTGCACTCATACAGCTAGACAAACAATGGTAATACAGTCAGCTGTACCCTGTCGACACTGGTCACATCAAGTATGAGAACATAAAGTCTGACTTTTCAGTTCAACTTGAAAATTGTTTGTGCCGATCTACTATTGGGAAATATCAAAATGTTCATCCATCACTAGTGTTACACTTCCTTAACGGCTGCCTCCACGCATCAACAATGAGATCGACCAACTGATGAACCAGATGCAGCAGATTGAAACACAACAGAGGAAGTTCAAGGCATCCAGAGACAGTATTCTGTCAGAGATGAAGATGCTGAAGGAGAAGAGGCAGCAGTCAGAGAAGACGTTCATGCCCAAGGTGATCGCATACTGATGTTGTCACGGTTTCAGCTTCTAAGGGCCATGATCATTAAGACCTGGCTTAACTGAAAAATCCTTATTGTTGTGAGTGATCTAAGCTTGAGGCTTCAGCCTTTTCTCAGTTTACCGTCAGTCGGTGCTGTCCACTGATGCCTGTCTTTTCTACGTCTGATTTCTCTTCAGCAACGCAGTCTCCAAAGTCTGGAGGCCAGTCTCCATGCCATGGAGTCCACCAGGGAGTCACTGAAGGCTGAGCTGGGTACAGATCTGCTTTCTCAACTCAGCCTGGAGGACCAGAGGCGTGTAGATGACCTCAATGATGAGATCCGTCAGCTCCAGCAGGTCAGGAGGAGGACGAGGCAGAGACATATGATCTGTGTCACAGTTTGACACACAGTGAAATATTCTGAGTCACAAAGATTTCTGTCGCCACTGTGGATTTCTGTTAAAATAGGAAAAAAAAGAATAAACTGTGGTGAGGTGGCAAATTCTTCAGGTTTTGCAGTACAAATGTGAAGGAGCTACTCCTTTATTAATATTTGGATCCAGAATTGAATATTGTTACCACAAGATGTAGCCACTATAATAATAATAATAATAATAATAATAATAATAATAATAATAATAATGATAATTATAATAGCCACAATGCAGCCACAATGTGGTGCATGGATTACAGGGATGAACCTGTTCCTTCTGTTCGTTCCCCTTAATCCACAGACTGGATCAGAAACCTTTTAGAAATGCTCTGTTAAGCCGAAAGAGTGGATGCATACATATCCCGCCACATGCTCATGTGTAGATCAGAGAATACGCCTGCTACCCACATTTCGTAGTTTCTCTGTTTCCCCTCCCTCTCTACCTCCCGCGAGTGTATTCAAATGACCTGGTTGAGGTGAGAGTAGCAGGCAGCAGCAGCTGTGTGTGGGATGTTTCTGTGATCCAGTGTTGCACCCCCTTTCTCTTTTGCTGCCAGCTGCTCTCGGCTCTCAGCTCTCACCTCAATGAACTCTCAGCCATTCCCGCTATTGTTGCGCAACAGCTCCGCCCCCGCAACATGGAGCCTTTCATGTATGGTTCTGCAGTGTTGGATGATTGTCGAATTATATCACTCGAGATATAACAGTTTGTTTTGTATTCATGAGTTTTTGTTAATATGGCATTTTCCTGGACACAAGTGAATACACACACCGGGTGCTATTGTGCCATTTTTGGGCAGGGGCTTGATTGTGGCGTGTGCCCTTATTTGTAGTTCAGAGATAACTGCAGATTTAGCAGATATTAATCAGAGACTACTTGCACACAATTTCTAGCAACAGTTTTATTGTTATGAGAAGTGGATGTCGTCACATTAGGTCAATCCAGGTAAGATGCTAAAGGCAAAAATTTACAAAACATATTAATAAATTGGCTTTTAGATAAATTATTGGCATCATCTGATGGCATCATTTTATGCATCAGATTTCTTCCATCTGATACACAGAGAAAGAGAACAATGTCTAAGAGCTTTTAGATATTGAGCTGCTGGATACCTACTAATGGCTTGTCTTCCTTGGCAAAAACCTAACATGACTAACCTTTTTGTGTTGTGTTGATCCATTTGCCCAACCACAGGACAACAGACAGCTGTTGAATGAGAGGATTAAGCTGGAGGGTATCATGACCAGAGTGGAAACATATCTCAACGAAAACTTGCGGAAGCGTCTTGACCAAGTGGAGCAGGTACTTTGTCCTTTGAAACGCCATAGAAACATGTCATACGTGTCATTGTACAGCTGTGCGTGCTGTTGTTCTTTATGATTCAGTTAATGTGTTGAAATTGTGGGCTTTGTAAACGGAGTCTTGGGCCCTGTTCACACCTGCCATTAATATGCATCTTTGGTGATCCATTCACAAGTGGACAGCTCTAAGTACAGGTTTGAATGCACTGAAGACACATAAAGGTGTCTGTGGTCTGTGGTGGTCTGTGCTGCATATGGCCTCATATTTGAAATTGGAGTTGATATATGCGTTTATTTGCATAAAGAGCGATTCACAAAGAAAATCCGATCACAAGTTGTTACTGAAGAAGCATGTGGAGACACGATCTTATGCCAGGTGTGAACTGATGTACTTAGTGCAGCCCGCTTCTTATCAGGGCCTTGGACTCAGTGCTTTCATTCATAGAAGTCAGAGGAGGGGTATTTGAATTAGCATGACGCTCTTTTTTTTTTTTTTTTTTTTTGATGTGGCCTAATTTACATTGACACAGGAGCTCAATGAGCTGCGAGAGACTGAGGGAGGCACAGTGCTCACAGCCACGACATCTGAGCTGGATGGCATCAACAAACGTGTCAAAGAGACTTTGGCTCGATCAGAAGGTATGCAATGCACAACAACACACAACAGGGAGGTGGTGGTAGTTTGGAGAAGCCAGCTTGTGAGCAGTCCCCTCTGGACCCTGAAACATTTACCCTTATTGATGGTAGTTTCCAGTTGTACTTAACTCACTTAAATGTAAATATGTGTCCTTATTGTTTAGAAGATTAAATTATTAAAAGAAATCAGGAGACATCTGAAACAGAGGGCGTGTTGACTCCACAAACATATTTAGAGATTTTGCTTGACAAAGCAAATCAGTGCAGCTTGAACTGGGATGAGCAGAATGACATTAACAAAACTGTGTACAGTTGAAAAACTACTCAGAGTCCTTGTCACTTTGTTTTCAAGGTCTAGTTAATGTAGTGTTAGGCAGTGAAAAAAAACAAAGAAATATTTAGACCGTCATCTAACCAAGGTCTTTGAGTTCCAGTATTATTTAGGTGTTTTTCAGCTTTCCCAGATCAGACTGCTGTGGCCTTTGCTGCAGCATACACTAGAATCATCTGTGGCAAAATTTCCAATTTCATTCAAATCATCACATACACACACCCTTACCCATAGCGCCACATTTAATGGTTGTAGAATTCATTTTCGCAGCCTTTCATTGTAGTACTCGTTACCTTTTGAGGAACATATTGTTATGCATCTTCTAAAGCAGCTAACACAAGAAACCTTATAATTTTAATGTGGTATCTGTAATCTCAGCAATTTTTTCTGACCTTTGTCTACACTGAGAAATTATAAACAGCCCTCTCTGAGTTGGTATCGCCAGCAGATGGTGAGAATTGCTGTGTTTGACTCACAGTTTGGGTAATATGTTCTCCCGGGGACAGCCTGGTCACATAAATGTCCTGGTGACTGCTGTGACTCATAGACAGGCTGATAGAAAGCAGTTGACAGAAAGCACTTGTTCCTGAATGCAATTAATTGTCATGGATTTATATGTAATCATTGTCACTAATGTATTAAATACATGTTACACAGCATGGCCTTATTCTTAAGTAGGTATTTTGTTCCCCTCATATCCTTTGTTCTAAACTCTTTGCATGTCAATTTTTTATTTATGATTCAGTGAACAGTCTGATTTTCTTCTCTCTCTCTCATTTATCAAAATGGGAGAAATAGCCTCCGTATCAGTAGGTTGAGGTTGTTGATGAAGCATCTAACACCAAATGGAGTAACTGTGGCTGACCAATGAAGATGAAACCCCTTTTTAATGAGTGGTGGATGTTCTCTTGCTGTCGTTTTTTTTTTTTTTAAATTTCACTAAATTTTAAGACCAGAGAATCCAGCCCGTAACAGAGCATGTCTCATTTTCTGAACCAGGGACTTAGCCGCTATATGTACGCACCAATGCCTCATTTGGTTTCATCATTTGTACTGCATCACCTGTATCGCCTCCTCCATCATCTTCCCCAGATCTGGATTCTCTGATTGACAAGACGGAAGGGGAGATCAAGGACCACATAAAGAGCATGGAGCGCTGGAAGAACATTGAAAAGGAGCAGAATGACGCCATCAACCACGACACCAAGGAGCTGGAGAAAATGACCAACAGGCAAGGCATGCTGCTCAAGAAGAAAGAGGAGTGCATGAAAAAGATCAGAGAGCTCGGCTCACTGCCTCAAGAGGCCTTTGAGAAGTACCAGACCCTCACACTCAAACAGGTACGCAAACACACAGACGGGGTTCTATGATGATACTTGATGGCCTCAAGCTTTTAAGTTTCATTTCTCTACCAGCGAACAGCAGCGTCGTTCACAGGTGCCGTGCTACAGTGATGTTATAGATAGATATTATACTTTGATTGACCTTAAATCTGTCCCACTTATAGAAGTCAGAATATCGTGTTTAAAGCAGTAACTAATTAATTTGCTCTTCTCTTTTTCTTGGACCACTTTTCTTGAACAAGCTGTAAACGCAATGTTGACATATTACTGACTAATGGGTTGTAAAGCCTAGGGGGCATGCAGACTGTGGGGTTGTCATTACGAGCTTCCACATTACACATGGTTTTTTTTGAGTAACTGCTGATATTAAAAACAATCAATGCAGCTGTGGGCCCTTTAAGGTGTGAAGTGCTGTGAAGGAAAGTTATTATAGTGCCTGAAGTTTGGAAAGCCAGTCCTTGTTTCCACTTTCTAGTCATGTAGCCATAGTCCTCTTAATCCTCTTGTTACCACAGCAACATGACCCTGGATAAACTGTTGCTGCTAAAGGTATAACAGCACTATCACTAACAGTAACTAAGTAGATCTATTGAAGATCAATTTTTCTGTCTTACCGCCCAAGTCACACTTAGACATACATACACAGATAGACCAGGGTCTCCTAAGGAATAATCCCTAAAGCCATCACATCCCACCCTCTCACCAGTGACTCAGACACTAGTTAGTGCTCTGTCTCTGATTTTTTTCAGCCAGCTGCCTCTGGGAGCGCAGGCTGTGAGTTGAGTGGACTTGGCTGCGTCTTTCATAAGTGTCTGAGCGTGTACATTGTGTGTGTCTCTGTATATGTGTCATCTCCCCTCCTCGACAATGCTGGAAATAGCCTCACACTTTCTCATAAACACTCCACATACTTAATCTTGCTCCACAGGACACTTCTCGGGGGCAAGATGGTGCCATTGATTGCAGAAGTGGATGAGAGGACCAAGTAATAATGGCTCTTGCTCATGTTCCCCCGGTCATTAGTGATTCAGATGGATGAATTTATAGTTTGAGAGTTTGGAGAACACGTGTCACAGTTAAGCCAGACTAAGCTAGTTGTTAATTAATCAGGTCATCTTCAGATATGAATAGAATCTGGCAAAGCACTTTTAAGTACTTGTTCTGAAATGGATAATGGATCTGAATTAATGTCCCTAGTTAAGTCAGGAAGCGGTATCAATGTGCATGTTAATACAGGGTACGGCTAAAACTTTCCAGCATTACAAAACTTGTGTCAGAATTTTGCTTGCACACATCAGTGGGAAAGAAAACTGTCAATCAACTAAGAATAATTTTTGCTTTTATAAACACTCAGCATTATTACTGATGTTTTTTTTTTTTCATTACGCTTTATCTAGAAATATGACGTGCATACATACATCATTCGCTCCCCCGCACATGTAGTGTCAGTTTTGCCACCACACATTATACTCCTGCACATCTTTATTCATCATCTGGGTTGTGAAATCATCAGATTTCCACACAGTCAGAGAAAGTAGAAGTTGACGTGTTGGTCATACCTCAGTTATGAAATCCTACTGCACTGTGGAGTGTCTTTCCTGCTTGGCTGCTGACAGTGCTGTCAGCTGGACACCGGAGCTGAGAGTGTTGGAGTGAACGAGTCACACTCCCCTGCCTTGCGCTGTCTGGCATTGTGTCTCTTACTTCCATCACAGTATTGTTAAGTCAGGACTTGGTTTGTAAAGTTAACAGCTTGCCACGCTCTCGCTCCTGCATTGGTCTGTGAGGCAGCAATATGAATAAATAGATAAAATTAAAATAAAACCAAAAAAAGAGCAACAAGTTGACTCGGGGTCTCCTTGACTGATTAATCGACACATGGATTTTTAGGGGGCAGTCCTACAATTCAGATGTAACATCAGCATATACAAAATGCAAAGTGTGAGTTCAGAAGTTTATGAAACATGCATTACTTAGATGGCAGTCAGTTAAATTGAGGATCTAAACGCCTCTCCATGTTTTGTCTATAGTTAACAATGATAATGAATGAGAATATTTTAAAACCTCATTGCCAGGAAGATTAAGGGGGAACAAATGTAGAGCAAGCTTTAAAAAAATACAAAACACTCACTCGACATTAAAATGGATATATTAATATGGATAAGAATGGAATAAATAAATAATAATTCATCATTAGCATACTTAAAATCCACATTATAGACAAGGGTCATGAAAACAAACACTGAGAAGTAATTTTAAAGACAAAGACAGGCTGTCGGTCTGACTTCACCCAGAGCTAACCGTGATTTGATTCTTTCCCCTTTTCTAACAGTTGTTCCGAAAGCTGGAGCAGTGCAACACAGAGCTGAAGAAGTACAGTCATGTCAACAAGAAAGCTCTGGACCAGTTTGTCAACTTCTCTGAGCAGAAGGAAAAACTAATCAAGCGTCAGGATGAGCTTGACCGCGGCTACAAGTCCATCATGGAGCTCATGAACGTCCTGGAGCTGCGCAAGTACGAGGCCATACAGCTCACCTTCAAACAGGTACGTGGCACATCAGACTTTGTTCATAGTGTCCAGAGGGGACATGCATCCAGTGACATCACCTGGCCTGTGCAAAGGTCTGTGATATCAGTCAGTTAGTGGGTAATGGTGACTCACTGATTAACAAGTCGAGCCTGGTTTTGCAGGATGTGGGTGAGATAGTTGGTCAGTGGTTAACATCTTGGAGCCACAGCAGTTTGTTTGTGATTGGTTCCAGTCCAGTGTCATGCACAAGTTTTATGGGTGTATGTCCTAGCTCGACAACCTGAAAGTATCAGACCAGTGTTGAATTTAGATCAGTGACATGTTAAAAAAAAAACAGTACTGTTCAGCATTTTAATGAAATATGTAGCATTTTAATAGTGTTTTTTTTTGTTTGTTTTTTGTTTTGTTTTGTTTGGACATTAGAATCACATTTTCTTATCTAACTGTACCAATATTCCTCCTCTTGCCACATTTTCTCTCCCTCAGGTGTCAAAGAACTTCAGTGAGGTTTTCCAGAAGCTGGTGCCAGGTGGCAAAGCTACACTGGTGATGAAGAAGGGTGACGCTGAAGGCAGCCAGTCTCAGGATGAGGGTGAGGGCGGTGCCGACAGTGAGAGGGGCTCTGGCTCGCAGAGCAGCGTTCCTTCAGTGGACCAGTTCACTGGAGTCGGCATCAGGGTAAGAGTTTTTAAAGAGGAGTCAAAGTTGTTGAAGTCATAATCTCACCTTGTTTTAGTTTTTTTTTGTGTGTGTGTAAGACAGTTGAATGTAATGCAAAATATTAAGTGAGAAAAAACTTTCTGTAGCATTTTTTTTGGAATTATTCACATTATATAATTCACACATTCAGCCGGAGCTACGGTAAGCATTCAAATGACCTCATGTTTCATATTTTTTTTCTTTTCTTCATCGATGGCTGAAAAACAAAGTTATTTTTGTGTCACCATTTACCTCTAGTGTATGAGAGTTTCCTTGGGTTTTTCTCTGGAAACATGAATATGTATTTCTGGAGTGTTGGCAACATAACTGATCCGTCCCCGCAAAGCAGAACCAAGGTGAAGCTGGTCATGCAATGAGCAGCGAACACGATTCTCTTCACTCTAAATTTATCTTGATCATTATCAAAGCTTTCATAACAGCACAGAAGCATTTTTAGTCATCTGTTGGATTCATCTGTCTTCCCAAAACAGAGAGTCTGACAAAATGAAGCCATTTTACCAAAAATAAAAAAATTCTTTCTGTGCTTCTGCTCTAATCTTTATCTACGTGTCCTCTGTAGGTGTCGTTCACAGGGAAGCAGGGGGAGATGAGAGAGATGCAGCAGCTGTCCGGAGGTCAGAAATCTCTGGTGGCACTGGCTCTGATATTTGCCATCCAGAAGTGCGACCCTGCCCCTTTCTACCTGTTTGATGAGATCGACCAGGCCCTTGATGCCCAGCACAGAAAGGCTGTCTCAGGTACAGTGCTAGTATAAATACATGTAATGCATGTAACACAAAATCGGGGTTTTTTTATTCTTTGTAAGAAAATTATGACTCGTCTTCTAATCTTTTTTTGCATTGTGTCCATTTCAGACATGATTGTTGAGCTGGCAGGCCACGCTCAGTTCATCACCACCACTTTCAGACCTGAGCTGCTCGAGTCTGCCGACAAGTTCTACGGTGTGAAGTTCAGAAACAAGGTGGGTTCTCTGCTTAAGGGAAGGGTTTATTGTTCACAAGAACAAGGAACATAAAAGGGTGTGGAATGACTTTGTAATATTTATATAGTGCTTTTCTGGTCTCATCTACCACTCAGATCGCTTTAACACTACAAGTCACATTTATGCAGCTTTTTTCTATACATAGCTGCCCCAGTAATTACAGTCTCAACAGCTATGGGTGGGTGTGTGTATCTGTGCGTGCGCGTGGGTGTGTGTGCGTGTGTGCGCGTGTGTGTGTGTGGGAGGATTGTGATTGGGGCTGCAGCTCTGAGTAAGAAACTGTACTTCAGTCTGTTAGATCAGGCTTTGATGGATCCATATCTCTTACCCAGTGGTGAATAAACAAGCAGACTGTGACCTGGGTGGGTTTGGTCCTTGCTGGGCTTCTTGTGTAGACGGTTACCACGCACTGTGTCCAGGTTTGGGAGCACAGCTTCCACAATCCTCTGTGCCGTTTTTACCATCTGGACCGAGTCTGTCTGGCTCTCGGCAGTGCAGCTGGCGTACTATACTGTGGTACAGGATACACACTGTGGTGCTTCTGTAAAGGTTTACTAGGAGCTAAGAGGGAGGTCTGAGCTGTTTGAGTCTCCCTAAGAAGAAAAGCATTTGTTCAGGTTTCCATACCAGGTGAGAGGTGTTGATGGTCCATGAAAGATCTTTTCTTATATGGATTCCCAGGAATTTGATGTTATTCACTCACTCTGCCTCCTCACCGTTTATGTGGAGATGGGGGTGTGTGGTCCTCCTGGATTTCCTAAAGTCCACAATGATTTCTTTGGTTTTTGTGATGTTCAGATACAGATTATGGTCCGCACACCATTCACCCTGGTGATGGACATTCTCTCTGTAATGTGAGGCTCATTGTTTTGTGATGGTAGTGAACGATGTGTTGTAAAGGATTTATTCTTCCTCTCTTGTGAAGAGAGGTCACTTTTCTGTAAATTGAAGTTGGCAGTGAACAGAAACACCAACAATATTCAGCCCAGCTTGTGGCTGCTGATAATTTTCTTTACTGATTGTTATTATTATTTACTGATTGTGCCTTTAGTCCACTCTTTTCTGTCGGCCTCTCTTCCCTCTGTGGGCCAGGGTTTGTGTTTCTACTCAACCATCTCTGTAAAAAGAAAATATTTCCCCATGAGCTTCTGCGGTTTCGTAACATAAATGATTACTGCTTAGTCAGAGCGGCTAAAATTGAGGTATTGATTGGTCATTAACTGTGTGTGTGTGTGTGTGTGTGTTTTTAGGTGAGTCATATTGATGTGATCACAGCGGAGCAGGCCAAAGACTTTGTGGAGGATGACACCACCCATGGTTAATAGTCTTCAGCTCTTCATCGTCCTCCTTTTCCCTTCCTCCTCCTCCTCCTCCTCCTCCACCTCTACGGTGCACTGCGTAGCTCGAAGCATTTCACAACAGGGCCCCCGAGACAGAAATATCTCACTCAATCCACCAGCTTTTTTTTTTTTTTTAAGTCCTTCTGTTAAAGATAAACTCAGACTTTCTCTAAAGGTGGGGATTTAATTGGGCATGTTGTTTAGATGCCACTCAGAAAACCCCAGCTCAAAGTTATTGATATTTACTGTTTATGTTTGACGCCATTTCATTCTGACAAAACTACAAATCTGAGAAAAATGGGGATTCGCTAAAAATCTGCCATCAGGAGACATTTGGTTTTTTTCACATTTTCCTGTGTTGCAGTGCCTCTGTGTGGATTTGGCAAATAACAGAATCCAGTTCTTAAATGTTTAAAAAAGTAAAATTAAATTAAAAAAAACTAATTTGGTCTGAAGAGGTCTTTGGGAGAGCACTTGTTACCTTGTGTGTTACTGTGATGGATTTTTCTAACCAACAGTAGTTTTGAGCTGAGGTTTGGTTGAATCAGCTGTTTGAAATAAGAAGTGCCAGAGAGGCTCTCAAGGGCAACAAGCCTTCAGGACCTTTTCAGGAAAAAAATAATCTTTTGTACAGTAAAAAAAAACAAACACTTTTGATATAACTTAGATGAGGATTGTTAAGATTGTGGAACCTTAAAGTTCAGTGGCTGATATGGGTTTTTGTTGCCACCCTTGGGGGGTTAAAAAAGAAAAGAGCACCTGTTCGCTCTGAGGTTTCTGTAATGTATACTCTTTGTACTCATGAAACAATGTTAACGTGTATCGGTCATAACCATTCACATGGCTTAAAATGTTTAAAGGTTGTTGTTCTTTTAATGGTTGTTACTGTACTGTGTAATTTCCTGTTTTTAGGTCATTTAAATATATGAAAGGTTTAATTCCAGAAGTCCAGATATCCATTTTGGAAATCAACGCAGCCTCCTGACTTTATATTTGAAAAACAAAAGTGATTCATTGGTGGATAACTCCAAATCTATTTGAGTCCTGAAATGACTCACAGCTTCAGTAGTAATCCAAGTTGTAATTAATCTTTTGTTTATTTTCTAAATGGATATATTGTTTGGGATTAAACTCCTCATATGTTGTACCTAGGTTCAAATCTCCTTTTTAAATGCTTTTGTTCCTTTTTTTTTATGTAATTAGAAAACTTACAAAAAGAATAAAAGATTTAAAAATAAACTGTATGACCCAGTTAGTGTTACAAGTCATTTTTAAAGACCACTAGGTGGTGCTGTGCCACTGATACCTGACATGTCACATGGTTAAAGCAGAATTTATCCTGAGAAAATATCTGTCTGAAGTAAGGTGGAGCTTCAGAGGGAATGTTTTATTCAAGATGAAAAAGAAATTGTTCCTGAACATTTTTTTAAAAATTCATAGACAGCAAATATGTTCCACATAAGTTCTAGTTTTACTTGTACTTGCATAAATTACTTATGAAAAGAATTGTGTAATTTTTCATTCATGTTCTTACCAAAGAGCTTAAAATGTCAATGTGTTCTCACTGTTTGTCCATTATTGTATTTTATCATCGCTTTTTCTCATTTCTTCATTTTTGTTAACTTCTTGTTTTGTTTTTTATATTACATGCATGTCTGTATTTCATCCTTCAGTTTCACCATCAAATTAACCTAATTAGGTCAATTATGTTTCATCTTGAAATATCTGGGGAAGGAAACTCCATCTGCAGCAGCTTTGGATTCAGCGTCGGGGCACGGCAGACACGAGGTCAGCAACTGTCTGGCATCAAGGTCAGTAACTGGCACGCATTACACGGCCCTTACACCTGTGTTATATTTTGTTTTTGATATCAATGATCCTGTTGAATTACAGTGTGCCAGGGGAGATCCCACATGGCACACATGGCGTGGCTGTCATTCTGGTGTAACATCACCTTGCACTGGCGGCGTATCTGAAAGGTCATGACCTCCTGAGATGAATTTGTAGATCCCCGTTGTAATACCACAGACCTCCAGAGCATCTCGGTCCGCAGCGTGGACACATGGTACCTTACGTCAGAGGTTTTTAACCTTTGAAAGCAGGGCACCCACAACTGGGTTTTTTTTTTGTAAGCATTGTGCTGCACTGTATGACACCAGTTCTGTTGTTAGATGTGAGCTAACTCTGGACTCAAGTTTGTGGGAGATGACTGGTGAGTGAAACCTTAGCAAATCAATGTGACATTTTACTTTAGACTCCCTGGCTCTACTGTATTACAGGAACCGCTGCTTCACATCAAACTCGCTCTGTTGTACTGCTCTCCTCCAGATTCTCCCACAAGTAATTCACACATCTGAAGTGAAAATAGAAATAACGACCCCCTCATCCCACCCTGTCAGAGTTCTTCACAGTTATTCCTCTGTCATTTTCTCTAGCATAGGCAATAATCTGGTATTTAAGGAACATTTATTTACATTTTTTACACTCTGGAGTGTGAGGAACACTCATTTACATGTTTATGCGTCACCTTTTTTTATGTTTGTCAGAAGTTAATTACACAATGTCTGTCATTCTAGGTTATTCTGGATGAGAGCGTCACTTGCCTGAAATACAATAATGTAATGTGTATATTACTGTTTATTAGCCTTTATTTCTCTACCCATTCTCTGAGATTGAAGAGAAGCAGGAAGGACAGACAGAGAAAAGGAAGTTTATTTGTGGAGCACCTTTCAGCAACAAAACAATTCATTGTGCTTCACTTTAGATAAGACAAGAAAAAAGGAAATGGAAGCTGATCGTCAGTCCTTGTCCAAAACTAACGTAGGCCAGTTTATCGTCACATGTTGTGTATTACAGTGCCCAAATTTTGTCTTCATAACCACATAATGATCTTAGTGCAATCCAAGACTCTTGGCTGAAAGATTTCCGATATAAAATATAGACACAAGTCATGTATTCATGTTATTTTATGTGCCAGAAACTCACCACCATATACAAAATAACAAGATTACTTATGAACAGTAGTGTAGTGGTTATGTCTGTATGTGTGTTTGAAAGAAGATTCACTTGTTTTTACTAATGACAGTGAATTTAAATATCCCTTTAAGTAACAGTTTTATGTTATAGCACCCACTGTCAGAAAGGAACATAAACCATGAATTCAAGAAGGGAGATGATATATATGTACAGTATGTATGTGGCCCTACAGAACGTCATGTGTTGTATGACTTCATCAGTCCGTTTTCACAGTGATGTTGTCTTTGTACCAGGATTGCGTACAGTAATGTTATCAGGCGTACGATCTGCAGTTGATATTTTTCTGATTTTTCATGACATGTGAACTGCTCTGCCCTCAAAAGTTGGTCAAAAAACATGGGTGCCAACACGTCACCCAGGAAGCCTGGTGTGATACTGACACACCTCATCCCTCTGTGCCCCAGGCCTGCCAGCAGAGAGCAGATCTGTTGCTCTGCCTGCCAGATATCAGCAACCCTGCACGCTATCTGTCGCCAAGTCAGCTGACAGATGATGAAGCTCAGGAAGCCCTATGCTTCATATCGCTGTCTATCCGGTCCACCGTGTTCCCAAACTCATATCCTACAGATTTCAATTTCCTTCTATCTATATCATGCATTCTCATGCTGGAAGTAGCCAATAGAAAATGGGTGTTATAGACTGTGACATTCAAACCATGATTGATTGATATTAAGGGCCCAAAGTGGGCCAAGAAATCATTCCCCACACCATTACACCAACCACCAACCTGGACTGCTGACACAAAGGACAGGTTGGATCTATGGATTCACCCTCAGAACTGCAGCTCAAAGGATGTTTTTTTTCTCAGGTCATATTTTTCCACTGCTGCCACGTGATTGGCTGATCGGATAATTGCATGAATAAGCAGGTGTACAGGTGTTCTGTTTATAAAAGGACAGGTGCAGGTGTTGTGAATAACATAAACAATGTCTCTGTTCTCTTCAGGTGTCTCAGTATGTCATGACAGTGTGACTGTGAGCCAGCATGAACAATACCAGGACCCTGAAACTGAAGCAGCTAAATGGAACTCAGCCATTGTTCACATTGTAAGTTGTAAACTACACCGAATAATTTCCTGTTATTCATTAATCATTGCTTGAAATCTATTAGTGGTTTTGTAAGTTATGTTTTTTTTTTAAAAGATGGCACCTTCTCTTCTTGCCCACACGCTCTTTCTTCCACTACCAAACAATCCCTTCCCTCCCTCCAGCTTGCTTTTACCCCTGGCGTCGCCTCTTCTCTCCATTCTCAGACAATAAACACCATATCTTTTCAACCGTCCACCTGCCCCTGTGCCCTCTGCTTTCAGGATGTGGAGTACAGTAATGAACAGATAATACCAGCTCCCATTATCAAGCTCCTTGTCATAAAAACAGGCATAAAGCTGTCCTGGTTTTTACAGTCAACAAGTTAATTTGTTGTCTAGCAGGTGCTTATTAACTGCCGTGGAGAGTGGGAGGAGGAGGAGGCAGTCCTGTGAACAGATTGGCTCTGTCCTTGCACTTCATGGTGGTCCATCTGCCATGCAGGCCCGACTGGCTATCTGTCTCTGCCGCTCCAAAGTCATCTCCATATCCGTCTGGTTTATCTGCCTGTCAGCTGATCAGTCTGTCTGTCATCTGTCTGCTTGTCTCACTGCCTACCGCAGACATGTGATTCTGGTCTGTGTTTAAGTTCCCATATTAAACACATTACTGTCCGAGCCTTAGCTGGAGGCTGTTAGTGGTGGTGAGGGATGAGTTACAGGCTGCCAAGCAAAAAAAAAAAAAAAAAAATACACTGATGACAGTTGTGGTTTTATTAGCAATTTTTATCTTGGGGGGGGGGGGGGGGGGTTGTGCTTATGTTCAGCAGGTGGGGTTTACATTAGAGAGCAGCTTCCCAGCTCACTAACAAAGGGTCCTATCCTACATTACGAAAACCCAGGGTGAACATAGGTAAAGATAATTCTTAAAAATATATAATTTTTGTTTTTAGTTTTTTGACCACCTCATGTTTCTAATTTTTAAGTCCAAAGCACAACTACTCCATACTTTGGGAATGAACACCAGGTCTTGTACAGGGTCTAACACCTTTAGATAATATCATTAAAGCAAACATTATTTGTGTTACGCCATTGGTTGGTGAATTATATAATCAAGAAAATCATAATTTTAAATCCCAGAGTTGAGATAACAAGATAGATCAGCAGCTGCTGATTGTCCTAAAGGAAAAAAAAAAATATATTGCTAACAAGATAAGTCATCTAACGAGCGGCAACTGGCAGAACGTTTCTTCCCGGGATATGATGAAAAAGGGACTGGAGATTAACAAGTGGTCTCTGTACATTTTTATCAAGCTTGCATGTCCCACTTTGCTGAAGACTTTTGATTTTCTAATGTAATTTTTAGGCGATTTGTGCATGTACACTATTGGTTTGTGTTGCATCTTTCTTCATTACAGGACTGCTTGTTAAGTTCACAACAATAGCATATTGATTTAGAATTAACATAGATCCTCAGTAATCAGTTGGTAATCAGTCACTTAGCTCCATGATGTGCTGTGCTCCCACAGACCTTTCTCACAGCCTTTTGACTTGTCACAGTAGGAAAGGCACAGGTGTTACTGATAACATTAACAATAGCTTTGTTCCACTGAGGTGTCCTGAAGCCATGAACGTACAGCGAGGCAGCATGGTTTAATACCAGGATCCTGAAACTGAAGCACCTAAATGGAATTCAGCCATCACTGCATTTATCATACACAGCTGCATTTTTTTTTTAAATTAAGTTTAAATGTCTTCAGTCAAAAAAGACTATTGCTATTGCAACTAGGTTGCTAAAGAGCAAAAAGCAAAAGCTGGACAGTTTCTTCAGAGGTAGAGTAGATAAAATGTGTTTAGTGTCATACCCACGCATTTCAGTCATGTTGTGTTGGACCAAATGCAGGTGGCTTTGGTGGAATGTGTGTGTGAGGGATTCAAGTGTTTCACAGAGCAAGCTAGACCTCACCGAAGAGTCTGAAGGTAGAACAGTATTGTATTTGACTCGTCCCTTTGTCTCCATAGTTTGTTAATAACCTAGTCAGCCTAGTTAGGTTAGAGTAAACTGCTGGTACTAGTGGTATTGGTACACTACTTCATTAGCCAATGACCTTAAAAGACTATACTGATTTCTCAGCATTTTCTCAAAATCACAGCATGAAGCTTGACTTCATATATGTACGAAAACATGTCAAACTAATAAACAAACAAAAATACTGAGTGAGATTTTAATTAAAACATAATATTAGCTTTGCATCCAGAGATCTTCTCAGAGTAATGTTTATTTAGCTGACACCAATCTGCTGACAGGCAGACAGACATTAACCCCCGTTGGCCTGCTGTTGAGCTGTTGGAGCCCTGCAGGAGGCCCTGGCTCAGACTCCGTGGAACCAAAGGTCAACAGCCGATCTGGCCCCTGATTTCACTGCATGACCCAAAGCTTCTGGCCTGAGTTGAAGTGTGACATGGATCAGTGTCGTTTTAACAGCTTGTTCTGTGATTTGCATGATTTTCCAGTCTTCTGTAATTTAACTTGAATTGCAGTAAAATTAGCAGGGATTCTATAACTTTATATTCTGTTATTTTCTAGTTTTAAGCAGTTGTTGTTGTATTTTGCACATCACATCCCAGAGATCTCTTCTCAGTCAAGCGACATTGGCGCTATTGGTCATGAATTTTTGCTTTGATTTGCAATGTGATGCTCTAGTTTGTGTTTGTTTAGTCATGGTTTTAATGGCTACAGCTAGGGTTTGTTTAAATTCTTCGTTCCTCTCTAATGATGCAATTTAAACTGGGAAAAAAAAACATCACAGGACTTTTCCAGGGACAGACATACCCAACACCAAATATTTTATAACAGCATCCTTAAATCCTTTGATGAATTCGGAATAAACTTTCCACTTTGTAAATTAATATTCTAAAATATTACTTTTAGAGGCTTAAATGTTTAGAGACATTTAGAGAGATGTTGATTCAAATATATTGTTATTTTGCAGTTTGTGGTGCTGTTGAGTTATAAAGATGCGCGTTTCTATTTTTCCACCCCATTCATATTAATGAGGGTAGGTTAAATAACAGAAACACCTCTCTAAAACAATTTCACTAAAATACTAAACATTATTATCCTCACGGAGGATTTATTGCAGAACTGTTGCTGTTAGACTTCATGAGTTTGAGTGAGATGAAACTAATGTTGAAATGCTCACAGTCTTGATAACATTAACTAAGCAACTGACCGCAGCCTTAAACACAGCTTCTTTCTTAGCTTTCTTTACACACGTGATTACGTTGACTGATATTTCAGCCAAGCAACAGTACTTCAGCTTCAGAAGAACGTTCTGATGCTCCTTTCTTCCCTGGCAGGAACGTTTGGCTGAAGAAGCACAAGAATTTGTACAATCCTTTTACAAGACTTGCCACTTAGCTACTTAATGTAGGAGCTGTCCGAGTCTGTAAAATGTGACTCTGTTAACAAACTCTCTCCTGATCTCAGCTGTTTAAAGCTTCTCAGGTTTGGGGTGAAATCCATTTGCACAGGAGTTACTGCGGTTTCCGCTACTGGTGTTAGGGTTGCTCGGGCCTATAAAGCATGAAGTGTTTATAAACTTGCTTCTACTTTTGGCTATTTAAAACAGGTTTGTTATTTTGTGTTTGTCCTCCATAAAGCCAGTTATATGATTGGATAATAGCGATTCTGCTGATGCTGTGGCACGGCTGTGTGTCACTGTGTAATTTTAGTTCAACAGTAAAAAAAAATGCAACTGCTGTCCTGTCGTGAACAATGGAATTTACAAGCTGTTGTTGTCAGTGATTGCTGGAGCCTCATTCCTTTTTTAAGCTCGTTTTATGGGGTCATGTGTGCTCTGGATCCTTGGCTAAATGCTGATGGCTGGTCATAACTTCTCTGAAGTCTAGGTTAGCCACAAGGGCACCAATGTCTACGCTGCAAAGGACGTTTGTCAAAGTCTCTTTTGGTAGCGATTTTAAAATCGAACTTGACCGATGTGTTGTTTGTTTTTTTTTTCAGGGCCAATACTGATAATTGTTAGTAATTAAGGAGACCACTAAGTGATATTTGGAATTGATATACAATTTGCAATAAAGATAAAAATTGGGGTGTCAAAGTTTATAATAACACAAAGTCCAACACAAAACTTCATTGAAATTGAAAGTGTATTTTAAATGAACAGTGCAGGGAGCTCTCAGAAGCAGTTCATCAAAAAATCTGATTAATAAATAAACAAAATGGCTCAATATACTGTATATCCAGACTGTCTTCTCTGGTGTTGGTTGACTGTAACACTCCCATACTCCACTTTTACACCTTTTTCTTTTGCGCATCCATCTGCAGTTTCCATATGTCTAAAGTGTCAGCAATATCCTGCACGTCTCTACAAGAAACCGAGTCAGAGACAGCTTCAGGACGAACTTCAGTAACTTTTGGCCGGCCCTGGTAAGTGACATGCAAGAAATAACATCACACCTTATTCATTTTTTTGATACTCAGCTGGCTAAATTAGGGATCAACAAATTAAATTGCTGACTTTCATTATCGCATTCATGTTATTTCTAGACTCAACATCAGCTTGGTTTTTATGACCATTGGCTGCATATAACATGTAAAAACACAGACTCATATAGGTGAGACTCATTATCTGCTCCCTTATCTTTCACGCAAGGCTCAGCTCACTCACTCAAGCCTCCAGTGTGCAGATGTGTTCTGAGTAGCCCTCAGTGTTGATAGGTTATTCTGTGTAACCAGTCGGATAGTGTTGTAGGAGTATGGTGACTACAGACAGAGAGACGGCTGCATCAGAGCTGCCTCTCATATAAAAAAAACAATTCCAGCTATTTTTGTGTGTGTGTGTGTGCATGTTGGACGGGTTGGACAGGTTTGCAAGTTGATCAGCTGGCCCACTTATAACATGAGAGAAGTGCTGCTTTTTAAGTATTGCAGCTTCGGGACTCAGAAACCTGCAAAGAAATCTGCATGCCCTTACTTTTATGAGATAGGATGGTACATACATTTTTATTTTTTTTTTGTGGTACCGTATTAATGAATGGCAATTTTTAGTTTTCTGTGGCAGTGTAAATGCTCTTTTCCTTCCTGCAAAGTAAACACTTCTTTTTAATCCAGATTTTTTTTTTTTGTTGTTGTTGTTCTTTTTGACATTAAATGAATAATTAATAAAGACACAACTATCTTAAACTGCTTCATCCGAAAACCAGAAAAGCACTGCTGTGTGTATGTGTGTGTCACTGCCGCCTGTTAAAGTGCGCACACAACAAAAGGGGCCTGCTGAAATAGATCCCTTCTTCTCATGCAATGGCTGTAATCACATTTGACCTTCAGTGTGTGTGTGTGTGTGTAAGTTTGTCACACGTGTTTGTGAATGAATTTGCGAGCTTTGGCTCGTCACATACTGTGGCCTGCTCACTTCTCAACATAGGGGTCTCACTGTAATGAGGCTAAAGGTAGAAAATTAGACGGCTTTAATTAACGGCCTAAGCCTGCTTCATGGCTTCACACATGTCAGCTTAAATCCTCTGCAAAATAAACATTCCCATCTTCATGGGAATGCTCAGCTCCGGAGAGGCATTCTCAGCTGCACTGGGAGCATTTTCTGGAAAACTGATCGCTTGGAAAGGGAGCTGCTTCTTACTTAGCACCCTCTTATTTCAGCATTTGGCAAATGGTATGAATTGTTATGGATGTCTTTGTCTCACTGAATTACTGTGTCACAAAATATAATGGTGATACTGATACGGAGAAGTTGTGGTGCCATTACATTATTCATCCAACAACATTAGCACAAAAGACAAACCATCTCCCTGTTCCCTTTATCCCTGTAAAACTGGAGATACTTGAAGTACCTCTTAATTTCCTAATAATGTCTGCACACATGGTAAGATATGCTGCACTGATTTCAAATCCTCATATACTAAATTGGACACACATACTGTAGGCTTAAGCACAGGCACACACCCACACAAGTTCTGGCCTCAGACCTTTAAAGTCTTTCAGAAGTCTGTTATGATTATTTTACAAAAAATGTTTCCTTCCCACAGACATTTCCAATATTTCAGGCAGTTAGATCTAATAGTATATTTCAGAAAACACAGCCGTCTTCTCCCATCATATAGTCTAGCTAGTACGCCTGTACATCCTATTTTTAGTATGTATCACCAGTGGTAGAGAGGTTGGATGTTTAGTATTCTGCAGCACTGACATAAAATCTTTTGAAATTACATTTCTTCAAAAGATTAATTCCCATAATATACGGAGGGCTTCATTTAACTGTAAAAAAAAAAAACCACAATGCAACTAAAGTATCATTAATAAATGAAGGAATGAAACAACTTCAGACGCCTTTAAAAACAAATATTATTGGGTAATAAATTGATTGAGTGTTGAACTGAAGAGTAATAAAGGGGCGACCACTTGTTTGCAGCCCTGGCTTCAGGTCCAGATCCTTTTGCAGCTTTCGTAGCTGTTTCTGTCAGACCTGGCTTTCTCTGAGTAATGAGAAGTCATGACTTGGACTCACTAACTTTGCCATAAGTTAGTTGTTTGCAAGGTCTCTAGTTGCCACTGTTAATCATCGAAAATTACTTTTCATCACTTGGCTTTTCAGCCCCAGCTGCCTACACACCGAATATGACGGATCATTTCTCAGTCTGCTCTCAGTTCATACGACTGTGCTAATGTTAGCTGCTGAGGCTGCGCTGGTGGATTATGGGAAGTGCGGTTTGATGTCACTCTTTTAAAGAAGTGAGAAGGCTTTACCACTGTACTGACTGACTACAACTACCATAAACATTAGCAACAGACAGAGCATTTTTGCATAGACAGACTCAGAGACTCCCTCAGTTGTATGACCATGAAGTCCTTTCACGTGTCACTGTGATCATTTTTTTTTTTAAGTCGGACTAGGGGCAGTGATGTGGGTCTGATCTGGGTTTGTATCTAATTTCTGCTACTTCAGCATAGTGGCTCTTTTTTTTTTTTCATTTGAAAGAGGATGGTGTACAGTATGTGACAGCGTACCACTGCGTGAAACACTTTTTCTATCAACGTGAGCTTCTAAATGACGTCTCTTCCATTGCTAAATCCCTCCACAACATGTGGGTACATGTCAACCCGAGGAAGGAAATTAAAATCTGGCATTACCTTTTTCATGTTCATCTCCAGATTTCATTGTTTTCCAGAAAGTCCTTGAGAAAAAAAAAACTGCTCCACTGTGGCACTGTGTATGTAATATACATCCTCTCAGACTGTGTGTGTGGGGGGTCACTATTGTGTTGTGGATATGGAGCTTGATGGTTTTAAAAGATTGCGGGAGATTCACTGGACAAACAGTTTAATTGTAATTCACCTCTGTTACTGCCATGCTTAACACTGAGTCATCCAGGCATGCACCATTATAGAAACCACTTCATGCTACAGTGGTATCTGCTTTCTCCCAGGGCCAAAAATAAGTGTTGGGGGGGGGGGATTGTTATGTTGACTTGTCACATGAACATACGCACGCGCTTGCACACACGCAATGCGTAGCGCAAGTTTCCTGGTGGTTGTCAGCAATAAGTCTGTCAGATACGTTTTTGAGTCTTGCCATTCATCATGAAGCAGACAGTGTGAAGATGGAGAGAATGGCTCCTCTCTCTAAGAAAACACCCCCTGTTTTACCATGATTTATAGTTTAGGTCCTTGTTCACTGCTGAGAGGCCGCGTGTTTTGAGATTTGAGCAGTAATAAATAAGGTTAGTGCTGAACAATGCACAGGAGTGAGTAAAAGGACAAACACTCGTTTGCAGCCTTGGCTTCAGGTAAATTGTTTTGCAAGTGAGAGCTGTATCTGTGAGACCTGACTTTCTCTGAGCGCTGAGGTGTCGCGACTTTCACACTTCTCGCTGCCACTCTTAATTATCACACTTCCATTTGAGAAAGACCATAAATGTGTAGGAACTCCAGTTCTTTAGATTTTCCTCCAGTCTATTTCCTTTATTTCCTTTCCTCTCTGTACATTTGTGACGTATATTCTTAAAGTCCCATGAAGAAAGTACAAACATATGCCTCTTGTCACAGTGTTTTGTTCAACATTTGAACATTTTGTTAAATCCATTCTTTGATTTTAAAGCTTGATTTTTCAAGGCTAAATCAAAGTAGCCAAATGTCTTGTTATTTTGTGAACAACTGGACGTATATAATCCATATATCCTTGCTATTTTTTATTTATTTTTAAGATGTCACAGTTTGTTATAAATCTTAAATCTTAAAGCCAGTGTCTAGTCTCATATGATTATGTTTTTCTTACATGGAGACAGAGAATAGATTTCTGGGAATAAACATGTTTTCTTTTTGTCAAACTAAGATTTTCAGACTGATCCTTTGGAAACAGTCTCCCAGTCACAATATTAATCTCCCTGCCAAATGACAGTTTGCAATCTAACCAAAATAAAATAAACAATTAAAAATCCAATAAGACAAGAATCGAAGATATAGACCCTGCCTCTTCCTTTTGAGGTGCAGTGCACCCTTCAAGAATTGCTGATGCACTCTCACTCAGTACTATTCTTCCCCTAACGGTGATTTATTACCAAACACACCCTACCTTTTGGCTCACAGATGTGAAACCTCAGACTGCCAGACCATTACAAAATGTGAATAATCTGACACTGTTCTCCAGAGGCTAGACACTGGACCCCTCCAATGATTCAGCAGCTAAATTGATCCTGACACCTACTGAGTGACTGATGGCATTCCCAGAACCCCAGTGCATCCCTTCATTGGCCAGACTATGTGAGGGTGCATGTGCCTGTGAGTGTATGTTTGTGTGTGACTGTAGAGGTGATAATCAGCAGTGGCCAGAGGGACTTTCTTGTCCCTGTTGTTGTGCCGCGTGGAGCTGTCCCGGACTGGGTCTCCCAGTTGGTCCCTTTCAACTCAACCCCCTCCCGCCGTCCCCTGAGCCCACCTCCTCTGTTATTCCCTCTTAAACTTCCCTCAGTCAACCTCCTGTTTCCCTTTGAAGAGGCTCTTCTTTGATTTCCTCTTTTTTTTTGACACTGGAGCAAAGAGGGGAAGTGAAGGAAAGTCTTGGAGAAGTACATAGCGTAGTTTACTGGGAAAGAGAGTTAGAGAGAAGGGGCTAAAGGGGCTTTGCTGCCTTTGCTGCTGTCGATCAGGAGTAGTTTTGTGGAAGAGCCCCTGCTGAAGTGCTCAGCAGCCGGTCTCTTCCCGCCTGCTGGCCTTTCTGTCATCTGTCCATGTAGTAAGGGGGGAGAAAACCAGAGCAGGCTCTAGAGAAAGTTGCCTCATCAGGATTTGCTGTCTTTGGATCGTGGTAGTTATTTTTGAGGGGGGGTGTTTTTGGAAGTTAGGAGTGTTAAGGCTGCAGGTGGTGCTAGGGAGTTTGTTTTGCCATGCAGCAATCTTGGGATCGGACAAGCAGCATTGAGAGTGTCAAGAAAGGCCACACAAAAATGCTGGGAAAAGGACAAAGTGGCGGATATCCCCCTGAGACTACGGGTGAACTCTTGCAGAGGTAAGAGGAAATTATGTCCAACACAAAACCAGAAGGTAGACACAGGGCAGGCACATGCCTGGTGCTCACATGGCTGTATGAAAAATTCATTTGTTCCGCGGGGATTTGGGTGATGCCATTCATGAATACACTATAATTTCCAAAAGTAGCTGTGTTGGTGGGAAGTGTTTCCGGACGATGAATTATCTCTGTGCTGGAATGTCCACCCACATGAAATCTCCTGCACTGTGACTGGTGTGAATTTGATGTTATGTCTCAAAACTAAGTTTTTGGATAATTCACATGAAGGGCTGGAGTATTTGTTTCAGTGAAATGTAGTGGTGTATACTCTGGACTTTATAGTTAGAGATAAAGTAAAAAGGCAAATCTGAAAAAAGAATATGAACAAAAATTATACAGCATTTCATTTGTTTTTCATTTCAAGTGTTGACTTATTAATAATGCCGTCTGAAAGAGACTCAGAGATGCTAAAAAAAAACAAGAAAAAAAAATACTGAAAGCATACTTCTTCCACTTCACACAAATTACCTGTCATTTCAAAAAAATTGCGGTCTCATTATTTTGAAATAATGTTCTTGTTTTTAAAAAAATGTAAAAGTAAAATTAGATAAATGGTGCATTATACATGTTATACAAGATGGCCAACAACTAATTTAATCTGCCACAAAATAATCTTTGGTTTGTTTTTTGTTTTTTTTTCAAAGAGAATTTAGGGACAGGTTGCAGAGTTGAATCTTTTATTTTTACAACTGTAACATGTTGCATATAAACATTAACATTTTTTAACACTTAGCATGTAAGTGTTTAAATTTTTTGATGATTATATCATAATATAAAATAAAGTATTAAATACTTTATTATATAATATTAAATAAACTACTTGCTGTTATCTCACTTAAAATTTCCATCTTTTCTTATAATAAATAGTATCTTCACGCAGCAACGTACATAATTGAATGTGTATAACTTGGTTACACACAGGCAAAGAGTATTCAGAGTAAGATGTTTTTCAGTATGTGCTCTATACATAAAACTGTCTATAAGACTTATAGAGTTTGTTGCCCTTTTTGAATTGGGAAATTCCGATGTAATGTCTCTAAGACAAAAATGCATCTGGTGAAGTCGTTTAAGTCAGGCCTCTTGCTGTGAGAACGTGTCAAGGCCCTATATTCAGTTTGTCAGTTTCTCTGTATAGCTGTATCTCAGCACTGGGTGCGGTTTTAAAACATGTCTTACAGCCAAACGGCAATCCAACAATTCTAGTTCTGCATCGTACTTTGTTGTATTCATTGTATCGCACAGATGTTTTGTAAGAGTTGAACTATTGTGTATAAAATTTCTTTCTTTTTTCTTTTTTTAAAAATTAGACTTCTTGTCTGTATTAGCAAACGCTGATGGGAACAAGCATGTAATTTGTCATAAACTGTGATTTATAACTTGTTGTTAGATGTCAGATCCCTTGTCGTCCCTTGCAGCCTTACTGTGTGTACATTGGTTTCTACTGCATGCTACTGGAAGCTGACTTTGGTCAAAGATTTGTCATGGACCCAGGAGTGATAATGGATAACAGCAAACAGTCATTGTGCATTTTGTGTGAATGTGTTGATGGCGACGTTTATTTGCTAAGCGGCAAAGTAAAAGTCCATACATGGATTTAGAATCTGCTGCTTATTTTAGATCATCAGCAAATTAAGGATGTACTGCCCCACCTGATGTCCTGCAGGGTTGTCTAAGATTTTGTGTTAGCCAATCAGATTTCTTCCGTGAAATGCGTCTCTTCATACACGACTGCTTAAAGCCACATACACACGGTTACATGTTTATGCCATTATAACTGCAGATACTGCACATGACCATTTCACTCTAGTTACTGTACTGTTACAGTATAGACATACTGCAATTAGTTTACAGTTACACTCTAATTAATTGATTGGCTTTACACCTTTACAATATAGTTAGTCAAGTCAGTTTTTTTTTATACAGCTCAATCAATCACACGTCAGGGCTTTACAGTCTGTACAGTATTCAGCACCCTCTATCTAAAGACTATACTTGTTTTCAAGATTTTCCAATACTTTAACTAATTACAGATGTTTGTTTCTTTTTTCTTTCTAATTAAGTCAAGTTTATTTGTATAGCCCACAATTATTAGGCTCACATAAACAATGGTTCCTGCTCCAACCTTTCTAAGAAAAAAGAATGGGAGAAACTTTTGTTAAGAGATGATTAAAAAAAAAAAATTAGGACAAACTTATTTAAAACATATCTCACAAACATTTTCGGTGAATAACAAAGACCTTGTTGTTTGTTCTGCTTGAGTCTGAGTTTGCATCTGTAATCACAGTTGCCGTCTCAACACCTGTCAGGGTCTTTTCAGTTATACTGTTACAGGATAACGTGAGATCTTAAGTTCGTATGTTCTGCTCTTAAGTGATATAAACACCCGTTCTTTGTTGTCATTTTCAGAACAGGCCAAATATTAAAACTGGGCTGTCTGTCTGTCTCATTTCTGTATGTATGTAATTCCAGAAAGGAGGAAATTTGTAGTAAAGCTGAAATCCATAGTACAGTGATCTATCAATGTATCAGTTGTCACAGTCTAGACTTTTCAGTTCTTTCAAAAAACTTTTTAAAATACCATTTTACTCAGGTTAAAAATGCAGATAATCTAAGGCGAGGGTGAAACACAAGTTAGCCACCTGTATGTACAGCTCCTAATACAGTCCTGACACATAAAGCTAAAACTATCTACAAAGTCTTTTCATGGAGCTTTGTCATAGTGAGTTTGGTGTTTTTGCCATTATTGTAGCATGTCCATGACAGCTCTTAGCTGAGTTGCAAGAACAAAGCATGGACTTGTGTTATTACAAGTTAATCCACTGATTTTATAAATGTAGCTTTTTGTTAACAAGATCTAAAAACTAGTGAGAAACCTGCGTTATGATGAATAATGGGACTAAAGGTGGTTAGTTATGGTTATGGTTGGATAGTCGTGTTATTCTTTTGTTTTGGTGATGAGTGCTCTGTGATGGATAGTACTTTGTACAGATTTGTGGTCAAAGAGATTAGCTCAGCATGGTTAACATGTTTTGTCTCATCATTTTCACATTAGCATTCATCCCCTCCCTCTTTTTTTTTCCTATTTAACTTTCCTCATCTCACTGCTCTTTCCCACCTGCTGGCTCTATATCACTCTGGCAGCATGTCACAGAAGGGAAAGTTGTCCAAGCCTATTTCACTTTCTACCCCAGCCCCTGCATCCCCTCATCAGTACACTGAGGCGTGAAAGTGTCACAGGAATGGTAAATCCTACTGAGTTGTGCTTTTTTTATTTGTGGTCCCCGTTTTATGTGCTGATGGGTTTGATTTTTGTGTTGTGCCATCAAAGCCATAGCTATGTTTCATGACTTAACCTGAAGGCACCAAATGTTGTTATATTGCTTTTCTGACACTCAGTATAATAAAATGAGCCTTTTGCTGTAAAGCAGTAAAAAATAATGTCCTTCAGATGTTATGATGTCTTTTCTTTTTTAGTGGCTAGTTGTAAAAACTGCTGTTTGTCTCTGTCTGTCTGTCTGGGCAAGTATGTTGTTAAATATTTCAAAATATTGCAACAGGCAACTTAACCTGTCTGGTGAAATGAGATTTTCAGTCCTACCCCATCGAAGGTTAAGTTAAGAAAGGCTAATCTGGCGGACTTTCCCGCACCTCATATGGCTCTGCCCCACTGCTTGTCTGGACTTAGATGTGATGATTGATTAGTGAGCTGGCTTTACTGCTCTGTGACAGTGGGGTCTCCTTTGAAAGCCACGGCAGTTGTTTGAACAAGGCAGAGCAAAATAAATGCTATGAGTGCTTTGTTTTGTTATTTCAGAGAAGGACACAGATGTGTTTTAGCCTTCTTTTTTTTAAATTCCCGCAAATCAGCAGTGGATCATAGCGTGGACCAGTACAGGCTGGGTGGTTGTATGATAAGGAAAGGCATTGTATAAATTACACTCAGTGTGTGTGTGTGTGTTGCTTCCTACAAAATGTATTTTGAAACACCATTAGGAGGATTTTGTGGTATTAACATAAAATCCTCTCTGCCCCAGGGAGTAGATCTTATCTCTTCCACAGCAGCAGCTCTCATCAGTACAGCCAACCACGAGAGGCAGTAGAGTCATTGCGTCCTGACCTTACTTTTAGGTGAGAAGATGTGTCTCCCCTTTGTTAACAGGAATCGTGTATTTGTTGTGCCACCTCCTGTTGTCTTACAACCGTCTCCCTCCCTCACCATCACCTTAAGCATGTGTTCATTGCTGTGTTGACGCGTGGCAGCAACTGTGGCTAATCTTGATGTTAAACGGCTGACAGTTGCATGGCACCAGGCAGAGGACCTCTGAGGCCTCATAGTTGCCACAGCCATGTTGGCGAGTACTTTCGTGGTGACATAAGTCATGTCCTGTAATCAGATCATTAAATTAGCATGATGTTGTTACGGGAAACACACCCATGATATCAGCCTAACTCACGGTGTGGTGCAGTGAGAAGGAGAGTGCCCGACTACCTATAACTTAGACACAGTAAAATTCTAGTGGCAGGTACATAAACCTCTCTTGTTCCTCTTGAGTGCAAATACACTTACTACACACTTACTACACTTGCTGTTAAGTTATTGAAAGTTTCTTTAGACAAAAGCTCAAATGAATGCAATGTAATGTAATCTGAGTATGCACTCCATTTAGGAAAACTATATTAACCCATGTTGCCCATTTTGACTCCCCAAATTTCATTTGCACAAAAAGTGTAACCACTTTGTGATTCATGATTTATGAGGTGCTGTGTTTCCTTTTTTAAGCTCTGCAGCGTTTCACTTGATTCAACACACACCTTTCAACGCCATGATTGATTCCATTGGCAAAACAACTGACTGCATATTCTTAAACAAGGACTATAAAATAATGATAATTTAAAGATGCTGTGACTCCTCTGCTTAGGCTGTTCGGTTGGTTTTTGGTTGATGCAGCCTTTGACTTGCCTTCCTTTTTACTGTTATACCAGAGACTGTGCAGTCTTGTGATGTCAACTTTTACCAGTACTGTACATTTTTGACTGTGGGTCTGATCCCGCGGCATGGAGGAGAAGGGTTTACAGGCGTTGAGTTGGTAGACTTAGCAGGGCTAACTATTTGGAACAATGGGAGTCGATAGAGTTAAAGAGGCTTAAATGTCTTTATACACTGTATCAACATTAAAAGATACCAATGAGAACAGAGTGTTGTCAAATATTTCCATCGGTATATATTTACCAACGAGATTTACACATAACTCGCACAGGCTTGAGTGGGATACACTAGTTAATCCTGAAATCATCACAGTTTCAGGGTTTAGTTCTGGGGCTGCTATAAATGAAGCTGTAATGTGACTCGAGCTGTGTCATGGCCTTCTGATGTGATGCAGAAAAAAACACCGGCTTGTACAATGTTAAATAAAACGAGAGGCTGTGGTATAGTTTGTATGGCTTGATCATAGTGTCTCCAGTAATGGCAGCAAACTGACACACAGATGAGACATATGCTTTTTATCAGTGTTAGTGACTTCTAACAAAACCGCCACGTTCTCTCAGCTACACATTACCATGTACTGTTCACACATTTCCTGTTCAAACTGTATTGACTATAATTCTATAGCTCATATAATCCACTTTTAGACACGAGGACAAAGAGTTAACTTTATGACATTTTGTCTCCCGGCTGTCACACTCTGCTCCAGCCCATGGACTCAGTACTTTTCCACTGCCCTGCTTACACCACACCCACTGATCACCACACCCACTGATCACCACACCCACTCTCAGTCACTGATCACACACCTGCTCTCACTTACTAATCACACACCTGCTCTCACTCACCAATCAGCTCACCTACCAGTATATATTCTCCAGCCTCACACTCACTCAGTGCCAGATTGTTCTCAGCGATGCAAGACTTTCCAGCGTTTACCTGCCTGTCTTCCCGGTACCGACCCTGCCTGAGTACGACCTGCCTGTTTTGTCTGACCCCCGGTAAATTACCTCTGCTTTCTGTTTTGACCACGAGCTCAGCCTGTCTCTCTCTGGACTGTTGGCCTGATTCTGCCTGCCTCCCTGTTACTGAACTTTTGCCTGCCTCGACCAAGCCCCCTGCCCAGCCCGTGAACTGTTTTGTGTGCCAGTTAATAAACCTATTAACTGATCATCAGTTCATTGCCTGTTTTGTACTGCACTTGGGTTCATACTATACCCGTCACACCGGCAACATTAAGCAGCAGTTGACCTTAGCTCAAACTGCAGGAGACAATCAATCAAGTCCTTGGGGATCAGCTCTTCATCACTACTTTTCCAGCCCTTAATGCTTAAATATATGAGCTGGCAGAGTTTAAAGGTCTCGGTGTAAACACAGTCTAAATTTAAAGGGTTGTTCATGTAAAACTAATGAAGTGTACTTCCCCATGGGAAATACAAAGTGCAGGCGACAAGACTCGTATTAAAATGAAGCAAACGTAAATTCTTTTTAGATTATTTTAAAGATTTAAAGATAAATTCTCTAAGTGTGCGAATAGTAACTGTGTTTGTGTGTGAGTGTGTTTTCATGCACTTCTGTGGGTTTTGTGTGTGTGTGTAATGTTCAAAAATACACTTAAATATTACTGAGCCCAGTTTACATAAATGCAGCCCTGATCATCAGTAATTTTCTCATGGATTATATTAGTCAAAAAAAACTCTCACCAAAACCTCAGCACATTTTACATAGATTTTTAACAAGAACCTGCTACACAATTGATCTCGTCTATGTCTAAAAATAATTTGAGGCCCCAACTGACTTTTTCTTTTCAATTTTTTTGCCTTTGTTGTTGCAAGACCATACCCTTAGACTGAGTAATACTAAGGTCAGAGGCATAAGACGAGATCGTAAAAGTGGCAGACAGAACTGACACCAGTTGTGCACACATCCAAACCATATGGCGCAGGTATTCCTGACGCCGCATGCAGAACTTCACGCATTGTCGGATTAACAGAGACCAGATGTCATTCATTCCCACAAACTGAATGATTTTTTTTTTTCCAACTTTGGGGTCGAAACCAGAGCGCTGACAAAAAAAGTTTTTTTTTTTTTTTTCATTATGAAAACTAAAATCATGGTTTACACTTGTGATGTTATTGATGATTATAATGCCTTTTTTTTTCAGACCATTCTCTCCCACATTCACATAAATATTTACTATTCAGCACTGATGGACCATTTCACTAGTCATTAGAATCAAGCTCCATGTTTTGGTGCAGATAACTGTTTGCTGTTGCAGCAAGGACTAAGCTTTCCTCTCTGTTGTTTTGGAGGTTTCATTGAGCAAAAAACTGTTCGATGTCTGTAACAGTTATCCCATGGTTAGAAGGTAACACTGTATATTCTGGATAATATATTATTTCCTGAATGAAAAAAGGCTGTGTAACTGAAATCAAAGCTGGATCTGCAGTTTATACATGACACTCTGTTCATGGAGATCAGCTCTCCCATTCTTCACCAGGAACCTTGTCCTGTCAGTGAGACATTAAAAATTTAAATTTCGTTTATATTTAATGAAAGTGTAGCACTTTTTGGCAATAAAGTATCAGGAGTGAGTTAGTTAACTATTTAGCAGAAGTAAAACCTGCTCTCTCGGAAATGTCCTCGAGTTTTTTTTGTTGATCAGGTACTGTAAGTAATAGGTAGTGTAGGTAGGTTGGGTATGTGGGCACTTTGAATTCAGCATAATTAATCCCTACATTTGGTTCCATGAGTCATAAGTGAGTCAGATACTGTTTTAAGATCTTGTCAATACCGCCACTGCAGAGCTATTTTCTTCTGACGACGCAGGCTAACATGAGTAGGAGGCCTCAGCTTCTTTTTGTCAATTAGCCGTTTATTGGTGTTTGTTCAAGAGATTGTCAAGGGGAGAATTAAAGGCTGCTGCTGCTGCTTTACATGCCGCATACAAAGTTGTTTTGTTTTTTTTGACTGTGCAAAAGCTCATATTGACATTTTTGTAATTTTCCAACTCACAGTAAAAGGGTCTGCATGGACATGTGCAGATTACAAAATTTACTTGGTTCCTTGTGAACTCTTCTAACTATGGGTATGTGAAAAGTATAATTTAGACTTTAGTGGACAAATCAAAATTCAAAAGAAGCACCTTTTGATCTGTGGAGGACACCTGAACTATACAGAGTGAGGACAGGAAATACAATTTAGGTATTTAAACCTAAAGTGCTAATTCTCAGCCCATCACTGGTTATGTAGCACCGCATATAATGCAACAGTAAAAGCTTCTTTTATTGCTCTATATTAGGTCTGGGAAATAAGAATATGAATGAGCTGAATTTATTCAGTGTTGCGGTTAATGTTTCAGCTTAGTGTGTCGTCCTGGAAGACATGGTCGTTGATGATTAGCCAGGTTTGACCTGGCCCAATCTGAACCAAGAAAGTTGGATAAACTGTAATATTATTAATATTAATATTAGGTCAGCACTGGCTGACGATATATGCTCCAGTGCTGTGTTGATATCAACGTGCCACAGGGCACAGTCAGCCGCCCGCGCAAGGTCACACATCACACGCAGAGCTCAATGAACTGCCACAGCTATGAATTTGGAGAATGTACTGAATGCATGTTACCCTACAGGTTTAACAGTAGGAGAGTAGGGGTGTCTAAGTGACACATAAACCCACCTCCTGTTTTAAGTCCCGCACAGCCACTCTGCTCTGCTCTGTTAGGTCGGCACCAACAGCTGAGGCCGGGGGAGATTGTAGCACGTGTGCTCACCCCAAAGGCATCTTGCCTTCGTCCACATGGTGAGAGGGCCAGAATACAGGAAATCAAATTTACTTTACCTCCGTCGCAGACAGGTGCAGCACACACGTGCACAGAAGGATCAGAAATGATATTGTATGAACAAATTAAAGGACCACACAGACAGATAAAGTGATTCGTCTACCTCCCAAAGAGTGGTTGGCTTCCTCCGTTTTAGTTCTATATGAACAGCATCTTTATTCCACCACTCTGAGTGATTCATGGCCATTGCTGTTTTGTCATTCCTACCACTCCTAGTAGCTGGGTGCAGGTCATACAAAAAAGAAGCAAACCAAAGGTTTTGTTCGTATATAATCCGTGGGTTGGGCAACACTCTCTAATGCTTCATGCTCTACATTTTAAACCCTTCCATGACCACTGTGCCCTCTGGGTGGGGGCTGGGTTTTGGGTTTTGTCTGTGTCTGTATGCTTACATGTTGATGTCTGTTAGTGTGCATGTGTGTATGTACTGTGTGCCAGTGGGTGTCCATGGTTATTGAGGCAATACACTGTAAACTAATATGTCACAAATTATTTATGTTACTGCATGGTGATAATCACTGTTGATATAGTACTTTCTCGTCTTGGAAAAAAGGCAGGGCCTGCTCAAGAGTGTGTGACAGGAATGGACACAAACCGAAAAACAGATACAAGGCACATCCTTTCAGGGGCAGAAACAGTCTGTTATGTGTTAAGGATTTACTTTAACTTTGTACTTAGGATTTGAAATGAGCTGATCACTTGAATCACAAGAGCTAGACTGTTAGTGATTATTGAATTAGGACTTGAATTCTATCACTGTCAGGGTGAAGATGAGCAAGTGGCCCCCATCCCATCAGCAGGGGTCTGGCTATGTATAGGTCCCTAATAGCAGAGATACCAGGCTCAGACTCTTAGCCTTGAAAGAGATAGGCAGCTCACGAGGGAACACCGGGCAAGCAGAAGGGAAGAGAGGGGTGATAATTACCTACCTATAATTATTCATAATCACCAGATAAATTATCTGTGAGTGTAACATGATAAATCCATCCTGACGTCAATAGGTAGAGTGACAGTGTCTGATTCTTTTCGCTAACTGCTTTAGACCAGGGAGATGTATATGTGTTTGTCTGCCCACTAAGCTTTTAATTATATTCCCATTGGAGAAAAAAAAGTCAGCTGGTCCAGGCTTTAGCTCTGTTACATGGTTAATATGATGTCAAGCCTACTCATAACTTTGTCAAGTGTTAAGATGTTTGATACATGTCTTTGAAGCAGTTGAAGGTGTGATGTGCTGCGTGATAAGAAATTGGACACAGTTCAGTGACAGGGCTGTGTGATGGATGATGGATGTATAACAGTACCATTAGGAGATACACTCAAGTCAGGAGTGGCTCTACTGGGATAAATAGACTCCTTAGTGACGGACAGTTAGTGGTTTGTTTTGCACGTCTCTGTCACTATTTATGACTTTGTCCTGTTGTCATTACTTTTCTCTTGGTTTTTCTTCTTCTTTTTTCCTTTTAGGTCTATTTGTGGTAAGCTGTCTTTTATGTCAAGAAAATATGTAGCATGTAGATCAAGGGTGAGGGTGATAAAAACACTGGTATTTGACCTCAGTAATACAGCCTGACCCCAGGGTAAAGGGTTTTATCCACAGGAATTTGGCAACTTTTTAAAAAGATGTTTTTGCAAATTCATAAAGGTCACCGCATCATATTTTTATCAGGGCAGGTCTATGAACAAGTAGATAAACTATCAACTCACTGTAAATAGATCAGCTGAACACAATTGGGTACTAAAGCTGTTGTGGCCCTTTTGACCCATTTCAGCGTCATCCATCCAAATTTGGTATTTTTACCAGTTATGAGCACATGTCCTTGTAAATATAAGTGTTTACAGGCTTCCACCTGGAGGAGTTCATGGCTTTCCCCTTTAAGTATTACTATTACTATCATCAAAAAAGTATTTTTAATCATATGAGAATCTCTTCAGTTGTTGATTAAAAATAACTTTATTTCATTAAACACTATATCATGCATGGTGATGCCAAACCTTATGTGATTATTCGGTTTAATTTTTTTGACATGTCTATCTTGTCAATGCGAAGCACTTAATAAGCATTACCGAACTGACTTGTTTGTTGTTGAGGCAGTAAAGCAACATGTGTAGGTTCTAAAACTAGCTTTTACGTGTATCGTGTTGCTTGTCTTGCAGATCCAGATTTATGGGTCTGGGGTCAGCAGTGTCCCACAAGGACATAGATGTTCTTTTCCATCAAAGGAAAGGAAAGCCATGACCAGCGTTAGTCTTCGTCTAATGAACTGCCTCTGTGTTTTCACCTAATTATTATACTATACGAATGAGGGTCTCATGTCGCAGAGGAGGGCTAATCAGCACTCTTCACAGATCTATACACATATGACTATATGTGGCAATGAGTGGCAGCTTAAAGAAGCTTAGTGATTTGTAGTGGTATTAAGACACAGATATGTAACGTGTTTGGCTCATGTTGCATTTTGTCCCATTCCTATTTATTTTTTCCCCTACTGAGGTGAAAGGGAAAGCTGGGCCGAGGGAGTAGAAAGTAGAGGCTGCGTATAAATTGTCAGACATGTCATGTTGCCGTCCCACCCTCCGGCTCTCCCCACGTTCGTTTAACAGCAGGTGTATTTGGAATAACTCTTAGTCAGAGTTAGAGGTTAATAAATAACTTTACAACTCAGCAACAGTAATTGTAGATACAATCTACACTGATGTTAATGGACAACAATGTCTGATATCCACTATGGAGTAATGGGTCTTAATCGTGTGACCGACCTCTGCCAACAGAGGAAGCAGGTGAACAGGACCACTGACATTATGTAGAGTTTTTGACAGTCGACAGTCTTTGTCCTGTTCAATCCATGCAGTCGCTGGCTTTGCAGGATTTGTGGTCATATATTAAATATGATGACTTTATTTAAGTTAACTGACTAATTTTAATTAAGTTAATTGACTAAAATGATGTTGTCCCCCAATTCTTTCAAAATGGGGGACAGTTTATCCTCATAATAACTGTTTCATTTGAATTCCGCTGGACTGGAGAACAAAATCAACACACAACATTACATGTGTCACTGTTATTTTCCATTTGTAGGATTTACTTCTGCTGTATGATTGACCACATATTGCCTTTGTAATATGTGAAATTCAAAAACTGTCTAAACTGTTACTACAACTTAGTTATAGTTACAGTTTAGACAGTTTTTCTGTTCATTTGTTAGATTGTGACATTTCAGACCTTTGCCCACTAAGCTAATTATAAGACTCACTTATTTGAATGCTAGGCTGATACCAGTCAGATGTTACCCTACCATACATTTTTGGTTAGCATCCTAAAAGTTAATTTTACACCTCAGTGTGAGAATAATTGACTGACTGAGCTAACCTTTATGTTTTCATGAAGTATGATGGTGGCTTCAAGACTTTTTTAATCTTTCTTTCTGTAAATCAGGCTGCGTTTGACTTGTTAAGTTTAGTTGCTTCTGCAGCTAAATTGTCTGTCATTGCTGTGGTGAGAGGAAAGTTTCATGTAGCACTTTGTGCCTCCTGGGTCCTGGAAGGAGTGAAACTTCTGCAATAAAGCAACTCTATTTTACAGAAACACTGCAGCTACAGTTACACATTAACACGGCCGCTCTTCCCTTAAGCTATTTCGCACTTTAGCCGTCGATTTTACACCAGTGGGATCCCACAGAACTTTGGAACAGATTTACATTCAAGGATTAGATTTAAATGGACTGAGCAGGATGGCAATAGGAAGAGAGACCCTCAAGAGGCCACAGTGCCACCAGTGAGAACCACTTAGTCTGTCACCAAGTCCACTTTGTATTATCTTTCCTGTAATCAAAAACCACTGCGCTTTGCCAAACTCCCTGCACCATAGTGAATAATTTAATAGCAGTCCTTTATTAATATGTTTTCCAATCTCTCTCACTCAAGAACTTCATTTCCAGCTGAACTGTGATTTCACAGTGCGTCCCCGGAACAATTGCTCAGCATGTTTGCGTGTGTGTCCAATGTTTCATCAAATGCTTTTAATGATCCCAGGTTACTGGGAGAAACTGGGACAAAGGAAAAGGAAATCAGAGAACGTGTTTATGTCCTGTGAGTTAACATGGTTATAACATGGATTTACATGCAGCTGGTCAGTAATCCTTCCATATTTTGAAACCGGCATATTTAAAGTGCATTTAAAGTAATGTTCTGTAAATTACCTGTAGCAAATATATGACTCTGCAACTTGGAGATTTATAATTTTCTATTTTTTGTTGGTGCATTTAGACTGATGTCAGAGTTTTTATATACTGTATTTGGATTTTGCAGATAACTTAGTGTCCTCTCTTGGCTGTTCTCTTCAGTGGAAATTGACTTATTTAGATGTAGACACTGTCCAGCTCCTCGGGCACAGTTAGAGGTTAAGCTGCTTGCTCAAGAGCACCTAAGATGCCGTAATGAGGAAGGTGTGTTATTTTTGCTTCACCACCCAGATTCTTTCTGCTAGTCTGGGGATCTTTCAGGCACAGATTTGTTTCTCTAATGTTCAGGCCACATCATCAAAAATATTCATTCACTGTATTATCATAAAACATATCATTCAATTCTACAAATGCAGTTACAGATAAGCTCTCAGAGTTGATATTGCACAACTTTACAAACACCTACTTAAACTCAAATATTTCTCAACCTGCAGAAGTTGAGCAGCAACCATTCTTGCAGTCAACACATGGATGTAGATGCATCAGTCTAGTCCTACCTCAGTTACAAGAGTTTGATCTGTGACGAAGCTCAACCTCTGTGCCACTGAGTGTACCAAAGGGTGGAGTGTCAGGGGTTCATAATTTAAAATATTTAGGGTGTAGTGGTGAGTCACGTAAGGTTTGTGGGTCTGGAGTGAGTCACTGTCTGTCAGCACAAACCTTACATAACACTAAAACAGTTACTTTGGAAACTAGGTCAGGCGTCATCATTGTGTTGATGTAACAAGTTTGAAGCTCTTTCTCTTTTTCGGTGTTGGTACTAATTATTAATAAATCGCTTTGCGCTGTTTATCTTTAATAGCAATGTCAGAATTGCTTTTCAGTTCATCGATCATGTAGGTTAATGACTCATGAGTGAGTGAAAGCAAAAGAATTCTCATTTTATTATTTCACTTGACTCATTGCTGTTATATAACCCTCTCTGTCTCTTTCAGTATGTTATACTTGGTTCTTTTTCCACCACCATCGTCTTTTCTCTAATTTTCTCTTCCCACACACACATTTGTGTGCACATAGACGCAGTCACCCACACTGGGTTAGATGACAGCCCAGAGGTGTGATCACACCCGTTCTTTGGTCCAATCGTTCTTGGAAAAGTTTACAGAATGTTACTGCACATCTGGAGCATGTAGTCAAATCCAGCTCATCTAACTTTGGGTGAGCATCATGAACTTGTCATAAGTTTACTCTCTCTGGTGCTCGTTACCAGTCAAGACAGATGCATGATCACCTGGTGATGGGGCAAGAGGTAGAGCTACAGCTGAAACTGTCGAGGTAAACAGACAAGTGCACTAGTTTTGCTGCATAACAAAGCTCACACACCATACTGTATTGAGACTATATGAATTAACAATATAAATATGATACCAATTATTATTTTCAGTTATTAGAGCAGAAAACGTGCTTATTATTTAACATGGACAGTTTGTCCATGTTTGTCACTCTACCTGGAATAAGAGTTTAAAGAGATAACGCCTCTGTATCACAAAGACAACTTAGCATTTCCAGCATTATCTCATAGTGCTGGCTCCAAGGTAGAAACAAAATTACATCAACCCCTATTTGTGGCGTCTGCAATCAGCCTCTCTGTTACAGCTATCATCAAGTGTCAGGGATGAATGAAGAGATCTTTCTGTGTGTGTCTTGGGGGGAGGGGAAGGTTGGTGCCCCCCACCCCAACCTTACCTTCCCCCCAAAGCAGAGAGGGTGGAAAAGCTTTAAACAGTGAAAGAGACAGCAGGAGAGGGGTGTAGATGCATTCACAGAGAGAAGATAATAGAGCAGTGCTGTCATGCCTGGCAGAGAAACAGATTAGAAATCAGGCATGATAATGAGCCACCTAAAATACCCACTGTGACGAGGGAGGGGTCCTGGAGGATTTCCTGTTTGTCAGCACAAGGTCAAAACTCATTCCGAAGAGCTTCCTGTCGATTAACCTCCCAGCTAATCAATTGCACTTTAGGGAGGTGGGAGGGCACAGGTGGTGACTTCTGACTTCTCCTTAGAGACAGCCATCATTAAGTAATTGGCTATAACTGAACTGCTGATATGAGTCTGATCTCTCTGTTCCAAGTTTCTCCAAGTAACATGAACTGTTTAAGCTAAAGTGAGCGTATGGTGCACACGAAATAAATAAAATTGCATTCATGTTTTTGTGTGTGGGTCTGGAACAGCTCAGATACAGCTGTCAGTGACTCATAAATGTGAAGATAGCAGGGCAGTAACCTTCCTGCCTCCCTGCGGTGCATGGATTTGCCAGTTTCCCCCTTGCAGACAGCAAACTGCAGATAAAACTTTTCTGGCTAAGATCGTCTGCAAATGCTTTATTTTCTCATTATTCATTCAGCAACATGTCTCCCCAGAAACACTGCCCTTGTTACACTGAATATGACTGGACAGTTTTCATTGGAAATACTTTCAACCAGGGAAACAGCTCCTTTAAAAAAACAGTAAAAACAGCAACGTCTGTGGATTATTGAAAAAAAGCGACATTGGACGGCTCGCTTCCTTATCAATAAATCAACAGATTTTAGAGTATTCACAGAATTTGAAAACAGCATGGCCTATCAACAACATGATAAATCAATATTAAAGTCTCAACACTTTTCTTAAAACTTTTTTTACTCAGGATCTCCTACACTCACTCTTTCATGCATTTCTTTGGTCCTTGGTCTCTGTGACCATGTTTTCACTCTTTTTTTTTGTAGAAAGATTTTTTTTTTTTGTAGAAAGACAAACATACAACAGATTCAGATTCATTTAGCCAAACATTTTATTCACAACTACATTACTATTACCGATCATGTTATCAGGCCTGGATTCAAATATACCCAAATGTTACTCAGTATATATGTAATTGATTACTGTGCTAATCAGTGACATATAAGAAGTTGGGATGGAGGATAAAAGGAAAGGAAGGAAGGATAAAACCTTTAGTTTTACATGATTAAAATTGTGTGCTCATTGGCTATGGTCTGTGGTGAAACAGTCTTCTATTTATGTGTGTGTGTGTATATACTGTATGTATGTGTGTGGTTTTTCTACATATTCGTCTCTGATTGAAGAAGTCGATTATGATAGCACCTGCTAAAAGTGTAATATCTTACACAGGTAGTAAAAACTGCTCCAGGCGCTTCACTTCTTCAGGAGCACTTTCTGAACAAATACGTCAGATCCTACCATGTCATTTCTCTTTAAATATGACATGTTTACCCCTCCTCACTGGTTTTCCCCAGTCTCAGATGCTGAAATTGTGTATTTGTAGGTATAAAACACAAAATTAATGGGCTTCTGTTTTATGAGTGTGTTTTATTTCACTGACCAGGCTCCACAGAGAAATCCCTCGATGGTCATTACTCCAGGCCATAGCCAACCCATTCTGTCCACCAGCTTTGAGGGGGATTTCTCACTTACACTGGAGTTGTGCTGGACGACTTTCTCTTTTTCCTTTTTTTTCCCCTTTTGTTCATTTGTCATTTTGGGGATTCTGTGGAGCAGCTGTTGGGAAAAGTTGCTGAGTTCACTCACTTTCATTGTTTGGGCTAATTTGTACTAATGGCTATTCGAGCAGCCTGTGATGCCAGCAGCTTCCTGGAATGAGACGTGTTGAACCATATGGCCGCTGTGCCCTCCCTGTCAGACCTGCATTGCATCTACTGTGTGTGTGTGTGTGTGTGTGTGTGTGTGTGTGTGTGTGTGTGTGTGTGTGTGCTTGTGCGTGTGCGTGTGCGTGTGTGGGACTGACTGTTTTCCCCTAAATGTTTCACCCATCTGTTGTCTTCACTTTGAACAAGACTCTAACATGATAGCACAATACTGTATTTCAGCATTTCGAGACACTTGAGACAACCATATTACTCCATTTTCAATTTTCATATTAAAAAATTGCTGAATTAGTCTCAACACATTTTGGGTGGAATCTAACTTAATTGAATTGGTTGTCAGTACTATAATATTACCAGACACAAACAGATTATCACATATAAGCTTTAGCGATTTATTATATGCTCTACAATCCTAATGACCTCCCTACTCTGTTAATATATAACTTTGCGTTGGCCCATAAATTTTGAACTTATTTGTGTATATGTGTATATGTGTGTAAATCAGTATTACCAAGAAACGTGTTAAAATAGCACATAGTCCACTATGTCTGAAATCTTTAAAGTAGAAGTTCAGTGCCAGTTTTGTTGAACCTGGGGTCCCCTAATGATCCCATTCAAACTGAACCCAATATACTTAAATAAATGTAAATTGTCTCTGATAACTGATTTTTCACCTGCGGCTTTCACAACATTAAACAGTTTCAGTTTTTTAGATACTGACATTAGGCACCTTGTTTTTTTTTTATAATTCTTTAAAACCAACCAAATGTATTTTTAAAATATTACTTAACTATCTTTTTCTACCACCCTTTTCCTTCTTTTCTGATTTTTTCTGCTCTCTGCTCTGTGTGTTCAGCCTCCTTCAAGTAGGGAATCCTGCACATGCTTGCCTTGGTTCCCTATCATTTTCAACCACATGCTTGGTGTAAAAAGAGAATTGCAAAGGGTGAGTGAGTCTATGAACACCCTGGAAGCCATATCACAGGTCTTACACTATGGCTGAGGCACATGGACATACTATAATGAAATTTTCCGTGTGAGAGGTTGGGAGTACGTGGCAGATGGGGGCCATTTTTAAAAACAACTTTTTTACTGTGTGATATTTTAGACCTTCGAATAGTATATTACACTGAATGATCACACATTGATTGCTGTTGCAGGGATTTTATTTGTAGTTTTCCCTCTCTTCTTTTGGCAATCATGTTCAACCACCTGCCACAGTGGTGCTGGGCTGCCTTGGACTATTTATTTACTCGCTATACATTTTTATGGATCTCACATATTATGTTTTATATTGTCTTTGAAAATGTACATTTTACTAATTTCCCATAAATACACAAATGTTTTAGAAATAGGTTATGAAACCCCTAGAGCTAGTCTAAGCACTGCTCAAGGGCAATAAAGTAATTATTTTATTTTATTTTTTTTTTTAAATGATGGGTGGTGAGAAGAGAGCTGCACTACCATTGGTTAGAAAGTCAGTGAGTGTGGACAACGCAGCTGGGTTTGATTGGTATTTGTGAGCATGACAGCAGTGACAGATGGTAAAATGCAGTGCTTGCTTTGGACAGAGATGGAGCAGAGTGGGAGTGAGGTAAGAACGGAGAGCGAGAGGGTGATATGAAAAAGAAGGAAGGAAGGAGAGGAGAAGGACTGAAGGAGGGGTTGTGGGAATCATCGTTACGTCACCTTGTACACCAATATAGCTCTGATGTTGCTGACCACTGTCGGGAAAGACTCCAGTCAGGTGCTCCTTACTGTGCCCTGCTGCTGCTCACGAACAATAAGACTGTGGAAAATCTTAATGGTCCATTTTATATGTTTATTTTTGGAGCTGCGGAATTTCATAAAGAAAAATGATAGACTTTTGATGTGTCACTGGGCAGCACAGCAGCAGCCAATGAAAAAGAAATTTACTGTCTCTACTCAGGCAGCAGCCAGCTATAAATAACTGCTTCAGAGCAGCAGGAAAAATGGCTGGTCAGGCTCAGTCGTCAAAGCCAACACAATCCTAACCCACTCCTCATATTACTTCACCTCTGAGTCTTATGATTCTTCCTCTGCTCGAATTCCTATCTCACAAATATTTCTCTCATCCAACTTAAACAACATTAACTTGCTAAGGAAAAGGAAAATCTTTCTTCTCCTTTCTTTTTGTTTACCTGATCTGGGCTCACTGTTTCCCATAATTCTCCATCTGATGTAGTTCCCTCTCCATCAGGTATTTTTTTTTTTTTTTTGTCAAACTTGTTGCTACTGTAACAGGAGCTGTAGCTTCTGTAAGTTTAGACTTTCCCTGCAGCCTGTGCGGTCGCCATCTTTCTTTTTTGCCGGCAGTAACTTTGACAGACCAGATGGATCTCTGATGTCACTCTGTCCAAAGTCCAAGCAAGCTGTTTTGAGATTCAGTCACCTGGTCCCCCAGCTCTCAGCACCCAGTTTGACACTGAATGTCAGCAGTCCCAGGTAACTGGGGGGCTTTTCGTAGCTCTTGTCAGCACTCTCACATCAAAACTGACCACAGAACACCTGATAAGAAAAGAGGGGCCAGTGTTGATAATCTGTCAGAAAAATGGTAGCGGTGGAATTCATGGTTTACATTTGAAAGCGTTGTGTGTTTACTCAAGAAAAGTGCATCACTAAGCACATGTGTAGCCCAGACTCTCTTGACTCCTGCTTCTTGCTTCTTTTCATTTTTAGCCCTTTGTCATCAGTCTTCAGTCTTCCAAAGCCTCACACAGGTGTCACTCTTAAGTCCTCAAGTGGTCACTATGTCAGCAGAGCTCTAACGACTAATTGCAGTTTTCCTGCAAGGGGGACATATTTGTAGGAATGCTCTTAAAGTTCCACAGTTGGGAGGCAGCTGTCAAGTCAGAGGGTTGTTCTTGACCTGTGTGTTTCTCTGTGACCCCAATATCCCATGTTACGCCGTCCCAATGGTGGAAACAAGATCACTTACAGCTACCAAGTGTGTGTGAGAGATAAGTGGGGAAAAATGTTTCTCCAGCGTAAGCCTCTCAGGGTTTAGTTGCATGTCTCTGGGCCTAATGTGTGTTTGTGTGCGGCTCAGTCAGTGACTTAATGCCAGGCATGTGAACTTACAGGTTTATTTGACAGTGAATGGCCAGGGCCTGGTACATGTGATTCTTATTAAACTTTTGTTTTCCTTTAGATATCACTTCATAAAACCCTGTGACTGATCCCCAACATAAATCTGACCATTTTACAAGCATCATCAGAGAAACATGGTATGAATCAAAGTGATGCCTTGCTGTGGACGGGCCAGTCTTATGGGGGTTGCAAAGGGCCAGACCCCACGTCTCTGATGGCCAGGACACCTCACCCATTGCTAGGGTGCTATAAATCAGGAACCGCTCCCCCTTGCAACTGTGCCAAATGCGGAGCAAGGCAAGCTGACCCTGCATCCTCACCCATACCTCACCCCATGCAGCCGTCTCTCATGGCACGATGGTGGCTATGTGTTGACTTTGCAGACCACGGCTACGTGTCTGATTTGTTGAAAAGTTAAATTAAGGCTGGAATGTCAGAACAGTTTATGCCATATTGGGAAGAGTAAGAGTTGCACTGTCTCCTTTTGATTAATGTCTTGAGTCACGCATTCTCAAGTTCATGCATATCTGATCATTTGTCTCTGTGTGCGAATGAAAGTCCACATTTGCTTGTGTGCACTTGGTGTCTGCCATGAGCACTCTGTCTATAAAGCAAAGTTTTTGCCAACTCTGTGAAAGGGTCCTGTTCCAAAGGTGAGCAACCAAAGTGACATTACATTATGAGTCACCTTATGTAAAACCACTCTCTGAAAATGTACATCGTGACTCCCAGTCTAGCAGGCTGGAATAGAACCTGCTGATTGAAATGAATACAGTGCCCTCATACGGCAGGTTGACACATCCCTGTCAGACCTCCTGGGGCCAGTTATGGCAATATATGGCACCACCTAGTGGGCCATGGAAAAAGTGTTTCTGGAGACACCTAGTGTGTGTGTGTGCGCGTGTGTGCGTGTGTGTGCCTTTTTTCCCCCCTTGTTCATAAACTCTGTCCTGTCATACAGTGGCAGGAAACATCAGATTTAATAAATGAAAAATACAAATGAACTAAAAACGAGCTGAAATAAAATGTCAAGTGATAAGTGCATTTTCTAAAGCTTCATAGAAAGAAATCAGCAAGGAGTTTTAGGAGATTTTAGGTTTCAGATTTTTCCAGTTACTTTATCTGTATCTAAGATTTCTTTCAAAGCCAAGTTTGCTGTTGTAGGTGGAAACAAAACTCCCACCCACACCTACAGTACTTGCATTTACAGAAGCTCACCAAATGAGGATGGTGCTGCCAACAGAGCATCTCACAACATGAGCTTAAAACAACAGTTCTCAACTGAAACTAAAAAACTAAAAATAAATTCTGTATATGTTCTTTTTGTTTTGAAATATAAAGTATTGTTCATTGTATTTAGATAGAAAGATTGCTCATACATAATTATATATGTAATACGTATTAATTACAATTATATATTGGTCATACATTTGAGTTGTTTTAACACCTGTATTTGTATTGGACCATAAAACTGGGCCTGACTGTAAACTTAACCCTTTGTCCATGGTTATATTAGTTCACTGCATTTCTGTGGCTAATAATAATCATAATAAAAAAATATAATAATAATCAGAAGAAGATTAATAGGACTTGTGGTACTGGCACAGGATAAAAAGTGACTTGTTCTTTCTTTCTGTTCGGGTGTGATATTAACAGATGGAGCGACTGTAAATATGTCAGTGCGATGCCTCCCTGGGAGTTGAATACTTATGTGCTTAGGTAAAGCACTCATTTACAGCGGCTAAAAATCCACAGATAGAGCGAGCAGAAAATAAAAAAAGATCCAGTAAATGAAATTTCTCAGCTTACATGCATTTTTCTGTAAAATTACTTTATCGTGTACTTGTTTTGTTTTTTGTCTGCAACAAACTGTACTGAGTAGAGAGAGAAAGATAATGAAAGGAAAAAATTAATCATATAAACACATAAGTGAAATCCAAACTGTCCTTTTATAAAATGGTGTTAAAACAGGTTGGTGAAATGAATCACAAATTTATGAAAATATATTACACTTTCTTGGTTATTTTTATACATTATATAAAAGGAAATCATTTAATTGCAAAAGAAAGGACATTTCATTTGCTTTTTTGCATTCTCAGCTCACATAATTCAGGCACTAAGGAACATGAAACACACAGAAACAAGCTTTAAAATAGCAGATACTCTTGTTGCGGTGTGTTTCAAGTCTGTCGTGCTCCCTCGGAGTCCCGTGGACCGCATCCTCTGGAAAAAGCAAAAACAGCTCAGCATGTGTTCATATCATGGCATAGTCGAAAAGACTTTAATCTACTGAACCATCTTAGAGCTTCAGCTTTGCTGTTGCACAGCCTGTGATATTTAAATATTTCCCTGTTTTTCTGAAGGATTTTCTTTCCATTTACTAGAACTACCATTTTAAATGTTGTTCAAGAGCCAACAGTTGGATTATTGTTTACCTTTACTGTACATAATTTATTTGTAAAATTGTACTTAAAAATAATAGGGTGTTTACATTTTCATATTCATGGTTTATAAAAATAGTTTTTAAATTTTTTTTTAATTTGTCTGCCCAAAATAAAATTAACTTATACACACAATGAAATGTAGGACAGTCTCTTGACAAGCTGACTGACATTTTAGAATCACAGTAACATAACCTCAATTAAAACATTAGTAAAACAGATTTGCACTTTGACCTTAAATTGGCTTTTTTTGTTGTAGCTGTTTAAACCTACATGAAAGAATGCCAGTTTATTTAAATAAATTTGTGCCAGTCATCTAGGTCCTCTTCTTCTCCTTGTGATATCAGAGCATCTCGCAGGGACAAAAGAGGCCTTTTGTAGTCTTCAAACACTTCCACAGAGTTACAAAATCCATTGCTCAAAGCTGTTATCAGTGGTTTGCTTTCACTGAGTTGGGTGCGGACTTTGAATTAGGCTCTGTGTCTGTGTATGACCAGGTACAGTGAAAATGAAAATCTGTGCCAGGACAGAGACCACTGTAAACATTTTGTCTCACAGACTCAGTGGATTTAATTTGTGGGTGGCATTTTGTGTGGTGTTCTTTATTGTATTTTATACAGCTTTGAGAGTGACGGGAGATTTGATTTAAACTCTTACATGTGTTCCTACAAAAGCTGGATGTGGCTGTGGCTCAGTAGTAATCAGACGTTTGGTTGTTTTCTTCTTCTCTGAACCTGACTGCTTCTCTACATTCTGCTTTACTTGGGCCAAACTGCTGCCCGTGTGGAAGCAGCGGTTTCAGGACTGCACAGCATTAACCGAAGGCTTCCTCCTCTGTAAATACTTTTTTCCCCCAATGTGCCTGTCTACCCCCGTCCTCACACACACACATGCTGACCACTTGTGACTTTTCATCACATGCGTCTCTTCTGCCTGTCCAGTTAACACAGGGAAGAAGCGTCACTCACATAGGGAAAAGACGACTGGCAGTGATGTTGTGCTAGTGTACATGTGCTAGCATTAGTCGTCGTGTAAGAGGGTAGAGACGTAATGTCAGTCTCAGCTGCTGGGCAGAGGTCAGACTATGGAGAAGCAGTGCAGAGCGTAGTGTCAGAGGTGTGACTTGGACCTCCTCTTCCTGACTTTTCAAGGTTTGTGTGTTTCTTCTTATACCACCAGGCTTTTCAATCCAAGTCTGTAGTAGTGTTGTGAATGTGACAGTGAGTCTCGTCAGCAGGTCTGTGTTGGGACGCTGGACAGAGGAAGGATTTGTGGTTGTCTGTGGAGCTGAGTGTTTGGACATTGTGGGATGTTTTGGTCGATGTTTCATTGGTCTCAGTGGAGGACTATTCCCTCGCTGGACATGAATCCTTGCTCTAATTTGTTACTTCCTCCAATGAGGCTCTGTGGACCGATTGGACCCATGTGGCATTTTGTTATGACTACCGAGCTGTCTTTGATCTTTGTGAAAGTGAGGACAACGGGGCTTAGACCTGGACTTTCAAAACTGAAAGTGTTTGTTTTCCAAAGCTGTCCTGAAAAATACCTGATGCAGTTTGCTAAAAGTATTTTCATACTTTGTGCCACAAGGTATGCATTTGTAGAAATGTGTTGAGAGGGTTGCTGTGCTTTCAGATGTTTCTTCAGTGTTTATGCATGTCTGACTAAAGCTGAAGGTTTGCGATGGATCTTAAAAACTGGATCACACTTGTCTTCAATAATTTAATAACTGTCAGTTGTCAGTTGTTTTTTTGTTTTTGTTTTGTTTTTGTTTTATGCAAAAAGGGTAATACTGCCAAGTTTTTTTTTTTAATGTAAACAAAATACTTTACTTCTTATGCATTCTTTTATTGATGAATGGTAGTGTCTAGTTTTGTCAGTGAGTTATTATTTACGTTTTATTTATTATTTTTATTATACAGTTTAGATTTTTTCTCAAGTACTGTGGGTTGTTTACAGCATACAGAATGGTCACCATGCTCTGGAAATCCATCATTCAAAATTAAATTAGAAATGAAGAGTGTTTTTTAATAGATTATGATAAATAATTTGCAGACATCATGATGCAGTGTTATGCTTGTCGAGCCAGCCTCTTGGACATTACGACTATCACACTTTCTCGTCAGGCTTTGCACCTGACATTAGACTTGGCACTGGATGGGAAAACCTTGCCTCAGTAGCAGATGGGAATTGAATGTCAATTCAAATATTGCAGCCATTTCTCTGTGTTATTTGCTCAACAGTTTCAGAAAACATGATGTGTGTGTGTGTTTTCACAAACTGATCCATGGACCTACATCTGACAAAGCTCCAATGCAGAAGCCAGCAGAGGTATCACTTAAATGCGGTGCTCATTACGTTTACAATCCCCCATTTTCTTTTAGTAGATGGTCTGTAAAATCTGGTCAGAGTATTTAAAAAAATACCCTGAGTAGAAGTCAAGTGGCTGAGTCAGAAGAGGAAAGCAGGGACCATGCAGGAAGAACCTTAAACTTGATTAATACTCCATTAAATTTAATCCACTGCTTGACAGTTATGACAGTTATGTCCTCACTTTAAACACACACAGCCTTTGTTTTTAAATGTGCTCAGTAAATAATTTTGACTTGCTTTGTGGTATTTTCCTCTCTAAGCCTCATGAGCTTTTTTATGCTTTGTGTACCTTATGCTTTTTTATTTGTGAAACAAAACAGAAATATGTTGAGGTATGTAAATTTGCAAATTTGTTTACATGGCTGAGTTTTTAAATGGCCACATGAGGCTATTCTGAAGACTGAGCTAATACTGTCTGTTGCTCTGCCATGGCATGACTTTGAGTGTCAGAGGCTTTTTTTGGCTGTCAAAGGTACAGTCTCCAATGGCTGAGCAACAGTAACACAGGGAAAACAGACTATTGTTGTATTTGAAAAAATAATTTACAAAAATAACAGAACAGTTGGAACATCACAGCCAGAAATAAGATTTGTATTATTATATGTATTATTATAATCTGATCTCAAACTTGATGTTATTAAATACTTGCAATGATTTTGTCTTTGAGATGCAAGTTTCCATTATTTCCTAATGGGAATAGAAAATAATGGAAACTTGCACACTTGAATCGACCCTGATTTAAGCTCTCTGGTGCAACTTAGAGGTTTGTCGAACTGGATAGTTGGTGCTGCAAATTCATAAAAACATTTATGCTTTTTTGTCACCCTTAAGACAGTTCTTCAGTACAGAAGGAAGCAAGAATGTCTTTTTGTTTATGTGTTTTACATTATATCTCTTAATGTGTCAAAACAAGTTTATTTCCCCCCTCAAAAATTTAGTTTATCACTGCTGACAGGTGAAATTCTTCAGTAATGGCTTTTTTGTCTGCTACTGAAAGCTTAATAGTAGCCACTGGTTCACCGCATTGTCTGAATTAGCAAGTTTTTTTTGTTTTGTTTTGTTTTTTGGGGTTTTTTTTTTTGGTAAACTTTCTGGTTTGCTCAACAATTGACATGACTTTGATGACTTTATCTTTATTATTATTATTATTATTATTATTATTATTATTATTATTATTTAAAGCTGTATTCCCAGCTGGTGTAAAAAGAGTAGATTATACCTAAATAACATTTTGCTACCCTGCTTTCTGTCCGAATGCAGAGACAAAGAAATGATCATACGAGTTACAAATTACACATCTCCAGCCACTGTGTCTGGCAGTGCATATACCCATTTTTTTTTGTTTTATTACAAGTGTAGCGTGATAAACACATCCTGTGTGTGTGTGTGTGTGTGTCTGGGAGTGTGGCTGTGAGGTTTCAAATAGCATCATTAAATCACAGTGAGACTTTACTCACTTTCCTCATTATTATATTTGCGAGCTTCTCCCTCTTGTCATCCCTGTCTGCAGAATCCCCTGTGTGGCTCTTTTAAACACACCTGGTTGAAGTTAGTTTGACACCTATAATCTCTATCGTCATCACAAGATTGGTCTGAAGTGTCTAGCACACTCTGACAGCTGCCCAGGAGTCCATATTAGTCTATTAAGGACACTGTGTCTCGGGATGGCAGAGGGCAACTCTAGTATTTATAGCTTTGAGTCATAAGTTGGAATGGTGTAAGTGTATCTCTCCATCAACGTGCTTGTTCGCTTAAGTGTGTACAATCGGCAGCAAAACTGGGGATTGTCCATTGTCCAAAATGCGTCAGTTATCATAATTACATGCGCTACTACCCCTTAGATTGTGGTGGGTGAATTTCTACAAATATAGGTCTTTTTTTTTTTTTTTTTTAACTTTTTTTCTATTGTATATGTCGCAAATACATATAACACAAGTCATGCAAAAATGCCCATGTGATCCTTTAACTCAATGCATATAACATTTTATTTATATTTTTAATTTTAATTAATTTTTTGCCTTACAATGCAAACTGATGTTTAGCCTAAAATATCTACGATGTTTACCAGATATTTTTTAGTTCAATGATATATTTGAAATACATAACTTGAAATAATATTTTAATGCATTTTCACCTTTTTATTTTGTTATAGATTTTTTTAAATCTAGCAGTTCTTTGAGTGCCTTAAGTTGTCCTAAATTTTCATGAAGTGTGTTACAACATTATCCACTATGTGTGAAGACAGTGGGGGCAACAGTGTGAAAGTGATAAATTGGTGAAAAATGGTTTTAAAAGATTTCTTTGAAAACTTTAGCTTCAGTGGATTTAAACCCCAATGTTCCCCTACAATATTTATTTATGTTTGTACTTCATTACTATTTAAACCAGCAGTATAAAATAATCTTTCTATCTGAAGTGAGTCAAATTTCTGCCAAGTTTTCAGACTTAAAATTTTAATTGGTGCAGCTTGGCTCCTAATCCGTGTCAGAGGTAACTGGACAAATATTACAGTAGTAAGTCATAACACTGAGTTAGACTAGTAAATGGAACATGGATGCCACAAGGAAAAGCTATACTGATGCAACTAAGTTATTGTGATGTAGTGCTATGGACACAGATTGAATTATCAGTGATCTCGATCTGTTGGATTACTTGATTCTGCTTAGGTTTTTGTCTTGCACCTACATTATGCAGTTTAGTTTAGTGCAGTTTAACACCTATGAAATAATACAGTGTTTTAACATTAACAATGAGTCTTAAGTCAGTTTATGTAGGTCTTTGGATTTTTCTGTCATCTCAAAATGCAAATGCATTGAGTTTTCATTTTCTGGCACAGATGTATGATGTCAGGACTATCCGTCTCCAGCAGGATAGTATACTGAGTATGAGTGACGGCTGTGATATGATGTGGCGGTGCGATCGCAAGACCACATAACACCCAAAGAGGCCAACAGGAAGACAGACCTGGAGGTGATAATCTGCCACAAGATTCAGTTGCATAAATTCATATTTATGTCTCTTGAACTTTTTTAGATTTAAGGAGAACCACAGCCTGTTTTACAACCCATCTATCCACATGTCTGTGAAGGATCCGTGTCAGCATAATTACCAACAACCATAATGTGTCAGCGTCCATGTGCAAAACTCTATGGCTGACAAATCTTTGTCTATAACAATTTAGAGTTTCACCATGCATAATCTGATTGGTCTGTCACCTTTCAGCAGGGGTGGTAGCAGCAGTGGCTAGATAGGGGGTGTCGGGTGCTTAACATAGATGATGTGATGAGTAGTTGAGTAGACTAAGTTTAGACAGCATGTGAGAGCATTCATCAAAAATTGAAAGGACAGACCAGTCAAACAGGGTCATAGCACCAGTGAGTACAGTTTTAAGTGGTTCTGTTACAGCAGTTTGTGTTGTAGGAAGCTGGTGTACAGTATTAAACCAGTAAGAAAACAGACTTCTTGGGCTGCTAAACTTTTGACATTTCACCCGTGCTGTAATGAGCTGTCCCTCTTATACTTCCACTATTCTCTCTTTACTCAAGAAATTAAAATTATGTCGATGTGACCCACCTGTAAAAGATTAAAACTTTCCACATTGGTGAAAAGTAACTGAAATGATGTTTGAGCTGCAAAAGGAAAAAGATGGAAGTGATTGATTTGTCACAATGTTACAATATCTCATAAAAGCTGTGGTTGGGGCAAACCACAGTGACGTTGTCAACCAGAAAGAGGGGAAGAGCAACAAGCAACAAGAAGACTGAACAGCAGAGCAGAGACAGAGAGTCTGTCAGTGCTAAAGGAGCCAGTCTAGTGACACAATATGGTTGGTGTAAGGTGGCTGCTGTCTGTTTATGTCTACGGGCTTAGAAAAGAACTTGAAGATGAATTGTCTCTGTATGAGTTCACTGACTTTGCAGATGACTTCTCTTGTCAGCAAACTGGATAATTATATCAGTGAAACCAGCAGACAGAAAGGATGAGAACCCTAGGTTTCAATTTTTCTTCTATAACTTTTGCTTCATCATGCCCTCCATATTCATCTCATTCCCACTTTAATATTGGTTACCCTATTGTGTAGTGCATGGGCATGTGGTTGATAGACTTATCAGAAGGTTTATAAAAAGTAAATTGTGAAAGATTACAATATAAGATACTCTGGGCATATTGCAAGCTGAAATGATGAACAGTAGTTTTCCTGTTACTTTCGTCAATCGATAAAACCAAATGAAAACAAATTTGCTGACCATAAACAAAAACATTGTTAAGTTAGAGAACAGGTTCATCAGTAGTAAACTGCTGTGTAATACCTCCTGGCACTGATTACTTCCTTTAGTTTATCCTAAACCCAGCAGCACTGACAGACAGCTGATTGCTGTGCCCAACTGCAGGACATCTGCTGTTTGATCACTTGTAAGATTCGACTTCTTTGCTGATGCTAGCTGTAAAGAAAACAGTTGTGTGAATGGAAAGAGAAGAGGAAAACAGTGGAGTAATGACTAAATGTTTATTTGAAATAGTAATCAGTTTTTTCTGTGGTTTTATGTAATCATAAACAAGTATTTAAATAGTGTTTGCATAAAACAAAACACTTGGATGAATGTTTAGGACAAATTCTGCTGCTTAAAGTACAGGTGCCATTTGAGATTGATATAACATTCACAATAATGCCCCTGTATTGCATCTTACCTGCTAATTGAAAAGCAAAACTAGTCCCAGTCACCTTCCACTAATTGTCTTTGTGAGCAGTATTAATTGTATCCAGTCTGTGTTTAAAACGTTTAATAGACTCTTGCTCTGCCTCCACAATCCATGCTTCCATATCCTGTTCAACCAGTAACCATCTTGAAAAATTTGTGTTTTTAACATTAATTGCAGAGTTCCATAAGAAACATACGTTTCTTGAATTTCAATACTGAGACCACCCAGCCTCATTCATACTGGTTCCTGCATTGTGTCTGTAACCGAGCTGTTTTTCCTCCAACTCCATTGGCTGAATTCCTGCAACTCATTGCTCTATATGAAACTGACATTCCTGAGTTGGCAACTCAGAAAGTCTGAGCATCTGCAGAGTGGAGCATGCTAATGATCACTGATACAAGCACAGACTTCTCAGCTATTATGTGAAAACTAACAAAGGGGGTGTTCTGTTTTTTTCCCATACAGCCTCAGTGCAGTACCTGTGGACAGCACCGATAACAAAGCCCTCCAGGTGGGTGGCCAGTTGCCAGGCAGTGTGCAGGTGGGGCCTCAGCAGCAGAACCAGCAGCTCCTCCTGACTCCAGCTAGCCTCCAGCTTGCTCAGCTCCAGGCCCAGCTCGCCCTCCATCGCCTCAAACTAGCTCAGGGGGGCAACACAGCCACTGCCGCCTCTGTTCTCAATCAGGTTCTTTCCAATGTCGCCATGTCCCAACCCTTGTTCAATCAGCTACGGACTTCCACCATGGTCGGGAATCCACAGGGTGCCTTCTCCACAGGAGTGCTAGGTCTTCCCTCTTCAAATTCAGCCTTGGGGGCCTTGGTGGGTGGTTTCCACCAAAACCCAGGGAACGTGAGACTGAACCATCCTGGTGTAGGCGGCACAGTGGCCCAGCAGAGCGCGGAGTATGGAAAAAAGTCAGGTCCAGCTTACCCCGCTGATACTGACAGGCGTCTGCAGTACAACTTAGTTGGTGGGACATCTGCAGCATCAGTCACTGGTGGTGATGGACAGTACACAATGATTAACTCTCAGGCAAAAAACATGAAAAATGTTGGTTTTCAGAGAGATTTCTATGGGCAGGATGTGCAGGGACAACAAGCTGGATTTAGTGTCAATGAGCAGAACATAAATGTTTATAACACCAGTGGGCATAAGGAGCAATGGAAAGGCCCCGCTAGCATGAGCCACAGTGGAAAGGATATGGTTTCTAATGCTGCCTCTGTGTGGACAGCAGCTGGGCAGCCAATTCGGTCCCAAACAGAACTTTATAACCCAGAGGAGCCAACCTCTGACCCCAAGTTCAATCACAGCAGTGGGGTTTCCTCTTTGGGGTCAAGTGGCACACAGGGATTTGGGAGCTACCAGCTCCGGCATGGAAGCGAAGAAACCCAATCTTCAGGTACCAGGACACTTCAACCATATCAAGTTAATGATTACCACGCTGTCACGCCCACTCAGCTGCCACACCAGTGTAGCATCTGTGACAAGAAGGTCTACAACCTCAAGGTGAGTGATCAGTCCATATTTAAATGCATCCTAACATTACACTAAAAACTAAACATAATTATTCACTACAAGTATGACCTTTATCATCTACTTTACTTAAAAATAGACAATGGAGAATTATACACACAGCAGATTTTTCAAACCCTAAAATGATCAAATTGGAATTTCAGCCTGATAATAGTTTATTAGTAGTTAATAGTTTAATTTATTGTAGCAGTTTTGATTCGAGTAACTAACTAATCCAAGATGTTGTCTCTATAATTGCCCCCAGCCACGAGCTAATACAATAGGTATGTAAGAGCTACTACCGGAGGGCAAGTAGTAAGCTTCCAGTGTGTCCAACCTGTTTGAGTCTATGTTTGGATGGTGTGTATGTGTGTGTGTGTGTGTGTTCATATGTATGCATATGGTTTTTAGGACTGGGACCAGCACGTGAAGGGAAAACTACATCTGCAGAATCGAACATTGTACACAAATGAAAGGTGAGTCCTTTGCAACTCAAAATTGTACTGGGCAGAGCTTAAAGTAGGCTGTGGTGACAACATGTGCTTTCCCATGTCATTTTACTACGGAGTGATAATTTCAGATATTCACAAAGCCAGTGGTTTCACATGGTTTGTTCTGTTTTTGGTAGTTATCAAAAAACTTGATGTTGGCTTTTATTATTATCCTTGACCATGATTTGGTAATTTTCCCACTCTCTCTTGTTTTGTTTTTTTAGATTTAGCATCATATTGATTATATGAGAGCAAATCTCTCGAGTGCTGGAAGCATTTCATTTTCCTTTTCCTTGCTCTATATTCAGCTGTCTTAATGTTTCTATGAATATGAGCTCTGTCACAAGATATGAGTGAGCGGGGCAGGGGAGAGGCAGCTAAAATCAGCCTTCTGTGATTGTTGCAGCTCCGCCGTGGTATCAGCTGGAGCTGTTCACTACGCTGTCGGCAGGCCTTCTGATGGAGGTCTGAACCCCGGAGGGACGAGCTCCATGGTCTACTCTGTTGCGAGTCAAGGTAGGATAACCCATTCATCACCTCCACCAACCAAGTGTCCCTTTTTGCTAGTGATGTTCGAGTGATGTTTTTCTGATTGCCGGAATACGTGACACAGAGTGATAGATGGAGGTCAGGGAGTATTTTTAGAGTTATGTGAGCGTATGAGGCAACATGTTTTTAGAGCTCGACACAGTGTATTTTGGTACAGTTTAATGATATAATAAAGTGTTTTGAAAACCAAAATGTCGTGTTCCACAACTCTAACGTAAACCTTAATTTGTACTTTTTGGGGGTTTATGTCTTTTGGTGCACATATTAAAACTGCAAACCCACACAGCTTTTGACTTCTGTGTAATGCTTCTCTATACATAAACAAATCGAACACCTGTTCTCTATCATAGCGATAGTATCGCTCCACTGTATTACATATCTGTTCTGTATTCCCTTATGGATAATATCATTAAGACACACTTTTCTGTGCTGTCTGTGGGTGGTCCGGAAAGCAAAACTTTATGTCTAACCCTCATTGTTCACCGTTTTCATGGAATGTGTCTTTTAGCAGCCTCAAGTTGGAGAGATGTTCTCCCACTCTGAGAACCACGCTTACATATGTAACCTTTCATTAGCTGCATTTACATGCACGTTTTTTCATCCTGACTGAAGGTTTTGGGTCGACCGTTTACATGAGATGTGATTTAATATGGTCTTGTGTTTACATGTGCGTTTACATTTAATTGGAACAGCTGTGTGGCCGATACAGAAATGGTGAATACGTCATGCATTCGTTTTCTTCAACAGCTATCTTATTTCTTTGGCGTGTATTTGATATTCTCCCAGTCTAGTTTGTATTAAAAACAAACTCTCTGATGAGGACCGGTTCAGCTCGGAAGCTGCCATTTTTGGGAGGTGGAAAAACTTTAGTCTGTTTGCATCAAGATGGAGTGCAGATGCAGATAGAACGCATGCAGTGTTTAGTTCATTAAGAGTTTTAAACTACCCCTCTGTTCCCAATTGGCATCACAGCTGAGTTGGGCATATTTATTCTGTGTTTATATGGAGCATTTTTATTCTATTTGGGCTTTTAAACTGATTATACTTCAAATATTAGGTTCCTTGTAAATGTACCTATTGGTTCTTTGCCCTCCAGTTAAGACTGGTTGACAATAGCTGTAAATAAGAAGTGTCTTCTTTTTAGCGTTTTGAGTGACAACTTTTAATCATGTGCCATGTTACAGAAATCCTGAAGCCATGCCATTATAATTACAGTGCATTCGACTAATTGTGTTTTAAATAAACCTTAATTTAATATTTGGATGAATATTATGGGGGTACCCCAAACTTTCATTTAAAAGGGGTTTTCAAATTGTCCATTGTAAACACCAAACAACTGCTGAAACAAACCATAGGATATAACTGAGAACCTGGGTGTGCATTCACATCAGAGTACAGTATCACAACACTTCCCAGATGTGGGTTCTTAGCACTGAGCCCTTTTATTTCAACCAAGTGTTTTCAAATTCCAAAAAATATTAAACAATTTAAAGTGGAAAAACCAATGATGTTGTTTTGGAGGTAATATTTATAACATTGAGCCATGAAGTCAACTAATGTCACTTTTTCCTTACACTTGGTCTACTGTATGAGGACAATTTTAAATCCAAATCTCTAATTGTTTCCACAGATGTACCCTCAGGAGCCAATACATCATACTTACCAGCTGCAGCCATGAAGACTTATCCTATGTCAGACACAGGATTCGCCTCACACCAGCCAGAGTCAAAGGTCAGACAAATGTTTGGACTTTTATTCTCAGAATTATAAGAGTTTAACTTTGGCATTTAATTAAAAAAAAATTGCAACAAGTTTTGAAGAACACTAATGATGATTTTTTTTCAAATATGAATTTGGTTGTACAATGATTATATCTTGTTCAATGAAAAAGTGATTAATAATGTTTGGCTGTCACTGACACTTGCAATAATATACCTGGAGGGCACTGGCCAGTTTTCATTGATATTCTTTGGTACAGATTAAGAGGACGGGGTGTAGTATGTTATTATATTTTAACGCTAATTGCATTTATTCTGTATACTACATTTCTTCCATGTATCTTTAAAGATTTTCTTGCTCTGTAGCAGGAACAAGTATATAAGGTGCGTAATGAATGGGCCTAGATCTCCTTGTTGACAGCTGCTGGGGCCCAACAGCAGGCTTTGCCTGGGCTTGACAACTCTTTTCCACTGAAGTGGGTAGCCAGGAAAAATGTGTCATTAAATATTGGCTAGAAACTACGTGTTGAAATTTTTCATAAATCCCTGGTTTACCACTTAATGATTATCCAGCCCCTGGATGCAATTTAACTGGTAAAATGTGGAAATTTAACAGAAGAGCTTCTATATTGAAGAAGATGTTGTGTAGCAGTGAACATTAGTGAAAATATTAATACTTTGATAATAATCATTTTCCTTTTATTTCTAATTACATTAACTGACTCAGTTCATTTTAGGCAGGGGGACACAAATTTTTACATTTTTAGGTATATCATACTGTAAAAATCTGTCTAGACCAGATACAACTCAATGCGTCTTTAACTGTCTGCCTCTCAGAACAGAAAGAGCCTCATAGGAACTGAAGCAGCTGTCTGCACAAGCTCAGTACAGGCCCATGCTCTAACTACTTCACACACATCACAAGTGCAATGCTAATTGAAAGGGTTTATTTACATTTCATTAATTCATTTTTTTTTTAAATTCTACTAACAAACATAATCAGGCCATTGTGTAATCACTATGGCTGAAATATAACTATTGTGGACAACAATGGAAGCTATGAATACGCTGCATAATCTGTCTAGACTTTGAATCACAGTAAAAATAAATAGATGAAAATGAGCACAAGAGTACAGCAACAACAAATATATATATAAATATGAGCATTAGTTCAGAATGTTTTATCTGCTTTGAGCTTATTTAAGAAGTATTAAAGTATTTTATTTTTTTTATTTTAGGCTACAATCTGTAAAGACACACAGACAATTGTGATAAAGACAATTAAATTAAATTAAATTAAAGCTGACAGTGTAAAAATGATAAATCTGAGGAATGTGTAGGATTACCAATAATGAAGCAAAAGTAAATGTTAATCTCATCACTTTGTCTTTGGCTCTAATAAATTAAGAGTATGCCCAAGAGCTTATCTGTCAATACTTGCTGCCCAACAGCAGCTGTTTGTAATCATCCATCAAGAGGGCAGGTCTCATGAAAAGCACAGTGCAGATGATGAGCGAGGTGAAAGGCATCTGAAATTAGCCTCAGCAAACCTGAGGAAAGCCTAGTCTGGTGTCTGGCATGCAGCTTTCAACAGTCAGCAGACAGTAACACACACACACCCACACAATGCAGCAGCACATACCTGTACACAGACACATGCTATACACGCTGTGCAGACTTATATAGTGAATATGTTATTTTGTGTTAGCTGCAGTTTTCTTTAACTCTTGTAATGTACCTTCTAGTCCTTGAATGTTATGTCCAGAAAATGCACTGCGTAATGTGTTTCTGTAAATGCTATTGTATATCACATTAATCACACTACTCAAATATAAGATACTATTTTTAATGTTGTACAATTATATTACATCAAATTAGGTATAAACATATTTCCATGTTTAGTCATTTGGAGATTTTCACAGAAATGTAAAACAAAGTTTAACAAAACTCAGCTCAAAAAAAAAAAACTCATTAACCTTTCAAGGAATCATTTGCACTCAAGGCACAAAGTGTGTTTTGTACATCATCATGAAATGCTGTTCACTTTATAATATGTAAATAGACTGCGCTCAAAGAGAATGTGAGTAAACAGCACAACCATTTAAATAGGTAAAGCAAGGACAGGAAAAAAGAAGTTTAAAAAAGAATTTGTTTAGTGAAAAGTAGGATTAAAATGCACAGAAAAATCTCAGCCACATAAAGAAATGTGTTGTGAATAAAGAACTGTATGATTGATAGAGGACTGTTTTAAATAACATCCCTTCGTCACACTGATCTTGTGTGGCTTTGCTTTTTTTACATCACGCATTTGTTCTTTTCTTCATTGCCAGGGGAACCTCTTTAACAAGAGCCTGAACTCAGAGATGTGAAAGTCATATGCTTCATTGCTTGGTTATTGACAAGGAGTTTTATTGTATCAGTGGAAAAATATTTATAGGCTGTGCTACATGAGCTAATGTTAGTTGCTATAAACACACACCTGTCTAAGCAGAACAGGTGGGGTTTTATTGTTTTTCACTCTCAGTGTTGAGCAGAGCACTCACACAAAAGTGCAGATGCAAACCAATGCAGTGATATTTGGTGAACTTTTTGTGTGTTTTTGTGTACGTGAAAATCAAAAGGTAAACACAAATAGCATTTGCAGACTCACACTGTAGAAATCAAATGAAAAGAAAACCCCTTTGGTTAAGTAAAATCAAACATAAATTTCAATGAATCTCATTTTGCTTTCAAAATAAAGAAAACCAACAATTACTTATAACCTGTACATAGAAGCTCACGTACCTACTGTATCCAAGCACATGCATACAAGTATACAAGCACACACATACACGTGCTTGCACACTTACACATATGTTCCATAGGATGGGCTGCACAGTCCAGCAGCCCAGCTTTAAGTAACACAGTAGCTTCATGTGAAAACAGAGATAAACACGGGATTATAGCTAACTGCTGTACGGAGCACGGACCTAAAGACCCCTGGGTCACACCCCCGGGCTGCGGCGTAAAGTTTCAGACTGGTGAGAGACTGGTAAAATGATCTGAGGGATTGGCGTGCGAGCACTCGATGTAGGAACGTGGGGGAAAACTGTGAAACCAAACTGAACGTCCTCCTGGATCCTCCAACATGGATCTTGCTTTGTACAAATAAACAGACATGTCCTTAGGACGGATTCCAGCTCACGTCAGTCATCAGGCTGTCAGTGAAAACAGGAAAGCACCATGTGAAATGGTTGTTCTTTACACCATTATGGCCTAGTTCACAAGGTCATGGTGTGTGAAGTTTTCAGCAACAATACACATGTCTAAATACAGAATGGCAGGTAAATTCATTATCTCTGTTGACTGTAATCTGTAGTGCAAATTGTCTGATCAGTAGATTTATGAAAAACTGCAAGCGATATGTATGCATGCAAAATATTATTTTCATTCATCCATTTCTTCCTGTAGTTATTTTTTTTTACTTGTTTTGTCTGGTGGATTCAAAACCATAAACTATAACCTTTTTTAGCTAAGGTGTTTAAACTGAAAATTTCCATTTAATCAAAATTTTACTTTCTGTTGTTCCTTATATTGAAAATTCCATCTGCAAAGCAGTATGTGTAGTGAATCCTTGTGACTATGCAATGACATCGCGTAGCTATCTTCTGGTTTGCGGTCAACAGAAACAGCTACTGTTCGAAGTCTGAGCCAACCTTGACAGTGATATCAATGCTGTGGTCTAACTGTCTGGGCTATCAGACACAGACCACGTTTTACAGGTCAGACATTAGTGAATGCAGTGAGCAACGAACAAGACTCTTGTTCTCTGTAATATTCCAAGGGCATAAACAGCCTATTCCTGGACCTGTTTATTGAGCCCAACCAGTACTGACCTTTGTGTATTCTGGTGGTGGCAGTGGTATTGGCACAGAGCTGTTAATAGAATTATCACTCTTCCATCTGAAGCTGTTAATGCCAGCTTGCTGGCCAGAAACCATTAAGTTGTGGCACAGAAATTCAGTAATCTGGATCATCCAGGTCTCTTTTTTGTGGCTGTATGAGCAGTAACATGACCTTTCCACAATTATTGAATAGAAATGTTCGATTGTTTTAAGTACCCTTTATCTGAAAGGGTCAAAAGCACCTTTTAAAAATAAAGTATGAGTCCTCAAATGTATTAACTACTTCACCATTTCTGTCTCAAGTTGTCAATCAGGATTTTCTGACATGGAATCACATGTTGTTCTTGGATTATTAGTGATCAGTGCTTCATGTATTCTTTGACTACTGATATAGTTGCCTCTGATTATGTTTCGACATGCATAGCAAAGTGGCTTTGAGGTCGTAAAAGTTTCCTCCTCCCCTTTATACATTCTACACTTCATGGCTATTGGACCCAGTGTGAAGTGTATGTTAGTGTTGGGTTTTCCCTGAACAAATTCCCTGTAAAAACAGAGACCCTGGCTGCTAGTCCGAGGTGGAATTAGGACCCCCACTCTGTCCCACACATGGGACTGTCTGTCAGGTCTGTCAGCCTGAGAAGCAGGAAGAGGAGGAGGGGCGCTGGAAAAACTGCAGTTGCAGCATAATGGCTGCAGAAATAAGACGCCGTGATACAACAAGCTGAATTTACAACTGCTTTCTGCAGTGATGTTAAAGGAGGTATCAAATAGTATGTGCAACAGCTAGTTTGATGATGAATATTGACAGAAGAAATTAGTCCAAGGACCATTCCTTGTTTTTGGGTTTTAAGGGGATATGTTGTAGGTAAGTTTTCAGGGGTATTAATGGGAAATAGTGAAATTACCACTAAAAGAGATCATGCAGCTCATCGGAACAATAAAGATGCATATCATCCACGATGCATGCTGGTCTTCTTTTCCACATACATCTGAATCACAACATCCAGAGTCCCTCCTCTGATGGAGCTAATTCTTTAGATTATTTTTGTCAGCTTCATGGCATGTCTGTTCTCTAAATTCTTCTTTGGACAGAGGTTGAAAAAAACTTGGTGGTTGTGAGTCAAAATAAGGACAGATGGCGGTAAAGCCGACAGAGATTTGAGGTTGGAAAAGAGGGGGGTGCAAATATTTGAGCTGGAACCATGAATGGGAAGAAATAAAAGCTGAAAGGTTTAAAAAATTATACTGTTAACTTTATCTGCATTAAAGATAAAGCTATAAATTATAGTAGTTAATAAGCAGTACATCGTTGTAAATAGTTAAAATGTGTACTTAATATGAGAACACAATAATTTCACGGTATCTAAAACTGAAACAGATGATATTACTTTCACCTTCTCTGTACTATATCTCTGCAGTTTCCTGTGTCTCCATGAGGAATATTTTACTCATACTTGCATTACACATCTATCCACTGTCCTTTAAGATAAAAAAGGGAGGAAAGACAAATGAATGTTGGGCAGTGAAGGTCACTATACTTGGCAGCCAAGTGGATTTGTGTCAAATGTGTGAAATGTCTGGGGCCAGTCAGATGACAGGTCTCCAAATACAAACAAGAAAACTTTCATTATCACTGCTGCCCTCCTGCCAAGGAGCTATTAATAGATGCAGGGAGGTGGGCAGTATCAAGGAGGGAAAATGACATTACATCCTGTGTGATAGTGTTACATACATGTTTGACAGACTAGTTGCCCACAGTATTCTTGACTCTGGTGTGCTGCATAGATTGTTGAAAGATCACGCAGACATTTTTGTAATTCTGCTTTTTTTTCTCATCAGTTTCACGGTTAGATGAGAAGCTCAATATCAGTTTCATCTCTACGTATCCAGTTAAGGGTTAAGCCTCTCGTCATGTATTTACTATTAGCTCTGTCATAACTTGTACCTTGTGTATTTACCCATTTACAAAAAGAAAAGGAGACACTGTGGTTGGACCAGTTAGCTTACATAATGCAAATAGATCTCTTGACCAAGACCTGGGTTTGGTGACTGCGTGCAGCAGCTCAGAAGTCCTGCCCTCATTATGTGGTTATCAGGTTTGTTCACTGAAGTTACCAACTGAGCAAAACCAGATGAACAGCTCAGTATATACAAGTCATGATGTTAATGGAATTGTAAACAAGATGAAGTTATATATGCAATAGATTTTTTTTTTTATCATTTGCAGCCATTTCCACCCAGAAAAGCAACTGCAGGGCGAGTCGTTCACATCTGCAACCTCCCTGAAGGCAGCTGCACAGAGAATGATGTCATCAACCTGGGACTGCCCTTTGGCAAAGTCACCAACTACATCCTCATGCGCTCTACTCATCAGGTACACTGACAATGGTTTAAAATTTTCTTACTTGGCGGTACATCATAAAAGGCATAGATATTACATTTTTGGTTCTATTTTGACACGCCCATTTCACACATCAAACATCGAGCAGTAAGATAAACACCAAACATTAAAATAAGCACCATGGCGGATCAAGGGTCACAGCCATCTGCTCAGTTTTGGCATGTGTGTAATCAACAGGAGGCCAAGCTGCTTGCCAGGCTTTCCACAATAGCTCAGTGGCCTTTAATCACTGATGGCAGCATGTAACGTCTGACCCTGCTAAGCATAAAAAGTTAAATGGACACATCATAATATGTCAATGCTCTGTTCACAGCTTGTTTCTGCTGCCCCCAGGTGGCCATAAAATCAGTTATTGCAAGTTTAAGTCAGACTAGTTGTGTAAAATGTAGACAATAAATTTATAAGGTCTAATTTCATTCTGGCCATATCTCAGAATCATCTTACAAGTCTTCATGTATTTGCACAGATTTGTGTCCCGATGTGCTCTAAAATGTATGTTGATCCTGTAATTATTAAATTATCAATGTGCATATTTACAATTATCAACAGCTTTTTTCAGCTGTAACTGTTATGTGGTATCATATACTTTGTCATAACTTGCTGGCGGTTTAACTACAGTACATGACAGCTCACTCAGGTTCCACGGTTTCAAAACTGAATTGATATCACCCCTATCAAATTTAAGGCATTCAAAAAGAAATCATGGTATTGGTTACGGGGACTAAAGTGACTGCTCTGGTGATTTATTATGGTGATGAAACATTATGCTTGTGATGATGATTTTCAAAGATTTGCTTGCATCCAGTCTGAAATCTGAGATGTTGAATATGTTGTATGTCCTGCATGAAAGACCATATAACTGTCAGGGGGTGGGGGATTATTTTTTACGACAAATTTCTGTTCTCCCATCAGGCATTTCTGGAGATGGCGTATGTAGAAGCAGCTCAGGCCATGGTTCAATACTACCAACTTACTCCAGCTATGATTAACAACCAGAAACTTCTCATACGAATGTCTAAGAGGTACAAGGAGCTGCAGCTCAAGGTAAGACTGAAGAACAACATGAACTGCAGGGTACAGGCTGTTGTGGCCAATTACTAAACCTTTCTTTTCTGTTAAGAAACCAGGAAAAGATGTTCAGTCGATCATCCAGGATATCACCTCTCAGCGGGAAAGGGATGAGATGCAAGAACTTGAACAGTAAGGCAACTTTTCATTCTCCTGTCAGTCTCAAATGGTTGTTTTTGTGTCATTGAGTTTTTGAACCACCATTGGAGGAAAATGGAAATTCAGCTATGTGAAAATGTCACAGATGATTACTTACCTATCATCTTTCTGCAGCTACATGCCGGAGAGAGCACGCTCCCGCAGCCCTATCAGTCGCTCTCTGAGTCCTCATTCCCATAGCCCCAGCTTTACGTCATGCAGCTCAGCCCACAGCCCCCAGGGGCCCGCATGCAGGGGTCTGGAGAGAAGCAGCAACGGCCTGGGCCCCTGCCGTGGTCCTTGGGATTGGTCATCACATTTAAGAAGGGGTGAGGATGAAAGGGAGAGGGATGACCTATGGCGGAATGGAGGAAGCATGGATGACGATCGGCCTAATGGGAGAGCGGCCGACCGCCGGAAGGCCTACCAGAAACCTTTGGATCATATCAGCTCAAGATCTGCAGATGAGCGAGGAGGAGGTGAAGGGATGAGGGGCAACAGAGACTGGCACTCACGTGGCAGCCCTCAAGGCATGTCCTTCAACTCTTACAGGAACATGGATGATGACTTCTACATGAAAGAGCAAATGTACAAGTCGGACAAGCCGCTCAGATCTCCATACCAAAGGCATGACATAAAGACAAAGAGGAGGGATGGTGGTGACGGCCATGGTAGGCCGAGGCATTCTGAGTTTGACATGAATGAGGAACCGCGTTGCAGAACACCAGAAGAAAGGAGGCAGAGTTCACCAGGCAGGGGTAGGAGCAAAAAGACAAGCAGGAGGCACACCACTGCAGAAAAGCATGAGAGGGAAAATACTACTGAAAATACTGTGAGTAACTTTTGTACATGTACATTAGATACCTTATTCATGTGGCACATTCTTCCAACAACTAACTCAATACTTTTCTCAGGATCGCCAGTCAAAAGAAAAATCACTTTCACCTCAGCAAAGCAACAAATCAAAAGAAGCTACTGAAAGTGGTAAAGACAGAGACACTGTAAGTAGAGCAATTTGATCTGTATGACACATTCAAACTCCTCCAGACCCTTATTTACCCTGCAAGTTAACATGTATATATCCTCTTAACAACTCTCTTTTTTATCCATTTCCCTAGGAGAAGGAGTGGGAAAGTGGAGTTGACACTGATGAGGAGTGTTGGTATCCCAAGAACATGGAGGAACTAGTCACTGTTGATGAAGTGGGAGGAGAAGATGATTCCATTATTGAGCCAGATCTTCCTGAGCTGGAAGAGTATGCATCCTGCCCCAAAGAGTGTGTGGAGGAAGGAGCAGTAGAAGAGCACATATCACCACCTACCTCTTCCATGGAGGCACAGGAGACATTTAACAAGCAGTCTAACCAGGAACAGTCCAGCAGAGATGATGGAGACCAGGCTGAAACATCTGTATCTGAGGAAGCAGAGAACATTTCAACAAACTCAACCAGTCCTGCAGAACAGAAACTCAGTCAGGTGGCTCCTGAGCTGCCAGTCACAAACCTCAGTGACTTCCCCACTGAGGACTTCAAGACTGCACTGGAGGAGACATGTTTAGAGGATAAAGTAACCAACAGTGGGCCATTAGAGGAGCCAATGGAAAATCACATTAGAGTATTAGAGGACAGCAAGACCCAGGAAGTAGGACAGGTCACGGAAACTGTCACTAACGGGGCACAGCTCAAGGATGGCATTCTTAAAAAAGGTACTTTCCATTACAGACATCAGATGCTCTGTAAAAATTATACGGGTTTCATTTCAGGATGTTCAACTAATTATTGCGCAAACATCCTTCAGTGTATTCCACACAGAGAGCATCTTTTGAAGTTAATGTCTGTCTCTGACCAGACTTATTGGACAGATTTTATTAAATGTAGCAATTCACTCAGAGGCTCCAAGCTGGCCCAATCTGCTTTCTTGGCCTCTAGCATGCCAGTTCAAAACAGATGTCCTGCTTTTTATGTTATGAACTTATTAATGGCATCAGTATGGATTAATTGAGGCCCCCAGTGTCGCTAGGAGCATGCTGAGTTCACCATAAGCTTAATCAAATAAAATCAATGAATCAGTAAATAAAAACACAAAACACAAAAAGTTCTTACTTAAAAATCTCAGTGATCAAAAACTCTAGAGAACAAAAGGCAAAAATCCATCACACTGTCCATCACTGGTACTCACTTAATCTTCAGACCCTCATCAGGCAAAATTCAATGAACGGACGATTTTCTGACATCATGACATGGCGTCAGCCTGCTGAAGACAGTCTGGTCGCCACACTGTCCTCTCTGCTCCTCAGGGGTTGTTCTCTTGACAAACTGCTGGTTCTAAGGACAGAGACGTCCAAACTGAGGTTGGAGTTGATGTGGATTATACGGATCATTGTTTCAGAAGTGCTTACACACCTCTCATGTCTCTTTTGATTTGAACTCCCAGTGAGCTCTAGTTTGTAAATTGTGATCATCCTTTTTCTACTTCATTTTCTATGCGGCCTGAATAAATAAGTTTCATATAGCACAAATAGAACAACAGAATGGTCATCAGTTCATCAACAGTAGGTTCTGAATATAATTAGAACAATATCACAATATATGCACCGCTTGGGGGTGTATATACTGAGGGATGACCGCCGCAAGGACACACATTAAGATTTTTCCTGCAAGTCTTTTAGGTGTTGCCCTTAAGTGTTCACTAAAAATACACTGTCAGGTAAAAGTAAGTATGATTTCTAAGGAGGTTTTGTTATATGCTTTTTGCAGAGATTGAGGCCCCCTCACCATCTCGTGAGCAAGACAAAGCTATCAGTGAACACAGCATCCCTTTGGGTAAGCATAACACGTTTTATTTCCATTATGATTAAGTGTTTTACTGAGATCAGATGAAATCATTGAAGATGTTAAAACATGGGCAGTGTGGTTCCTATTTTGTCAGCAAATATCAGTTTACATGAAACAGACTGAACAGTAGCAATAATGATGAAAACTGAATCAGGTTTCTCTGGCTGGATTCATCCCAGCAGTCCTTGAACTGGTCTATATTTAATCCCTGTCCCAGACACGGAGGTTCATGGAGTCTTGAGCCTGAGGTCTTAGTCCTAAAGATACAGTGTTATCATGTGCACCATTAATAAGTGCACTGACAACCTGTTGTATTAGCACTCTAATTGACTGGCATCGCTTGGCCACTTGCTGACCTATTTCCCTGAGCAGGTTGTGAAATGCACCCCTGAGAGATGAGTATTTATATTATCATTGGGGCAAGAATGCCAAGCACATGGCCTGTGTTGGGCCTGCTGCATGGAGACTTACATAAGCCCTGGTGCAGTGTGGTAACAGTAGACCACAGTACAGACCTAAGAGCTGTGTGTGCCATGAGCTGTGCGGCTATTCCTGTTGTATGATGCCCCGAGAACGAGTGTGTGTGTGTCGAGAGCAAACCGCCATGGCTGAGACAAATATAACGCTGAAGTGTCATCTGGTTGTTATTGTTGCCATTTTGTTTTTTTGTTTTTTTTGTCACATCGATCTGTAATTGGAATACTGATAGCCAGATATGTGCTGCTGAAATGTACTCACCTGAGCAATATGATGCTGAAAGACTTAAATAACATGCATGTTTGCTCTTGCAGTCTAATTTTATGTAATCAAGACAATTGAATAGGCAGTGAGAGTACACACATAGATACAATTGCATTGGCCCCGTGTTGTGGTTGAAATATAGAGGAGAGAGGTGTGGTGAAAGGTGCACCCAGAGAGTTTACATTATTCAGCTTGGTTTGATTTGAATAAATTAGAATGACAAAAAACTGTGAATGAATTAGGAAAAAAGATGTACAGTCAACAGGATATTTTTCATCTCCAAACATGATTGGTTTAAAGTGTTTCATTTATTTTATAAAGAAGGTAAAGACAAAAATTGTGTGGCATTCAATCAAATGGATTCTAGTATTTCCTTAAGCGCTATGCAGTTTGTGAGAACCCTCATCTGTCATTCCGGGATTGAATTCTAATTGTTGTGTTTGCTGTCTAACAGGGGTGGAGTTCATTGTGCCGAGGACCGGCTTCTACTGTAAACTCTGCGGATTGTTCTACACCAGCGAGGAGAATGCAAAGACAACACACTGCCGCAGCACTGTACACTACAGGAACCTGCAGGTACACACTGCACAGTGACACAAGAGGAATAAGATGATAATCTGGAATAAAAACAGTTCCACATTTGACTCAGTCTCTCCTCCCTGAATTATATGAGCATGCTGACCATCAGTAAATGGGTGTCTGTGTGTGTATGCACATGTACAATATGTCTGTGTGTACATTTGATGTCACATGTTACACTAGTTAGTGTAGTGTCAAGAATTGGAATCTGTATGCCTCCATGCTCGACTGTACTCTGCTGCTGTGGTCCACAGTCAGTGTGGTCTGGTAGCAAAATTCACAAGATTCCACCACCTGTTTCTGGGTTGGCGAGTAATCTCTTTGTTTCATACTCAGTACATACAGTACATTCAGTGCATACTTATAACATTTTTCTGTTGCCTTTCTTTATACATTTGTCTTATTTTGGAGATGAATCTGACTAATTTCAATCAAATTCCATGTTTTCTCATCAGTCAACATGAGGGTCGAGTCAGTGTGACCTTCACTAAATTTTTAGGTACTAAGCCTATTATTCTAAAATTCTCATTATGTATGTTGGAGACATCTCCAATATATTTGAAAACGAACTATTCCGTTCTGAAAAATAGGACTGTTTTGTAGTTTGTATGTACACTCTTTTATATACACTCTGATAGTGTAAATTGGTAAATTGGCAAAATGGACAGTACTGCTGAAACAACTAATTTAATAACTGACTAGTCAAATAGTACAGTATTTTGATAATTGATTAACAGTCATTCATCAATGAAAAATGCTGGTTCCAGAGTCTGAAATTTGAAGATTTATATGGCTTTTAATTGGATTACTTTGTGCTTTGTACTGTTGAAAGAAAAAAAACAAAAAACAATTTCAAGACATCACCTTGGGCTCTGGATTTTTTAAACTGTTTTCTGACATAATTAATTGACAGATTAATAAAAAATTAGACATGAATGCAGTCAGATGGGCGAACACAAACTTAGACAAACACAGTAATATATATAACAGCAGTATATACTGATACATCCTGGCACACACACAAACGCACACATGCCTGTAAACTTGCAACAGTATTAGGTTTCTGATTATTGGCCATTCAGCACCAAGGCATCTTGCATTTCTCTCGTCCCAGGCAGCACAGCTGAGGCAAGCCAGAGGAGCGGCGATTCCCTAACATTTGATGGATTACATTCCAAGAAGAAAAAAACTGTTTTTAAACAGTTGTGCTGTCTGTCAAAGCTCTGGGTGTGGGTGTCTGAGTGTGTCTTTTTAATGTGATTTTGAAATTTGTTTTAAAATCAGATATGATTATTTTTACATCAGTCTTCAACTGATGAAAAAAACAAAACAAAAACAATACAAACTAAACAGACTCATAACTAAGCCAGCTCCCATTCTTCAGTATTTGATTCAAGCTAGTGGACATTGGTTTACCATCAGACTGATGCTGGTAATTGCTGATATTAAATGCAGATACCTGATACACAAATTTTACAGATTATAATTTGTCACTCTATGATTTGATATGTTTAAAATCCTATTAAAAATAAGTTCTGGTTCTAATTTGGAGAAAACACTGTACCTTATAAAAGACCTTTGTGCTGTCTAATCATTTACAGTGTCATATTTTTCACATACTATACTGCACATATTTAGATAAATTTTAGATTGTAGATTTTAGCTTTTTCTTTTCTCTCACTTGTCCACAGAAGTACCTATCTCAGCTGGCAGAAGAAAGTCTGTCGGACACACTTTCTGAACCTTCAGCTGCACAGTGACATCAACTTGACCTCTCACCTCTTGTACAGCGAATAGCAGAGGAAAGATTCATGTACGTGTGCTGTCGGTGCCAGGCTACGGTCAACTACAGCGTAAGGATAATGTGACACATGGAAGCTAGAGTATGTGGACAATTGCACTGGTTTTGATATTTTGAAGAGAGGGATGCTTACATGTCTAGAATGGCATGGACAATCCCGGCCATAGATGCTCTCAAGTTTGTACATACCTAAAGTGTAATGTATAGTGAGGCTTCAATTTTTAATTGGAATTTTTTGTTGTTGTTGTTGTTTGATTTGATTTGTCCATTTTCTTACAGTTTATTTCACTGGGTTGTGTGTGAATCAGTTTTGTTATTTTTTGGAATGGAAATGTATTTGCAATTATGTCTAATTAGTGAGAAGACAAACTTACATAGTGTGGTCTTATGTTAGTCCGTTTTTAGTCCATTTTCTGAGTTTAAATCAGTTGCTCTCATGAGAAAACCTCATTTTTAATTTGGTCTGTACATTGTCCTAGTAACAAGGATACCTTTAAAGCTGCAAAATGACTTGAAATATGCGTCAAGGAACGTGTTTCCTCGGCTAATAAGCTGAGGACGATTCTCAGGTTTGTTGTATGTGTTGAACAGATTTCAATGTATAGCACGGTACACATTTACATTTTTATTTATATCTGGGGCTGTGAAGGCTCTTGCAATTTTTATTTCATCCTGTGCCTGTTTGTGCACTACTTTATATGTCAGGTAAAAATATATATCCTTTGGACTAATAATGATGCAACTATGCAAAAGATCTTTATTTTTTTTTTTTTTTTTTTTTTTTTTTTTTAGATTGAATTCATAAGAGAACCTCAGTCATATCTACCAACCTATAATGCCTTAAACTGGACCATGTGTTTAATTCATCATAGTTAAACATGCAACGTTTCATGTTACAGAGATTTGTTTCAGAAGGATTATCAAGCCAGACTCTCTTTTTGTATACTGTGAATATTGATCCTGTGACATAGTGAGATAGTGTTGTTTTCTTTGAAAAACCTTTCATATGATTTTTTGATGGAAAAATTGAATAAATGTTAAAATATTTAAGGTAAGTCATCAATATATTATATACAAATCTTGTTATAGAGTCTGGAACAGATTTCCGAAAGTATTTCTGCTTTTTTCTCAAGTAAACACTGTGTATAATCTCACACACTGCGTATGCAATGTAGTATAATGATTATAAGGTCGTGAACACCCCCACAGACAGGGTACAGTACACCATCCATTTTCTATACCAGCTTAACATGGGACTTTAAATGAGACCGTTGTAAAAGAGCGCCCCCAAGTGTTGAGGCAAAAACCATCTGGGTACTAAAACTAAATATGTAGGTGCAAATACATATGTAAAACTATTTTAACAATAGTAAAAATTATTGTCTTTTTTTTTAATCCAAATTTGCATCATCATTGTCATATATCTATTCTGCTTACTCACCTTTTTATATATAGTCTCACACAGTACGTTATTACAACAAGTAACTGTAGTAAAGTAACTGTTGGAGGATGGTTAACATACTTTGGCCATGGAAAAAAAACAGTTAATAATAACCGTTAATTATAACAGTCATAATCATTATCATCATCATTAATCAACCACTATGTTTTCGCTGATGTCATGAACAGTAATCTCACATGATACGACTGCAGTTCTACAGTACTAGCGATAGGGGGCAGCCCTTAATCAACAACACAGACCCCGACAGAACATGCGAGAAGAAAATCCCGTGTTGCATTTTCATTGGCTCCTCGCTTTAAAAACTCCCGTCACTTCAGCCAATCAGAGAAGGAAAACACAGACCTACGTGCCTGCGTTTCTGGGTAGATAAAACAAAAACAGTGTTCGTGTCGGAGTTTGAAGCTTGGACACAACAGACGGTCAGTGATTTTTATTGCTATTTATTTAACCGACAGAGTAAGGGAGATAGAAATGCATGCTTTTTATGTGACAGTGTTGTCAGAGATTTAACGATTTTATCGATGACGCTTGAAGGTTTACACCGAGCTAGCGTACTCAGTGCTGTTTGATTTTATCTTTCACCAACGTTTGGGTCTCCATAACAGATAAATGGCGAGTCAGCGATGTACAAAAACGGCCAAACAAACTTTAAACTGCAGCTTTAGCTTTTGTGTAGAAGTAGTAATCGTGTTATATGCACTGTTAGATACCCTGGAGTATTGTGTTTTGACGCAGCTCCTTGCTTTGACAGTGAACATTCAAGCTAACGCAGCGTCAGCCATTGTTTATCAACAGTGTGACTTTGAATGAATAAGGGGGAGGGGAAGCTGTTGCGCTGCAGCATGTCTGGGCATGTTATCAACACGTTTGCAAATTAAATGTCTGTTTCCTCTTCTTCGGTATTGCAGGTATCGTTAGAAACAATCTTTTTTGCACGCTGTCCTGCTGCAAAATCTCTTTTCTACTGTAAAACATGGCAACTGACTGCGAGGCCTGGCTGAACGCAAACCCTGTTGGTAAGTGTAAGCCAGTCACAACGATTTAAATGCTCCATCAGCTGAATCTGATGTGGGGCACTGGGACTTTTTTCACGCGGAGGCGGTTCATTATTTATTTATTTAAATATTTTTTTCGCTGCCTGTGGGTTTACTGATATTGAATTTGGCATTGATTTCATTCTGCTGCACATCTCACGTTCAGTGGGTGACTGTAGATAGAGTTTGACTATAAGATTGATTTTTACATAAACTATCTTCTCCTAAGTTAACAGTATTTGCTACAAGTATAAACAAGTGTGAGTGTGGGTAGGTAACAGCTCCAGTCTCCCTGATCTGTTCTTCAAATTATTACTCATTTTCTGTCAGCTCAAATCCTCTACCATTTTCTCCTTGGAATCCAACAGATGCCGAGGACCTGAGTGACTCCTTTGTATCTGGAGACGAAGACAACGGCAAGGTGGCTATTTCCAACAACAATGAGGTCAATGGCAACTGGCTGTCCTTATCAAGCAACAGCATCCATGAGGCACGTCTCAAGGCGAAGGCCAAGCGGAGGCTGAGAAAGAACTCTTCCAGGGACTCTGGCAGGGGGGACTCCCTCAGCGACAATGGGGACATGGTCAGGGGAACCTCTGTGGCACCCACGAGCCCCAAAAGCAAGCTGCTGGACAGAAAGTCACGACTGGGCAAGGGCAGAGGTCTTCCAAAGAAAGGTAAAGAGACTTAACACTGTGATACCAAATTGATCAAATGTGTCAGTTTCTCTTGATTTTCAAAGGATAACCTTTTGCTGGTCAATACCACAGTCGAGTAGAAGTTAATCAAAAGACCCACTGGTGTTTCAGTGCCCAGTGCTTCAAAGGAAAGAAGGCCTCCATCACTGTGTGACCTACTGTTGTCATCCCCCGCTGGCTTTCCATGTTGGAGTCATAAACCAATTAACATGTAAACAAATGGCTAGGTGACTCCGAGCAGCTCACACCTATTTAAAAGCACTGTTTTCTTTTCTTGCCATCTGATCCAACAAGCTTTTCTGGAAATTTCCGTTACAGATTGAATAGTTTGTAACAGACGTTGCTTTTTGTAAGTGATACTGTAAATGCATACGGCGTGATGGAAATATTCTACCTTTTTAGACTACCACAGGTACCTATAGGGACATAAATGTAGTCTTTAAGTGAAGTTGTCTTCATATCATAAGGCCTCATTTGTTTGTCCTGTGTTTTAATTTGATATGACATCTATTTTCGTGTTGCTAAAGTTACGACGATCTTGTGTGCCAGGGCACAGTGATAGCTACAGATAATTTGTTATTATGTGTGACACCACTGATAACAGGCCGTCGGCTGAAAATGTTGCATAATGGTTTACTGTGATTCCTTATCCAATTTATATAATATCAAGCCATAGATAGCTCCTCTGACCCACCTTCTCCTTGCCCCTAGCTGTCTTTTGTATGCAAGACCAACAAAAACATTTAAGATCAGAATTTAAGAAGTGTCAACATTATGATAGTCCAGCTATCTCTCAGTGTGGGTCTTCACTTAGTAATCAGGGTTTTTCCTGGCTCAAATTGAGGCAGAGGTGGTACCATCCTGACCATGCGCCATGACATGCATGTATTCTGTAAATTCAATTTTTTTTTACAGGTAACATACTTTAAGTTAAGAGTTCCAATAAGAATATGACTATTATCATGTTAAAGCATTCATTTATTAAAACTATATACATACACAAATCAGGTGCCAAGTTTAAATTGAAAGTACACTTTATCCACACATCTCGCAACCAGACAGAGAACATTTCAGCCTCCTCTTTTTCATTCTGTAGAACCTCCTCATGCACTCCTTGTAGTCCAAGGCCTCTTGGTCTGGTCCATCAATGGCCACCTTACAACAGACATCCAAGTGCCTCTCCTTCAGTCTGTTGCGCAGAGGTGTCTTCACCTTAAACAAAACAATTCATCATGCATTAAGTATTTTTGTATTTATTCTGATACAGACATGAAGCGTGATAAAATCATAAACGTTACTCTGACACGGAGGAAACTTTTTTTTATAAACACGACATGCTTGGATGCAAAAAAACAAGCGATATTTACCTGTTTGTACCATCCGCCAGGGAAAATCAGGACGCCAATAGCACCAACTAACGGAAAAAAACTGGAAAAAACACGAGTCGATCTGTTTCTTCTTCGGTAGTTGCTTCAGGTCTTTCCGGTGCACTGCTGTTGATATAGCGCCTAAATTGTGGCGCAACGCTGCAACTGCAGTTAAATTACGTAGCTGCCGCAGAGGGACATCAGTCGCTCAATCAACACAGCTGGAGCTTTACGCTGTGTTGAGCGATATCAATCGCTCTGGCTGGGGGCGGCACAAAATTAGCTGGAGGCGGCCGCCACGCAATTTTGAACGCAGGAAAAACCCTGGTAATGTAAGCATAAGGTGCTTGCTAACGTCCCAGTACAGTTTAGTCACTTTGCTCTACCCATGGGTGGCAAGACTGGAGCAAGTGAATTTTCTCTTGGCACCGTGTCTGTCCATTTTTCTGGTTACATAACAGAACTGTCATGCCAGTGGTGCCCTGTAATTCGAGCTGTGAGCTCTCCTGCATTAAAAGTTCATGCATTGCAGTTTTGAAGGAAAAGTACAGTGGATGTGCAGAATATCCAGTGAGCGCAAACCAGTGAACACCGTGTTTTAACGCTGAAGTGGAATGGGTTCTCACAACCAGTGTGCGCTGCGCTAAATATAGTGGCATATTATATGTGACATGCTGGGTGGGACTAATGGAGGTTTTAAAGCATGTCACACAAGCTGCTTTGGTATTGGGCCTCTTAAACTGTCTGCAATCTGTTGGTGCTGGTGGCCTTAGACCCAGCAGATGTTTGTTTGTGTAACTTGTACAAAGGCAAACAGAGGGATTATACTGCTGCATGTCCCATCCCTTTGGGGGGTATACACATATCACCAGCTGAAATCTATTGTGTAAAACACTAAGCAACAGCTACCTGCACAGTTGGTCTAAAGTTAATCCCTACTGGTTGACCCATTGTTAAAATGCATCCAATTTTTCTTGACTGCTATTTGCTTCATGACAGTTGAACTGGACCCACACTTGGAAATGAATCAGTGAGACTGTTGTCTTAGTGTCACTGTAAGGTCTATAATGAAAATACATTGTGTTTTCATACACATATTTGAAAACAGTCTGGATGTCTGCAGTGACTTTTAGAGCGCAGGACAACTAAATGACTTGTGGGGCCCCAGCTCTCTAACAGCATGGGAGCAGCCAGGCTCTTAGTGAGTAAATTCTTAAAATTCAGGATTTGTCTTGAATTAGCCTGATTTTTTAGGGGGCGTTTTGGCCTTACTTGCTTATAAGAATGAAATCATCTGAAAGCTTTTTAATCTGGCAGATGTTACAAAGAACACTTAATGAGATGTAAGATGTTTCCCTGGTATAGACCAACATCACCTTCCCGTTTCTGTTGCTGAGCATTTTTATAAATGACATCATGGTCTGTAACTCTCAATACCCCGGCCCTCTTATCATGTTCACTTTTAAAGGGCTTTCAGTAACCATCAATTGTGAACTATTAAACAGAACCTTTCTTTCTTTTTTTTTTCTTTTTTTTTTTTTAACAAAACATCTCATGTTTGAGGTAACAAGATATGTGGGCCAGTAATTTTTTAGAAAGGGACACTGCCATATTTCTCTAACATGATTGATTGGGATGTTGTCAGAAGTCATGTCTAACACTGTCACTGACTTGTCCACAGGTGGGGCTGGAGGCAAAGGTGTCTGGGGCCGATCCGGCGAGGTTTACGAGCCGGAGCAGGTGGATGAGAAAGACCCCAACTATGACGAAGCTCAGGTAGGGACTGCGGTGTTGAGTTTTTGAAGCGCAAATAACTTGTAAAATCGAGTATGCAGGCTTGCAAGAAACATTTCTTATGTGGAGCTTATGTTTAATTATGAAAGACTTTGTTGATGTGGTATGGCCATTTTTGAAGGTGTAGATTGTGACGTTGCTGTACTAAGTTGCGTCGAATTGTATGTATTTCCTATTATTTGCCCATGCAGTGGATAAAATAAGAAAACAATTCTTCTGGATGTGTTATGGCAAACAGTAAACCTGTAATGTGGTTGTGTTTTGACAGGAAAACTGTGTGTATGAGACTGTGGTCCCCCCGCTGGATGAGAGGGACTTTGAGAAGACAGTCACCCCCATAGTGCAAGAGTACTTTGAACATGGTGACACAAATGAAGTAGCGGTAAGAGCAACAGCATCATGCAGGAAACAGCCAGTCAATACATGCTTATGTGTCACAGAATAACACATCTACATCTATTTCTACACTAGTTTGTTTTTATAATACAAATAATTGAAAGACTTGTATGAAGACTTAAAGCAATGCCAAGTGAACGCCTCTCCATTTCCAGGAGCTGCTTGCAGAACTGAACCTGGGGCCTATGCGGAGTGAGGTGCCCTCGCTGGCTGTGTCACTGGCCCTGGAGGCCAAAGCCAGTCACCGGGAGCTCACCTCCAGGCTGCTGGCTGACTTATGTGGACCTGTTCTGTCCCGCAGCGACATGGAAAACTCCTTCGACAAACTCCTCCGAGAGCTGCCTGACCTGGTCCTGGACACACCTGGAGCCCCGAAGGTGAGTGGAAATTAGTGTGTGAACAGTTGTAGCTCGGTTAGCAGCTTATTGAATGTGAGTTTGTTACAGTGCTGAATGTAAATCTTAAAATGACCTTACATTGTAGTGAATTTAGGATGCCCTCAAAAATTCAAACTGTGATACTGAATGAACTGACGTTCACTCAGGATGAGAGTTGCTCTGCTCAACAAATTTTCATATTTCAAACAATAAAGCAAGCTCGTGGAGGTACAGTGAGTCCCTGTTATATAATGTTTATGTTTCAAGATATTTTAGCTTTTTTTTTGCCCTCTGGAACATTTAGACAAACTAATCTGCAGAACTGTGGTTTACATCTGACAGCCCCATTACAATGAACACAAAAGACCTTTCAGACTCATCAGCTGAAAGTATAGTTCCTGTTTGAGGTGGCGTGTTTGAGTTTTTACACAGTCTCTGGGGGGAGCACAGGGGAACAACGCTGTGGTTTGGTGTGTTGGTGTGTTAGAGAGAGCTAGTGTGCTGTGTGTTTATTAGAGCTCTTTCCTTTTCAGTGTGCACAGACATGAGATCTCTGGCCATTGTCTGTCTGTGCTCACAAAATGCAAGCTCAGCGAAGGACGCTCAAAGGGTTATTGGTCATCCTCCCCCCCTCCTTTGACTGTCTCATTTGGTCTCTAGTCATTTCTGTCCCACTCTCACAATTCTGTGAGTTTAAAGGGGGTGTCCTGTCTCTGCCCTGCCCCCCACTTACTTCCCTTCACCCACTCACTCTCACTTTCTCAGTTACCCACACGTACACACACACACTCCTCTCTTTCTCCTCATATGCCTGCCAGTCAAGCCACAGCCGTGGTTCAGATGAGACAGAGCTGCCTGTTGTCTGTACAGAAACAATGATCGGCGATGAGCACAGGCTTTGTGGAGGCCAGAAGAGCAAGGCCAGCTCTTTCGTTTCTCTAAATCATGCGCTCACACTACTGTAAACAAACACACACGTGCCCCTGGGGCCACTGTCAGTAGCCGGTCATGTCAGTGCTTTTGTAGGGCCTCTAGTTCTTCAGACTGAAAGAATAGAAGTAAAGAATCATTGATTTTGTTCAATCTGATTTTCACCAGTCTTAATACAAAAAATATGCATGAATTCTCAGATTAAAAAAATAATAATAAAATGAAAGCCAAAAATGAGGAGAGGAGAACCCCAGTGAATAAGGTTGCTATCAAACTGTGCTAAGCACAACATGATGCAGTGCAATTTGTTTGTGGTTGTTTACATTTTTCCCTCTTTTGTGCTTCTCTTCCAGTTGGTGGGCCAGTTCATTGCGCGCGCTGTCAGCGACCAAATATTGTCGAAGGGATATATCGAGGGTTACAAAGGCAAAGTTGACTGTGAATACACAAGGTATGTGATTGTTGTCAAAGCTCAGCTGCTTGTGATTATAGTTTCCTGTTTCATGCAGTTATCGTGAAAGTGTGTGCAAGAGATTATAACGACCGCTCAAGATAAGAGGGGATTGTTATATCATTAAATATAGTTTAAAGGATATGCTCACAGTTTTCAAGTCATTCTCAAACAATAGTCTAATTCATTTGAATGTTGAAAATACGTTAAAGGAAACGGAATCAAGATCTGTTACTGGATTGTGTATGAGAGTCTAGAGACACCCAAAGTGCCTTTCAGGCAATACAGCAATGAAATAAACAAGTATTTGTGACTATAACTATTGTGAAAGGGTCCTGTGTTATTGATGCTTGAAATTTTTGCATATTAGAGCAGAAGCATTGTAATCACTGGTGGGTGGGGGAGAGGAGACAGTAATTTATGTCGGGATGATAGTGTTGCAATATGACAAGTTTACCCCGCAAATCTTGCCTGTTTTATTTTTTTGTCTTCCAGGGCTGCACTCGATCGGGCAGCTGTGCTGCTGAAGATGAGTATGGGTGGGCTTCGCATAGACAACCAGTGGGGGACAGGCGGGGGCCAGAGACCTGTCATAGAGCTCATCAAAGAGGTAAATTACATAGATCTGACTTCAGAAGAAGCTGATGGTTGACCAGGCCATTGTGAGCGGTAGTCTTGTGTTCCTCTGTTAGTATCTGTTTATTTTATTTTTTCTAGGTTGAGTTTGCAGTGACAGTTGAACTATTGTTATTCTGAATTTAGTTTCTGTTATAAAGCTTTAACTGATTCAAAGCATTCACCACTGAGAAAGACAATGCACACAAGGGGGAAATTTTGGTGACTGGGAACATTGTAAACGGGGAAAGTTGTGCAACTTGTTCCTCATTTAATTCAACAAATCTCTCAATTCTCATTTCTGTATAAACGCTGCTTTGAGTTAGATCAGTGCAGCATCACTTGAGGAAAACAGTTCTCAGTTCTCTTTTTCTCAAATGCTCAAGAACAAACAATACTGCAGCAACATGTTTTTACTGTATTGATGTACTACTGTCTGGTTTACTTGGTTTTTGAGAAGGGGATTTCAAGTCCAAGAATTCCCTACAATAATGGCTGATTGTTCCTTTACAACTCTATGTAGTTGTAGGAAAAAAATACCCCAAGTTAATAATTTTCATTACCTGTTTCTGTCCTGCCAGATGAACCTGCTGCTGAAGGAGTACCTCCTCTCTGGAGACAGTAAGGAGGCTGAGAGATGCCTGAGAGATCTGGAGGTTCCCCATTTCCACCACGAGTTTGTTTACGAGGTAAATATTGGGCTACACTTGATACCAACAACAAAAGTAGGTGTGCAGGAGGCCAAAGAAGAAGGAGAAAAACTTCCTCTCTGCCTGAACAATAATGTTGAGCAGGTGAAATATTGCAAAATGTTTTCAAGCTGATCCATCGCCATCTGACACGTGTTAGATTATCTTTTTTTTTTTTTTTTTTTTTTTTTAAGTCCTCCTTGAGGAGTGTAAAGACCTCTTGTGAATATTGATGTTATTTGGTTATAGGCGATAGTGATGGTGTTGGAGTCCAAAGGGGAGAAAACATTCAAAATGGTTCTGCAGCTACTCAAGTCGCTTTCTGTGTCCTCCATCATCACTGTGGACCAAATGAGAAGGGTAAGATGCCACCTGGTGTTTGCATTATGTACTGCGCATAACTGTTTCACCCTGAAATAGCTTATTTATCTGCTGGCCTTATGAAATGGTGTTTCATAGACTCTTTTTTTCATAGGGCTATGAAAGAGTTTATATGGACATTGCTGAAATCAACATTGACGTCCCTCGTGCATACTTCATCCTGGAGCAGTTTGTTGATAAGAGCCTCAGTATGGGAATAATTGATGTAAAGTTAAGAGATCTTTGTCCCTGTCGGTAAGTGCACTGGTTTTCTCAGATACATGGCTTAAATTCATCTCTGAAGGGAGTTGTTTTTCCCTGATTTTGTATTATTATTTTTTTTTGTTAATGTGATCTGTCTCATCAGGGGCCGGAAGAGATTTGTCAGTGAAGGAGATGGTGGTGTGGTCAAACTTGAAAGCTACTGAGGAGCCATTTTTATGTGCTAGAAAAGAAGAGGAAGAGGATAAAGCTACTTTTTTACTTGCATATTTTTCAAGATAGTTGGGTACAATTTTTTTCCCTTCTAACAGTCAAAAGAATGTACATTTCTGAAATTGAGGTGGGCAAAAAAAAAAAAGCACTTTCGATAGACTGAAGATTCTCCAAGGTGTTTCAATATAAACATTTACATAAGCTAACCCTTAAAGTGCCACACCTTTCAGTGTCAGTCATTCCATGTTGTTTTGTACAGTATTTTCTTGATTTCACTGCCACTCCTTTTGTGTTTTCTAGAAAGCAGTGTTTGTACAGAGATGACTGGTTTGTCAAGAGCTTTATAAAGGGGTATTAAAAAATAAATAAAGGGGAGCATGTTGGTTCAATGCAATACTAGCTCCTTAACTAGCTGCTGTTCCTATGCTGTGCTTGTCTTTTTTCTCTTTCTTTTTACCCTTTAGATCACACAAAGATGTCACTGCTGAAGGTATCAAGACATGAGTACAGTGCAAAACAAATACCAGTCAGGTAACTTCACAAAATGGTGTTTAGAGTGTTTATTTTTATATCTGGGCAATACCGGTGTGTGAAATGTACCACATATTGCTCCTTGTTTGTTCATTAAAATCACTATTAAATAATCCAAGACTGTTCTGGTGAATGTTATATTAACACATGCAGTTAACCACGTATACAGGTCCCAGTAGCCAACTACCCTGAAAAAAAAAGTAAGCAATAGACTAAATCGTCACTGAGTGCGTGCAGTAGATCATTCGACAATGATTAATGAACAGGAAGAAGAGCTGAACAGTGGTTAAGCTTAGGTGACTGCTCTCACCACTTCCTTAACTCTTCAGCTCTGTATCACCAAACATCAATTTCTTCATGTTGCACATCACTGTCCATAAAAATACTTAATCTATTAGTGCTTGAAAACACTGCCATCCATCTAAAGGAATGTTGCTTCTCCCGTTGCAAACCCTGCATTGAGCATCTACTGTGACTGCTCCTTCATTGCCAGTTCCTGCTGTTTGACGGCCTCTTGAGCCTCCATCTGCATCTTCTCCAGTTTCTCTAGGGTGACTGATTTGAGTGGGAGCAGCTTTGGCTTACAAAGAACCATGGTAGGGACATCTTCCATGGAAAGCTGCCCTGTGGATGCCAAAAAAAAAACAAAAAAAAACACTCAACTCCACCATGGATTCTCACATTTCTACAACCAATCTTAGTTTAAATGCAAAGATAAAAGACTTGGCTGGATTGTTGCTATTTTTCCACAAAAACAGCACATTAGCAGTGAGAAATGTTCTACCTACAATTGAACATTTAATAAATACTGCAACTGTGAGAGCATCACTGCCAACCTGCAGCCTCTGGGAAATGGGGTCTAAGGTTACATCTGCAGGCTTGTTCTATCTGTAGGTTTGCAGTTGTGGCTCATTATTGGCCAATATTTTTGCACTGGTGGTCAGTATTTACCAAACAATCTCAATGCATGAAATATCTGGACATTTCACACATCTGTTGCTCTGTCCCTGAGCAGCATGTATACATTTAAAGGAAGCCATGGTACTAACACAGTTCATTTAACTATTTATATTGCAACAGTGTCAGTGAATCTGTGCTGTAAAACAGACTAAAGAGGGAGCACACGGCACAGAGCGCCCACTGACTAATTTTGCAGGCTTCTGCAGATTTCAGAACAGTTCACATGCTGTATTGGGCTCCACAAACAGCCTTTTGTTTCTGACTACTGCTGCCCAAAGAGCTAATTGCTGCGGTACAAACCTTGTTTAGGCAGAACTTCTCTGAATATTGACTTGACTTCTGGCATTGTGTCTTCCGAGTGCCCACTGAAAGGTAAACATATTAGTTTATTACATTTAACTGAATTTTATCCAGCACAGATTCATGAGAACAAAACTGTACTTAAGCAAATGCAGAGGAAAACCCAAAGATTCAAGACACAGACTTTGTGGCATCGTGAAGAAAGCTGCTGCCAATAACGAATTATCGCTGGGTATTTTCTCAGTTGATAAAGAGTGGTGATCTGACTCATGAATTAGTCACAAGAAAAAAGCAAATTGATAGAGACTGCATTTGAGCAGGATCTGTGGCACTGTGGCTTAGCAGGACTTTGCAGAGCGATAATACGGGAGATTCAGTAATAGAGAAGATATCATATTGTATGGTTTGCAGTCAGGTGACATCAATAACCGTAGCTTTAGGAAGGCAATACGTCATGTTGTAGTTGTCATAACTAACACCAGACCATCCTGCAGAATAAAACAAATAGCGTCAGTCCATTCTGTGTTGTATTTGTGACATGTAGCTTTTGCAATATGTTGTATGTTCACGTCTTTATTCCATTCGGTTTCAATTTCCACAGGATGGTTTTGATGTGACATTGACTTTAGTTAGTTAATGAATATATTACCGAATATATTACCATTAATCTTGTTGGACAAACTTTAAGACTGGGAGCAAAAACATCTTATAATTGCTATATTCAGCTAACGCTAGCGAAGTTTAGCACGTAAAGACGTAGCATCGGCTAGCTACCCAGGCCCAGCTAAAGTAACATCTTTCTCTTAGCGAACTAACGGTCAAATATAGTTACTGCTTCTGTCAATAAAGTGCGATTTGTTTTCTCTGTCGTGTGTGACCACGTTAAGTCAAAAACATAGCTCTCTAAATTCAATCTTTAATAACCCACCTTTAGCACCAGGCAACGATGACAGCGGTTGTCAAGCCAACGCGTCCGCGAGAATCACGTGACCTTCTTCTTCGCTTTACCTAACAGGCGCCGTGCTTTACTGACATCTGAAGAACAGCACAACTCGAAATTATGACTATTTTTTTCTCCCACTGTTAATTTTTTTTTTTTTTTAAAAGGAAGATTTTTACATAACTGTTTTGGTAATATTATTTGACATGAACGTAATCAGATATATACAACAAATATAGCAAGCATCTAGTTAAGCTGACCGTGTTGTCCGTGTTGTCATATATCATAATTCATTTTTCATTTTACTTGTGTGTGTGTGTGCTATATGCCAGTGTTTGTCCAGGAATATTTTATTGTTTCAAAGTCTCGTGATAACACTGGCTAGGCGTGCGAATGACGCAGTTTGGTGTCAAGGGAGGGAGGGGAGCAGAGCAGCAGTGTAGGAAAAGAGGAGGAAGCAGTAAGGATGGCGGAGTCACACCTCTGAAGGTAAAACAGTTATATTATCACATTAACGGTGGACGTTACCCCCGTTCCTCAGCTCGGTAACGCATCACTCCAGAGAAAATACACTCGTCCGCCTACTGTTACGGTGTGTGCTACACTAAAGTGTCATTTTGCGGTGGCGAGTACGGACGCACTCTTTTGTTCAGCTTCGGAATGGCCGCTGTTTTTCAGAGTGTTTTCTTTTTTTCCTCGGCTAATATTCAGTACGGGAACAGCTCTTAGATACTGTGTTGCATATAGTCGGCACCTTGTGTGCCTTCAGTTGCCGCTGTGCTGGGATACAAAGTGCCTGCGCTGGCTGCGCTCCTCGGGTGTCTGCTGCCCGATTGCGCTCAGTTGGCTGCAGCGGAGGTTTCCCCTCTCGGTCGGACTCACGGCGGACGGGTCGGTCCGCGTCCGTCAGCTTCTCTGCTCGGGCCTACACACACAGTTAGCTGTGCTTGAGATAAAGCTAACCGCTGAGTGTGAGTAAATGTGTCGGGGGAAATCTACACATCCTTTTCAAGGTCTGATACATACTATAAAGTCGTTTGTTTTATTGTTTTGTCCCGATCGTGATACTGCTCTTCTCGTTTGATCGCTCGCTAAAATGCAGTTAGCTGGTGGGCTAACTTGTCCGCTAGCTGGCGTTAGCAAGTTAGCAGTCTGGTATAACTGACGTTTGCTTTGCTGTTGACGTTTAGCTTAGCTGCTTTTATTTCCTGCCTTGTTGTCAGTCGTTTTAACAGGCTTGGCCAGTGTGTTTTTCCCTTTTTGAGGATTGGTCGCTGAAGATACTCATTGTATGTATTTTCTCCCAGTCAGTTTCTCGGCTGGCTTGGTCAACATTAGACATTTTCAGCCTACGTGAGTTGGCTAACGACCATAAGTTAGCTAGTTGGGTTAACAGTCCAACCGTAACGTGTAGCATTATGACTGTCCGCGTCAAGGTAGGCTATTACTGTCATAGCAGTGATCGTACAGTATCAGCAGCCCTTCTATGTATACCTCAGGTGTTTATATTGTGTAAATTAATTAATCTTGGAAGGCGACTTGACTTTCCGACCTGGTACCGTTTTGACGGTAATCTGTTTCAAAGGATTTGTCATTGGCTCACGTAGCCATCAAGCTAGCTGCGTCCCGTGGAGTTGTGTGTAGCAGCAGTAGCTGATAGCTGCCACCTCACCTCTGTTTTGCTATTTTGCTTTAAATATTAACGCGACACGGATACCGATTTATACTGACATGTCCAGATTATTCCTGGTTTATTGATTACTTGAGCAATACCGTACAGTCGAGTAGCAACACAGGAGCGGGATTTTCGATATTTCTTGAATCTGTAGTGCATTTTGTCATATCACAGCAGCTCACTTTGTTACATTTACTTCACACGTGCTTCTTTCTTTTATGCTTGGATTAACTAACTTTGATGCATTTCTAATTTGATCTAAAATGCATTGTAATGGATTAACAAATGCTAGGGAACATTAGACACTTCTGCTTAGGCCCAAATGCACTGGCATTATCAGATGGGTTGAAGATATCCTTAATGGAAACTTCATTAGTCTCTATATTGGCTATAAGTCCAAGTGTGCAGTAGCACTTTATGGTCATGTTGTTAGTGTTGAGGGATATCCATTAGATTTTCTTCAACGCTGTGTGCGAGTTGAGCCTCATATTTACATCTACTGAATGAGTAGTGCTATCTCAGTGGAACTCACAAAATGCGAGCAGGTTTTGTAACAGTTGGATCATTTGCCTGTCAATTTAACATTTTGCTATAGCTTTGGCCAACATACACCATAGTGACATCTTTACAATGATTCCCCCACACCTGTATGGTGGATGTATGGTGTGGGTCAGTGAAAGGGCTATAGAGACATACATATTCTGAGCGCCCATTAATAGTGCTGTTTTCTGATCAGAAGATTTAATGGTATGGCCACAAAGTAATTCCACTATTTCCACTATTTTGTACACAAATAATGGGGGTTGAGACAGTCTAGTCACTACATTCAAGAACAACAAGTGGGCACTTTCTTAAACTTGTCAGGGATGGAAAAGTTACTGAATCTCATGAACCCCTCGTTCTGTGGTTTCCTAACACAGTTATTACCCACTTTTTTTTTCATCCTCCTTTCGTTTTTGTGAAGTCAGAGCTTCTTTGGTCATCTGAATATTAACCACTGTGCTGTTTGGCAGAAACCACTGCATTCATTTGAAGGATGCAGCTAAGAGCACGTCTGCTTCAGTTTGGTTAATATTTTGTTTTCATGACCTGGACAAAGACAAAGAGTTCTTGCATGAGCTGCCAAGCATGTTATCTTTGATAAAGATGTCAGTATTAATATGATAATTGAAAATGGCATTACAAATAGTAACTATAAACTAGAAAATGAACTTGCTCGGTTGGATCTGAAACATTTCTTCTGGTCTCATTTGGTCTTGGACTGCAGTTTTCTAAGAAAACTGCAGTCTTTAATTACAGAGCTAAATCTATACAGATAACGTTTACATTCAGTTTGTTATAAACAGAATGATGTACCAGGGCAGAGACAGAGGGAGTACAACCATAAAAGGAAGTTGCTTGCACAGTTTAGTTTAGATAGCCCCAGCAATTGGGCTGGCCTGGCTATTCTCATTTTATGTTAATAATTATTTTGTACACAGGTATGCGTATTACAGCCAGTGTTAGATATTCATCTCCCCATTCATGACAAGAAAAAAACAGTGGATACCTTTTTTTTTTTTATTTACAGAACACACTGTCAGGCATTCTGCCATGTTAGGGGTGCTGCTATTGACCCAACATTTCTTTTAGCCAAAAGGTCATATGACCTGTTGTTGTGGGGACTTCATGCTTTGAAGGCCACTTCTAAAGATTACTCTCAGCAGTCCTAACCTTTTCACTTAGCTCTGATCCAGAGCCAAACCTGACTCTCTTTTTGCCACAGCTTAGCTTGTACTAGTGCTGGAGAGCTTTACACAGTCGCCGAGGTACTACAGCAACAGAGACTAAACAGAGACAGGCCGCCAGAGACACTCTGGCTCAGTTTGTCATGTAAAGGTCCAGAGGGTTGTGTGTTTCATCTGGCTGCCTTTTGAGATGTAAATATTCAGTGTGATTGTTGCATTATAGACTCTGTAGAGGAAGGCTAAATACCTGAATGCATGTTTAGGTGGGGCTGTAGGCTTACAGAAATGTCAACACATGCTGGGCCATGTTTGTTTAGTAGGAGTAAGTTGGTGTGAGGTTATGCTTAGTACATTCAACAGATTTGCGTGGACTGGCATGCTCAGTACCACATATCTCATGGTACTGACAACCCACCAAACCTGTTGAAGTGTTGTTTTTTCTGTCGCAATGTATAAGGAAGAATATAGTAAAGGCTTTTTTTTTAAATCATATTTGTTTATTTTTTACAATAACATGCAGCTTACATTGCACATTTAGCCCACAGGAGTTGATCCTTTTAGTTCAAATAATAGTTTATTTGAATAAACTGGTAGTATTTTATACAGTATCCTATGGTTTTATGCTTATTATTTATGGGGAGAGGAGTGTCAGTGTGAAGTTTTTGTGGCATGAAGACTTGAGCAGGCTCTTCTTCTTTCCAGCATAAAAAAAGCTTTTCAACTAACAGCAGTTCTTTAGAGGTGTGGTTTTCCTGCAAAATGTTGCTGAAGCAGACGCAAAACGAGGAAATTGACAACCAAATGTTCCTGCATACAGTGTTTTCTGCTGGACGTCATCACTCTCAAGCATTTGAAATTGCTTACTTTTGTTTGATTTCACTCACTCATCATTCCCACAGTGCAAGTGAGAAGCGAAATGGGGAATTTTTCAATGCTGCCTGCCAGAGCTAGCAAACAAAGGATTGAAATTGAATTGGGCTATAAGATCAGACACCTTTTCAGGCTGACCACACAACTGTTGACATTCAGAATGCTGAGAATGTTTGTGACGTGTGAAAATGAAATTTGTGAATGTGATTTACAATTAAATGTTTTCCTCAACAGCAGATCTTCAAGGGATTAAAAGAACTTCTGTCCGAAGGTCCTGGGATTGTATGCAGTTCAGACACTTCAGCATGTGGCCCATGGATGCCACAATCCAGCTACTTCAAAGGATTTCTTCTCCCATGGCATTTTAACAAAGGAAAAAAGTATCAGAATTATCCAAAAACCCTTTGGATCACAAGGCCTGTATTTCAAGGATAATCATAAATGTGTGGGCCTGCACAGGGATGTTTTCTTTAAAAGCCTCCTTGGCTGTCTGTGTCCCTTTTTTCCCTAAATAAGTAACCTGACAAGAGAGACTCCCATGAGCAACTCTACAGGAGGCCCGATAACGTCGACATGAGTAGTACTTTAGGCAAAGAAAAAGATTCGAAAGAAAAGGACCCCAAAGGTGGTCCAGCTGGGAAAGAAAGGGAAAAGGAGGCTAAGGCTCTGGCCAGCTTGGTCAAGGATGGTGGCAAAGAAACAAAGACCAAAGGGAAAGATGCCAAAGAAGGAAAGAAGGACACCAGCAGCTCAACACCGGGTGTTGCCTTCTCCGTTGACAATACAATAAAGCGGCCAAACCCGGCACCAGGTACACGCAAGAAGTCCAGTAATGCCGAGGTGATCAAAGAACTTAACAAGTGCCGGGAGGAGAACTCAATGAGATTGGACCTTTCGAAACGGTCCATTCACATGCTGCCCACCTCCATCAAGGAGTTGACGCAGTTGGCTGAACTCTACTTATACAGCAACAAGCTGCAGAGCCTGCCGGCTGAGGTGGGTTGCCTATCAGGCCTGGTCACTTTGGCCCTGAGTGAGAACTCCCTGACCAGTTTGCCTGACTCCCTGGACTCCCTTAAGAAGCTTCGAATGCTTGACCTCCGGCACAACAAGCTGAGAGAGATACCGGCTGTCGTCTACCGGCTGACATCTCTGACCACGCTGTACCTGCGCTTTAACCGTATCACAACAGTTGAGAAAGACATCCGAAACCTTTCCAAGCTCACTATGCTCAGTATCCGCGAGAACAAGATTAAACAGCTGCCTGCAGAGATAGGTGAGTAAAACTGATGTGTAAAGACAGCACGAATTCCTCAGATTTAAGTAGCGCAAGAAGCAGATCTTTCTTCATGGTGACCACACCTTATTGTGGAGATAGTGGGCAACCATTAGGTTTATAGCATTTCCACTACTGTTAATTTCCATCCAGAATGCAGGTCATCTTGTGCTCATAATGTCAACCTTCGCTTACTGTGCTGGACCCTGAATCCAGCTGGCTATAGTGCATTGTGCTGTAAGAGAGATTGCCTATAAAACTTGGTCTTGTAAGTCTTGCAAAGCTCTTCACAGGTAATACCAAGACAAATTTTGTGTGCATCTTTCTGCAGGGGAGCTATGCAACCTTATTACTCTGGATGTTGCCCATAACCAGCTGGAACACCTCCCGAAGGAGATTGGGAATTGCACACAGATAACCAACCTCGACTTGCAGCACAATGAGCTCTTGGACCTCCCAGAGACTATAGGTAACTTAAGTATATTTTAGGATTCAAAAGCAATAAATTACTGTGTCTTTGCCAATGTGTAATGGATGTTTTTTGTTTTACTTTATCAGTCTGATTCCAGTTATTTTTAAATGTTACAAAGGAAAAAAATTAATATATTTTCTGGTGTCATTTCAGGCAATCTGGCCAGCATAAATCGCTTAGGTCTGAGATATAATAGATTGTCAGCCATTCCCAGATCGTTAGCCAAATGTCGAGAACTGGAGGAGCTAAACCTTGAAAACAACAACATTTCAGTGTTGCCAGAGGTAAGTAGAACTTGGAAGTTAATCTCAAGACTAATACCAAATAATGGAAATAATAATGACTTTCAGACTTACTTTCTATTAAGCTGACATCAGTTGTTTCCTTCAGCACTATTAAAATGTAAAAACAAACATCAAATTCATCCTGGAACCTCAACCCCAATGTATCTGTGCTCTATTATTATATACATTTTTTTAAAAAGTTGTGTATGCATTGGTACACCTTAGCCAGAAACCTTTTCACACCATAATCACACTCCTTGAGATATTTTAGCACCAAGGACTGTTCAGAAACTGCAGGGTTATCTTGAGTACTTGTTGTTTACCATGCATATAACTCATCCACTTAAATTGTTGTGTATGTCTGAGGGCTGCTAATGCATGCTGTGTAAAAATCACACCCTACAGTGACAGAGTCCTGTCCTGATCATTCAGTCTTTGTCATGTCTGTACTTGATCAGGGTCTGCTTTCAAGTTTGGTCAACCTGACAAGTCTAACACTGGCGAGGAACTGCTTCCAGTCATACCCTGTGGGTGGACCATCCCAGTTCTCCACCATCTACTCCCTCAACATGGAGCACAACCGTATCAACAAGATCCCCTTTGGTATCTTCTCCAGGGCCAAAGTGTTAAGCAAGCTTAACATGAAGGTATGAACATGTGCATGTTTTAGCTCTGTGAGATGAATTCTCCAGTCAGCTGTTTTTAAAATTTAAAAAAAAAAAAAAAAAAGGTGTTGTCTGCCGTATACTTTTACTGTTTTCCCCAAACCAGATGTTATCACAGCATCACTGTTTTTTTATATTATTATTATATATGCATTACCACAAAAATCCCAAATGAGATAAGAATTCGTACTCTAACATTAATTATGATTTATTAATGTGTATTTATTATTAGTTATTCTCAGTGACAGTTTTGTGTGTCACAGCTCTCATCTAACACTATCAGCGCTGACACTGGGACAGTGACACTTGGCCATTTCACAAGCTTACAAGTTACAACTATGCTAGCAAGATGTCGGAAAAGTCAAGCATGTGGAAATTTGTGAAGATGACCCCCAAAAAGTTGAGTGCCAGATATGCCAAGAGAGCCTTCAAATCTCTGAATATTCGTGTGTAGTTCTCACTGAAGCCCTAAATATGACAGTGAGCCAGCATGCACAATACCATGACCCTGAAACTGAAGTATCTAAACAGAATTCAGCTTTTTTTTTTTTTTTTTTGGTCACAGCTGTGCTTTTCCCGACTGTGACATGTCAAAATATCTTCATGTGAGCTTGAATTTAGACCTCAGTGTTGTATTTGAACTATACTGTCAAAAACTAAAACCATGACAAATACAGAGATTTTAAATCTTAGGTTATTTGTTGTGAGAAATGTAAATCTGAGGTGGTAAATTCACTGTCTTGTTGGTCCTCAGCGTTTGACCTTGGATACATTTTTGATTTTAATTGAGCTGGCACTGTAAAGGTGGAAATAATTGTACACTAAAACAGAACAATGTCCAGTGATGCATCTTTAATTAGAAAGTTAAGCCGTACACACGTATTTTAAAGCAGCTATCCCTCAGGGTTAGGCAGTAGTAGTGAGGGAAGTCCTGAAATAAAAGTGTTAAAAGTTAATTGTACCTCTACACCGTAGAATGGAACTGAGAGAACGATTATTGACTTGTATTTGTTCCAACCATGGCTCAGAGCTAAGACTGTCTAAACATCGAGGATTGTTCTTGCCTCTAACCAGACAGGCATTAAAAGTCTTTAACTTAATACTTGGTGTATGTCAACACTGGATGTACTTTGGATTTAAACATCCTTTGGAACCATTTTATCCTGGGGCCAGGTAACATAGCTGACATAGTCCACTGGTCTGCTCAGCCTTGTGAACAGCACTGTCCTTGTGCTGACCCTGTGAATTGTCTGTTATTTTGCTAATAATGGTATGCCATTGTTTGCCTCAGGACAACCAGTTAACGTCTCTGCCGTTGGACTTTGGCACATGGACTAGCATGGTCGAGCTTAACCTGGCCACTAATCAGCTGACAAAGATCCCCGAGGACGTCTGTGGTCTAGTCTCTCTGGAGGTGAGTCTTTCTTACACACATAGCGTATAGTAGGAATTAAGCTTGCCAGTGTAGTATCCAGTGAGTTCAGTGAACAAGTAAAAAGTCTCAGTACATAAATCATTTTGTGCAACCATTAAGTAAGAATAGAAGTGACAGAGCCATTATGTCTACTCATTACAGCCCTCATCTTGTGAGTGAATCCTTGAGACTAATGGCTGCTGTAATAAACATGGATAGCCGTAGGCTTTGCTTAACAACTCTGACTCATGGTAGTCGGTTTTGGATTTGGTTAAAATCGTTACTACTGCACGCACCTATTTCCTTCCAAGTGTTGGCTGAAGATTGAGTGCTGCAAATATGGCTGAAAAATACAACACAGTTTCTTCTAAAGATGTTTTAATCATTATTGTTTGACATGAATATCAGTGGTGCAGTGTGATATAGCATACCTGTGGGCTTTTCAAAATTTTGCCAATGTCATCATGGACTATTTGATATCCTTTTAAAAACAATGTGATAATACTGTGTCAGGTGTGATTGCTTTATTGCTTTGAAAAAAAAAAAAGGAAAAACATTCAGGATGTTGTGTGTTATGATGGTGAAGTTCCACTTTAGACCTGTTCCTGATTGTGAAAAACATCATTGTCTTCACAGGTGTTAATATTGTCCAATAATCTTCTCAAGAAGTTACCACATGGTATTGGGAATTTGAGAAAGCTACGAGAGCTCGACTTGGAGGAAAACAAGTTGGAATCTCTACCTAATGAAATTGCTTATCTTAAAGATTTACAGGTAAGTTTTGCAGGCATGCAGTTCTCTCTGAGTGGACAGTGTTGTTACATATAACTTAGTGATAAATGGTTTGATTGTCTTGACAGCTACAGAGATAAATTTTGTTTCCACCGTATGTTTGCTAACTGCGACTGGTAAATGTGAGGTTTTTTTTTTTATCACTGAGTAACAGGTCTTTCCAAAAACTTCCTGTGCTCTCTCATTAGAAATTGGTGTTGACAAATAATCAGCTGACTACGTTACCCAGAGGCATCGGTCACCTCACCAACCTGACTCATCTGGGTTTGGGGGAGAACCTGCTGCAACACCTTCCCGAGGAGATTGGTAGATGCTCATTTCATCAGCTTCTGTACTTAATATCAGTGACATGCTCAGGGCTGGAAAAGTGTTACTTTACTCTTCAATGCTTCACACACTATCACATCACTTTCCTTGAGTGAAGGTGGAGAACCAGAACTTCACTGTGAGTGAAGTTTACTCTGTGTCTGGGAAATGAGTGGAAATTGGGATTCAGACTACTTGGCTGCCAAAATAAAATAACCACATAATTCTTCTTTTGTCTTTGGATACTTGTCGCGGTCACTGCCCTGTAGTTTTAAACACAAACTTCTGATATAATGGTATAAAACATGAACATTACATGTTTATATGCATGCAGTTAGTTTTTGAGCAAACGGCACAAGTGCCATCATTTGGTTAAAGATTTAAGACCGGATTCTACATATGGAAAATTTCATTTCTCATTCAGCTTTTTTGATTTTAAGTGCAACATTGTTTCCTGATAAAAGCCAAAATTAACCATCAGGATTTAAGAGCTTAACCGTTCCACAGTGTGTCACACCTCTGACTCTTCTTCCGAGCGATTGGTCCAACCCAGCTAGGCTGGTTACTGCTTAGGTTAAGAGCAAAGCCGGAGATTATGGAGGAAGAAGGTAAAGGTGGTTCTATTTTTAGAGTATTCACACTGGGACCAGAATTGAATGATACCTGTGGCTTGGAGGTATTTAGTTTGCCTTTAGACAACACAATACATTTTTAGTATGACAGTAGAAAATATATGTACATCATCGCTAATAATTAGTATCATTGCTGATGGTCTTAGATGTATCTGGGTGACTGGATGAAAGCCACGGCAGTCTTAAAGATTGCCCTTGGCTGGTGCCAGAGTTTAGCTTCTTTAAGAACTCATCCACACAGGCTTATCGTCTTTCCACAGGTGGGGCAAACTAGTAAATTAGAACTGAAACAATTAGTTGATAGACAGAAAATTAACCACAACTATTCTGACAGCCAAGTAACCATTTGAGTTGGGTTTGTTTTATTTATTTATTTATTTTTTATTTTTTTTTAAGTCAAAAGTACCAAACTGAGGATTTTGCTGCTTTTCACTGTCAGATAAGATTGAAAACTGAATATCTTTAAGTTTTGGACTGACTATCAGATAAAATACGGAGTCTTTAGAATTAAGAAAGAATTTTTTTTCATATCATGGACCTGAGTGTCATTGTTCATTAAATTCTGTTGTGATGCATTAAGAGAATACTGTTTCATTTGGATTATAACTTCCTCAAATTAATGTTTAATATCATCTAGTGGCAGCAAAATTTAGCCTAACTGTAGAGTCAAGATTGGCAAGAGACACTTTCTTATTCCCAGAAATCCTATTTTATTGACATGTAGTTTCTGGAGGCTGTATGTCTCAGATCATTTCCATGGATTGAAGGAATCAACTACAGTTTACGCTTTAACTAAAGCTTCCCGGTGTCTGTCGTCAGGTACACTGGAGAACCTGGAGGAACTGTACCTCAATGACAACCCCAACCTTCACAGCCTCCCGTTCGAGCTAGCCCTCTGCAGCAAGCTGTCCATCATGAGCATCGAGAACTGTCCCCTCAGCCACCTGCCACCACAGATTGTCGCGGGAGGCCCCTCCTTCATCATCCAGTTCCTCAAGATGCAGGGACCATACCGTGCCATGGTCTGAGCCAAGAGCAGCTCAATCCCAGTCCTACTTAACTCCAAACCCTCCACTTGCTCTGCACCCTCTCGCCTGCCGGCCCCCATTACGTGTATCATACACTGTAAAGAAAACAGACTCGCCACAATCAGTGTCGGGGGCAAATGAAAGGAGGGGGAAGAGGAGGAAAACATTTCTTTCACCATCCTCGGGCAGAAACAAGGTGAATCTTTGGAGACTTGACTTCTGTGTTGCTCCAGAGTTTATCATGGTCATTTTAGGACCCCAGCCACCCCCCACCCCCCCGCTCATCTTTCATTCCGAATCATACAGGAGGAAAATATTTCCATCTCTTTGCCAAAACTGAAGATATATAAAGTTATATATATTGAGTAACTGTGAGCTAAGTGGCAAGTCTTTTAACCATATAAACCGTGCTCCCATTGCCAATGTATTTACAGTAATTACAAGCATCTATTATGTGAGCAAGGATACAATTGTATGCAAAAACAAACAAAAAAAGTCTTTTGAACTTCACATTTACTGCTGCTGCCGTAATTTTAACTGTCATCCTATTATATTTTCTTTTGATATTCCCTTTTTTATCATCCTTCCTCAAGATAACTTATGTTAATTGCTTCTTGACCATAGAGAACAAAGGTCTAATGATGGTGTGTTTATAATTTTTACAATCTTTGTTTTGTTTTGTTTTGTTTTTTTTTGGTTTTTTTTTTACGTTTTAGGGCTTTTTTTTTGTTTATTAAAACTGTGCCTATGTTTAGAGTGATCCAGTGGTTCATTTCTAAACACAATTGTCCATGAGAATACAAAGATATAAATTATTTCAATAATTCTTTTTTTTTTTCTATTACTGCTGTTTTTAATTTTTTTTGGTGTTCCTTTTGCTGTTGCATTAATCTGTTAAAGCAGGCGATATCAGTTGTAAAATAGGGTGATTGGAGATCTTTTTAACAAATAGCAGCAGTGGTTGTTCAACATTAAGCTAGTAATGTACACATATGAGAAATGCCAATCATACATGCTTGGGGGAAAAAAAAAAAGCAAGTTGGACTTTTCTCCAAAGCGGGTGGTGCTGTGACACCCGTCTATATTGCTTTTGTGTGACAAAAAGGTATTGAAAAAAGTCAAACATGCATAGGTGATGGGATAAATGATAGGAGATGTTTATATATATAATATAAACACACAAATCCTGGTTGTTGCCTTGAGTGCAATTTTTAGTTATGTTTACTTGTTTAATATTATCTTCAGTGTTGGGCTGCATAGCTGTCATCCAGTTGATCAACGACCAACATATCAAGCGTTTTTAAAAAGACGTTATCTGGGTTTCTGGAGCAAGTGGTGAGTGTATCAGAGCTTCAAACAAGGTTTCATAATAAAACATTGACAGGTAAATTCTTCTTGACACTTCTTCACTTCTTTTTTTTTGTTAATATCCTTACTTTTTCTGCGGTTTTTGTTTTTTTTTTTTTTTTTTAACAGGGTCTCCCAAGAATCTTAATTACATGATGGAAAAATGTTCCCTTGATTTAAATAATTTTTTTTTATATATATCTCCTTTTGTCCCACACTGTCCTAGCAATGCTGCTGCTCTTATGCACTTTTTTAAAGACATTGGCACCCTCTATATTAAGATTAAAACACAGTAGCCTCTCATTGGTTATTTTGAATGGGGGCATTTTTGTTTCATAAATGAGTATTTTATCTGTTTAACGGTTTATCATGTAAATTTGTATCAATGAAATATAAATGTTGAGTTTCACTGGCTCAGAATTTATTAGTAGTTTTCTTTGGGGATATTTTATCCTGTCCAACTGTAAAAGGGTCTGTGTGGCTATGATATGGTTTTAAAATTAAATTCCCATGTCCTGCTTTCTCCATCGCAAGTGAAACGGCTCAGTGCAGTTCAGATCAGCATTGTTTATTTTAAATCAATTTACATTTAGTGCTTTCTTTTTCCTAAATGATGAAATGTGTATTCAGTTTAGTATTATTTCAAGTGACTGTACATTAAAACTCCCAACAAAAGGTAATCAAACCAAACATTTTTTTTTCTTCTTGAAGATGTGTTGTATCCCAATTCTATATTCAATCATGATTCTGTTTTGTATTGAAATGTGTGGGTCTACTTTTTCTTTGCAGCAGCTTGGTGTGTTTTGTGTGGGCTGTGGTCTCCTCCACGGGAGGCCTGAGTGATGAGAATGCCACAGCTCACCTCTGCGTAGGGTTGGGTATTGGGAGGGGGGGACAATGTACTGCTGCTTCTAATTTACCAGCAGAACCTGTTGCTGCTTTTTGTGGACTGAAACATATGCTGTACAAGACAGGGGCGGGGGCGGGAAGCTGGGGAGGGCAGGAGGTGGGAAATGATCCACTCCCAACACTGATACAGACTTCACTTGGGAAAAAAAAAAAAAAAAAAAACCTGACGAGGGACAAATCCACTGACCTTTTCGATTTGGCCCGGTGGTTTCTCACACAGATCAAATCGTTTGGACACAACGATGAGACAACACAACAAGGTGCATATTTGAGCTTAACGCAGTTACAGTACAAGACTGTCGAAAAAAGACAAAAAAAAAAAAAATTGTAAAAAGGGCTTTCTGTGTTCATGCTCAACAACACACCGGAGGCATTGCATTCCTGGGTTTTATATAAAAGCTTTGGAAGATTTTTGTTTGTTTTGTTTTGTGTATTTTATTTACTTTTAGCTGTAAACAATTGTGTGAAAAATGCCTTCAATGAGTACTCAAGGGTGAGATGTGCATTAGGTATGCAGCAAGAGTGCTGTGACCCATTTTTACATTCAAGTCTCTCTGTTTTTACTTTTTTCATGTGCCATTCTGCAAGGTTGAGAATGCCAGTGTATGAAGACGCAGAGGATGATGTGGGGACAGAAACTGAACTGGGCTAATCGACCGGAGAGCATTTATCAGATCCTGGAATGTAGTTTTAATGTGCTGTGGAGGAGATGGAGATCACCGACTGGCCCATTCAGTTAAAAGGCGTGACCTTGTCGTTGGATCAAAGTGATGACGACGCACTGCATACTGGTGCGTCCAAAATAATCGGAGTATAATTGGTGTTTATTTTTCTATTGTCTGTGATTTCAGGCCATGGAGAGCATCGCAGGATCGAAGTCATTTCGGACCTTTTGCTTTTTATTTTGTTTCATTTTTTTTTGTTTTTTTTCCCCTCTGGATCATACATACTTGTCTTTTTCTTGCCTGGTTATTTGTACAGGAAACAAGCATGTTGAACACATATTTGACATGATTTGTCTGGGTCAGAATCGGGCGTTTTTGCATAGAGGACTTCGATTTAGTGGCTATTTGGTGTATCTGCAAATGCTCCCTTTTTGTATATTGCAAAGGGTATTGAAGCATTGTGTGGCAATGCTTATCCTACTTAATCTACATTGACAAGCAGCCTTAATGGTCTTTTTTTATGTGTTTGTTTGGCTATTCCTTGTGTCTATGGCCACTGACTGTACTTGATGACAAGCAACTGGTCGTTACAATGTAAATTTGGGTCTAGTTTCTTTCTGTCTTATTTTTCCTTTTACTCTGTACAGTAATCTGACGTTACGGTAGACTCAGTATTACAAAATCGGTAATGTAATGAGAGTTTTACAAAAAAGATTAAGAGTGCAATGGAAGATAATGCCATTATGCTATCAAGTGGATGTGCATTAGCTTGCGTCTCACTTGTCTTTGGCATTAAAGGGGAATTCGACCAAAACTGACTTGAATTGTTATTCTGCAAAGACAGATCTTTTTCAAGAGAAATTACCAAGATTCTTCCTTTTTTTTTTTTTTTTTTTCGTATGTTTTTTCTTCACAAGTCATATCAGATTTGAGTATTGAGATTGCAAGATCAGGAGAAATAAAATTATGTGACATCAAAACTCTGAGATTGTTGAAAAATTAATGGGCACACTTAAAAAAAATGCAGCTCTGGCTCTTCTTGTCTTGTTTTTGTTTTTTTTAGATAGTTCAGCTTGGTGTTGTGTGTTACCTGTGTTACCTTCACATTGAGAGCACATAACTGCAGAAATGTCCACTTTTTCCTGATTAAACCAAGTCAGTTTTGGTGGAATAGCCCTTTAATGTGAAGCTGCCTGCTCTTTCCCATTGCATACTTACCTGAAACCCTGAGTCCCACCTACACACACACACACACACACACCCCTCTATACTATCTCCATACATTTACTTGACTGCCTTATGTGCACCAAGCAGAACCTTTATGACCGTTTGATTTAATCAACAAAGACAGATAATCATGTTTCTTTATTTCTTTCTTTAATGTCAGTAAAGGGATCTGGGTCCACGGATTGAACAGACGTTGAAGCAAAAGTTTTTGGGTCAGTTGTCTCTTGACTGGACGAGCAGATGCAGACATGACTACCTCTATGTGAGTCTCCATTGCTAACCACAGTGACCAAGATCCAGTCTGAGGTGTTTCTACCTGTGTACATACTGTACAAAGCCGCAGGTTGGCAGCAGGAACTTGGATTTGGACCAGCAATTCAACAACAATTTGTTTTATTAAGCCTCCTTCTGTTGTTTTTATTTTGGTTATATGCCTTTACTAAGTATTATTTGGCAAATGGAAAAGAGGAAAAAAAAAAACAAAAAACACTGATTTGTGTGCTTGGTTGTAAATGACAAACTTTATCAATGCCGCCCCATTGTAAGACAGTTATCCTGAAACCAACTAGTTGCAGAGTGCTACTTTGCAAATGAGTGAAAATGACCATGTTTGGTGACGTTCTGTATGTACATACATCTTTTTAACTGTAATAAACCGATAAATATTTACAAATTTATGATGTATGTAGATTTCAGTTCCACAAAACACCAGAAACGGCATGTGAAGAGATTAATAAGGTACTAAGACACAAAACAGCTAATGCTAAACAAGTCTGCAGTTATCAAATCTTTTGTGCTGCCTTTTATTATTATTACTTATTATTATTTTTCTATACCCACATCTCTATTAAGATGGACACCCTGGAAATTTCTATTTTAATAGAGATTCAAATTAAACTTAATATCAGAAGATTCATATCAACATATTATGTTGATATGAATCTTCTGATATTAAGAATTTCACTGCAAAGTTGAATATTATTCAACTTTGCAGTGAAATTCTAAACTTGCTAAAAAACATACTCATAAATATATATTTAAAAAAACAGCAGAAATGTACTTACATAAACACTGTAAATAAATATGTATTAGAATAACTTTACCGTCCTTTTTACCTTTTTCCTGTGAAGTCGCAGAAAGTGTCTTTCAGAGAAAAAAAAACTAACACTAAAGAGAATCATATGCCGAGGTAAACACAGTGCTCCTAACCTCTCTGTATTTTCCATCTACCATTTCTAACACAGAATTTAAAACTTTTGCAAATATTTAGATCAACAATTCTGTTACTTAACTCACATAACTTTTGAAGGTGTAGTTTAAAATGTTAAAAAATAAAACAAAACCTAATCACAGATCGATCATATAATTCATAGTCTGTCCACAATCCTACTCCCTTCATTGATTTAGGTTCCTATGGTTAATCTCCCATCACATTCATCACCTGTGCAATACAGAATATGTAATGTAAGGTTGTTTAAAGGGCAGCAGGCCACAACTGTATTTTGATTAAATGTTTTTATTTCTCTGCAGTGGCCTGAACGATGTCTCTGTTCCAGTGCAACACCGCCCCCTGCTGGTGAATCAAAGTCTTAATCGTATTTGAAAGCTGACTTTAAGATGGTCTATCTCTCCAAAACTGAGAGCATGATGAGTACTATAATGCAGCCAACTTAAAGGTAAGGTTAAGGTATGTCCGACAAATGAACTCAGTCTATCATCTTGTCTTGTTTCAACTGAATTGTGGAGTTTTGCGCCTTTTTTAAGCGAAATCACCTGTAAAAACAAAAGTAGGTTACCTAAAAGAAAAAACCCTGAGTGGACTGACGTCCCCAAGCTGTGACTTGTATTTTCTCTCTGTAAACGCCATGTTTTTATGTTTTCTTTTTGTTCCCACGGACTCGCCCTCCTGAAGCTGGGAGGCTCTTACAGGAGACGACAGGTGTCACTGTATCCTTGCGCTTTGTCTGCGCCCTCATGCATCAACAAGCGCCAAGAGCAGACGATGTTTACCCCAAAACAGTCAGTCAGTGCAGCGGATGAACGGCTGCTGTTATTTAACCAGCCTGGACAGACAGGATTATCAGACCGAAATGAGCTCTGTATGTGTGTGTGTGTGTGTGTGTGTGTGTGTGTGTGTGTGTGTGTGTGTGTGTGTGTGTGTCTCACAGGTGGGCGCTTTGAATATTCACTCACCTCCAGTTAAAAGCCTTTCACACGTTTCTCAGATACTTGGTGGTTTATGACCTCAGCTGTAAACACCACAGGTCAAACGGAGGTGAAATAATCCATTAGGTTATATTTTATGCAAAGTGAAAATGTGTGTCAATTACAGATTTTGAAAGTCCGCCCCCTCCGCCTTGCTGTCCTCCCTCCTCGGGGTCAGGTGACACGCCTCCGTTTGCTGCCGGACCAGGTGTGAGTGACGTCATTCAGCCCACTTATGCTCAGGTGCGTCACTAAGGGAGTCCTCTTTCTTTTACCCCCAAACTTGAATCACTACGTTTTAAATAAATAAATAAATAAACGAATGACATAACAAGTGTAAAAATTAGACGTAGTGTTGTATTTCAAATATTAATTTCCTGGAAAGACAAATTACAAGAGCATATATTTATATGTCCTCGAAAGAAAAACTCCAGTCAAACCCAAGTATAAATTCATCTATTGGTTGGTTATGTTTGCCTTTAGATAAATTTCTCATTTTTGCATCTTTAACTAATTGGCCTTCTTCTTACTAGGAAACATCCTGGACTTGAAATTACAGCCGTACAGTGTTGGTAAGTAGAGACTGCATTCAGCAACATCTAAAAGAGTGATTTTTAAAATTCTCTTTATTCAAATAATTTACATCATCAGTTCAAAAGGAACTGTGCTTACAGCATAAGAGAATTTTGAATATTGAGCAAAAATTGCATAAATGTAAAATCAAAGACACATAATCAAGGGCAGACAGGCAAAAAAGAAAAGACTAAACCGTTATGTACAAATGGAACAGACAGGAAAAGTAGAGATAAGTGCATTGTTTGGAACAAACTTGCACATTGTGACTCTGCAAAGACAAGCTGAAGAATTGTACCAAAGATTCAGCACTTATCTAGTGTTTTTTTTCCTTTTTTTTCCATTGCTGCTGTTCATCCTTGGCCTATAAAAATAGTGATATTTTAGAAATATTTCATAGTGTAAACACCCTGAGTAAAGCCCATCAAGCCACCTTTTAAAATTATGGAAATTTATCTCAGAGGCATTGTGTGAGAACAGCAGGACCTAGGTGGTACCAATCACGAACGGAGTCAGCATCATAACAAAATCAGAGATGCTTTCATCCAGTGGACACGATGCTCAGTCTCTCACACTGAGTGTGACCGCGTCCGGCACACACTGATGATGACGAGTGTACTCTGTGTCCTCCCACAGTTTCTCAGGAATGTCCTTCTCCAAGTCCAACCTCCCCGAGTGAGTTTTAAATTTACCACAGAAGAGGAACACAAACAATACATTAAACTGTGTCACTAAGAGTCAGAACCTTTGTGGTATGAGTTGGGCTCCGGTTCCAGAAAGACTCTGGGAGTTTGGAAAATGACTACTCCCCTGATGGGTCAAATCTGTAGATTTCCTTTTTGTTGATTTGCTGGAAGGATGCACAGTAACCACGAATGCATGAAAGAGGAGGGAATGGGTGTTGGATTGTAATTTAAAAGCTGATATTCAAGCTAAAGCAGTTAACTTGTATAAGACATATAAAACTTGCTGTTTACTATGACTAGTATTCTAATAAAACTGAACATTTTAGTAACATTTTACAGCTAACAGTAAATATTTATTTATTTTTATAGTTCTTGAGAGTTTGACTTTGCCAGTTTTACACTGACTAATAAAAGTCAAAATCTCACTCAGCACATTGTTTCACTTACTGCTCGTTTATTACATTTTCGGCCAAATCAAATTTCTTGATCCAGAAATGGACTGGAAGAAAAACAGTTAATAACCTTACTTAAACTGTTTTGTGTCTGCTGTCATCTGCCTCATCTTAATTGTGTGAGGAAAGTAAGCAAGATGGAGATTGTTTTTGTGGACATGATGTACAAATCATATGACAGCTAATAATGATCTAGTTAAACAGCACTGGGCAAATTAATGCATGTGTCAGATAAGGTTAAATATTTGTCTAGCACCAACTGACTCCAAATGATACACTGAATTCACCAAATACACATCATGTTACGCATCTTCAGCTGTCCACACACAGAGAGGACCTGTGCTGCTTTATAAAATAGGTATGATTAAAGAATTTTATGTGGGAAACAGTAAAAAGCTGACCCTTAGCTCCCCACCAGGTTGTTTAGATGCAGGTTAGACCCACAGGCCTCAGACAATAATTTACTTTATTTCGCCTGAGTAGTGTTAAAGCTGCCGATTGACAAAATACACACGGAGGAAAGCTTCACGACTGCCCAGCAAGAGGTTACATTTTTTAAACGCAGACCTCGGCACATTGAGGATGAAATATAGCCTGCACCTGCTTGTATCACTGCTCCCAAGATACATCTGTAAGCACCAAAGTATCAAGTCAGGTGTTTCCTATGGGCAAACCCTCATCAAATACAGGTCTGTGAATCAGTCCGAGGTCCGCTCCCGACAATGTTTAGGGACTCCCTCCTGCGTTGCACATGAAGTGTAAAAGGTGGATAAATAAATTAAGTTTGGACAAAGTAATAAAACGCCTCTGCTGACATCCAGGTGGTGTGGCTCTGGCTGCTGCTTAGCAACGGAGTCCAGCTGCTGCACTGCAAAAAATGTCTGTCCCAACAGAGGTTTTCTCTTTAAATACTTTATTTATTTAAAGTCAAGCAAAAAATTTAGTGGTGCTTTATTTATGTACGTATGTATTTATTTATTTTCAGAATTCATTTCCATTTATTTATTTTTCAGGCATTTCCTAAAGAACAAATAAAGTAGATACTGACAGTTGATCTCACTGTCAGTTCTGAGTTTCATGTTTTATTTTCAGTTTCATAGAAAATAAGGAAGATTCTTTAAAGTTCTCTGCAGCTTTTAGTATTTGCAATTACACCAACCAAATTTAGGCTTAAGTGGATAAAATTGAACAGTGTGCAGCAACAGGACAATTATGATCAAAATTCAGACACATTATTTTATTTTACTTACAAAGTAACTTCCTGATGAGCTTTAGAAAAAGAAATCAAATGAAAAATAAAAGCCCTGCTGTTTTTAGGTACCTTTGATTACTGAATTTCTCTAGTGCACTTTTACTCCCCTCACTGAGTTTCAGGCATCTTATAGCTACACTCTAACTGTAATGTATTTGTCTGAATTAATTGATTTTATTTTCTTTGTGAGGGTGTTTTTATACATTTATTGTTATTAATATTGTTTAAATTATCATTAATATGTATATCAGTATTATGAATTGCATAGCATTCCATATATATAAACCTTAATATAGACATGTATAGTTAATATAACAAGCAATTTAACATTATATTGTTTTTGAACCACCACACTGTAGACTGTATGTGTACCTGTTATTTTGTCCACCAGCTGTACCTCTATGTAGCCTATGTCCAGGTGTGTGCGTACACATTTTATTATATATTTTTCTGGCTCCTTCTCGTTCATTTCCCTCCTTTTACCTCCTGTCACTCCTTCACTCTTCTTCTTCTTCTTGTTCCTGCTTGCTGATGTTATTGTCTGCGGTGTCCCATGTTGTCAGACCCACATGTCTGTCGATGTTGACACTCCGGGGACGCACGGTGACCCGGTGAGCGGGGACACTTTTTGCAGCGTGCGGGCTATAAAGAGAGGGAGTGGCGCACTGGTTAACACTGAGGAGAGAGACTCCACACGCAGACAGCAGCACGGCAGCGCCCGGGATAACATGATTAGAGCTCTATTAGGTCCGCTACTGAGCACAACTAGATGCAGCACAGGGATCATTGTGTGGGGAGAGAGAGGAGACACAGAGGAAAGACTTGACGCTTCGTGTGCCACATGGATCTTCTTTGCTTCCTATTGATTCGCCTTAAGAAGTTACCCGCAGTTTTTTTTTTTCCAATCCCTGTGCGTCCCTGGGACTGGACGAAGTTGTGTCACCGCTCATTGCTTCAGGTGAGATTATTTCACACGTTATTTGCCTTTTTTTTACCCTCTGTTAGTCAAGGGAGAGAGCTGATATAATGCTTGATAACAGTCATAAAAGATATAATAGGTAATACAAAGTGTAAGTGTGCAGCATTGAAAGATCTGATTGTTCCTCTCGTTTCCTCATATTTTCAGATGAACTGACAGCCTTATAAATAATAAGAGCTTGACCTTGTGGACGCAGTGCACAATGAAAGAGAAGAATCAAGAAAGCCTTCACCTCCTTCCTTTCACAACCCTGCTTTGAGCCACTAGCTCTTCTGTTCTTCCCATCGGTTGATATTTGTTAACCTCAGCTGAACTCACTTTGGTGAGGTGCCCAATCTGCTCCAATGGAGCAGCATAACAACACCAACAAGACAGACAAGGCAGCCCCGTACACCCTCGAGGTGTCCCTTGCACTCACCGTGTTGGTGGGGATCATGATCTTATTGATAGTGTTTGGTAACGTGCTGGTGGTCATAGCTGTGTTTACAAGCCGGGCCCTGAGGGCTCCGCAGAACTTATTCTTGGTGTCTCTGGCGTCAGCAGACATTTTGGTGGCTACCCTCGTGATGCCTTTCTCCTTAGCCAATGAGCTCATGGGATACTGGTACTTTGGTGAGGTGTGGTGTGAAATATATTTGGCACTTGACGTTCTTTTCTGCACTGCCTCCATTGCCCACCTCTGTGCCATCAGCTTAGATCGCTACTGGTCCATCACGCAGGCCATCGAGTACAACCTAAAGAGGACGCCACGCCGCATTAAATGCATCATCTTCATCGTGTGGGTCATTGCAGCAGTTATCTCTTTCCCACCTCTAATCACCATGGAGAAAGAAAACAAGGAAAAGAACTGTGAGATCAATGATGATAAGTGGTACGTCATCTCCTCCTGCATCGGCTCTTTCTTCCTCCCCTGCCTCATCATGGTCCTGGTCTACGTGCGGATCTACCAGATTGCCAAAAAGAGGACTCGGGCTCCTCCAGGAGACAGGAAGCAAATGGACATGACAAAGACGTCCAACATCGCTGCTACCAACCCAAAGCAGAATGGCGTGGGAGCAGAGGACCGCCTCTGCCACGAGAAACTGAATGGCGAGGGGGACATCGAGCTGAGGAAGGGAGTGGAAGGAGAAGGAGGAGCAGATGAGGAGAAAGCAGAGGTCAACGGGATGGACATTGAGGAGTCGTCGTCATCTGACCACAAAGTGAACAATCCCTGCTCAATCAAAAAGAAAGCAGCCAAGGGGAAAACCAAACTGAGCCAAATCAAACCGGGGGACAATGATGTCCAAAAGCAGGTGCCGAGCACCAAAGGCAGCCGCTGGAAGGGCCGCCAGAACCGGGAGAAACGATTCACCTTTGTCCTGGCTGTGGTCATTGGAGTGTTTGTCATTTGCTGGTTTCCCTTTTTCTTTACATACATGCTGAAGGTGTTGTGTGGTTCCTGCCAAGTGCCTGAGACCTTGTTTAAGTTCTTCTTTTGGTTTGGTTACTGCAACAGTGCGCTGAACCCCATCATTTACACCATCTTCAACAATGACTTTAGGAGGTCGTTCAAAAAGATACTGTGCAAGAGGGATGCTAGACGATATGTATGATGGACCCCATCTTTATACTGTAGTTTTTTTTTACTATGTTGTATATAAATTGCAAAGTACATAGACCATTGTGCATGGATCACAAGCTTGTGAACGCTCTAGATGTTAACTGCTTGAAAAGGCTTTCCCAGGATGAGCTTTACGTGCATCATCTTCTTTTCAAAACATCGACCACCCACAGCTTTGACACCGACCACAGTCACACAGAGAGATCTAAACACAACAGAACACCACAGTGAAACACCATGTTTTTATCGTAAGTGTTTTTATTTTTATAAAAAAAAAATACAAACATAGTGAAGTCCATGATATGTGTTGTACATTACGACAGTATGTTGTAAAAAAAAAAAAAAAAAAACACTTGTCTGAATATTTGTCTCTATTATGATCTTGGTGGTGATGATGACAAAGTGTGGGAAAACCAGCTCTTAAGAATAAAACTCATTACCTGAACTGATCTCAAGGCTCCAAAGCAAGCTAAAGCAGCAGGTTGGTGATGTTATTTCATTTTATATGTTACATTGTGTTGTCACACACACACACACCGAAGAGGCTAGGACACAGAGAAAACGGCAGATGGGGCAGCAGTTATCAGTTATAGAAAACATTTGAGATTTGAGTCTGAATTTGCTCTCAGAACGTGAACAGGTGTTTAGAGAGAGTTCTCAAAATGAAAAGCTGTTTTGATCCACGTGAACGTGTGAAAAGGTGGGTGAGGAGGACAAACCCACAAGTCCTCTCATGCAGTGAATTGGAGACTAGAGTTGGCCCTTCAGCTGCACTACAACAGAAAAGTGCAAATTCACCGGTCTGTTGAATCTGACCTTTGCTGGAGATTAACATGGAGCTTAGCTCTTAATGAGCCCGAATAGAATTTGTGAAAATGTTCTTTGGATTAATTGTAATTGGTCTTTTATCTTAGAAGTCAGATTCTCAAAAATTAAATTACATTTTCTGTCTTTTTTTTTTCTTCTTTCAAGTGTGTGTTTGCTTAGGCTTCAGATTTCAGAGTCAGTTCCTGAATCAGCGGTGAAAGATGAACACAGTTGTAATGCAAGGCACGAGAAGTGGAGAAGTAACGGTTCATTTGCCGTTTTGTGTTATCACGGAATGCGTCATTAAGTAAAGACATGGAGCCTGTCAAACCAGAACCTGATTGACTGGTCTCTCTCTCCCTCTCTGCGCTCTGCTCTCTCTATCGACTCCAGGAGAATGAGTGAATAAAAACAAAAGAGCGACTATGATCTGTGCAGTGAATACAGACAATATAGCTTTTCCCAGCGGAGGGAGTGTAAATGCATTCCTTTTGACAGTCAGGAAAGCAGCTGAATAGCACTATCCTCAGAAAGCTAAATGGTTCTTCTTCTCCAACAGTATATCCACCACCTCGTCCAGCAGAGCCTGGTGCATGCTTGTATTCAGCTGCCGGAGTGTTTCTCTGCACGTTTACAAAATGTGTAAGTGTGGTGAGCCTGTGAGAAAGAAGGAGGAGATGTGTGTGAGAATGTGCAAGTGTATTTGCAGCACATGTAAACATGAGGGGTGAGCTCCCACTGGACAGACAAGTTTGCTGAAGTCGTGCTAATGCTCCACATTCAATTTGAATTGGGGGGAAATTTTGTGGGAGACCGTGGGATGTTAAAAAAAAATAAATCTAAGCTTACTTAACATAAACGTGAAATATTGTGATCCAGCTTGAAAACAGATTGTTGGATGTTCAGCTGCGAAACATCCACATTTAAAAAAGAGATACCAGCACAGAAAACTTAACAAAGATGAAGTTATTTAGCTGTGAAGGCCTTTAAATCTGTTCTTTCCTTCAAAGCTGCAATTTGATTTTAGGACGAGCTTTTTAAAAGTCTGTCATAATACACCTCTCACATGTCCATGTATTTTACATTACCTTGGAAGAGTTATTGTTTGATGTAAATCATTCATTTTCTCCGTGTGTGCAACTCCAATGTAACAGATAGGAAAGACAATGGATAGTCACCATTCTGTGCAAAAACACTTCATTAAAGTGACACTGGGTAACTTATGAAAGAAGTAATGGCACATTCCTCCTCTTACAAATAATTCATAAGTAATAATACTTATGAATTATGAATAATAAACAATGAATAATATGAATTATGAATAATAAACAATAGCTTGTCAATTAATTTGGTTAATTCAGGAGCTGAAGCTTCATATTAGCTTTGGTTGAATCAACTTTTTGTGCAGAATTAGTCCTGTGGCTTTATATTCCCATCTCTTACACTTTCAATGTACATATTGGCATGTGAGTTTTTTTCTAAGACGCACTTGGAAACGTGAACTAATCTTTTAACAGTGTCAGGTTTTTTTCAGTGGACATTTACTGATAAATATGTGTATGTTTGTCTTGTCTTGTCCTCCTCTCTCTCTCTGTCTGTCTCTCTGTGCCTCACACATCAACAAGCAGCAGTGATAGCATTAAGCGGATGTGCTTGCTGACAGCCTATTGGAAGAAGCCAGCTGTTGAAGTCAGCAGACCTCTCACACGCACACACACACATACACAAGTACACACACATACATACACTTAGCCCCTGGGAATCGGGGCATGGATCATCAGGTTAGAGTGCACATCAGTCTCCAAAAGGCAAAGCATGGTGGCTAAGTGCAGCTTCTATTCAAAAAGACTGGGGACAAAATGTCAGCACACACAAAAAATCAGAGTGGACAAACAATCATTTGCAGGATATTGCAGGCGTAGGGAGGTGGATGAAGTTGAGTTTGACTCGACTGCCTCGCTTTTGAGATGACAGTCTGTGTTTGTCTCTGTGAACGTGTGTGTTTGAATGTGTGTGTGTGTGTGTGTGTGTGTGTGTGTGTGTGTGTGTGTGGGGGGGGGGTATTTTTACACGTGGATGTGGGAGGATGGGTGTGTCTCCTTTGTGCATGTGTGCTGTAGGTGGCTGGGGTAAAAAGGTCATGATGACAATGAATATTGACGAAGGCACCCACATATTACAACCTGTACATCTTTTTTTTTTTTTTTCATAGTGACATCCGCCTATTTGAGGTGGCTGCAGTGTACATAATTGCTCACAGTGTTACAGATGACTCACTGTTGTTTTCTCCTACTTTTATTTTCCTGTCTTCAATCTAGCACTTTCACAGGATGTCTGTATTTGCCATCTAAATGGTAATTTACACCATCCAAGAACATACTGAAGTACAATCATATTTCCTAGCAGGCGGCTCATAGTTGGCTGGCTCCTCTTTGACGGAGGACTCTTAAAAGTGTTTCAGAGGTATCATTTAAAATGGAGTCCCAGTCTCATTAACGGTGGGCTGATTAGCTGTCAGGCCTCTGGGTCTGATTGGAGAAGCAAAACAACACTGGGCAGCGGATATTTCCCAGGAAAATAATTTGTCTAGACAAATCTATTTTCCAGGAGCTCATTATGATCGAGAGCAATCAGCTCCCATCGTCTAAGAGACCACACAGCATTGTGCGACATGATTATTAGACCTGCGAGGTAATTCGCTGGTTGAAGAAAGAAGAGGGTACTGGGTTTGACGTTCCAGTGCCCTGCATAAAGAAAACATTTGGGAGCTGGAGCAGCAGGGGCTGTGTTTCCGAAATGGCCTATGCTGTACCTGAAACGTGTCTGGATTGGGAAATTGCAATTAAAGCAAGAAAATCAAGAAACAGTTTTTAATTGCAGGGGTCATTTAAACCACCTCCAGTGTCTGACGCACATGGTTCAAGTACAAGTAAGCCTATCATGCAATAGAATCAAAGTATGTGTCTGTATTTTCATGCTGATCAATTTTAGGTAATGAGCAGCAATTTGATTAACTGATTAATCAGTTGGTCTGTAAAATGTCATAAAACTTCTCAAAGCTGAACATGTTTTTAAATATCTTGTTTTTGTCCAATCAACCACACATATAATTTACAGTCATGTAAATATGAGAAAACCTGACTCATGTCTTCACCACTGAACACAGTGGCACATATCCCCCTCATTGCTGTTGAATGTAACCCCTGCTGACTCACTATCTCCTCCCTTCCTATCAATCAGGGCCTGGGATATCTGAGACACCTGGTTTCCACTTGCTAATGCCATGTGGCAGGGTAGTTGGTGTCCTCATTCATACTACAGAGGTATGTAGCTCAACACTTTGTTTGCTTTAGGAGGAAACTGCATCATGAAGCTGCTAACAGTGGCCACTGTTTTAGTTTGTCTGCCAGAGTATTCAAGTGAGGCTCCATGCTTGTTGTTACCCTTTTCATACCACAGTAGCAAGTAAGGCCTGGACAGCTGCTAGGTTGTCTTGTTGTGTACGCAGATTAAAGATAATCAAAAGTATATTGTGTTACTTTGTTGGTCTTCATCTGCTGCTGTTTTTGCCTAGTTTTGTTTGAGCTAATTTAACCTTGTTTAGACACTGCTTCTTGTAAACATCTGAAAATACCCTTTAACATTTTAAATGCACAGTAAGTAATTTCTGCCGCTAGGAGTCTCTGAATCAAAACAATAACACAAAACTTAGTTTGATAGTGTTGTGAATTAGTGTGGGAAAATGGAGTTGTTGCCAGTGAAAATCTGTCTGACGTGACTGACTTGGGCGTAAGTCATGTTCATGGACAACGTAGTGAATTAAAATTTTATTATCCTTACGTTTTGTCACATATTCATGTTGTACCATTTCATTCTAATAAAATAGCTGCAAGTAACGTCAGCTAATGTAATGTTTAGTGACTGACTTTATCCCTTTTTTTGGGTCATTTGTTTCACCCATGTGTTTGCACTTTACAGGGAGCAGTTCAGTGGCAGAATGAGCGGCGTGTGAAGGAGCCATTGACAGGTGACCAAATTTCTCTAGGTTTGAAAACTGTTGGAAACATTTGGGATAATGTAAGTACACACCTCTACAAAATGCAACATAGGCCTAGTTGTTTTTAGACATTTTAATGCAGAAAAGTTATGTATTATACATTTTAACCAGCTGGCATCTTTCATTCTATTAGCTTTGTATGTAGTTCCTTTGTCTCTAATTTATTAAGTGGGGCTGAGTCCCAGTCTACCTTCCTGGGCAAAGTTCCTTCATGGTTTGCTTTGTTTAAAGGCACTGAGACGCTGGAGTGGGTAAACTGTTTGCTCTGTGAGTGTGTTTAGGTTGTTGTGTGTGGTCAGTAGTGGTGAATATATGGTAGCAACCCTAGATATTCCTAAGCATAGCCCACTTAAGTTTAGTGATGATTTGTTTGTTTCCTTTGAATACTGAAAATACACTATAGGCTATATAACTTCTAAAAGCAAAATATGAGAATATATGTCAAAGTGTTTTTTGTAATATTTTATATCTTTATCTGGCATCCTCTCTGTTATTTCAACCACTTACCCTTTTCAGCACTATCTTCCAGTTTATTTGATTAACAGAATAAACAACAAAATCTGTTGTTAAGCCATTGTTTTCTATTTAACTGCACAATCCTTTCAGCGCCACATTAATGTATACAGTCTGTCCCCAGTACAACTTCCTGTTAAAGAACCAATTACCCTGATGAACACACAACACACACCTGTCACAAATCAATCATGATTTAACCAGCTGATAACATCCCAGAGGTGTTTTGGCTCAACTGTGTTTAGAAGAGTATTATGAGAGAGCATTTAACAGAGGTGGAAGATTGAGAAAAAAAAAAAAGTAAAAGAAAACACCAACACATTCCTAGCCCCTGGCACACTGTGTGGCTCTGTAATTATTGTAGATAAAAGCAACAAAGAGTTGAGCGCTTTCTCTCTGCATTATTCAGGCTCTTTGTTCTGGAACTCCCTGTCTCTCCACAAGTGACGGACAGCAGAGAAGAATATCTGCTCGGTGACACGGGAACAGCAAAGTGAGGGTGAGGCAGAGAGGGCAGTTGAAGTGGGTTGCTGTAGTGTCTGTAATGACTGTCTAGTGTGTACTGATGGACAGGGTGGTGGGCGTTTGAAGGAGATTATACCTGAGCACTCTGCTGTTTCATCGCTCCAGCCCTTAATGACGCTGACTTAATGAAAGCAGCTGGTTCGTGAAAAGCAGCTCGTTGTGTTCGTCATGAATTTGGCCAAGTGTTTGTGTGCGTTTTAAAGAGTGTTTTAAAGAGACAGAGAAAAAATTTACTTTGTTTTTTGTTAAGTTTTTTTTTTATCTTTCAATACATCAGGCTGTAACTCTAGTTTATTTGTGTGAATGTAAAACATATTTTAAAAAAAACTGATTTTCAGGAAGTGTGACTGCGACTGCAGAGAGCTCTTATAGTCACATGATAATTGCTAAAGGAACACGTGTAGACCGATGTGATTAAAATGGCTGTGGCACTGTGAACAGAAGTTGTCGCAGCCGCAGATTGTTGCACTTGCGATGACGCGTGTTTCAACCTTGTGATGTTTGATTATTTTGGAAGGACAGTCTAATGCGCACTGGCAACATTGTTCTGCATTCATTGATTAACAAAAAGGCTGTGCCCTACAACACCAAACAGCAAAACAGATGCAACATGCTAAAGGCCTCTTAGTGCGTCCAGCTCACTCACTGCTGTATAGTTTCGCTTATTTGCTCTTTTTGGTTATCAGAAATGACAGAGGGGGTAGATCTACAGGGCTTCACCGCCAGTATGGAAAGGCTGAGAAAATGCAGATTAGTAGGAGCAGTAATACTACCTCTACTACTTGTAAGCTTTTAAGTTTACATTGTTGATCGGTGTTGGTGGTACATTTATACCTTCCACTATATATTTTATTCATAGCCCATATTCTGTTACTCTCCACTGTCTCTGTGCTGTCAGAACTGCCAGATGGTGATGTCGGATGGTGTGAAATACTTTGAGAAACCCTCAAGAGAAGGGATTCTAAAAGTGATGCACGAACTGTTGCTAGCTGTTGTACATGTTGATGACAATGTTAAAGCAAGTGGTATGTATTGATTCTTGACAACTGTCACATGTAACATCTAAGTATTAAAACATCTGAAAATGGCTGAAACATGTTGGACAGCAGGAGAGATACTGGAGAAAGGGTTTGATATCCAGAGCTGTGTGAGCAGTCGGTGGGTGCTGCGTGACATGGGTGAAGACAAACACAATAAGCTCTTGTAAAATACCCAAAACCACGTGAACTTTCTTTGGCAGGAAACTGTATGTTGTTCATGTAGGAGCCCATCACTCACAGTAAGAAAGTCGAAGATGTTGTGAAGGCTTTCAGGGCCTTTAAAATGTGGCCACCTACAGCTGCAAGAAGCATAAGAAAACAGGGCCTGTTGAGCAAAGAAGTTGCCATAGCAACTATTGTTTTGTTCAATTTTCTTTTTCCATTGTTAGTCTCTTGTTCATTGTTCGAGCTGAGGTTGTAAATTTTAGAGGTACAACAGATCAAAGGCCTTATGTACTCTATTTCCTCCAGCTCAGCAGAATGGGTTTTATTCCCAGAGTCAGAGGGAATTTCTACTGCGGCCCTTCACTGATATGATATTACGGAGTCCATCCTCAGGCAAAAAGTCAAATCACAAATTTGCCTCATTTGTACAATGTATAACCTTTGTACAACACCTTTTGTCCTTTGACTCTCTATTTGGATAAAGAAAAGCTTCACAAAAGAAGTAGCAGTGGTAGAATTACAATGTAAAGGAGCGGGATGACAGGGATATTAGGCTCTTTTTTAGGCTCCCTTAGGCTTTTTTATTTTTTAAGTTTCTCTGTGCTGCTGCTGTGCAACCCAGTTTCTGTGGTTTATTCCACTCCTACATTCTTACTCTTACTTGCATCTAACAGGCAGCAGCCACACAGTTTTCTGATCTGCTCTCCTGCAGCTTTATCTGAGCTGTAATTTGAATTTGAGTGATAACCTAATGTAAAACAGCACATTATAAGAATATAATTAGACACACTTATGGAAACAGTTCAGCTTGTCATTTCATGCCAGGTAGAGTCCCCTCGTTATCTGAACGAGACATGCACTCTCATACATCCATCCATGCGTCATCCCTACATCTAACACCCAGGCCATGTTTACGCATAGGTGCTCGCCATAACTACGCCAGTGAGCACAATAGTAGTCATGTCAGCTCTGGTAAATGTGAATAATTCAAAAGCATGGTGTTCTATGTGGAGTTTAAACCTTTCAGTGGAACTAAAAGCAGGACTGGAAACCTACAAACCACAGAAAAAGAAATGCATTATAGGTAATTATCAGTATCATGGAAAACTGAAAGGGGTGTGCCAGTGAGTATGAATTCAAATGGTGCAGATTATGATCTAATATGTGGGTGTTATCATGACACAGATCCCATTTGCTTTGTGGGAGATGGATGGATGGATAGATGGATGGGTGGATGTGTTAGTGGAAATATAATAATGTAGAAAAGGAGACAGTGGAAAGGAGGTTGGAAAATGAATGGAGAGAGAGAGACAAAAAGTAGCAGGGAAACCCCCGGGATGATCTGAAATTGTGAAAACAAACAGCTAATTGAGACTGCAGCCAAAGGTTCGCAAGCAGCAGGTGTGTGTGTTAGTCTCAGAAAGGGTGGATGACAGAGATGGAGAGAGAAATTCAGAGAGGCAGAGAGACAGTGAAGTGAGAACACAGGCCACTTTGGGGAGGAACACAGAGTCCATCTCATGAACAGTGGGGTCCAGAAGTCTGAAACCACATCGGAAAATCTTTAGTTAGTTTCACGTAAACCTGGAAATAATCTGAAAATTTGAGGATTCAAAAACATTTGAAAGCACAAGAAGTTATGTCATGTAAAATGAATAAGGAATATTTAAAATTTTGCAGTATTCTAGGTCATCAAATTTTAAGCAAATCTAGGGCATTAACCAACTTAACGTCTTTGTACCAAAGGTCAGATTTCCTTGAGTTGTATCATCAGAGCCTCGTTCAAGTAACTCGACTTGCAGCCAGTTCTCATAAATAAGGCTGTGCCTCAAGTTTCCAACAGATCTTTTTTCAATAAGTAGCATTGTGGTAGTGGGAAAAATGGCCTGGAACTAAGTCAAAGTGCCAGAAGTCAAATTGTTTTTCGAAGCAAAGAGGGACTTTCTCAGCATCAAATCATCTCTAGACCAAAGGTTTCTACAGGGTCAGTGCATGGAGCTCCACCATGCTTTGCAGAAACTGGATGAGTGGAATCCAAAGCACGATCAGGCAGAACAAAAGTGACCACACCATCAGAAGATCAATACATCAAGCTTAGTTCCCTGAGAAAGAGAAAAGCAACATCACAGATACAGAATTTACTTAATAAAGAACAAAAGACTCCAAGCAGCAAAACTACTGTGAAACAAAGGCTGTCTTGTAGTTTAGGAGGATGAGTAGCTGTTTCTAAACCTCTTCTCAGGAGGAGAAGCAAAGCCAAACGCTTGAGGTGGGCTAAGAAATACCAACATTTCACAGAGGATGACTGGGCGAAAAAGTCATATTAACTGATGAATCCAAATTTGAGATTTATGGCGGTAGCAGAAGGGTGTATGTTAGGAGGTGAACAGGAGAGAGAATGATACGACAGTGAATCAAACCCACAGTGGTGTGAGTATTCAAGCTTGGAGGTGTTTTGCGGAGTAGAATTCATACAGCAGCAGAATACTGACCCCAGACATATATCTCAAAGACCAAAGATGACAGAGGAGTCCTGACTGTCATGAATATACCAAATACTAAGATATTCTGAAATTCATTCACATTTTTAAATGATTCAACTTTTGACTCAAAATTGTTTAAGTTTAGTTTATTACTGTATTGATCCTTCAAACTGGGGTAATTTATTAAGACATTTATTAAGCTCATATTAGAATTTGTAATGAAAGAAATTACTATCACATTAAAAACACATGCAAAATAAAAGTATCTTGACTGGTGGTCTCTGACTTTCGGACCCCAGTGTACATGTTAAAACCTTCTGCTCTATTTGCATTACAAGATCTTGAAACCTCTACAAGCTCTGCCCGGCTAATTCCTGTATATATTACATCCTACCCAAACTGCATTCTGACTGTCATCTTCTCATGTAGCAGTCCCCTTTTTGTCAAACCTGATGTGATTCTGCCTCTTCACATCGATGAGAATAATCCTATTTCTCTGAGACAAAAGGCTCATCTTTCATATCAATGCCAGTCGTAAATTAGTCTGGGGCCCAGGCATGGAAAATGGACATGATAGCCCATATTTATGGATGAATTGGGTTATGTGGCTGGCAAACACAAATGGAAGAAAACCGCTGGTATTCTCTCTGGAACGTTCCCAGCAAATCAGAAGGAAGCAGCCAAGTCGTGTGTACATTAAACAGTGGAGCGGCTGGGAGAGTATGGGTTTGGGACCCCTGGGACATTCTGCATAATTGAAAAAGTCATTACAAAAACAGCTGCATGTTGTAATGTGTCAAAATAGAGTACCAGCGAATCTGTGCTTCCTCACTTTGACTGACTGACTGCATTCATTTATTTCCTTCAGCACAAAATCACAGTGACTCATGTTGTTTAAAAAAAAAAAAAAACAACTTTCTTTTATTCTCTCCCACAGCATGGCCTCTCCCAAATAGTGCTTACCCACAAATTGAGTTTGATACTCCCCTGAGAGTGTGCATTTGTAAATATTTGAGCTGTGAAACAGGAAACATAATTGCTCAACAGAAATCAGGTGGCAGACAAATATTGCTTTGTTGGATCAAGGGAGAAGTGGTGGCTGCAGCTGGACTTTGCGACCATGTCGGCATTGTTCCTTCCAACAAAGTGATAACACAGGCTTGTTGCAGTACATTAGACTGCATTATACTGTATAAATAATACGTTGTTATTTGTGAAAGAGGACATAAAGCATTGTTACAAAAACCCAATACTCTAAATAGCACATTTTTAAAAGGAGAATGCCTACTCTTACACAAGAATCTTCATTTTAAAAAAGTGTTGATACAACCATATCTGACCATATCATATTCTTCCTCTATGAAGCCTCCTCTTGCTGATCTCTGCTCAGTTTGTGTTCAGCAGAAACGCTTTTAAAGTATGCCAATTAATTCATTGCATCTCTTCACAACAAAGGTTAGCCTTAAAATGGCTATCTGAGCAAGTCTGCAGGGAGCCAGATTACTTGCTCTCAGTTTCACAGGGCACTGTTAATCAACACAGCACGGTGTCTTGGTGTGCGTTTGTCCATCCATCCGTGTGTGTGTGTCTTGTCTTGAGTGTAGGAGTGAGACTCCACACATTTTGATCTCGGTAGTAAGAGACAGAAGATTCTGCTTCCCAGATCTGCTCTGAAGGCTCCACACTGTATTTCCCCTTTAACCTCTCCTCCATCTGCCTCTTCCCTTCACATCCCATGTGGATATATTTTAAGAAAACTCCACAATACCCCACACATACGAGCACAGATTTCATGTCAGACTTCTGCTCTAATTTATTTAATTCTTTCATTCTTTAATTCATCAAGCCTTTCAGCGGGGCATCGGAGGTGGGCTGAAAAAGAGATGCAGAATGTGAAAAATGAGACAGAAAGAAACGGCTCTGCATGGGCAGCAGAGAGGTAGACGGCAGCGGGGAAAAGCTTGCTGTGAATACTGATGGGATAATCATTTGTGTTTCGATTGTGCATGAAAAAGCTAACCATCGTTGGTTTGTGTGTGTGTGGGGGGGGGGGGGGGGGGGCGGTGGCGTAGTGGGAGATGAGGTTTGGGGAGGACGACTACATCTGGCGTGGTCTCACATTCCCTCCTCCTCACGTTTTTTAGGATTTTTGTTTGTTTCTGGGGGAATTACTCAGGCCGTGGGGGAATTATCTGAGGGAAATACAGACATCAATCTCCCATAACATGCAGGAGAAATAGAAACACATCAAAGTAGTGCTCTTAGCACTTTGTTGGGCATTAGTCAAGAATTACGTGACATGATGCTCAAAATGCATGTCCTTGTAGCACAAATGCATGGGAAACGGTTCACAAACTTTGTTCCCATTTTGTGATACAAGTCTCAAACTGGTCAATCTCAGCAAGCGGATGTTTACATCCTGGCAGTCAGTCATCGTTATTCGTCATCAAAATCCTTACGACTTAAAGCTTTTATAAAACATAGTTCTAGGTCAGATTGGACTTTGACTGAGCAGGTGGCAAGTCGCTGTGTAATGGTCCTCAACACTGCTGAGTTATGATCGTAGTTGTGTGTGTGTGTGTGTGTGTGTGTGTGTGTGTGTGTGTGTGCGCGCGTGCGTGCGTGCATGTGTGCGTCTGAGTGTGAGTGTGTGAGTGAGAGTATGGTGCCTTTCCACATGGAGTCTGTCCAGGGTTCAACAGTAGTCAGTTCTCACAGGATTTCAACTCTCCTGAGGGGATTAAGTGATAAACAGCCGAGCTTAGTCTGGAACTGTCCATCCCCACTCCTCCTCATCTCCTGGTTTCTCTTGTTTCTTCCTCTCCTCTTGTTTCCTTTCATCCTCTTCTCTCCTTTTTTCCTTTCATCCTCTTCTCTCACGTTATTTCCTTTCCTCTTCTCTTTTCCCTTTTCCTTTTCTCTCTCTCTCTCTCCTTTTCTCCTTTCTTCTTTTTCTCTTCTCTCTTTTCATTTGCTCCTCTCCTGCCCAATGTTTCCTCCCTTTCTCCATGTCTTCTCTCTCTTCCATTCATTTTTCCCCTCCTTCCTTCCTTTCCTCTCCTGTGCTTTCATCTCCTTCTAATCTTCTTACCTGTCTTTTCCTCATCTCCTTCCTTCTTATTTCCTTTACTATCTATCTCTACTCTCCCCCTTTCTTCTCTTCTCATCTTCTCTCCTTTCATTTACCCCCTCCTATCCTTTCCTAACCTTTCATAGTCTCTCTTTCACTCCCCTCCTCTCCTCCCTTTTCTGCCTCCTTTTTTCTTACCTGTCTTCTCATCTTCTTGCCGTCCCTCCTCTCTTATCTTTGCTTCTTTCCTCTCCTCCTCCTCCTCCTCCTCCTCTTCCTTTTCCTCCTCTTGCATCTGGTGACCTCTCCTCCCCAGTGACCATTTGACTAAGTGGGAACTTGTAGCAGAAATATGAAAACAACAAGCCAGACACAAGGCAGGAGGATGTGACTGCTGCCTGGAGATAAGAGACAAACTGCCTACGATTTTTGGTGTACCTCCTCTACACACACATGCAAACAAGCACACAAACAAACACATCCTCAGCAGAACACCTATGTACGGGTGTACATACAGTAGCAGGCAGGTAATCGCTGCTGCGTTTCGGTGGACAGGAATTATAGTATTAATACTATAATTCCTGTCCAGAGGGAGATTCAATTGCAAGGACCTTGCACGTAATTTCGGGTACCTCCCAAAGGTGCTGCATCCCTGCTCCCATTACAGTACACAAACAGGAACATTCACAAACAGTTCAATTAATACTGCAGCGCTTTCGCCCTGCTAAATCTGTTGCTGTGCAAAAATAAATGTAGCTACGTGGACCCAAGCGATGATCAACATCATCTTTTTCCTTGTTGTGTCGAACAGACGTGACTAGAAAAACTTGGTTTATTATTTGTGAGCAAAAAGCAAATAAACATGGGCAGACAAAGCAGTTTTGGGGAGTGTGGAGGTATGTTCGGCCTGCGGCGATATTTGATTGGAGAGAGATTACAGTGTTTACTCAGAGGAGGGTCTGTCCATCATAAAACAAAGGTAATTGAATGAATGAGTGAGTGAGGGACAGAAGCTGAGCCTCATCACTGACAGAAACAGTAAGCGTGCGTGTGAGTGTGTGTAACAGAATGGACATATCGTTGTGATGTGATAATGAGGATCTGTGTGAGCATTAATGTTTGGGTTGATGTACAGGAGTGTTTTCCTGTCACTGTGACTGAATGAGAGTGGGTGTGTGTCTGTGTTTGTGTCTAAAAGTACCTGGTCTTGAGACAATAACAAAAGTCCCTCTTTAAAAAACTAATTTTATAGAATACCCTTTTTTTGTTTGTTTTTTGCTGCATGTGTCTGCCTGTCAGTATTACCCTGGCTTTAACTGCCTTCCTTCAAATGGCTTTTGCTTTTATTATTTTACTCTGTTGTGTGTTTTTTGCCTAATTTCATTAGTGCTGTTACACTTCCATGACTCTGTGAAGTAATCTAGTTTAAGAAAATCACCGAAGTACTGATTTGAGTATTCACGCAATTTGCACTTTCTCTCTACAAGCTGAAATTCCATTAAAGCAGTAACAATAAGCAGGAGAAGCATTTGAACAGAGGTATAGATGAACTGTAGCAGCTATACTGAGGTCCTCGACTAAAAGGAAACTATTTTAACTCAACCCTTTAAGTGGGAAGAATATAGAAGCAGAATATTTTGTTCACAGGCTACACTCATGTACTTAAAAACTATTTTTAGGTTGTACTGAAAGACGCTATAAAGCACCACAAGGGAAAGGAACTTCAGCTGAAATAACTTGCTAGTTTTGAGCCAAATAGATGATCTGAATACTTCTTCCACCACTCTTAATTTGGTATTCTGATAATTGCTGCTTGTTAGCAAGTTAACTATCACTATTTTGCGAAAACACAACATATTTTCATCTGATGAGTTATCGAGTTGTAGAAAAGGTTGCAGCAAATGTTGTTGCAACTTTGTTTGTTTATCTGAACCTTTTTCCGCTTTCAGACTGACACTCCAATACGAGGACATGGGAAGGTGTAAAGCATTTCTTTTCACTTTTTCTTAAATTACTACTTTACGCTTCCACATTTTTTTTCTTGGTGTCTTTCGGTATTTTGCACAGTTTTTATAGGCAGTAGTTCTGTGCTGTTCGGGTACAGCTGGGTTTCCACTGGACCTTGATGAATCTACACATGGTGGTTGCTGAGAGTTTTGAGATGCAAGTGTAAGGTGTTCTGGATCCTAACACAAGACTGCAACATGCCACTGTAAAGTTTAATACATTACTTTATTTAATTTATTTCTCTATTATTATTTAGTTGTATCCTACTGAACTGTCTGACGTTAAAATTCCAGATTTGTCACAATACTACACTCTGTGTCTGTAATATGATAAAACACAGTGAATTCAACAGCGAGGGCAGTGCTGTGTGTTCTGAACTGGCGTGAACATCTTGTGCCATCATTTGGTGTTCAACAAACTCAAGAAAATTGACTCTTTATTTTTATTGATGGCAGCAATTTGTTGGTTATGGTTGTAGTGTTTTTACGCCACAAACACATGGTTGTTTAATACAGCCCAAACCCCAGGGTCTGTTCTGAATTTAGACATTATCATTAAACACTGTCTGCTCTGTGCTGTGAATCCACATTACATCAGCCCCTACCTACCTGCTCTCTTCCGTTTTTCTCCCAAAGATGAGTAAATATCTAATTTGCAGAAATGGTTTCATCTTGTAACACTTTGGCCTTTGCAATATCCGCTTGCCACTTGATGCATTGTGTTTCATTCATGCCCTCCAATGGGAGATTTTTCCTGGTTAGTGTTTTTTTCCCTAGCTTTAGCAGCCCCCCCCCCCACCCAATCTCCTCAAAGTGCACAGAGCAGATACTAATAAAACACCTTGTTATGTAAAAAAGCAATAGCAACATGAATCACTCATGCTTTCCTCTTAAATGGAAAATGTATCATGATGCACAGAGATTGAGAACGAAGGAGAGGGAACTTATCCTCCCACAGCTTTACACAGGTCGTTGCGTTCTTTTAATGGGATAAGATGTTGTTTTATCAATTTATGGCATTTTCATTTTGACGGAGAAATGAAAATAAAACGGAGAAAAAACAACTCTTGTAATCCTGGAGGAATCCTGGACTACCTAAACGCAGACCACAGCTCTTGGTTTATCTTTTAACCTTTTGCTGAATTGCCAAGTCAGATTTTATTCAAATAGCCCAGTGTCACAAATCACAAATTTGCCTCAATGGGCTTTTGTACAGCACAACAACACCCTCTGTCCTTAAATGAGTCAGTGCTTGGGTTGCATCGATCAGGGTTGATCACATATGTCAGTGAGCCCAGTCCTGGAACACAGAAGCAGCACCCTCCCGGCACCCAGGAGAGGGGAAGAGTGAAAAGACGGGACAGAGAGGAAAAAATGTGGAGACACAGAGAGAGAAAATTGAGAGGCAGCACGTGGCAGGCCTGAAAAAAATAATGTTATAATAATCCAGTCTGGGTGACATAAAGGCGTGAATTATGGTCTCAGCATCTCCCATAGACAGAAAAGTACAAATTTGAGCTACGTTAGATGCTAGGTGGAAAAAAGGGTGGTCTTGGTTATGTCTTTAATGTGGTTTTTGGCTGTCATATTTGGAGAAATCACACAGTTGTCGAGGTTTACCTTGTTCAAACCGATGTCTGTGTCGGGCGTGGTCTCTGACCAGCATCAGCACCATCAACCAGATGTGGAATGGTAGGACTCTCTTGCCCTGAGCCAGAGGTTCAGTGAAGTTAGCCTTCTGTACATCTTCACCACGCACAGGTTTGCAGTCAGGAGGGATGAATAGAGACCAGGCCACAGAACCAGTTGTTTGGTCTAGTGAGCCTTTCCATGCTGGCGAATAAACAGCTAATGCAGGCTGACTATCTGGAGTGCCCTCTGCATCTAAAGGGAGGAATTGTCTCTCTAGCAGAGACACCATGTCTACAAAAGCAGAGCCGCTGACCCACACACCATTGTAACACATTTAACCAGACAGCGTTAGCTGCAGGTAACTAGAGGTTAAATTGGGAGCCTAGGCTAGGAGCTAAACTAACAGGGCAGCAACAGGCTACAAGCTAAGACTACGGCTATTTCACAGTAGAAAGTAGTAAGTCTTAAATTATATGAATTAGCAGACAGTGAGCAGCACAAGATGAGTAATGTTTTCAGAGTTGAGATTGTGAAGAATGACAAGGTTAAACAAAAGGAGCAGACAGCAGCTGTCGGTCTGACAGAAAATCATGATGTGTGGAAGAAGAGGAAAGAAATGTTTATTAAAGCAATAAAGAATGCACAAGGTTTGGTATGCTTTATAACATTTTCTGTATTTGGAACATTTTCTTTATTAAAAAGGAACAGATTTTCCTGTTATTTTCTACTTTACTCCTCTATAGCTCACAACAGACATTTAAACAGTGCTCTTGTATTCAGTATTTGTTGTGGAAGCATTTTCCTGCGGTGACTCAGCAATGCATTTTCAGACGGTGCTGTTTTTGGACTATTAGATGAGGTCTGGAAGAGGAGATTAACACAATTAATTACCATGCTGATTGTGTATGTATTGCATCGCAGAACTTTGCAGCCTTTGTTTAAGCAGGCACACTGGCAAAGAACACCTCATTATGTAGAGCAGAAGCCTGGGGGAGACACATTCATACCTGGGAATTGCCCAGTATAACCACTATCATCAGTGATTCACGTCTTCTTCATACGGCGGCGTGTAAACTGATAGGAAAAATACTTGATAAAACATTTCAGTATCATTAAAAACATTATTTTATTTTTGGATTTAAAATGCTCAGTTTGCTGATATTGCTGATTTGTGTGTATAACATATATGACACTGCACAAAGTCATCACATGGAGATATTTCCAGTGAAGATGAAGTATTCAGTGGTGTTTCAGGTATCTAAAATATCAACAGAAAAGGTCAGGGTATTAGCCCCTTCAAATAAAAGATCAAGGGGCTTTGTTCAGGATTCACAGTTTCACACAAATATTCCAGGGAAGCAGTGGGAAAACCTATTTTAGGTCACTGATTTGATCTCCTAGACTTAAAAGAAACCACTAAACATAATGTTAGCTCTCAATAACCTTCCTCAATATCCACTGTCGCGAGGCATTTAAACCGTAATTTGGAGACAAGCTGCTTAGTGGCAGGTGGTGTAAAATGGCTAGAAATTACACTTACACAACTAATTTGTAACAGCAAATACATCTGGAAGGAAACTTAATTGTGACTGGATTATGTTTACTGTTAACATAATGAGTACATTTAGATAAATGTATGTGGCAAAAATGTCAATACTGAACACATCAATGAAATGTTCACAGACATATTTATTTTTTTGACAAAATACCTGACCTTGCAGTAGAATATCTGCTGGTAGTGACTACAATATTATTAAAACTTTTTCATGGTTTTCTTTAGTCTCTGACATGAACATGGTTAAGGGTAGGGGCAGATTGTGGTCTATACAGTAAAATACAGTAAAAGTTCACAGTGACTTCAGATATGATGTGTTTGTTTACATTTAACCAAAATCATGATCTTTTCCAAACCTCAGCCAAAGTGCATTTTCTGTGTAAACTTAATCACAGACTCTGGATGAGAAATCAGAGCAGGGATAATGCCTCTGAAAATCACTAAACTTTGACTAAAACAACTTTCCAACTGTCAGACTTCAGGAGTCTGTGTTCTCTAAAATTACTACCAGATCACATAGTAAAAATAAATAAATAAAATAAATAATAATAATGAAACACTGGATCTAAAACACTGAAATCATCATTTTAAAGAAAAGCTTTTCAAATATAGAAAAAATCCTCCAAGGTTTCTAAAACTCCAAAATCATAAAAAATGCAAAGGGCTTGACCACAGATTACATACACACATTTTGTGTTGTAGAAACAGCCAATTATGCTCTTATGGTCATTAACTATTTTATTACACTCTATGTCCACACTGCCACTTTTGATTCAAAGCAACAGGTTCATACAAATCATGTGTCAGTAGTTGTACACATGAAGTAATTCTGGGAAATGCAGAAAATCACAGACTAAGGTAAAAGTCAGTTCTGCAGGTTGGATTAAAATACTCCATTAGGGGGAAAAAAAAGCTTCTGAAAAAGATCCAACATCACAAACTGGTCATTTGAGTGAGGTTGATAAAACCTCTCTGTTCTCCCTGTCCTTTTTTTTTTTTTATATGAGTCATCCTCTCCTCTGTCATCTGTCTGGTGTTTTAACATCAAACGATCACAGGACAACAATGGAAATTAACTGAGAACAGCGTTTGTTTGCTGATGCTTATGACATGGTGATAGGTTCGGCTTGGACACTCCAGATTTGCTTTTATGGCTTGTTGCTGTACACGCATTAGACTTTGGTCAGAAGTACAGAGCAGAAAAGCAGAACCACACAGGTGGAGGTGGGTAAATAAAGCATCAAGACAGTGTGACAGTTCTGAGCAGCAGTGGAAGCGTGCTGACTGTGAACAGGCTGGAGGATGATTGTACAGTCATTTACGTGGTCTTACGTTGTGTGTAATGATGATTGTTTATATCAATCAATACTGAGCAAAGTAGAGTTTCTTGCCTTCAACAATGCTTAGGTAGGTGGTACGTGTCAAAGTAACATCCACATGGATGGAACACTGCCCAAAGCATCACACTGCCTCCGCCAGATTGCCTTCTTCCCATAGTGCATCCTGGTGCCATGTGTTCCCCAGGTAAGCGACATACTCGCACCTGGCCATCCATGTGATGTAAAAGAAAAGATGATTCATCAGACCAGGGCACCTTCTTCCATTGCTCCATGGTCCAGTTCTGATGTTCACATGCCCATTGTTGGTGCTTTCGGCGCAGGGGTCAGCATGGGCACCCTGACTGGTCTGCGGCTATGCAGCCCCATACGCAACAAATGGCAATGCATCGTGCATTCTGACACCTTTCTATCAGAACCAGCATGAACTTCAACAATTTGAGCAACAGTAGCTCGTCTGTTGGATTGGACCACACGGGCCAGTCTTCGCTCCCTACATGCATCACTGAGCTTTGGCCACCCATGACCCTATCGCCTGTTCCTTCCTTGGACCACTTTTGATAGACGCTGACCACTGCAGACTGGGAACACCCCACTAGATTTGCAGTTTTGGAGATGTTCTGACCCAGTCGTCTAGCTGTCACAATTTGGCCCTTGTCAAACTTGCTTAAATCCTTATGCTTGCTCATTTTTCCTGCTTCTAACATCAGCTTTGATGATTAAATGTTCACCTGCTGCCTAAAATATCCCACCCACTAGCAGGTGCCATGATGAAGAGTTATTCAGTGTTATTCTCTTCACCTGTCAGTGCTCATAATGTTGTGCCTGATCGGTGTAGATTAGTTAGTTTGAGACAAAGTTTGATTTTGGTGTATTTTTAGCATCTCTAATGGACCAGATGTAGTTTAATTAAATTAAAATAAAGAATTAAATTTGCCTCCAAAACAGATGCGGTTAGTAGAAAAGCTGCAGTAGGCCCATGTGTATAAAGACATGTTGACATTGTTTAAAATTGTTAAATTGTTAAAAATACAAGCTCATCAGTGAAGTCACGAGGCAGAGATAGCTCTCTAGTTTCAATGAGGAATTCATACAATGTCACTTTATGAAAACAAAAGGGCAATGAAAAGCCTTTTCCCCCCACAGTATGAAGAACGACTGCTGAAGAAAATAACCCACAAAAGTTCAAAAATGTCAGACATTTTGCTCTGATTGCACCACTACTATAAAAACCTTTTAACTCTTTCCTTTATTTTCTTGTCACTTCTCTGCTGAGAAACTTTCTGTGGCCCGAGGGGCCTGTGACACACAGTAAATGACAAATACAATCTTTTCCATCATCTTTTTAACGCTGTATGTCACGCTATAGCTGACAGATTCTCGTGTCAGACACAGCAAGTCGATATTATGGTTTCTGTGTAGGAGACTCTAAATGTCACAGTAAAATTTCATCCATACATCAATACGAGCACATGGCTGTTTTCTCTGGTTGTGAGAAAACAGCTATGGGAGATGAAGGCTTTTCACCTGATAGACAACGGCAGCAGGTCGCTACCTTGAGAATGAATAAAGTTAATGCTCCAGAACATCATCTGCGTGGTGCGCGCCTCGCAGCTGAAAGTTAAGTTTTCTCCAAGCCACAAGGAGACATTTAAAGAGGGCTAAACCTAATAAAGGCTGAGCTATGAAGACTGCCATTTGTCAGCTGCAGAGTATTTCATTACCACAGGATGGTTTATCTGCCCTCATCATCACTCATATGCATGTCAACCAAAGCTGCCAGCGGGCACATAATCAGAGCAATTGAGATGAATATTCAAAGGACGAGAGAGGGAAAGCCTTTCAGTGACACATCAAGTCTTTTCTGAAAATGACTGTTATTATTTAAGGATAGAAATGAATCAATAATGTTTTGACATTCAGCGTTGCTGGGTTTTATTGTGTTTGAATGATGGCGTCTGAACCTGCTGGATGATTTAAAATGCACTTATGATCAAACTTGTTGTTACTGGATACAAGCTTCTCTCATCCAAGTTAAACTTTACAAAGATTACAAAGGTTGACGTTCTCACCTCTTGCTTTAATCTTCCATCAACAGTTTTATGACAACTCGTTGGCCTGTTTTGTATAAATATTCACTTTTTTGTCTTACTTTTCAAAGCTTGCTGGGAGGTGGTGATGATGCCTCAGGGTCCACCTGTATTCATCTCTGTTCTGTTCAAATGAGTCTTGCTGTGATGGTCTCTCATCCCCCGCCTCCTCCTCTTCCCCCTCCTAAAGGCTGGCAGACTCAGCCCTGGGAATTTCTGGGAGGCAGCTTGTGGGCTAATTGCCCTTATCAAAATCATGACCTGTTAAATGATGGCTGTCTTTAATCACCTGCACCCTCACCAGCAGCTACTGACATTTAGTACAATTAATGGAAAGACAACAGGGAGTTGGTGTCTGCTCTGCTTGGCTAAGATGATAGCTTTTGTTATGTAACACCATCAGAGGAGGCCTCAGAAAGGGGGGTACAGTTGCCGGTTGCTATCTCACTACCAGCGACTGGGCTGAAGCAATGGAGATGCTCATTTAAAAGCTTGTTGGTTTGAGAGGAAGGTAATGTTGGAAGAATTGCCACGGGTCTCATTACCTGCAACATTTTACTCAAGCTTTTATCCACTCTAAGGTACAAATGTAACAGCAGTAATGATCATCTCCAAATGACTAGCCACAAAATGAATGTCTAATCAGTGTTTTGCAAATGGTAGCCCTAACAAGTTTAGGATTGGAAGTGGTGTACATGGGGTTCATGAGGTTCTAGAAATACTTGGTAAAGATTTTGGATGGTGTTGCCCTCTCTCTAGCACAGGGGTCAGGAACCCACGGCTCCAGAGCCGCATGTGGCTCTTTCATCCCTCTGCTGTGGCTCCCTGTGACTTTATAAAATAAAGGATGGGTATTTAATTTAAATGTATTTTTATTTTAGTTCGTTCGTTTTTAATGTAATTCTAAATTTGAAGATTATGGTGATCTTGTAACATTAAACTAACACGTTTTAAATTTTTTGTCGCTCAAAATTTGCGTCACAACCGCCGATGTGTGACACCCAGCGGCAACATTTTCAGGTTGACAGCTGACTGAACGCTCCAGTACATGTGATGAAGTTATGAGGGAACACAGAAGCACACAGCATTTTTGATTCGCTGCATAATTTTGTAGTATGCATAATTTAAGTTTGGATTTTAATTTCATAAATACGAGGAGGACTCAAATAGACACTGAGTATTTTATTTGAAAGTTAGCATCAACCAAGCGTCTTTTGTTCGGAGTTCAAAATGTTTTTGTTACATACAGAAATAAAATTTTGTGGTTATCTGTAGCAGTTCATTGATTTCATAAATGCAACACACACTAGTTTTTTATACATAGAATACAGATAAAAAGAATGATGTATGCAGTGTTATCCTCATTTTAGATGTCAAAAGGTTTTGTGGCTCCGGGTGTTCTCTCTTCTTGTGGGAGACTCAAAAAACACAAAAGAGAGAGAGAAAAAAAAAAAGGATTTTTATCTGCTCTGATGTAGGCTGCAAACATGAGCATGTCCAAGTAAGTAGCTTCGAAGGGGCTTATTGTTATAATGCTATTTACTGGGTGTGGAAAACTTGATAACTCCAGCAAGTCCAGCCAAGCTCATTACCAGAAAAAACATTACGTTTGTCAAATTTGTGGGTTGTTCCTCATCTTCAAAGTCTTTTCTGAAATGCAAAGTCTGCTTTTGTTTACTTTTATGTGAAATCAACGAACGCCTGTGTCAATAATCATTTAGAATTTCGAGAAATAAATCTGCCCCATCAATCAGTGTAACCTGTATGTGTAAAGAGTGCAGTGATCAGAGGTGTAGTGCTTTGAAAATTACTCTGATCAGAAACTGATCCAGGAAAAGAGATGTGTGTGGGAAATAAACTGTTGAGGAGAGTAAGCAGGAAATAATTTTTATCAACATTGGAGCAATTCATATGGGTGACCATTGTACGAATCTGTTTGGAAAACTGGGAAAAAAAGCCAAAAACGTTCACATCATCAAAACAGCCGCTGAAAACCCTGCAACACCCAATTAAACTATTGTAGACTGTTTCAAATGCCAAACAGGTGTAATTAGCGATTAATGCTTCACTGCTTTTGTGTTTGTTTCACCGTGTTCTGGCTCTGTTTGCTCCTGCTGCTCTCCATCTGTCATAAACAAACATGTTTCCCCCTCAGGTGTAAGTGGCCTCTCAGGTTATTTGTATTTGTGGTAGTCATCTTCTGCTTCTCCTTTTATTCTGTTTTTTCCGGCTTTCCTGCCTGTATTTGTGCTGCTGATCTACTTTTACTGATGTGCCAGTTGCTAGTCTCACTGCTTCATCTGCTGCTCGTAATGGGCTCTGTCTGCTCCACGGTCCCCTTCTCCCTCTGCTGAGTGTTTTATTGGTCTTTTATTTGAAACCCAACATGCTTCCCCAATATGAAGAGGCCCTTTACCTCCCCGGGCCATCTTTATCAAATAACAATTTGTTTTGTAATCTACTTGCCAGTACGCTGGAAAGTTTTTAAATGTTTGACAATGAAAACAAACGCTGAATTCACATCTGCCTCTTTTCTCCAGACCAGGTTCTATAAACCCACACAAATGCTCTGTCATAGCTTCTTTTCTGCAGTTTGCTGCTACAAATTCAACCCAGATGCTGTTATAATTTGACTACCAAATTCTGCCCAGATGCTGTCAGAGTTTGATTGCCAGCTGAAAGATATAATCATACGCTGTGTTGCATATTGTATTTCTCTAAGCTCGTATTCTTGCACAGCTAACCAAGAAAGAAGCAGCCCGTCCTGCACATATTCCTCAGGAGGGGGAGACAATCCTGGTTTGAATGTTTCAGTAACAGAAAACTCATACTTCTAAAAATCACTGGTTTGCGAAATGATCTCCTGTCATGGCAGAAAAGAAGGCAAAACGAGGGCTCAGTCTGAATTTTACAAGAAGAAAAATAATCCCTGTGCTGCACAATAGTAATACAGGAAGCAGGAGGTAAAGAGTTAAATTTCAGTGATGGATACAGTCTGTATAGTTGCAGGTCACAACTCTTTAAAATCAATACAGCAAACAAAGACATTAAAACAAACCACAGAACAGCATGCTGTGCATAGGTATAAAGGCTGAACTGTTAGTTACAAATCATGACTACAACTGCAAAGCCCTGCTAACTGCCTCTGGACACATCAGTAATGGAGCAAAGAATTAAAACATTTACTTGATGGTGGCCAGAATCAATAGGACATTACGGGCGTATGACATGTTTTATGACATTTTGAGGTCTTACTAAAATATGACTTTTTTTTTTTTTTTTGCATATATTGAAACCTTATAGGCGTATAACATGTTTTACGAAATTTTGGGGTCTTAATAAAATGTGACTTTTTTTGGTACATTTTGAATCCTTACCCCCCCCCCCCCCCCCCATGATGTGTTTTATGAGATTTTGAGGTCTTACTTAAATATGACTTTTGTTGGCATATTTTGAAGCCTTACCCGCCATGTTGTGATTTATGACATTTTGAGGTCTTACGAAAATATGACTTTTTTTTGGCATATTTTGAAGCCTTATGTGTGTGATGTGTTTTATGAAATTTTGAGGTCTTACTAAAATGTGACTTTTTTGGCATATTTTGAAGTTTTAATTCTCCATGACGTGATTTATGACATTTTGAGGTCTTACTAAAATATGACTTTTTTTCGGCATGTTTTGACATTATACTATACTATGACGTTTTTTAATGACATTTTGAGGTCGAAAAAAATTTTGACTTTTTTTGGCCGAAAAAAAACGCCATACTATACTATGACGTTTTTTATGACATTTTGAGGTCGAAAAATTTTTTGACTTTTTTTGGCCGAAAAAAACGCCATACTATACTATGACATTTTTTATGACATTTTGAGGTCGAAAAAAATTTTGACTTTTTTTGGCCGAAAAAAACGCCTTACTATACTATGACGTTTTTTATGACATTTTGAGGTCGAAAAAAATTTTGACTTTTTTTGGCCGAAAAAAACGCCATACTATACTATGATGTTTTTTTATGACATTTTGAGGTCTAAAAAAATTTTGACTTTTTTTGGCCGATTTTGACGCCTTACTATACTATGACGTTTTTTATGACATTTTGAGGTCAAAAAAAATTTTGACTTTTTTTGGCCGAAAAAAACGCCATACTATACTATGACGTTTTTTTATGACATTTTGAGGTGGAAAAAAATTTTGACTTTTTTTTGCCGATTTTGACGCCTTACTATACTATGCATTTTTATGACATTTTGAGGTCGAAAAAAATTTTGACTTTTTTTTGCCGATTTTGACGCCTTACTATACTATGACGTTTTTTATGACATTTTGAGGTCGAAAAAAATTTTGACTTTTTTTGGCCGATTTTGACGCCTCACTATACTATGACGTTTTTTATGACATTTTGAGGTCGAAAAATTTTTTGACTTTTTTTGGCCGAAAAAAACGCCATACTATACTATGACGTTTTTTATGACATTTTGAGGTCGAAAAAATTTTTGACTTTTTTTGGCCGAAAAAAACGCCTTACTATACTATGACGTTTTTTATGACATTTTGAGGTCGAAAAAAATTTTGACTTTTTTTGGCCGAAAAAAACGCCATACTATACTATGACGTTTTTTATGACATTTTGAGGTCGAAAAGAATTTTGACTTTTTTTGGCCGATTTTGACGCCTTACTATACTATGACGTTTTTTATGACATTTTGAGGTCGAAAAAATTTTTGACTTTTTATGGCCGATTTTGACGCCTTACTATACTATGACGTTTTTTATGACATTTTGAGGTCGAAAAAAATTTTGACTTTTTTTGGCCGAAAAAAACGCCATACTATACTATGACGTTTTTTATGACATTTTGAGGTCGAAAAAAATTTTGACTTTTTGCCCGAAAAAAACGCCATACTATACTATGACGTTTTTTATGACATTTTGAGGTCGAAAAAAATTTTGACTTTTTTTGGCCGAAAAAAACGCCATACTATACTATGACGTTTTTTATGACATTTTGAGGTGGAAAAAAGTTTTGACTTTTTTTGGCCGAAAAAAACGCCATACTATACTATGACGTTTTTTATGACATTTTGAGGTCGAAAAAAATTTTGACTTTTTATGGCCGATTTTGACGCCTTACTATACTATGACGTTTTTTATGACATTTTGAGGTCGAAAAAATTTTTGACTTTTTTTGGCCGAAAAAAACGCCATACTATACTATGACGTTTTTTATGACATTTTGAGGTCGAAAAAAATTTTGACTTTTTATGGCCGATTTTGACGCCTTACTATACTATGACGTTTTTTATGACATTTTGAGGTCGAAAAAAATTTTGACTTTTTTTGGCCGAAAAAAACGCCATACTATACTATGACGTTTTTTATGACATTTTGAGGTCGAAAAAAATGTTGACTTTTTTTGGCCGAAAAAAACGCCATACCATACTATGACGTTTTTTATGACATTTTGAGGTCGAAAAGAATTTTGACTTTTTTTGGCCGATTTTGACGCCTTACTATACTATGACGTTTTTTATGACATTTTGAGGTCGAAAAAAATTTTGACTTTTTTTGGCCGATTTTGACGCCTTACTATACTATGACGTTTTTTATGACATTTTGAGGTCGAAAAAAATTTTGACTTTTTTTGGCCGAAAAAAACGCCATACTATACTATGACGTTTTTTATGACATTTTGAGGTCGAAAAAAATTTTGACTTTTTTTGGCCGAAAAAAACGCCATACTATACTATGACGTTTTTTATGACATTTTGAGGTCGAAAAAAATTTTGACTTTTTGCCCGAAAAAAACGCCATACTATACTATGACGTTTTTTATGACATTTTGAGGTCGAAAAAAATTTTGACTTTTTTTGGCCGAAAAAAACGCCATACTATACTATGACGTTTTTTATGACATTTTGAGGTGGAAAAAAATTTTGACTTTTTTTGGCCGAAAAAAACGCCATACTATACTATGACGTTTTTTATGACATTTTGAGGTGGAAAAAAATTTTGACTTTTTTTGGCCGAAAAAAACGCCATACTATACTATGACGTTTTTTATGACATTTTGAGGTCGAAAAAAATTTTGACTTTTTTTGGCCGATTTTGACGCCTTACTATACTATGACGTTTTTTATGACATTTTGAGGTCGAAAAAAATTTTGACTTTTTTTGGCCGAAAAAAACGCCATACTATACTATGACGTTTTTTATGACATTTTGAGGTCTAAAAAAATTTTGACTTTTTTTGGCCGATTTTGACGCCATACTATACTATGAAGTTTTTTATGACATTTTGAGGTCGAAAAAAATTTTGACTTTTTTTGGCCGATTTTGACGCCTTACTATACTATGACGTTTTTTATGACATTTTGAGGTGGAAAAAAATTTTGACTTTTTTTGCCCGAAAAAAACGCCATACTATACTATGACGTTTTTTTATGACATTTTGAGGTCGAAAAGAATTTTGACTTTTTTTGGCCGATTTTGACGCCTTACTATACTATGACGTTTTTTATGACATTTTGAGGTCGAAAAAATTTTTGACTTTTTTTGGCTGATTTTGACGCCTTACTATACTATGACGTTTTTTATGACATTTTGAGGTTGAAAAAAATTTTGACTTTTTTTGGCCGAAAAAAACGCCATGCTATACTATGACGTTTTTTATGACATTTTGAGGTCGAAAAAAATTTTGACTTTTTATGGCCGATTTTGACGCCTTACTATACTATGACGTTTTTTATGACATTTTGAGGTCGAAAAAAATTTTGACTTTTTTTGGCCGAAAAAAACGCCATACTATACTATGACGTTTTTTATGACATTTTGAGGTCGAAAAAAATGTTGACTTTTTTTGGCCGAAAAAAACGCCATACTATACTATGACGTTTTTTATGACATTTTGAGGTCGAAAAGAATTTTGACTTTTTTTGGCCGATTTTGACGCCTTACTATACTATGACGTTTTTTATGACATTTTGAGGTCGAAAAAAATTTTGACTTTTTATGGCCGATTTTGACGCCTTACTATACTATGACGTTTTTTATGACATTTTGAGGTCGAAAAGAATTTTGACTTTTTTTGGCCGATTTTGACGCCTTACTATACTATGACGTTTTTTATGACATTTTGAGGTCGAAAAAAATTTTGACTTTTTATGGCCGATTTTGACGCCTTACTATACTATGACGTTTTTTATGACATTTTGAGGTGGAAAAAAATTTTGACTTTTTTTGGCCGAAAAAAACGCCATACTATACTATGACGTTTTTTATGACATTTTGAGGTCGAAAAAATTTTTGACTTTTTTTGGCCGATTTTGACGACTTACTATACTATGACGTTTTTTATGACATTTTGAGGTCGAAAAAAATGTTGACTTTTTTTGGCCGAAAAAAACGCCATACTATACTATGACGTTTTTTATGACATTTTGAGGTCGAAAAAAAATTTGACTTTTTTTGCCCGAAAAAAACGCCATACTATACTATGACGTTTTTTATGACATTTTGAGGTGGAAAAAATTTTTGACTTTTTTTGGCCGATTTTGACGCCATACTATACTATGACGTTTTTTATGACATTTTGAGGTCGAAAAAATTTTTGACTTTTTTTGGCCGAAAAAAACGCCATACTATACTATGACGTTTTTTATGACATTTTGAGGTCGAAAAAAATTTTGACTTTTTTTGGCCGATTTTGACGCCTTACTATACTATGACGTTTTTTATGACATTTTGAGGTCGAAAAAAATTTTGACTTTTTATGGCCGATTTTGACGCCTTACTATACTATGACGTTTTTTATGACATTTTGAGGTCGAAAAAAATTTTGACTTTTTTTGGCCGAAAAAAACGCCATACTATACTATGACGTTTTTTATGACATTTTGAGGTCGAAAAAATTTTTGACTTTTTTTGGCCGATTTTGACGCCTTACTATACTATGACGTTTTTTATGACATTTTGAGGTCGAAAAAATTTTTTGACTTTTTTTGGCCGAAAAAAACGCCATACTATACTATGACGTTTTTTATGACATTTTGAGGTCGAAAAAAATTTTGACTTTTTTTGGCCGATTTTGACGCCATACTATACTATGATGTTTTTTATGACATTTTGAGGTCGAAAAAATTTTTGACTCTTTGCCCGAAAAAAACGCCATCCTATACTATGACGTTTTTTATGACATTTTGAGTTCGAAAAGAATTTTGACTTTTTTTGGCCGATTTTGACGCCTTACTATACTATGACGTTTTTTATGACATTTTGAGGTCGAAAAGAATTTTGACTTTTTTTGTCCGATTTTGACGCCTTACTATACTATGACGTTTTATATGACATTTTGAGGTCGAAAAATTTTTTGACTTTTTTTGGCCGATTTTGACGCCTTACTATACTATGACGTTTTTTATGACATTTTGAGGTCGAAAAAATTTTTGACTTTTTTTGGCCGAAAAAAACGCCATACTATACTATGACGTTTTTTATGACATTTTAAGGTCGAAAAAATTTTTGACTTTTTTTGGCCGAAAAAAACGGCATACTATACTATGACGTTTTTTATGACATTTTGAGGTCGAAAAAAATTTTGACTTTTTTTTGCCGATTTTGACGCCTTACTATACTATGACGTTTTTTATGACATTTTGAGGTCGAAAAAAATTTTGACTTTTTTTGGCCGAAAAAAACGCCATACTATACTATGACGTTTTTTATGACATTTTGAGGTGGAAAAAATTTTTGACTCTTTGCCCGAAAAAAACGCCATACTATACTATGACGTTTTTTATGACATTTTGAGGATTTTGAGGTCGAAAAAAATTTTGACTTTTTTTGGCGGAAAAAAACGCCATACTATACTATGACGTTTTTTATGACATTTTGAGGTCGAAAAAATTTTTGACTTTTTTTGGCCGATTTTGACGCCTTACTATACTATGACGTTTTTTATGACATTTTGAGGTCGAAAAAAATTTTGACTTTTTTTGGCCGATTTTGAGGCCTTACTATACTATGACGTTTTTTATGACATTTTGAGGTCGAAAAATTTTTTGACTTTTTTTGGCCGAAAAAAACGCCATACTATACTATGACGTTTTTTATGACATTTTGAGGTCGAAAAAATGTTTGACTTTTTTTGGCCGAAAATAACGCCATACTATACTATGACGTTTTTTATGACATTTTGAGGTGGAAAAAAATTTTGACTTTTTTTGGCCGAAAAAAACTCCATACTATACTATGACGTTTTTTATGACATTTTGAGGTGGAAAAAAATTTTGACTTTTTTTGGCCGAAAAAAACGCCATACTATACTATGACGTTTTTTATGACATTTTGAGGTCGAAAAAAATTTTGACTTTTTTTGGCCGATTTTGACACCTTACTATACTATGACGTTTTTTATGACATTTTGAGGTCGAAAAAAATTTTGACTTTTTTTGGCCGATTTTGACGCCTTACTATACTATGACGTTTTTTATGACATTTTGAGGTCGAAAAAAATTTTGACTTTTTTTGGCCGAAAAAAACGCCATACTATACTATGACGTTTTTTATGACATTTTGAGGTCGAAAAAAATTTTGACTTTTTTTGGCCGATTTTGACGCCTTACTATACTATGACGTTTTTTATGACATTTTGAGGTCGAAAAAATGTTTGACTTTTTTTGGCCGAAAAAAACGCCATACTATACTATGACGTTTTTTATGACATTTTGAGGTCGAAAAAAATTTTGACTTTTTTTTGCCGATTTTGACGCCTTACTATACTATGACGTTTTTTATGACATTTTGAGGTCGAAAAAAATTTTGACTTTTTTTGGCCGAAAAAAAACGCCATACTATACTATGACGTTTTTTATGACATTTTGAGGTCGAAAAAAATTTTGACTTTTTTTGGCCGATTTTGACGCCTTACTATACTATGACGTTTTTTATGACATTTTGAGGTCGAAAAAAATTTTGACTTTTTTTGGCCGAAAAAAACGCCATACTATACTATGACGTTTTTTATGACATTTTGAGGTCGAAATAAATTTTGACTTTTTTGTCCGATTTTGACGCCTTACTATACTATGACGTTTTTTATGACATTTTGAGGTCGAAAAAAATGTTGACTTTTTTTGGCCGAAAAAAACGCCATACTATACTATGACGTTTTTTATGACATTTTGAGGTCGAAAAGAATTTTGACTTTTTTTGGCCGATTTTGACGCCTTACTATACTATGACGTTTTTTATGACATTTTGAGGTCGAAAAAATTTTTGACTTTTTTTGGCCGAAAAAAACGCCATACTATACTATGACGTTTTTTATGACATTTTGAGGTCGAAAAAAATTTTGACTTTTTTTGGCCGAAAAAAACGCCATACTATACTATGACGTTTTTTATGACATTTTGAGGTGGAAAAAAATGTTGACTTTTTTTTGCCGATTTTGACGCCTTACTATACTATGACGTTTTTTATGACATTTTGAGGTCGAAAAGAACTTTGACTTTTTTTTGCCGATTTTGACGCCTTACTATACTATGACGTTTTTTATGACATTTTGAGGTCTAAAAAATTTTTGACTTTTTTTGGCCGAAAAAAACGCCATACTATACTATGACGTTTTTTATGACATTTTGAGGTCGAAAAGAATTTTGACTTTTTTTGTCCGATTTTGACGCCTTACTATACTATGACGTTTTTTATGACATTTTGAGGTCGAAAAAAATTTTGACTTTTTTTGGCCGAAAAAAACGCCATACTATACTATGACGTTTTTTATGACATTTTGAGGTGGAAAAAATTTTTGACTTTTTTTGGCCGATTTTGACGCCATACTATACTATGACGTTTTTTATGACATTTTGAGGTCGAAAAAATTTTTGACTTTTTTTGGCCGAAAAAAACGCCATACTATACTATGACGTTTTTTATGACATTTTGAGGTCGAAAAAAATTTTGACTTTTTTTGGCCGAAAAAAACGCCATACTATACTATGACGTTTTTTATGACATTTTGAGGTCGAAAAAAATTTTGACTTTTTTTGGCCGATTTTGACGCCTTACTATACTATGACGTTTTTTATGACATTTTGAGGTCGAAAAAAATTTTGACTTTTTTTGGCCGAAAAAAACGCCATACTATACTATGACGTTTTTTATGACATTTTGAGGTCGAAAAAATTTTTGACTTTTTTTGGCGGAAAAAAACGCCATACTATACTATGACGTTTTTTATGACATTTTGAGGTCGAAAAAAATTTTGACTTTTTTTGGCCGAAAAAAACGCCATACTATACTATGACGTTTTTTATGACATTTTGAGGTCGAAAAAAATTTTGACTTTTTTTGGCCGAAAAAAACGCCATACTATACTATGACGTTTTTTATGACATTTTGAGGTCGAAAAAAATTTTGACTTTTTTTTGCCGATTTTGACGCCTTACTATACTATGACGTTTTTTATGACATTTTGAGGTCGAAAAAAATTTTGACTTTTTTTGGCCGAAAAAAAACGCCATACTATACTATGACGTTTTTTATGACATTTTGAGGTCGAAAAAAATTTTGACTTTTTTTGGCCGATTTTGACGCCTTACTATACTATGACGTTTTTTATGACATTTTGAGGTCGAAAAAAATTTTGACTTTTTTTGGCCGAAAAAAACGCCATACTATACTATGACGTTTTTTATGACATTTTGAGGTCGAAATAAATTTTGACTTTTTTGTCCGATTTTGACGCCTTACTATACTATGACGTTTTTTATGACATTTTGAGGTCGAAAAAAATGTTGACTTTTTTTGGCCGAAAAAAACGCCATACTATACTATGACGTTTTTTATGACATTTTGAGGTCGAAAAGAATTTTGACTTTTTTTGGCCGATTTTGACGCCTTACTATACTATGACGTTTTTTATGACATTTTGAGGTCGAAAAAATTTTTGACTTTTTTTGGCCGAAAAAAACGCCATACTATACTATGACGTTTTTTATGACATTTTGAGGTCGAAAAAAATTTTGACTTTTTTTGGCCGAAAAAAACGCCATACTATACTATGACGTTTTTTATGACATTTTGAGGTGGAAAAAAATGTTGACTTTTTTTTGCCGATTTTGACGCCTTACTATACTATGACGTTTTTTATGACATTTTGAGGTCGAAAAGAACTTTGACTTTTTTTTGCCGATTTTGACGCCTTACTATACTATGACGTTTTTTATGACATTTTGAGGTCGAAAAAATTTTTGACTTTTTTTGGCCGAAAAAAACGCCATACTATACTATGACGTTTTTTATGACATTTTGAGGTCGAAAAGAATTTTGACTTTTTTTGTCCGATTTTGACGCCTTACTATACTATGACGTTTTTTATGACATTTTGAGGTCGAAAAAAATTTTGACTTTTTTTGGCCGAAAAAAACGCCATACTATACTATGACGTTTTTTATGACATTTTGAGGTGGAAAAAATTTTTGACTTTTTTTGGCCGATTTTGACGCCATACTATACTATGACGTTTTTTATGACATTTTGAGGTCGAAAAAATTTTTGACTTTTTTTGGCCGATTTTGAGGCCTTACTATACTATGACGTTTTTTATGACATTTTGAGGTCGAAAAATTTTTTGACTTTTTTTGGCCGAAAAAAACGCCATACTATACTATGACGTTTTTTATGACATTTTGAGGTCGAAAAAATTTTTGACTTTTTTTGGCCGATTTTGACGCCTTACTATACTATGACGTTTTTTATGACATTTTGAAGTCGAAAAAAATTTTGACTTTTTTTGGCCGAAAAAAACGCCATACTATACTATGACGTTTTTATGACATTTTGAGGTCGAAAAATTTTTTGACTTTTTTTGGCCGAAAAAAACGCCATACTATACTATGACGTTTTTTATGACATTTTGAGGTCGAAAAAAATTTTGACTTTTTTTTGCCGATTTTGACGCCTTACTATACTATGACGTTTTTTATGACATTTTGAGGTCGAAAAAAATTTTGACTTTTTTTGGCCGAAAAAAACGCCATACTATACTATGACGTTTTTTCTGACATTTTGAGGTGGAAAAAAATTTTGACTTTTTTTGGCCGATTTTGACGCCTTACTATACTATGACGTTTTTTATGACATTTTGAGGTCGAAAAAATTTTTGACTTTTTTTGGCCGAAAAAAACGCCATACTATACTATGACGTTTTTTATGACATCTTGAGGTCGAAAAAAATTTTGACTTTTTTTGGCCGATTTTGACGCCTTACTATACTATGACGTTTTTTATGACATTTTGAGGTCGAAAAAATTTTTGACTTTTTTTGGCCGAAAAAAACGCCATACTATACTATGACGTTTTTTATGACATTTTGAGGTCGAAAAAAATGTTGACTTTTTTTGGCCGAAAAAAACGCCATACTATACTATGACGTTTTTTATGACATTTTGAGGTCGAAAAAAATTTTGACTTTTTTTGGCCGAAAAAAACGCCATACTATACTATGACGTTTTTTATGACATTTTGAGGTGGAAAAAAATTTTGACTTTTTTTGGCCGATTTTGACGCCTTACTATACTATGACGTTTTTTATGACATTTTGAGGTCGAAAAAAATTTTGACTTTTTTTGGCCGAAAAAAACGCCATACTATACTATGACGTTTTTTATGACATTTTGAGGTCGAAAAAATTTTTGACTCTTTGCCCGAAAAAAACGCCATACTATACTATGACGTTTTTTATGACATTTTGAGGTCGAAAAGAATTTTGACTTTTTTTGGCCGAAAAAAACGCCATACTATACTATGACGTTTTTTATGACATTTTGAGGTCGAAAAAAATTTTGACTTTTTTTGGCCGATTTTGACGCCTTACTATACTATGACGTTTTTTATGACATTTTGAGGTCGAAAAATTTTTTGACTTTTTTTGGCCGAAAAAAACGCCATACTATACTATGACGTTTTTTATGACATTTTGAGGTCGAAAAAAATTTTGACTTTTTTTTGCCGATTTTGACGCCTTACTATACTATGACGTTTTTTATGACATTTTGAGGTCGAAAAAATTTTTGACTTTTTTTGGCCGAAAAAAACGCCATACTATACTATGACGTTTTTATGACATTTTGAGGTGGAAAAAAATTGTGACTTTTTTTTGCCGATTTTGACGCCTTACTATACTATGACGTTTTTTATGACATTTTGAGGTCGAAAAAATTTTTGACTTTTTTTGGCCGAAAAAAACGCCATACTATACTATGACGTTTTTATGACATTTTGAGGTGGAAAAAAATTGTGACTTTTTTTGGCCGAAAAAAACGCCATACTATACTATGACGTTTTTTATGACATTTTGAGGTCGAAAAAAATTTTGACTTTTTTTGGCCGATTTTGACGCCTTACTATACTATGACGTTTTTTATGACATTTTGAGGTCGAAAAAATTTTTGACTTTTTTTGGCCGAAAAAAACGCCATACTATACTATGACGTTTTTTATGACATTTTGAGGTCGAAAAAAATTTTGACTTTTTTTGGCCGAAAAAAACGCCATACTATACTATGACGTTTTTTATGACATTTTGAGGTCGAAAAAAATTTTGACTTTTTTTGGCCGAAAAAAACGCCATACTATACTATGACGTTTTTTATGACATTTTGAGGTCGAAAAAAATTTTGACTTTTTTTTGCCGATTTTGACGCCTTACTATACTATGACGTTTTTTATGACATTTTGAGGTCGAAAAAAATTTTGACTTTTTTTGGCCGAAAAAAAACGCCATACTATACTATGACGTTTTTTATGACATTTTGAGGTCGAAAAAAATTTTGACTTTTTTTGGCCGATTTTGACGCCTTACTATACTATGACGTTTTTTATGACATTTTGAGGTCGAAAAAAATTTTGACTTTTTTTGGCCGAAAAAAACGCCATACTATACTATGACGTTTTTTATGACATTTTGAGGTCGAAATAAATTTTGACTTTTTTGTCCGATTTTGACGCCTTACTATACTATGACGTTTTTTATGACATTTTGAGGTCGAAAAAAATGTTGACTTTTTTTGGCCGAAAAAAACGCCATACTATACTATGACGTTTTTTATGACATTTTGAGGTCGAAAAGAATTTTGACTTTTTTTGGCCGATTTTGACGCCTTACTATACTATGACGTTTTTTATGACATTTTGAGGTCGAAAAATTTTTTGACTTTTTTTGGCCGAAAAAAACGCCATACTATACTATGACGTTTTTTATGACATTTTGAGGTCGAAAAAAATTTTGACTTTTTTTGGCCGAAAAAAACGCCATACTATACTATGACGTTTTTTATGACATTTTGAGGTGGAAAAAAATGTTGACTTTTTTTTGCCGATTTTGACGCCTTACTATACTATGACGTTTTTTATGACATTTTGAGGTCGAAAAGAACTTTGACTTTTTTTTGCCGATTTTGACGCCTTACTATACTATGACGTTTTTTATGACATTTTGAGGTCGAAAAAATTTTTGACTTTTTTTGGCCGAAAAAAACGCCATACTATACTATGACGTTTTTTATGACATTTTGAGGTCGAAAAGAATTTTGACTTTTTTTGTCCGATTTTGACGCCTTACTATACTATGACGTTTTTTATGACATTTTGAGGTCGAAAAAAATTTTGACTTTTTTTGGCCGAAAAAAACGCCATACTATACTATGACGTTTTTTATGACATTTTGAGGTGGAAAAAATTTTTGACTTTTTTTGGCCGATTTTGACGCCATACTATACTATGACGTTTTTTATGACATTTTGAGGTCGAAAAAAATTTTGACTTTTTTTGGCCGATTTTGACGCCTTACTATACTATGACGTTTTTTATGACATTTTGAGGTCGAAAAAATTTTTGACTTTTTTTGGCCGAAAAAAACGCCATACTATACTATGACGTTTTTTATGACATCTTGAGGTCGAAAAAAATTTTGACTTTTTTTGGCCGATTTTGACGCCTTACTATACTATGACGTTTTTTATGACATTTTGAGGTCGAAAAAATTTTTGACTTTTTTTGGCCGAAAAAAACGCCATACTATACTATGACGTTTTTTATGACATTTTGAGGTCGAAAAAAATGTTGACTTTTTTTGGCCGAAAAAAACGCCATACTATACTATGACGTTTTTTATGACATTTTGAGGTCGAAAAAAATTTTGACTTTTTTTGGCCGAAAAAAACGCCATACTATACTATGACGTTTTTTATGACATTTTGAGGTGGAAAAAAATTTTGACTTTTTTTGGCCGATTTTGACGCCTTACTATACTATGACGTTTTTTATGACATTTTGAGGTCGAAAAAAATTTTGACTTTTTTTGGCCGAAAAAAACGCCATACTATACTATGACGTTTTTTATGACATTTTGAGGTCGAAAAAATTTTTGACTCTTTGCCCGAAAAAAACGCCATACTATACTATGACGTTTTTTATGACATTTTGAGGTCGAAAAGAATTTTGACTTTTTTTGGCCGAAAAAAACGCCATACTATACTATGACGTTTTTTATGACATTTTGAGGTCGAAAAAAATTTTGACTTTTTTTGGCCGATTTTGACGCCTTACTATACTATGACGTTTTTTATGACATTTTGAGGTCGAAAAATTTTTTGACTTTTTTTGGCCGAAAAAAACGCCATACTATACTATGACGTTTTTTATGACATTTTGAGGTCGAAAAAAATTTTGACTTTTTTTTGCCGATTTTGACGCCTTACTATACTATGACGTTTTTTATGACATTTTGAGGTCGAAAAAATTTTTGACTTTTTTTGGCCGAAAAAAACGCCATACTATACTATGACGTTTTTATGACATTTTGAGGTGGAAAAAAATTGTGACTTTTTTTTGCCGATTTTGACGCCTTACTATACTATGACGTTTTTTATGACATTTTGAGGTCGAAAAAATTTTTGACTTTTTTTGGCCGAAAAAAACGCCATACTATACTATGACGTTTTTATGACATTTTGAGGTGGAAAAAAATTGTGACTTTTTTTGGCCGAAAAAAACGCCATACTATACTATGACGTTTTTTATGACATTTTGAGGTCGAAAAAAATTTTGACTTTTTTTGGCCGATTTTGACGCCTTACTATACTATGACGTTTTTTATGACATTTTGAGGTCGAAAAAATTTTTGACTTTTTTTGGCCGAAAAAAAACGCCATACTATACTATGACGTTTTTATGACATTTTGAGGTGGAAAAAAATTGTGACTTTTTTTGGCCGAAAAAAACGCCATACTATACTATGACGTTTTTTATGACATTTTGAGGTCGAAAAAAATTTTGACTTTTTTTGGCCGATTTTGACGCCTTACTATACTATGACGTTTTTTATGACATTTTGAGGTCGAAAAAATTTTTGACTTTTTTTGGCCGAAAAAAACGCCATACTATACTATGACGTTTTTTATGACATTTTGAGGTCGAAAAAAATGTTGACTTTTTTTGGCCGAAAAAAACGCCATACTATACTATGACGTTTTTTATGACATTTTGAGGTCGAAAAGAATTTTGACTTTTTTTGGCCGAAAAAAAACGCCATACTATACTATGACGTTTTTTATGACATTTTGAGGTCGAAAAAAATGTTGATTTTTTTTGGCGGAAAAAAACGCCATACTATACTATGACGTTTTTTATGACATTTTGAGGTCGAAAAAATTTTTGACTCTTTGCCCGAAAAAAACGCCATACTATACTATGACGTTTTTTATGACATTTTGAGGTCGAAAAGAATTTTGACTTTTTTTGGCCGAAAAAAACGCCATACTATACTATGACGTTTTTTATGACATTTTGAGGTCGAAAAAAATGTTGATTTTTTTTGGCGGAAAAAAACGCCATACTATACTATGACGTTTTTTATGACATTTTGAGGTCGAAAAAATTTTTGACTCTTTGCCCGAAAAAAACGCCATACTATACTATGACGTTTTTTATGACATTTTGAGGTCGAAAAGAATTTTGACTTTTTTTGGCCGAAAAAAACGCCATACTATACTATGACGTTTTTTATGACATTTTGAGGTCGAAAAAAATGTTGATTTTTTTTGGCGGAAAAAAACGCCATACTATACTATGACGTTTTTTATGACATTTTGAGGTCGAAAAAAATTTTGACTTTTTATGGCCGATTTTGACGCCTTACTATACTATGACGTTTTTTATGACATTTTGAGGTCGAAAAAAATGTTGACTTTTTTTGGCCGAAAAAAACGCCATACTATACTATGACGTTTTTTATGACATTTTGAGGTCGAAAAAAATTTTGACTTTTTTTGGCCGATTTTGACGCCTTACTATACTATGACGTTTTTTATGACATTTTGAGGTCGAAAAAATTTTTGACTTTTTTTGGCCGAAAAAAACGCCATACTATACTATGACGTTTTTTATGACAGTTTGAGGTCGAAAAAATTTTTGACTTTTTTTGGCCGAAAAAAACGCCATACTATACTATGACGTTTTTTATGACATTTTGAGGTCGAAAAAAATTTTGACTTTTTTTGGCCGATTTTGACGCCATACTATACTATGAAGTTTTTTGTGACATTTTGAGGTGGAAAAAAATTTTGACTTTTTTTGGCCGATTTTGATGCCTTACTATACTATGACGTTTTTTATGACATTTTGAGGTCGAAAAAAATTTTGACTTTTTTTGGCCAATTTTGAGGCCTTACTATACTATGACGTTTTTTATGACATTTTGAGGTCGAAAAATTTTTTGACTTTTTTTGGCCGAAAAAAACGCCATACTATACTATGACGTTTTTTATGACATTTTGAGGTGGAAAAAAATTTTGACTTTTTTTGGCCGAAAAAAACGCCATACTATACTATGACGTTTTTTATGACATTTTGAGGTCGAAAAAAATTTTGACTTTTTTTGGCCGATTTTGACGCCTTACTATACTATGACGTTTTTTATGACATTTTGAGGTCGAAAAAAATTTTGACTTTTTTTGGCCGATTTTGAGGCCTTACTATACTATGACGTTTTTTATGACATTTTGAGGTCGAAAAATTTTTTGACTTTTTTTGGCCGAAAAAAACGCCATACTATACTATGACGTTTTTTATGACATTTTGAGGTCGAAAAAAATTGTGACTTTTTTTGGCGGAAAAAAACGCCATACTATACTATGACGTTTTTTATGACATTTTGAGGTCGAAAAAAATTTTGACTTTTTTTGGCCGAAAAAAACGGCTTACTATACTATGACGTTTTTTATGACATTTTGAGGTCGAAAAAATTTTTGACTTTTTTTGGCGGAAAAAAACGCCATACTATACTATGACGTTTTTTATGACATTTTGAGGTGGAAAAAAATTTTGACTTTTTTTGGCCGATTTTGACGCCTTACTATACTATGACGTTTTTTATGACATTTTGAGGTGGAAAAAATTTTTGACTTTTTTTGGCCGAAAAAAACGCCATACTATAATATGACGTTTTTATGACATTTTGAGGTCGAAAAAAATTGTGACTTTTTTTGGCCGAAAAAAACGCCATACTATACTATGACGTTTTTATGACATTTTGAGGTCGAAAAAAATTGTGACTTTTTTTGGCGGAAAAAAACGCCATACTATACTATGACGTTTTTTATGACATTTTGAGGTCGAAAAAAATTTTGACTTTTTTTGGCGGAAAAAAACGCCATACTATACTATGACGTTTTTTATGACATTTTGAGGTGGAAAAAAATTTTGACTTTTTTTGGCCGAAAAAAACGCCATACTATACTATGAAGTTTTTTATGACATTTTGAGGTCGAAAAAATTTTTGACTTTTTGCTCGAAAAAAACGCCATACTATACTATGATGTTTTTTATGACATTTTGAGGTCGAAAAGAATTTTGACTTTTTTTGGCCGATTTTGACACCTTACTATACTATGACGTTTTTTATGACATTTTGAGGTGGAAAAAAATTGTGACTTTTTTTGGCCGATTTTGACGCCATACTATACTATGACGTTTTTTATGACATTTTGAGGTCGAAAAAAATTTTGACTTTTTTTGGCTGAAAAAAACGCCATACTTTACTATGACGTTTTTTATGACATTTTGAGGTCGAAAAAATGTTTGACTTTTTTTGGCCGAAAAAAACGCCATACTATACTATGACGTTTTTATGACATTTTGAGGTCGAAAAAAATTGTGACTTTTTTTGGCCGAAAAAATCGCCATACTATACTATGACGTTTTTTATGACATTTTGAGGTCGAAAAAAATTTTGACTTTTTTTGGCCGATTTTGACGCCATACTATTCTATCAAGTTTTTTATGACATTTTGAGGTGGAAAAAAATTTTGACGTTTTTTGGCCGATTTTGAGGCCTTACTATACTATGACGTTTTTTATGACATTTTGAGGTCGAAAAAATTTTGACTTTTTTTGGCCGAAAAAAACGCCATACTATACTATGACGTTTTTATGACATTTTGAGGTCGAAAAAAATTTTGACTTTTTTTGGCCGATTTTGACGCCTTACTATACTATGACGTTTTTTATGACATTTTGAGGTCGAAAAAATTTTTGACTTTTTTTGGCCGAAAAAAACGCCATACTATACTATGACGTTTTTTATGACATTTTGAGGTCGAAAAAAATGTTGACTTTTTTTGGCCGAAAAAAACGCCATACTATACTATGACGTTTTTTATGACATTTTGAGGTCGAAAAAAATTTTGACTTTTTTTGGCCGAAAAAAACGCCATACTATACTATGACGTTTTTTATGACATTTTGAGGTCGAAAAAAATTTTGACTTTTTTTGGCCGATTTTGACGCCTTACTATACTATGACGTTTTTTATGACATTTTGAGGTCGAAAAAAATTTTGACTTTTTTTGGCCGAAAAAAACGCCATACTATACTATGACGTTTTTTATGACATTTTGAGGTCGAAAAAATTTTTGACTCTTTGCCCGAAAAAAACGCCATACTATACTATGATGTTTTTTATGACATTTTGAGGTCGAAAAAAATTTTGACTTTTTTTGGCCGATTTTGACGCCATACTATACTATGACGTTTTTTATGACATTTTGAGGTCGAAAAAAATTTTGACTTTTTTTGGCCGAAAAAAACGCCATACTATACTATGACGTTTTTTATGACATTTTGAGGTCGAAAAAAATGTTGACTTTTTTTGGCCGAAAAAAACGCCATACTATACTATGACGTTTTTTATGACATTTTGAGGTCGAAAAAAATGTTGACTTTTTTTGGCCGAAAAAAACGCCATACTATACTATGACGTTTTTTATGACATTTTGAGGTCGAAAAAAATTTTGACTTTTTATGGCCGATTTTGACGCCTTACTATACTATGACGTTTTTTATGACATTTTGAGGTCGAAAAAAATTTTGACTTTTTTTGGCCGATTTTGACGCCTTACTATACTATGACGTTTTTTATGACATTTTGAGGTCGAAAAAAATTTTGACTTTTTTTGGCCGAAAAAAACGCCATACTATACTATGACGTTTTTTATGACATTTTGAGGTCGAAAAAAATTTTGACTTTTTTTGGCCGATTTTGACGCCTTACTATACTATGACGTTTTTTATGACATTTTGAGGTCGAAAAAATTTTTGACTTTTTATGGTCGATTTTGACGCCTTACTATACTATGACGTTTTTTATGACATTTTGAGGTCGAAAAAAATTTTGACTTTTTTTGGCCAATTTTGATGCCTTACTATACTATGACGTTTTTTATGACATTTTGAGGTCGAAAAATTTGTTGACTTTTTTTGGCTGAAAAAAACGCCATACTATACTATGACGTTTTTTATGACATTTTGAGGTCGAAAAAAATTTTGACTTTTTTTGGCCGAAAAAAACGCCATACTATACTATGACGTTTTTTATGACATTTTGAGGTCGAAAAGAATTTTGACTTTTTTTGGCCGATTTTGACGCCTTACTATACTATGACGTTTTTTCTGACATTTTGAGGTGGAAAAAAATTTTGACTTTTTTTGGCCGATTTTGACGCCTTACTATACTATGACGTTTTTTATGACATCTTGAGGTCGAAAAAAATTTTGACTTTTTTTGGCCGATTTTGACGCCTTACTATACTATGACGTTTTTTATGACATTTTGAGGTCGAAAAAATTTTTGACTTTTTTTGGCCGAAAAAAACGCCATACTATACTATGACGTTTTTTATGACATTTTGAGGTGGAAAAAAATGTTGACTTTTTTTGGCCGAAAAAAATGCCATACTATACTATGACGTTTTTTATGACATTTTGAGGTCGAAAAAAATTGTGACTTTTTTTGGCCGAAAAAAACGCCATACTATACTATGACGTTTTTTATGACATTTTGAGGTCGAAAAAAATTTTGACTTTTTTTGGCCGATTTTGACGCCTTACTATACTATGACGTTTTTTATGACATTTTGAGGTCGAAAAAAATTTTGACTTTTTTTGGCCGAAAAAAACGCCATACTATACTATGACGTTTTTTCTGACATTTTGAGGTGGAAAAAAATTTTGACTTTTTTTGGCCGATTTTGACGCCTTACTATACTATGACGTTTTTTATGACATTTTGAGGTCGAAAAAAATTTTGACTTTTTTTTGCCGATTTTGACGCCTTACTATACTATGACGTTTTTTATGACATTTTGAGGTCGAAAAAATGTTTGACTCTTTGCCCGAAAAAAACGCCATACTATACTATGACGTTTTTTATGACATTTTGAGGTCGAAAAAAATGTTGACTTTTTTTGGCCGAAAAAAACGCCATACTATACTATGACATTTTTTATGACATTTTGAGGTGGAAAAAAATTTTGACTTTTTTTGGCCGAAAAAAACGCCATACTATACTATGACGTTTTTTATGACATTTTGAGGTCGAAAAAAATTTTGACTTTTTTTGGCCGATTTTGACGCCTTACTATACTATGACGTTTTTTATGACATTTTGAGGTCGAAAAAAATTTTGACTTTTTTTGGCCGATTTTGAGGCCTTACTATACTATGACGTTTTTTATGACATTTTGAGGTCGAAAAATTTTTTGACTTTTTTTGGCCGAAAAAAACGCCATACTATACTATGACGTTTTTTATGACATTTTGAGGTCGAAAAAAATTGTGACTTTTTTTGGCGGAAAAAAACGCCATACTATACTATGACGTTTTTTATGACATTTTGAGGTCGAAAAAAATTTTGACTTTTTTTGGCCGAAAAAAACGGCTTACTATACTATGACGTTTTTTATGACATTTTGAGGTCGAAAAAATTTTTGACTTTTTTTGGCGGAAAAAAACGCCATACTATACTATGACGTTTTTTATGACATTTTGAGGTGGAAAAAAATTTTGACTTTTTTTGGCCGATTTTGACGCCTTACTATACTATGACGTTTTTTATGACATTTTGAGGTGGAAAAAATTTTTGACTTTTTTTGGCCGAAAAAAACGCCATACTATACTATGACGTTTTTATGACATTTTGAGGTCGAAAAAAATTTTGACTTTTTTTGGCCGATTTTGACGCCTTACTATACTATGACGTTTTTTATGACATTTTGAGGTCGAAAAAATTTTTGACTTTTTTTGGCCGAAAAAAACGCCATACTATACTATGACGTTTTTTATGACATTTTGAGGTCGAAAAAAATGTTGACTTTTTTTGGCCGAAAAAAACGCCATACTATACTATGACGTTTTTTATGACATTTTGAGGTCGAAAAAAATTTTGACTTTTTTTGGCCGAAAAAAACGCCATACTATACTATGACGTTTTTTATGACATTTTGAGGTCGAAAAAAATTTTGACTTTTTTTGGCCGATTTTGACGCCTTACTATACTATGACGTTTTTTATGACATTTTGAGGTCGAAAAAAATTTTGACTTTTTTTGGCCGAAAAAAACGCCATACTATACTATGACGTTTTTTATGACATTTTGAGGTCGAAAAAATTTTTGACTCTTTGCCCGAAAAAAACGCCATACTATACTATGATGTTTTTTATGACATTTTGAGGTCGAAAAAAATTTTGACTTTTTTTGGCCGATTTTGACGCCATACTATACTATGACGTTTTTTATGACATTTTGAGGTCGAAAAAAATTTTGACTTTTTTTGGCCGAAAAAAACGCCATACTATACTATGACGTTTTTTATGACATTTTGAGGTCGAAAAAAATGTTGACTTTTTTTGGCCGAAAAAAACGCCATACTATACTATGACGTTTTTTATGACATTTTGAGGTCGAAAAAAATTTTGACTTTTTTTGGCCGAAAAAAACGCCATACTATACTATGACGTTTTTTATGACATTTTGAGGTCGAAAAAAATTTTGACTTTTTTTGGCCGATTTTGACGCCTTACTATACTATGACGTTTTTTATGACATTTTGAGGTCGAAAAAAATTTTGACTTTTTTTGGCCGATTTTGACGCCTTACTATACTATGACGTTTTTTATGACATTTTGAGGTAGAAAAATTTTTTGACTTTTTTTGGCCGATTTTGACGCCTTACTATACTATGACGTTTTTTATGACATTTTGAGGTGGAAAAAAATTTTGACTTTTTTTGGCCGAAAAAAACGCCATACTATACTATGACGTTTTTTATGACATTTTGAGGTCGAAAAAAATTTTGACTTTTTTTGGCGGTAAAAAACGCCATACTATACTATGACGTTTTTTATGACATTTTGAGGTCGAAAAAAATTTTGACTTTTTTTGGCCGATTTTGACGCCTTACTATACTATGACGTTTTTTATGACATTTTGAGGTCGAAAAAATTTTTGACTTTTTATGGTCGATTTTGACGCCTTACTATACTATGACGTTTTTTATGACATTTTGAGGTCGAAAAAAATTTTGACTTTTTTTGGCCAATTTTGATGCCTTACTATACTATGACGTTTTTTATGACATTTTGAGGTCGAAAAATTTGTTGACTTTTTTTGGCTGAAAAAAACGCCATACTATACTATGACGTTTTTTATGACATTTTGAGGTCGAAAAAAATTTTGACTTTTTTTGGCCGAAAAAAACGCCATACTATACTATGACGTTTTTTATGACATTTTGAGGTCGAAAAGAATTTTGACTTTTTTTGGCCGATTTTGACGCCTTACTATACTATGACGTTTTTTCTGACATTTTGAGGTGGAAAAAAATTTTGACTTTTTTTGGCCGATTTTGACGCCTTACTATACTATGACGTTTTTTATGACATCTTGAGGTCGAAAAAAATTTTGACTTTTTTTGGCCGATTTTGACGCCTTACTATACTATGACGTTTTTTATGACATTTTGAGGTCGAAAAAATTTTTGACTTTTTTTGGCCGAAAAAAACGCCATACTATACTATGACGTTTTTTATGACATTTTGAGGTGGAAAAAAATGTTGACTTTTTTTGGCCGAAAAAAATGCCATACTATACTATGACGTTTTTTATGACATTTTGAGGTCGAAAAAAATTGTGACTTTTTTTGGCCGAAAAAAACGCCATACTATACTATGATGTTTTTTATGACATTTTGAGGTCGAAAAAAATTTTGACTTTTTTTGGCCGATTTTGACGCCTTACTATACTATGACGTTTTTTATGACATTTTGAGGTCGAAAAAAATTTTGACTTTTTTTGGCCGAAAAAAACGCCATACTATACTATGACGTTTTTTCTGACATTTTGAGGTGGAAAAAAATTTTGACTTTTTTTGGCCGATTTTGACGCCTTACTATACTATGACGTTTTTTATGACATTTTGAGGTAGAAAAATTTTTTGACTTTTTTTGGCCGATTTTGACGCCTTACTATACTATGACGTTTTTTATGACATTTTGAGGTCGAAAAAAATTTTGACTTTTTTTGGCCGAAAAAAACGCCATACTATACTATGACGTTTTTTATGACATTTTGAGGTCGAAAAAAATTTTGACTTTTTTTGGCGGTAAAAAACGCCATACTATACTATGACGTTTTTTATGACATTTTGAGGTCGAAAAAAATTTTGACTTTTTTTGGCCGATTTTGACGCCTTACTATACTATGACGTTTTTTATGACATTTTGAGGTCGAAAAAATTTTTGACTTTTTATGGTCGATTTTGACGCCTTACTATACTATGACGTTTTTTATGACATTTTGAGGTCGAAAAAAATTTTGACTTTTTTTGGCCAATTTTGATGCCTTACTATACTATGACGTTTTTTATGACATTTTGAGGTCGAAAAATTTGTTGACTTTTTTTGGCTGAAAAAAACGCCATACTATACTATGACGTTTTTTATGACATTTTGAGGTCGAAAAAAATTTTGACTTTTTTTGGCCGAAAAAAACGCCATACTATACTATGACGTTTTTTATGACATTTTGAGGTCGAAAAGAATTTTGACTTTTTTTGGCCGATTTTGACGCCTTACTATACTATGACGTTTTTTCTGACATTTTGAGGTGGAAAAAAATTTTGACTTTTTTTGGCCGATTTTGACGCCTTACTATACTATGACGTTTTTTATGACATTTTGAGGTCGAAAAAATTTTTGACTTTTTTTGGCCGAAAAAAACGCCATACTATACTATGACGTTTTTTATGACATTTTGAGGTGGAAAAAAATGTTGACTTTTTTTGGCCGAAAAAAATGCCATACTATACTATGACGTTTTTTATGACATTTTGAGGTCGAAAAAAATTGTGACTTTTTTTGGCCGAAAAAAACGCCATACTATACTATGATGTTTTTTATGACATTTTGAGGTCGAAAAAAATTTTGACTTTTTTTGGCCGATTTTGACGCCTTACTATACTATGACGTTTTTTATGACATTTTGAGGTCGAAAAAAATTTTGACTTTTTTTGGCCGAAAAAAACGCCATACTATACTATGACGTTTTTTCTGACATTTTGAGGTGGAAAAAAATTTTGACTTTTTTTGGCCGATTTTGACGCCTTACTATACTATGACGTTTTTTATGACATTTTGAGGTGGAAAAAAATTTTGACTTTTTTTGGCCGAAAAAAACGCCATACTATACTATGACGTTTTTTATGACATTTTGAGGTCGAAAAATTTTTTGACTTTTTTTGGCCGAAAAAAACGCCATACTATACTATGACGTTTTTTATGACATTTTGAGGTCGAAAAAATTTTTGACTTTTTTTGGCCGAAAAAAACGCCTTACTATACTATGACGTTTTTTATGACATTTTGAGGTGGAAAAAAATTTTGACTTTTTTTGGCCGATTTTGACGCCTTACTATACTATGACGTTTTTTATGACATTTTGAGGTCGAAAAAAATTTTGACTTTTTTTGGCGGAAAAAAACGCCATACTATACTATGACGTTTTTTATGACATTTTGAGGTCGAAAAAAATTTTGACTTTTTTTGGCGGAAAAAAACGCCATACTATACTATGACGTTTTTTATGACATTTTGAGGTGGAAAAAAATTTTGACTTTTTTTGGCCGAAAAAAACGCCATACTATACTATGAAGTTTTTTATGACATTTTGAGGTCGAAAAAATTTTTGACTTTTTGCTCGAAAAAAACGCCATACTATACTATGATGTTTTTTATGACATTTTGAGGTCGAAAAGAATTTTGACTTTTTTTTGCCGATTTTGACACCTTACTATACTATGACGTTTTTTATGACATTTTGAGGTGGAAAAAAATTGTGACTTTTTTTGGCCGATTTTGACGCCATACTATACTATGACGTTTTTTATGACATTTTGAGGTCGAAAAAAATTTTGACTTTTTTTGGCTGAAAAAAACGCCATACTTTACTATGACGTTTTTTATGACATTTTGAGGTCGAAAAAATGTTTGACTTTTTTTGGCCGAAAAAAACGCCATACTATACTATGACGTTTTTATGACATTTTGAGGTCGAAAAAAATTGTGACTTTTTTTGGCCGAAAAAATCGCCATACTATACTATGACGTTTTTTATGACATTTTGAGGTCGAAAAAAATTTTGACTTTTTTTGGCCGATTTTGACGCCATACTATTCTATGAAGTTTTTTATGACATTTTGAGGTGGAAAAAAATTTTGACGTTTTTTGGCCGATTTTGAGGCCTTACTATACTATGACGTTTTTTATGACATTTTGAGGTCGAAAAAATTTTGACTTTTTTTGGCCGAAAAAAACGCCATACTATACTATGACGTTTTTTATGACATTTTGAGGTCGAAAAAATTTTTGACTTTTTTTGGCCGAAAAAAACGCCATACTATACTATGACGTTTTTTATGACATTTTGAGGTCGAAAAAAATGTTGACTTTTTTTGGCCGAAAAAAACGCCATACTATACTATGACGTTTTTTATGACATTTTGAGGTCGAAAAAAATTTTGACTTTTTTTGGCCGAAAAAAACGCCATACTATACTATGACGTTTTTTATGACATTTTGAGGTCGAAAAAAATTTTGACTTTTTTTGGCCGATTTTGACGCCTTACTATACTATGACGTTTTTTATGACATTTTGAGGTCGAAAAAAATTTTGACTTTTTTTGGCCGAAAAAAACGCCATACTATACTATGACGTTTTTTATGACATTTTGAGGTCGAAAAAATTTTTGACTCTTTGCCCGAAAAAAATGCCATACTATACTATGATGTTTTTTATGACATTTTGAGGTCGAAAAAAATTTTGACTTTTTTTGGCCGATTTTGACGCCATACTATACTATGACGTTTTTTATGACATTTTGAGGTCGAAAAAAATTTTGACTTTTTTTGGCCGAAAAAAACGCCATACTATACTATGACGTTTTTTATGACATTTTGAGGTCGAAAAAAATGTTGACTTTTTTTGGCCGAAAAAAACGCCATACTATACTATGACGTTTTTTATGACATTTTGAGGTCGAAAAAAATTTTGACTTTTTTTGGCCGAAAAAAACGCCATACTATACTATGACGTTTTTTATGACATTTTGAGGTCGAAAAAAATTTTGACTTTTTTTGGCCGATTTTGACGCCTTACTATACTATGACGTTTTTTATGACATTTTGAGGTCGAAAAAAATTTTGACTTTTTTTGGCCGATTTTGACGCCTTACTATACTATGACGTTTTTTATGACATTTTGAGGTAGAAAAATTTTTTGACTTTTTTTGGCCGATTTTGACGCCTTACTATACTATGACGTTTTTTATGACATTTTGAGGTCGAAAAAAATTTTGACTTTTTTTGGCCGAAAAAAACGCCATACTATACTATGACGTTTTTTATGACATTTTGAGGTCGAAAAAAATTTTGACTTTTTTTGGCGGTAAAAAACGCCATACTATACTATGACGTTTTTTATGACATTTTGAGGTCGAAAAAAATTTTGACTTTTTTTGGCCGATTTTGACGCCTTACTATACTATGACGTTTTTTATGACATTTTGAGGTCGAAAAAATTTTTGACTTTTTATGGTCGATTTTGACGCCTTACTATACTATGACGTTTTTTATGACATTTTGAGGTCGAAAAAAATTTTGACTTTTTTTGGCCGATTTTGATGCCTTACTATACTATGACGTTTTTTATGACATTTTGAGGTCGAAAAATTTGTTGACTTTTTTTGGCTGAAAAAAACGCCATACTATACTATGACGTTTTTTATGACATTTTGAGGTCGAAAAAAATTTTGACTTTTTTTGGCCGAAAAAAACGCCATACTATACTATGACGTTTTTTATGACATTTTGAGGTCGAAAAGAATTTTGACTTTTTTTGGCCGATTTTGACGCCTTACTATACTATGACGTTTTTTCTGACATTTTGAGGTGGAAAAAAATTTTGACTTTTTTTGGCCGATTTTGACGCCTTACTATACTATGACGTTTTTTATGACATCTTGAGGTCGAAAAAAATTTTGACTTTTTTTGGCCGATTTTGACGCCTTACTATACTATGACGTTTTTTATGACATTTTGAGGTCGAAAAAATTTTTGACTTTTTTTGGCCGAAAAAAACGCCATACTATACTATGACGTTTTTTATGACATTTTGAGGTGGAAAAAAATGTTGACTTTTTTTGGCCGAAAAAAATGCCATACTATACTATGACGTTTTTTATGACATTTTGAGGTCGAAAAAAATTGTGACTTTTTTTGGCCGAAAAAAACGCCATACTATACTATGACGTTTTTTATGACATTTTGAGGTCGAAAAAAATTTTGACTTTTTTTGGCCGATTTTGACGCCTTACTATACTATGACGTTTTTTATGACATTTTGAGGTCGAAAAAAATTTTGACTTTTTTTGGCCGAAAAAAACGCCATACTATACTATGACGTTTTTTCTGACATTTTGAGGTGGAAAAAAATTTTGACTTTTTTTGGCCGATTTTGACGCCTTACTATACTATGACGTTTTTTATGACATTTTGAGGTGGAAAAAAATTTTGACTTTTTTTGGCCGAAAAAAACGCCATACTATACTATGACGTTTTTTATGACATTTTGAGGTCGAAAAATTTTTTGACTTTTTTTGGCCGAAAAAAACGCCATACTATACTATGACGTTTTTTATGACATTTTGAGGTCGAAAAAATTTTTGACTTTTTTTGGCCGAAAAAAACGCCTTACTATACTATGACGTTTTTTATGACATTTTGAGGTGGAAAAAAATTTTGACTTTTTTTGGCCGATTTTGACGCCTTACTATACTATGACGTTTTTTATGACATTTTGAGGTCGAAAAAAATTTTGACTTTTTTTGGCCGAAAAAAACGCCATACTATACTATGACGTTTTTTATGACATTTTGAGGTCGAAAAAAATTTTGACTTTTTTTGGCCGATTTTGACGCCTTACTATACTATGACGTTTTTTATGACATTTTGAGGTCGAAAAAAATTTTGACTTTTTTTTGCCGATTTTGACGCCTTACTATACTATGACGTTTTTTATGACATTTTGAGGTCGAAAAAATTTTTGACTTTTTTTGGCCGAAAAAAACGCCATACTATACTATGACGTTTTTATGACATTTTGAGGTGGAAAAAAATTGTGACTTTTTTTTGCCGATTTTGACGCCTTACTATACTATGACGTTTTTTATGACATTTTGAGGTCGAAAAAATTTTTGACTTTTTTTGGCCGAAAAAAACGCCATACTATACTATGACGTTTTTTCTGACATTTTGAGGTCGAAAAAAATGTTGACTTTTTTTGGCCGAAAAAAACGCCATACTATACTATGACGTTTTTTATGACATTTTGAGGTCGAAAAAATTTTGACTTTTTTTGGCCGATTTTGACGCCTTACTATACTATGACGTTTTTTATGACATTTTGAGGTCGAAAAAATTTTTGACTTTTTTTGGCCGAAAAAAACGCCATACTATACTATGACGTTTTTTATGACAGTTTGAGGTCGAAAAAATTTTTGACTTTTTTTGGCCGAAAAAAACGCCATACTATACTATGACGTTTTTTATGACATTTTGAGGTCGAAAAAAATTTTGACTTTTTTTGGCCGATTTTGACGCCATACTATACTATGAAGTTTTTTGTGACATTTTGAGGTGGAAAAAAATTTTGACTTTTTTTGGCCGATTTTGATGCCTTACTATACTATGACGTTTTTTATGACATTTTGAGGTCGAAAAAAATTTTGACTTTTTTTGGCCAATTTTGAGGCCTTACTATACTATGACGTTTTTTATGACATTTTGAGGTCGAAAAATTTTTTGACTTTTTTTGGCCGAAAAAAACGCCATACTATACTATGACGTTTTTTATGACATTTTGAGGTCGAAAAAAATTTTGAATTTTTTTGGCCGAAAAAAACGCCATACTATACTATGACGTTTTTTATGACATTTTGAGGTCGAAAAAAATTTTGACTTTTTTTTGCCGATTTTGACGCCTTACTATACTATGACGTTTTTTATGACATTTTGAGGTCGAAAAAATGTTTGACTCTTTGCCCGAAAAAAACGCCATACTATACTATGACGTTTTTTATGACATTTTGAGGTCGAAAAAAATGTTGACTTTTTTTGGCCGAAAAAAACGCCATACTATACTATGACATTTTTTATGACATTTTGAGGTGGAAAAAAATGTTGACTTTTTTTGGCCGAAAAAAACGCCGTACTATACTATGACGTTTTTTATGACATTTTGAGGTCGAAAAAAATTTTGACTTTTTTTGGCCGATTTTGACGCCTTACTATACTATGACGTTTTTTATGACATTTTGAGGTCGAAAAAAATTTTGACTTTTTTTGGCCGATTTTGAGGCCTTACTATACTATGACGTTTTTTATGACATTTTGAGGTCGAAAAATTTTTTGACTTTTTTTGGCCGAAAAAAACGCCATACTATACTATGACGTTTTTTATGACATTTTGAGGTCGAAAAAAATTGTGACTTTTTTTGGCGGAAAAAAACGCCATACTATACTATGACGTTTTTTATGACATTTTGAGGTCGAAAAAAATTTTGACTTTTTTTGGCCGAAAAAAACGGCTTACTATACTATGACGTTTTTTATGACATTTTGAGGTCGAAAAAATTTTTGACTTTTTTTGGCGGAAAAAAACGCCATACTATACTATGACGTTTTTTATGACATTTTGAGGTGGAAAAAAATTTTGACTTTTTTTGGCCGATTTTGACGCCTTACTATACTATGACGTTTTTTATGACATTTTGAGGTGGAAAAAATTTTTGACTTTTTTTGGCCGAAAAAAACGCCATACTATAATATGACGTTTTTATGACATTTTGAGGTCGAAAAAAATTGTGACTTTTTTTGGCCGAAAAAAACGCCATACTATACTATGACGTTTTTATGACATTTTGAGGTCGAAAAAAATTGTGACTTTTTTTGGCGGAAAAAAACGCCATACTATACTATGACGTTTTTTATGACATTTTGAGGTCGAAAAAAATTTTGACTTTTTTTGGCGGAAAAAAACGCCATACTATACTATGACGTTTTTTATGACATTTTGAGGTGGAAAAAAATTTTGACTTTTTTTGGCCGAAAAAAACGCCATACTATACTATGAAGTTTTTTATGACATTTTGAGGTCGAAAAAATTTTTGACTTTTTGCTCGAAAACAACGCCATACTATACTATGATGTTTTTTATGACATTTTGAGGTCGAAAAGAATTTTGACTTTTTTTGGCCGATTTTGACACCTTACTATACTATGACGTTTTTTATGACATTTTGAGGTGGAAAAAAATTGTGACTTTTTTTGGCCGATTTTGACGCCATACTATACTATGACGTTTTTTATGACATTTTGAGGTCGAAAAAAATTTTGACTTTTTTTGGCTGAAAAAAACGCCATACTTTACTATGACGTTTTTTATGACATTTTGAGGTCGAAAAAATGTTTGACTTTTTTTGGCCGAAAAAAACGCCATACTATACTATGACGTTTTTATGACATTTTGAGGTCGAAAAAAATTGTGACTTTTTTTGGCCGAAAAAATCGCCATACTATACTATGACGTTTTTTATGACATTTTGAGGTCGAAAAAAATTTTGACTTTTTTTGGCCGATTTTGACGCCATACTATTCTATGAAGTTTTTTATGACATTTTGAGGTGGAAAAAAATTTTGACGTTTTTTGGCCGATTTTGACGCCTTACTATACTATGACGTTTTTTATGACATTTTGAGGTCGAAAAAAATGTTGACTTTTTTTGGCCGAAAAAAACGCCATACTATACTATGACGTTTTTTATGACATTTTGAGGTCGAAAAAAATTTTGACTTTTTTTGGCCGAAAAAAACGCCATACTATACTATGACGTTTTTTATGACATTTTGAGGTCGAAAAAAATTTTGACTTTTTTTGGCCGATTTTGACGCCTTACTATACTATGACGTTTTTTATGACATTTTGAGGTCGAAAAAAATTTTGACTTTTTTTGGCCGATTTTGACGCCTTACTATACTATGACGTTTTTTATGACATTTTGAGGTAGAAAAATTTTTTGACTTTTTTTGGCCGATTTTGACGCCTTACTATACTATGACGTTTTTTATGACATTTTGAGGTCGAAAAAAATTTTGACTTTTTTTGGCCGAAAAAAACGCCATACTATACTATGACGTTTTTTATGACATTTTGAGGTCGAAAAAAATTTTGACTTTTTTTGGCGGTAAAAAACGCCATACTATACTATGACGTTTTTTATGACATTTTGAGGTCGAAAAAAATTTTGACTTTTTTTGGCCGATTTTGACGCCTTACTATACTATGACGTTTTTTATGACATTTTGAGGTCGAAAAAAATTTTGACTTTTTATGGCCGATTTTGACGCCTTACTATACTATGACGTTTTTTATGACATTTTGAGGTCGAAAAAAATTTTGACTTTTTTTGGCCGATTTTGACGCCTTACTATACTATGACGTTTTTTATGACATTTTGAGGTCGAAAAAAATTTTGACTTTTTTTGGCCGAAAAAAACGCCATACTATACTATGACGTTTTTTATGACATTTTGAGGTCGAAAAAAATTTTGACTTTTTTTGGCCGATTTTGACGCCTTACTATACTATGACGTTTTTTATGACATTTTGAGGTCGAAAAAATTTTTGACTTTTTATGGTCGATTTTGACGCCTTACTATACTATGACGTTTTTTATGACATTTTGAGGTCGAAAAAAATTTTGACTTTTTTTGGCCAATTTTGATGCCTTACTATACTATGACGTTTTTTATGACATTTTGAGGTCGAAAAATTTGTTGACTTTTTTTGGCTGAAAAAAACGCCATACTATACTATGACGTTTTTTATGACATTTTGAGGTCGAAAAAAATTTTGACTTTTTTTGGCCGAAAAAAACGCCATACTATACTATGACGTTTTTTATGACATTTTGAGGTCGAAAAGAATTTTGACTTTTTTTGGCCGATTTTGACGCCTTACTATACTATGACGTTTTTTCTGACATTTTGAGGTGGAAAAAAATTTTGACTTTTTTTGGCCGATTTTGACGCCTTACTATACTATGACGTTTTTTATGACATCTTGAGGTCGAAAAAAATTTTGACTTTTTTTGGCCGATTTTGACGCCTTACTATACTATGACGTTTTTTATGACATTTTGAGGTCGAAAAAATTTTTGACTTTTTTTGGCCGAAAAAAACGCCATACTATACTATGACGTTTTTTATGACATTTTGAGGTGGAAAAAAATGTTGACTTTTTTTGGCCGAAAAAAATGCCATACTATACTATGACGTTTTTTATGACATTTTGAGGTCGAAAAAAATTGTGACTTTTTTTGGCCGAAAAAAACGCCATACTATACTATGACGTTTTTTATGACATTTTGAGGTGGAAAAAAATTTTGACTTTTTTTGGCCGATTTTGACGCCTTACTATACTATGACGTTTTTTATGACATTTTGAGGTGGAAAAAAATTTTGACTTTTTTTGGCCGAAAAAAACGCCATACTATACTATGACGTTTTTTCTGACATTTTGAGGTGGAAAAAAATTTTGACTTTTTTTGGCCGATTTTGACGCCTTACTATACTATGACGTTTTTTATGACATTTTGAGGTCGAAAAAAATTTTGACTTTTTTTTGCCGATTTTGACGCCTTACTATACTATGACGTTTTTTATGACATTTTGAGGTCGAAAAAATGTTTGACTCTTTGCCCGAAAAAAACGCCATACTATACTATGACGTTTTTTATGACATTTTGAGGTCGAAAAAAATGTTGACTTTTTTTGGCCGAAAAAAACGCCATACTATACTATGACATTTTTTATGACATTTTGAGGTGGAAAAAAATTTTGACTTTTTTTGGCCGAAAAAAACGCCATACTATACTATGACGTTTTTTATGACATTTTGAGGTCGAAAAAAATTTTGACTTTTTTTGGCCGATTTTGACGCCTTACTATACTATGACGTTTTTTATGACATTTTGAGGTCGAAAAAAATTTTGACTTTTTTTGGCCGATTTTGAGGCCTTACTATACTATGACGTTTTTTATGACATTTTGAGGTCGAAAAATTTTTTGACTTTTTTTGGCCGAAAAAAACGCCATACTATACTATGACGTTTTTTATGACATTTTGAGGTCGAAAAAAATTGTGACTTTTTTTGGCGGAAAAAAAACGCCATACTATACTATGACGTTTTTTATGACATTTTGAGGTCGAAAAAAATTTTGACTTTTTTTGGCCGAAAAAAACGGCTTACTATACTATGACGTTTTTTATGACATTTTGAGGTCGAAAAAAATTTTGACTTTTTTTGGCGGAAAAAAACGCCATACTATACTATGACGTTTTTTCTGACATTTTGAGGTGGAAAAAAATTTTGACTTTTTTTGGCCGATTTTGACGCCTTACTATACTATGACGTTTTTATGACATTTTGAGGTCGAAAAAAATTGTGACTTTTTTTGGCCGAAAAAAACGCCATACTATACTATGACGTTTTTATGACATTTTGAGGTCGAAAAAAATTGTGACTTTTTTTGGCGGAAAAAAACGCCATACTATACTATGACGTTTTTTATGACATTTTGAGGTCGAAAAAAATTTTGACTTTTTTTGGCGGAAAAAAACGCCATACTATACTATGACGTTTTTTATGACATTTTGAGGTGGAAAAAAATTTTGACTTTTTTTGGCCGAAAAAAACGCCATACTATACTATGACGTTTTTTATGACATTTTGAGGTCGAAAAAATTTTTGACTTTTTGCTCGAAAAAAACGCCATACTATACTATGATGTTTTTTATGACATTTTGAGGTCGAAAAGAATTTTGACTTTTTTTGGCCGATTTTGACACCTTACTATACTATGACGTTTTTTATGACATTTTGAGGTCGAAAAAAATTGTGACTTTTTTTGGCCGATTGTGACGCCATACTATACTATGACGTTTTTTATGACATTTTGAGGTCGAAAAAAATTTTGACTTTTTTTGGCTGAAAAAAACGCCATACTTTACTATGACGTTTTTTATGACATTTTGAGGTCGAAAAAATGTTTGACTTTTTTTGGCCGAAAAAAACGCCATAATATACTATGACGTTTTTATGACATTTTGAGGTCGAAAAAAATTGTGACTTTTTTTGGCCGAAAAAATCGCCATACTATACTATGACGTTTTTTATGACATTTTGAGGTCGAAAAAAATTTTGACTTTTTTTGGCCGATTTTGACGCCATACTATTCTATGAAGTTTTTTATGACATTTTGAGGTGGAAAAAAATTTTGACGTTTTTTGGCCGATTTTGAGGCCTTACTATACTATGACGTTTTTTATGACATTTTGAGGTCGAAAAAATTTTGACTTTTTTTGGCCGAAAAAAAACGCCATACTATACTATGACGTTTTTATGACATTTTGAGGTCGAAAAAAATTTTGACTTTTTTTGGCCGATTTTGACGCCTTACTATACTATGACGTTTTTTATGACATTTTGAGGTCGAAAAAATTTTTGACTTTTTTTGGCCGAAAAAAACGCCATACTATACTATGACGTTTTTTATGACATTTTGAGGTCGAAAAAAATGTTGACTTTTTTTGGCGGAAAAAAACGCCATACTATACTATGACGTTTTTTATGACATTTTGAGGTCGAAAAAAATTTTGACTTTTTTTGGCCGAAAAAAACGCCATACTATACTATGACGTTTTTTCTGACATTTTGAGGTCGAAAAAAATTTTGACTTTTTTTGGCCGATTTTGACGCCTTACTATACTATGACGTTTTTTATGACATTTTGAGGTCGAAAAAAATTTTGACTTTTTTTGGCCGAAAAAAACGCCATACTATACTATGACGTTTTTTATGACATTTTGAGGTCGAAAAAATTTTTGACTCTTTGCCCGAAAAAAACGCCATACTATACTATGATGTTTTTTATGACATTTTGAGGTCGAAAAAAATTTTGACTTTTTTTGGCCGATTTTGACGCCATACTATACTATGACGTTTTTTATGACATTTTGAGGTCGAAAAAAATTTTGACTTTTTTTGGCCGAAAAAAACGCCATACTATACTATGACGTTTTTTATGACATTTTGAGGTCGAAAAAAATGTTGACTTTTTTTGGCCGAAAAAAACGCCATACTATACTATGACGTTTTTTATGACATTTTGAGGTCGAAAAAAATTTTGACTTTTTTTGGCCGAAAAAAACGCCATACTATACTATGACGTTTTTTATGACATTTTGAGGTCGAAAAAAATTTTGACTTTTTTTGGCCGATTTTGACGCCTTACTATACTATGACGTTTTTTATGACATTTTGAGGTCGAAAAAAATTTTGACTTTTTTTGGCCGATTTTGACGCCTTACTATACTATGACGTTTTTTATGACATTTTGAGGTCGAAAAAAATTTTGACTTTTTTTGGCCGATTTTGAGGCCTTACTATACTATGACGTTTTTTATGACATTTTGAGGTCGAAAAATTTTTTGACTTTTTTTGGCCGAAAAAAACGCCATACTATACTATGACGTTTTTTATGACATTTTGAGGTCGAAAAAATTTTTGACTTTTTTTGGCCGATTTTGACGCCTTACTATACTATGACGTTTTTTATGACATTTTGAGGTCGAAAAAATTTTTGACTTTTTTTGGCCGAAAAAAACGCCATACTATACTATGACGTTTTTTATGACATCTTGAGGTGGAAAAAAATTTTGACTTTTTTTGGCCGATTTTGACGCCTTACTATACTATGACGTTTTTTATGACATTTTGAGGTCGAAAATTTTTTTGACTTTTTTTGGCCGAAAAAAACGCCATACTATACTATGACGTTTTTTATGACATTTTGAGGTCGAAAAAATGTTGACTTTTTTTGGCCGAAAAAAACGCCATACTATACTATGACGTTTTTTATGACATTTTGAGGTCGAAAAAAATTTTGACTTTTTTTGGCCGATTTTGACGCCATACTATACTATGAAGTTTTTTATGACATTTTGAGGTGGAAAAAAATTTTGACTTTTTTTGGCCAATTTTGATGCCTTACTATACTATGACGTTTTTTATGACATTTTGAGGTCGAAAAATTTGTTGACTTTTTTTGGCCGAAAAAAACGCCATACTATACTATGACGTTTTTTATGACATTTTGAGGTCGAAAAAAATTTTGACTTTTTTTGGCCGAAAAAAACGCCATACTATACTATGACGTTTTTTATGACATTTTGAGGTCGAAAAGAATTTTGACTTTTTTTGGCCGATTTTGACGCCTTACTATACTATGATGTTTTTTCTGACATTTTGAGGTGGAAAAAAATTTTGACTTTTTTTGGCCGATTTTGACGCCTTACTATACTATGACGTTTTTTATGACATTTTGAGGTCGAAAAAAATTTTTGACTTTTTTTGGCCGAAAAAAACGCCATACTATACTATGACGTTTTTATGACATTTTGAGGTCGAAAAAAATTGTGACTTTTTTTGGCCGAAAAAAACGCCATACTATACTATGACGTTTTTTATGACATTTTGAGGTCGAAAAAAATTTTGACTTTTTTTGGCCGAAAAAAACGCCATACTATACTATGACGTTTTTTCTGACATTTTGAGGTGGAAAAAAATTTTGACTTTTTTTGGCCGATTTTGACGCCTTACTATACTATGACGTTTTTTATGACATTTTGAGGTCGAAAAAATTTTTGACTTTTTTTGGCCGAAAAAAACGCCATACTATACTATGACGTTTTTATGACATTTTGAGGTGGAAAAAAATTGTGACTTTTTTTGGCCGAAAAAAACGCCATACTATACTATGACGTTTTTTATGACATTTTGAGGTCGAAAAAAATTTTGACTTTTTTTGGCCGATTTTGACGCCTTACTATACTATGACGTTTTTTATGACATTTTGAGGTCGAAAAAATTTTTGACTTTTTTTGGCCGAAAAAAAACGCCATACTATACTATGACGTTTTTTATGACATTTTGAGGTCGAAAAAAATTTTGACTTTTTTTTGCCGATTTTGACGCCTTACTATACTATGACGTTTTTTATGACATTTTGAAGTCGAAAAAAATTTTGACTTTTTTTGGCCGAAAAAAACGCCATACTATACTATGACGTTTTTATGACATTTTGAGGTCGAAAAATTTTTTGACTTTTTTTGGCCGAAAAAAACGCCATACTATACTATGACGTTTTTTATGACATTTTGAGGTCGAAAAAAATTTTGACTTTTTTTTGCCAATTTTGACGCCTTACTATACTATGACGTTTTTTATGACATTTTGAGGTCGAAAAAATTTTTGACTTTTTTTGGCCGAAAAAAACGCCATACTATACTATGACGTTTTTATGACATTTTGAGGTCGAAAAAAATTGTGACTTTTTTTGGCCGAAAAAAAACGCCATACTATACTATGACGTTTTTTATGACATTTTGAGGTCGAAAAAAATTTTGACTTTTTTTGGCCGATTTTGACGCCTTACTATACTATGACGTTTTTTATGACATTTTGAGGTCGAAAAAATTTTTGACTTTTTTTGGCCGAAACAAACGCCATACTATACTATGACGTTTTTATGACATTTTGAGGTCGAAAAAAATTTTGACTTTTTTTGGCCGAAAAAAACGCCATACTATACTATGACGTTTTTATGACATTTTGAGGTCGAAAAAAATTTTGACTTTTTTTTGCCGATTTTGACGCCTTACTATACTATGACGTTTTTTATGACATTTTGAGGTCGAAAAAAATTTTGACTTTTTTTGGCCGAAAAAAACGCCATACTATACTATGACGTTTTTTCTGACATTTTGAGGTGGAAAAAAATTTTGACTTTTTTTGGCCGATTTTGACGCCTTACTATACTATGACGTTTTTTATGACATTTTGAGGTCGAAAAAATTTTTGACTTTTTTTGGCCGAAAAAAACGCCATACTATACTATGACGTTTTTTATGACAGTTTGAGGTCGAAAAAAATTTTGACTTTTTTTGGCCGAAAAAACGCCATACTATACTATGACGTTTTTTATGACATTTTGAGGTGGAAAAAAATTTTGACTTTTTTTGGCCGATTTTGATGCCTTACTATACTATGACGTTTTTTATGACATTTTGAGGTCGAAAAAATTTTGACTTTTTTTGGCCGAAAAAAAACGCCATACTATACTATGACGTTTTTATGACATTTTGAGGTCGAAAAATTTTTTGACTTTTTTTGGCCGAAAAAAACGCCATACTATACTATGACGTTTTTTATGACATTTTGAGGTCGAAAAGAATTTTGACTTTTTTTGGCCGATTTTGACGCCTTACTATACTATGACGTTTTTTCTGACATTTTGAGGTGGAAAAAAATTTTGACTTTTTTTGGCCGATTTTGACGCCTTACTATACTATGACGTTTTTTATTACATTTTGAGGTCGAAAAAATTTTTGACTTTTTTTGGCCGAAAAAAACGCCATACTATACTATGACGTTTTTTATGACATCTTGAGGTCGAAAAAAATTTTGACTTTTTTTGGCCGATTTTGAGGCCTTACTATACTATGACGTTTTTTATGACATTTTGAGGTCGAAAAGAATTTTGACTTTTTTTGGCCGAAAAAAACGCCATACTATACTATGACGTTTTTTATGACATTTTGAGGTCGAAAAAAATTTTGACTTTTTTTGGCCGATTTTGACGCCTTACTATACTATGACGTTTTTTATGACATTTTGAGGTCGAAAAAAATTTTGACTTTTTTTGGCCGATTTTGAGGCCTTACTATACTATGACGTTTTTTATGACATTTTGAGGTCGAAAAATTTTTTGACTTTTTTTGGCCGAAAAAAACGCCATACTATACTATGACGTTTTTTATGACATTTTGAGGTCGAAAAAATTTTTGACTTTTTTTGGCCGATTTTGACGCCTTACTATACTATGACGTTTTTTATGACATTTTGAAGTCGAAAAAAATTTTGACTTTTTTTGGCCGAAAAAAACGCCATACTATACTATGACGTTTTTATGACATTTTGAGGTCGAAAAATTTTTTGACTTTTTTTGGCCGAAAAAAACGCCATACTATACTATGACGTTTTTTATGATATTTTGAGGTCGAAAAAACTTTTGACTTTTTTTTGCCGATTTTGACGCCTTACTATACTATGACGTTTTTTATGACATTTTGAGGTCGAAAAAAATTTTGACTTTTTTTGGCCGAAAAAAACGCCATACTATACTATGACGTTTTTTCTGACATTTTGAGGTGGAAAAAAATTTTGACTTTTTTTGGCCGATTTTGACGCCTTACTATACTATGACGTTTTTTATGACATTTTGAGGTCGAAAAATTTTTGACTTTTTTTGGCCGAAAAAAAACGCCATACTATACTATGACGTTTTTTATGACATCTTGAGGTCGAAAAAAATTTTGACTTTTTTTGGCCGAAAAAAAACGCCATACTATACTATGACGTTTTTTATGACATTTTGAGGTCGAAAAAAATTTTGACTTTTTTTGGCCGAAAAAAACGCCATACTATACTATGACGTTTTTTATGACATTTTGAGGTGGAAAAAAATTTTGACTTTTTTTGGCCGATTTTGACGCCTTACTATACTATGACGTTTTTTATGACATTTTGAGGTCGAAAAAAATTTTGACTTTTTTTGGCGGAAAAAAACGCCATACTATACTATGACGTTTTTTATGACATTTTGAGGTCGAAAAAATTTTTGACTCTTTGCCCGAAAAAAACGCCATACTATACTATGACGTTTTTTATGACATTTTGAGGTCGAAAAGAATTTTGACTTTTTTTGGCCGAAAAAAACGCCATACTATACTATGACGTTTTTTATGACATTTTGAGGTCGAAAAAAATTTTGACTTTTTTTGGCCGATTTTGACGCCTTACTATACTATGACGTTTTTTATGACATTTTGAGGTCGAAAAAAATTTTGACTTTTTTTGGCCGATTTTGAGGCCTTACTATACTATGACGTTTTTTATGACATTTTGAGGTCGAAAAATTTTTTGACTTTTTTTGGCCGAAAAAAACGCCATACTATACTATGACGTTTTTTATGACATTTTGAGGTCGAAAAAATTTTTGACTTTTTTTGGCCGATTTTGACGCCTTACTATACTATGACGTTTTTTATGACATTTTGAGGTCGAAAAAATTTTTGACTTTTTTTGGCCGAAAAAAACGCCATACTATACTATGACGTTTTTTATGACATCTTGAGGTGGAAAAAAATTTTGACTTTTTTTGGCCGATTTTGACGCCTTACTATACTATGACGTTTTTTATGACATTTTGAGGTCGAAAATTTTTTTGACTTTTTTTGGCCGAAAAAAACGCCATACTATACTATGACGTTTTTTATGACATTTTGAGGTCGAAAAAAATGTTGACTTTTTTTGGCCGAAAAAAACGCCATACTATACTATGACGTTTTTTATGACATTTTGAGGTCGAAAAAAATTTTGACTTTTTTTGGCCGATTTTGACGCCATACTATACTATGAAGTTTTTTATGACATTTTGAGGTGGAAAAAAATTTTGACTTTTTTTGGCCAATTTTGATGCCTTACTATACTATGACGTTTTTTATGACATTTTGAGGTCGAAAAATTTGTTGACTTTTTTTGGCCGAAAAAAACGCCATACTATACTATGACGTTTTTTATGACATTTTGAGGTCGAAAAAAATTTTGACTTTTTTTGGCCGAAAAAAACGCCATACTATACTATGACGTTTTTTATGACATTTTGAGGTCGAAAAGAATTTTGACTTTTTTTGGCCGATTTTGACGCCTTACTATACTATGATGTTTTTTCTGACATTTTGAGGTGGAAAAAAATTTTGACTTTTTTTGGCCGATTTTGACGCCTTACTATACTATGACGTTTTTTATGACATTTTGAGGTCGAAAAAAATTTTGACTTTTTTTGGCCGAAAAAAACGCCATACTATACTATGACGTTTTTATGACATTTTGAGGTCGAAAAAAATTGTGACTTTTTTTGGCCGAAAAAAACGCCATACTATACTATGACGTTTTTTATGACATTTTGAGGTCGAAAAAAATTTTGACTTTTTTTGGCCGAAAAAAACGCCATACTATACTATGACGTTTTTTCTGACATTTTGAGGTGGAAAAAAATTTTGACTTTTTTTGGCCGATTTTGACGCCTTACTATACTATGACGTTTTTTATGACATTTTGAGGTCGAAAAAATTTTTGACTTTTTTTGGCCGAAAAAAACGCCATACTATACTATGACGTTTTTATGACATTTTGAGGTGGAAAAAAATTGTGACTTTTTTTGGCCGAAAAAAACGCCATACTATACTATGACGTTTTTTATGACATTTTGAGGTCGAAAAAAATTTTGACTTTTTTTGGCCGATTTTGACGCCTTACTATACTATGACGTTTTTTATGACATTTTGAGGTCGAAAAAAATTTTGACTTTTTTTGGCCGAAAAAAAACGCCATACTATACTATGACGTTTTTTATGACATCTTGAGGTCGAAAAAAATTTTGACTTTTTTTGGCCGATTTTGACGCCTTACTATACTATGACGTTTTTTATGACATTTTGAGGTCGAAAAGAATTTTGACTTTTTTTGGCCGAAAAAAACGCCATACTATACTATGACGTTTTTTATGACATTTTGAGGTCGAAAAAAATTTTGACTTTTTTTGGCCGATTTTGACGCCTTACTATACTATGACGTTTTTTATGACATTTTGAGGTCGAAAAATTTTTTGACTTTTTTTGGCCGAAAAAAACGCCATACTATACTATGACGTTTTTTATGACATTTTGAGGTCGAAAAAAATTTTGACTTTTTTTGGCCGAAAAAAACGCCATACTATACTATGACGTTTTTTCTGACATTTTGAGGTGGAAAAAAATTTTGACTTTTTTTGGCCGATTTTGACGCCTTACTATACTATGACGTTTTTTATGACATTTTGAGGTCGAAAAAATTTTTGACTTTTTTTGGCCGAAAAAAACGCCATACTATACTATGACGTTTTTATGACATTTTGAGGTGGAAAAAAATTGTGACTTTTTTTGGCCGAAAAAAACGCCATACTATACTATGACGTTTTTTATGACATTTTGAGGTCGAAAAAAATTTTGACTTTTTTTGGCCGATTTTGACGCCTTACTATACTATGACGTTTTTTATGACATTTTGAGGTCGAAAAAATTTTTGACTTTTTTTGGCCGAAAAAAACGCCATACTATACTATGACGTTTTTTATGACATTTTGAGGTCGAAAAAAATTTTGACTTTTTTTGTCCGATTTTGACGCCTTACTATACTATGACGTTTTTTATGACATTTTGAGGTCGAAAAAATTTTTGACTTTTTTTGGCCGAAACAAACGCCATACTATACTATGACGTTTTTTATGACATTTTGAGGTCGAAAAAAATGTTGACTTTTTTGGCCGAAAAAAACGCCATACTATACTATGACGTTTTTTATGACATTTTGAGGTCGAAAAAAATTTTGACTTTTTTTGGCCGATTTTGACGCCATACTATACTATGAAGTTTTTTATGACATTTTGAGGTCGAAAATTTTTTTGACTTTTTTTGGCCGAAAAAAACGCCATACTATACTATGACGTTTTTTATGACATTTTGAGGTCAAAAAAAATTTTGACTTTTTTTGGCCGAAAAAAACGCCATACTATACTATGACGTTTTTTATGACATTTTGAGGTCGAAAAGAATTTTGACTTTTTTTGGCCGATTTTGACGCCTTACTATACTATGACGTTTTTTATGACATTTTGAGGTGGAAAAAAATTTTGACTTTTTTTGGCCGATTTTGACGCCTTACTATACTATGACGTTTTTTATGACATTTTGAGGTCGAAAAAAATTTTGACTTTTTTTGGCCGAAAAAAACGCCATACTATACTATGACGTTTTTTATGACATCTTGAGGTCGAAAAAAATTTTGACTTTTTTTGGCCGATTTTGACGCCTTACTATACTATGACGTTTTTTATGACATTTTGAGGTCGAAAAGAATTTTGACTTTTTTTGGCCGAAAAAAACGCCATACTATACTATGACGTTTTTTATGACATTTTGAGGTCGAAAAAAATTTTGACTTTTTTTGGCCGATTTTGACGCCTTACTATACTATGACGTTTTTTATGACATTTTGAGGTCGAAAAATTTTTTGACTTTTTTTGGCCGAAAAAAACGCCATACTATACTATGACGTTTTTTATGACATTTTGAGGTCGAAAAAAATTTTGACTTTTTTTGGCCGAAAAAAAACGCCATACTATACTATGACGTTTTTTATGACATTTTGAGGTCGAAAAAATTTTTGACTCTTTGCCCGAAAAAAACGCCATACTATACTATGACGTTTTTTATGACATTTTGAGGTCGAAAAGAATTTTGACTTTTTTTGGCCGAAAAAAACGCCATACTATACTATGACGTTTTTTATGACATTTTGAGGTCGAAAAAAATGTTGATTTTTTTTGGCGGAAAAAAACGCCATACTATACTATGACGTTTTTTATGACATTTTGAGGTCGAAAAAATTTTTGACTCTTTGCCCGAAAAAAACGCCATACTATACTATGACGTTTTTTATGACATTTTGAGGTCGAAAAGAATTTTGACTTTTTTTGGCCGAAAAAAACGCCATACTATACTATGACGTTTTTTATGACATTTTGAGATCGAAAAAAATGTTGATTTTTTTTGGCGGAAAAAAACGCCATACTATACTATGACGTTTTTTATGACATTTTGAGGTCGAAAAAAAATTTGACTTTTTTTTGCCGATTTTGACGCCTTACTATACTATGACGTTTTTTATGACATTTTGAGTTCGAAAAAAATTTTGACTTTTTTTGGCCGATTTTGACGCCTTACTATACTATGACGTTTTTTATGACATTTTGAGGTCGAAAAAAATTTTGACTTTTTATGGCCGATTTTGACGCCTTACTATACTATGACGTTTTTTATGACATTTTGAGGTCGAAAAAAATGTTGACTTTTTTTGGCCGAAAAAAACGCCATACTATACTATGACGTTTTTTATGACATTTTGAGGTGGAAAAAAATTTTGACTTTTTTTGGCCGATTTTGACGCCTTACTATACTATGACGTTTTTTATGACATTTTGAGGTCGAAAAAATTTTTGACTTTTTTTGGCCGAAAAAAACGCCATACTATACTATGACGTTTTTTATGACAGTTTGAGGTCGAAAAAATTTTTGACTTTTTTTGGCCGAAAAAAACGCCATACTATACTATGACGTTTTTTATGACATTTTGAGGTCGAAAAAAATTTTGACTTTTTTTGGCCGATTTTGACGCCATACTATACTATGAAGTTTTTTATGACATTTTGAGGTGGAAAAAAATTTTGACTTTTTTTGGCCGATTTTGATGCCTTACTATACTATGACGTTTTTTATGACATTTTGAGGTCGAAAAAAATTTTGACTTTTTTTGGCCAATTTTGAGGCCTTACTATACTATGACGTTTTTTATGACATTTTGAGGTCGAAAAATTTTTTGACTTTTTTTGGCCGAAAAAAACGCCATACTATACTATGACGTTTTTTATGACATTTTGAGGTCGAAAAAAATTTTGAATTTTTTTGGCCGAAAAAAACGCCATACTATACTATGACGTTTTTTATGACATTTTGAGGTCGAAAAAAATTTTGACTTTTTTTTGCCGATTTTGACGCCTTACTATACTATGACGTTTTTTATGACATTTTGAGGTCGAAAAAAATTTTGACTTTTTTTGGCCGAAAAAAACGCCATACTATACTATGACGTTTTTTATGACATTTTGAGGTCGAAAAAATTTTTGACTTTTTTTGGCCGAAAAAAACGCCATACTATACTATGACGTTTTTATGACATTTTGAGGTGGAAAAAAATTGTGACTTTTTTTGGCCGAAAAAAACGCCATACTATACTATGACGTTTTTTATGACATTTTGAGGTCGAAAAAAATTTTGACTTTTTATGGCCGATTTTGACGCCTTACTATACTATGACGTTTTTTATGACATTTTGAGGTCGAAAAAAATTTTGACTTTTTTTGGCCGAAAAAAACGCCATACTATACTATGACGTTTTTTATGACATTTTGAGGTCGAAAAAATTTTTGACTCTTTGCCCGAAAAAAACGCCATACTATACTATGACGTTTTTTATGACATTTTGAGGTCGAAAAGAATTTTGACTTTTTTTGGCCGAAAAAAACGCCATACTATACTATGACGTTTTTTATGACATTTTGAGGTCGAAAAAAATGTTGATTTTTTTTGGCGGAAAAAAACGCCATACTATACTATGACGTTTTTTATGACATTTTGAGGTCGAAAAAAATTTTGACTTTTTTTTGCCGATTTTGACGCCTTACTATACTATGACGTTTTTTATGACATTTTGAGTTCGAAAAAAATTTTGACTTTTTTTGGCCGATTTTGACGCCTTACTATACTATGACGTTTTTTATGACATTTTGAGGTCGAAAAAAATTTTGACTTTTTATGGCCGATTTTGACGCCTTACTATACTATGACGTTTTTTATGACATTTTGAGGTCGAAAAAAATTTTGACTTTTTTTGGCCGAAAAAAACGCCATACTATACTATGACGTTTTTTATGACATTTTGAGGTCGAAAAAAATGTTGACTTTTTTTGGCCGATTTTGACGCCATACTATACTATGACGTTTTTTATGACATTTTGAGGTCGAAAAAAATTTTGACTTTTTTTGGCCGATTTTGACGCCTTACTATACTATGACGTTTTTTATGACATTTTGAGGTCGAAAAAAATTTTGACTTTTTTTGGCCGATTTTGAGGCCTTACTATACTATGACGTTTTTTATGACATTTTGAGGTCGAAAAATTTTTTGACTTTTTTTGGCCGAAAAAAACGCCATACTATACTATGACGTTTTTTATGACATTTTGAGGTCGAAAAAAATTTTGAATTTTTTTGGCCGAAAAAAACGCCATACTATACTATGACGTTTTTTATGACATTTTGAGGTCGAAAAAAATTTTGACTTTTTTTTGCCGATTTTGACGCCTTACTATACTATGACGTTTTTTATGACATTTTGAGGTCGAAAAAATGTTTGACTCTTTGCCCGAAAAAAACGCCATACTATACTATGACGTTTTTTCTGACATTTTGAGGTCGAAAAAAATTTTGACTTTTTTTGGCCGATTTTGACGCCATACTATACTATGAAGTTTTTTATGACATTTTGAGGTCGAAAAAAATTGTGACTTTTTTTGGCCGAAAAAAACGCCATACTATACTATGACGTTTTTTATGACATTTTGAGGTCGAAAAAAATGTTGACTTTTTTTGGCCGAAAAAAACGCCATACTATACTATGACGTTTTTTATGACATTTTGAGGTGGAAAAAAATGTTGACTTTTTTTGGCCGAAAAAAACGCCATACTATACTATGACGTTTTTTATGACATTTTGAGGTCGAAAAGAATTTTGACTTTTTTTGGCCGAAAAAAACGCCATACTATACTATGACGTTTTTTATGACATTTTGAGGTCGAAAAAAATTTTGATTTTTTTTGGCGGAAAAAAACGCCATACTATACTATGACGTTTTTTATGACATTTTGAGGTCGAAAAAAATTTTGACTTTTTTTTGCCGATTTAGACGCCTTACTATACTATGACGTTTTTTATGACATTTTGAGTTCGAAAAAAATTTTGACTTTTTTTGGCCGATTTTGACGCCTTACTATACTATGACGTTTTTTATGACATTTTGAGGTCGAAAAAAATTTTGACTTTTTATGGCCGATTTTGACGCCTTACTATACTATGACGTTTTTTATGACATTTTGAGGTCGAAAAAAATTTTGACTTTTTTTGGCCGAAAAAAACGCCATACTATACTATGACGTTTTTTATGACATTTTGAGGTCGAAAAAAATGTTGACTTTTTTTGGCCGAAAAAAACGCCATACTATACTATGACGTTTTTTATGACATTTTGAGGTCGAAAAAAATTTTGACTTTTTTTGGCCGATTTTGAGGCCTTACTATACTATGACGTTTTTTATGACATTTTGAGGTCGAAAAATTTTTTGACTTTTTTTGGCCGAAAAAAACGCCATACTATACTATGACGTTTTTTATGACATTTTGAGGTCGAAAAAAATTGTGACTTTTTTTGGCGGAAAAAAACGCCATACTATACTATGACGTTTTTTATGACATTTTGAGGTGGAAAAAAATTTTGACTTTTTTTGGCCGAAAAAAACGGCTTACTATACTATGACGTTTTTTATGACATTTTGAGGTCGAAAAAATTTTTGACTTTTTTTGGCGGAAAAAAAACGCCATACTATACTATGACGTTTTTTATGACATTTTGAGGTGGAAAAAAATTTTGACTTTTTTTGGCCGATTTTGACGCCTTACTATACTATGACGTTTTTTATGACATTTTGAGGTGGAAAAAATTTTTGACTTTTTTTGGCCGAAAAAAACGCCATACTATAATATGACGTTTTTATGACATTTTGAGGTCGAAAAAAATTGTGACTTTTTTTGGCCGAAAAAAACGCCATACTATACTATGACGTTTTTATGACATTTTGAGGTCGAAAAAAATTGTGACTTTTTTTGGCGGAAAAAAACGCCATACTATACTATGACGTTTTTTATGACATTTTGAGGTCGAAAAAAATTTTGACTTTTTTTGGCCGATTTTGACGCCATACTATACTATGACGTTTTTTATGACATTTTGAGGTCGAAAAAAATTTTGACTTTTTTTGGCGGAAAAAAACGCCATACTATACTATGACGTTTTTTATGACATTTTGAGGTCGAAAAAAATTTTGACTTTTTTTTGCCGATTTTGACGCCTTACTATACTATGACGTTTTTTATGACATTTTGAGGTCGAAAAAAATGTTGACTTTTTTTGGCCGAAAAAAACGCCATACTATACTATGACGTTTTTTATGACATTTTGAGGTCGAAAAAAATTTTGACTTTTTTTGGCCGAAAAAAACGCCATACTATACTATGACGTTTTTTATGACATTTTGAGGTGGAAAAAAATTTTGACTTTTTTTGCTCGAAAAAAACGCCATACTATACTATGATGTTTTTTATGACATTTTGAGGTCGAAAAGAATTTTGACTTTTTTTGGCCGATTTTGACGCCATACTATACTATGACGTTTTTTATGACATTTTGAGGTCGAAAAAAATTGTGACTTTTTTTGGCCGAAAAAAACGCCATACTATACTATGACGTTTTTTATGACATTTTGAGGTCGAAAAAATTGTGACTTTTTTTGGCGGAAAAAAACGCCATACTATACTATGACGTTTTTTATGACATTTTGAGGTCGAAAAAAATTTTGACTTTTTTTGGCCGAAAAAATCGCCATACTATACTATGACGTTTTTTATGACATTTTGAGGTCGAAAAAAATTTTGACTTTTTTTGGCCGATTTTGACGCCATACTATACTATGAAGTTTTTTATGACATTTTGAGGTGGAAAAAAATTTTGACTTTTTTTGGCCGATTTTGATGCCTTACTATACTATGACGTTTTTTATGACATTTTGAGGTCGAAAAAATTTTGACTTTCTTTGGCCGAAAAAAACGCCATACTATACTATGACGTTTTTCTGACATTTTGAGGTCGAAAAAAATTTTGACTTTTTTTGGCCGATTTTGACGCCTTACTATGCTATGACGTTTTTTATGACATTTTGAGGTCGAAAAAATTTTTGACTTTTTTTGGCCGAAAAAAACGCCATACTATACTATGACGTTTTTTATGACATTTTGAGGTCGAAAAAAATGTTGACTTTTTTTGGCCGAAAAAAACGCCATACTATACTATGACGTTTTTTATGACATTTTGAGGTGGAAAAAAATGTTGACTTTTTTTGGCCGAAAAAAACGCCATACTATACTATGACGTTTTTTATGACATTTTGAGGTCGAAAAAAATTTTGACTTTTTTTGGCCGAAAAAAACGCCATACTATACTATGACGTTTTTTATGACATTTTGAGGTCGAAAAAAATTTTGACTTTTTTTGGCCGATTTTGACGCCTTACTATACTATGACGTTTTTTATGACATTTTGAGGTCGAAAAAAATTTTGACTTTTTTTGGCGGAAAAAAACGCCATACTATACTATGACGTTTTTTATGACATTTTGAGGTCGAAAAAAATTTTGACTTTTTTTGGCCGAAAAAAACGCCATACTATACTATGACGTTTTTTATGACATTTTGAGGTCGAAAAATTTTTTGACTTTTTTTGGCCGAAAAAAACGCCATACTATACTATGACGTTTTTTATGACATTTTGAGGTCGAAAAAATTTTTGACTTTTTTTGGCCGAAAAAAACGCCATACTATACTATGACGTTTTTTATGACATTTTGAGGTCGAAAAAAATTTTGACTTTTTTTGGCCGAAAAAAACGCCATACTATACTATGACGTTTTTTATGACATTTTGAGGTCGAAAAAAATTTTGACTTTTTTTGGCCGAAAAAAACGCCATACTATACTATGACGTTTTTTATGACATTTTGAGGTCGAAAAAAATTTTGACTTTTTTTGGCCGAAAAAAACGCCATACTATACTATGACGTTTTTATGACATTTTGAGGTCGAAAAATTTTTTGACTTTTTTTGGCCGAAAAAAACGCCATACTATACTATGACGTTTTTTATGACATTTTGAGGTCGAAAAAAATTTTGACTTTTTTTGGCCGATTTTGACGCCTTACTATACTATGACGTTTTTTATGACATTTTGAGGTCGAAAAAAATTTTGACTTTTTTTGGCCGATTTTGAGGCCTTACTATACTATGACGTTTTTTATGACATTTTGAGGTCGAAAAATTTTTTGACTTTTTTTGGCCGAAAAAAACGCCATACTATACTATGACGTTTTTTATGACATTTTGAGGTCGAAAAAAATTGTGACTTTTTTTGGCGGAAAAAAACGCCATACTATACTATGACGTTTTTTATGACATTTTGAGGTCGAAAAAAATTTTGACTTTTTTTGGCCGAAAAAAACGGCTTACTATACTATGACGTTTTTTATGACATTTTGAGGTCGAAAAGAATTTTGACTTTTTTTGGCCGATTTTGACGCCATACTATACTATGACGTTTTTTATGACATTTTGAGGCGGAAAAATTTTTTGACTTTTTTTGGCCGAAAAAAACGCCATACTATACTATGACGTTTTTATGACATTTTGAGGTCGAAAAAAATTGTGACTTTTTTTGGCCGAAAAAAACGCCATACTATACTATGACGTTTTTATGACATTTTGAGGTCGAAAAAAATTGTGACTTTTTTTGGCGGAAAAAAAACGCCATACTATACTATGACGTTTTTTATGACATTTTGAGGTCGAAAAAAATTTTGACTTTTTTTGGCCGATTTTGACGCCATACTATACTATGACGTTTTTTATGACATTTTGAGGTCGAAAAAAATTTTGACTTTTTTTGGCGGAAAAAAACGCCATACTATACTATGACGTTTTTTATGACATTTTGAGGTCGAAAAAAATTTTGACTTTTTTTTGCCGATTTTGACGCCTTACTATACTATGACGTTTTTTATGACATTTTGAGGTCGAAAAGAATTTTGACTTTTTTTGGCCGATTTTGACACCTTACTATACTATGACGTTTTTTATGACATTTTGAGGTCGAAAAAAATTGTGACTTTTTTTGGCCGATTTTGACGCCATACTATACTATGACGTTTTTTATGACATTTTGAGGTCGAAAAAAATTTTGACTTTTTTTGGCTGAAAAAAACGCCATACTTTACTATGACGTTTTTTATGACATTTTGAGGTCGAAAAAATGTTTGACTTTTTTTGGCCGAAAAAAACGCCATACTATACTATGACGTTTTTATGACATTTTGAGGTCGAAAAAAATTTTGACTTTTTTTGGCCGAAAAAAACGCCATACTATACTATGACGTTTTTTATGACATTTTGAGGTCGAAAAAATTTTTGACTTTTTGCCCGAAAAAAACGCCATACTATACTATGACGTTTTTTATGACATTTTGAGGTCGAAAAGAATTTTGACTTTTTTTGGCCGATTTTGACGCCTTACTATACTATGACGTTTTTTATGACATTTTGAGGTGGAAAAAAATTTTGACTTTTTTTGGCCGAAAAAAACGCCATACTATACTATGACGTTTTTTATGACATTTTTAGGTGGAAAAAAATTTTGACTTTTTTTGGCCGATTTTGACGCCTTACTATACTATGACGTTTTTTATGACATTTTGAGGTGGAAAAAAATTTTGACTTTTTTTTGGCCGATTTTGACGCCTTACTATACTATGACGTTTTTTATGACATTTTGAGGTGGAAAAAATGTTTGACTTTTTTTGGCCGAAAAAATCGCCATACTATACTATGACGTTTTTTATGACATTTTGAGGTCGAAAAAAATTTTGACTTTTTTTGGCCGATTTTGACGCCTTACTATACTATGACGTTTTTTATGACATTTTGAGGTCGAAAAATTTTTTGACTTTTTTTGGCCGATTTTGACGCCTTACTATACTATGACGTTTTTTATGACATTTTGAGGTGGAAAAAAATTTTGACTTTTTTTGGCCGATTTTGACGCCTTACTATACTATGACGTTTTTTATGACATTTTGAGGTGGAAAAAAATTTTGACTTTTTTTTGGCCGATTTTGACGCCTTACTATACTATGACGTTTTTTATGACATTTTGAGGTGGAAAAAATGTTTGACTTTTTTTGGCCGAAAAAAACGCCATACTATACTATGACGTTTTTTATGACATTTTGAGGTCGAAAAAAATTTTGACTTTTTTTGGCCGATTTTGACGCCTTACTATACTATGACGTTTTTTATGACATTTTGAGGTCGAAAAAAATTTTGACTTTTTTTGGCCGATTTTGACGCCTTACTATACTATGACGTTTTTTATGACATTTTGAGGTCGAAAAAAATTTTGACTTTTTTTGGCCGAAAAAAACGCCATACTATACTATGACGTTTTTTATGACATTTTGAGGTCGAAAAATTTTTTGACTTTTTTTGGCCGAAAAAAACGCCATACTATACTATGACGTTTTTTATGACATTTTGAGGTCGAAAAATTTTTTGACTTTTTTTGGCTGAAAAAAACGCCATACTATACTATGACGTTTTTTATGACATTTTGAGGTGGAAAAAAATTTTGACTTTTTTTGGCCGAAAAAAACGCCATACTATACTATGATGTTTTTTATGACATTTTGAGGTCGAAAAAAATTTTGACTTTTTTTGGCTGAAAAAAACGCCATACTATACTATGACGTTTTTTATGACATTTTGAGGTCGAAAAAAATTGTGACTTTTTTGGCCGATTTTGACGCCTTACTATACTATGACGTTTTTTATGACATTTTGAGGTGGAAAAAAATTTTGACTTTTTTTGGCGGAAAAAAACGCCATACTATACTATGACGTTTTTTATGACATTTTGAGGTGGAAAAAATGTTTGACTTTTTTTGGCGGAAAAAAACGCCATACTATACTATGACGTTTTTTATGACATTTTGAGGTCGAAAAAAATTTTGACTTTTTTTGGCCGATTTTGACGCCTTACTATACTATGACGTTTTTTATGACATTTTGAGGTTGAAAAAAATTTTGACTTTTTTTGGCCGATTTTGACGCCTTACTATACTATGACGTTTTTTATGACATTTTGAGGTCGAAAAAAATTTTGACTTTTTTTGGCGGAAAAAAACGCCATACTATACTATGACGTTTTTTATGACATTTTGAGGTGGAAAAAAATAGTGACTTTTTTTTGGCCGATTTTGACGCCTTACTATACTATGACGTTTTTTATGACATTTTGAGGTGGAAAAAATGTTTGACTTTTTTTGGCCGAAAAAAACGCCATACTATACTATGACGTTTTTTATGACATTTTGAGGTGGAAAAAAATTTTGACTTTTTTTGGCCGATTTTGACGCCTTACTATACTATGACGTTTTTTATGACATTTTGAGGTCGAAAAAAATGTTGACTTTTTTTGGCCGATTTTGACGCCTTACTATACTATGACGTTTTTTATGACATTTTGAGGTCGAAAAAAATTTTGACTTTTTTTGGCCGAAAAAAACGCCATACTATACTATGACGTTTTTTATGACATTTTGAGGTCGAAAAATTTTTTGACTTTTTTTGGCCGAAAAAAACGCCATACTATACTATGACGTTTTTTATGACATTTTGAGGTCGAAAAATTTTTTGACTTTTTTTGGCTGAAAAAAACGCCATACTATACTATGACGTTTTTTATGACATTTTGAGGTCGAAAAAAATTTTGACTTTTTTTGGCCGAAAAAAACGCCATACTATACTATGACGTTTTTTATGACATTTTGAGGTCGAAAAAAATTTTGACTTTTTTTGGCTGAAAAAAACGCCATACTATACTATGACGTTTTTTATGACATTTTGAGGTCGAAAAAAATTTTGACTTCTTTTGGCCGATTTTGACGCCTTACTATACTATGACGTTTTTTATGACATTTTGAGGTGGAAAAAAATTTTGACTTTTTTTGGCCGATTTTGAGGCCTTACTATACTATGACGTTTTTTATGACATTTTGAGGTCGAAAAATTTTTTGACTTTTTTTGGCCGAAAAAAACGCCATACTATACTATGACGTTTTTTATGACATTTTGAGGTCGAAAAAAATTTTGACTTTTTTTGGCCGAAAAAAACGCCATACTATACTATGACGTTTTTTATGACATTTTGAGGTCGAAAAAAATTTTGACTTTTTTTGGCCGAAAAAAACGCCATACTATACTATGACGTTTTTTATGACATTTTGAGGTCGAAAAAAATTTTGACTTTTTTTGGCGGAAAAAAACGCCATACTATACTATGACGTTTTTTATGACATTTTGAGGTGGAAAAAATTTTTGACTTTTTTTGGCTGATTTTGACGCCTTACTATACTATGACGTTTTTTGACATTTTGAGGTCGAAAAAAATTTTGACTTTTTTTGCCCGAAAAAAAACGCCATACTATACTATGACGTTTTTTATGACATTTTGAGGTCGAAAAAAATTTTGACTTTTTTTGGCTGAAAAAAACGCCATACTATACTATGACGTTTTTTATGACATTTTGAGGTCGAAAAAAATTTTGACTTCTTTTGGCCGATTTTGACGCCTTACTATACTATGACGTTTTTTATGACATTTTGAGGTGGAAAAAAATTTTGACTTTTTTTGGCCGATTTTGAGGCCTTACTATACTATGACGTTTTTTATGACATTTTGAGGTCGAAAAATTTTTTGACTTTTTTTGGCCGAAAAAAACGCCATACTATACTATGACGTTTTTTTATGACATTTTGAGGTCGAAAAAAATTTTGACTTTTTTTGGCCGAAAAAAACGCCATACTATACTATGACGTTTTTTATGACATTTTGAGGTCGAAAAAAATTTTGACTTTTTTTGGCCGAAAAAAACGCCATACTATACTATGACGTTTTTTATGACATTTTGAGGTCGAAAAAATTTTTGACTTTTTGCCCGAAAAAAACGCCATACTATACTATGACGTTTTTTATGACATTTTGAGGTCGAAAAGAATTTTGACTTTTTTTGGCCGATTTTGACGCCTTACTATACTATGACGTTTTTTATGACATTTTGAGGTGGAAAAAAATTTTGACTTTTTTTGGCCGAAAAAAACGCCATACTATACTATGACGTTTTTTATGACATTTTGAGGTGGAAAAAAATTTTGACTTTTTTTGGCCGATTTTGACGCCTTACTATACTATGACGTTTTTTATGACATTTTGAGGTGGAAAAAAATTTTGACTTTTTTTTGGCCGATTTTGACGCCTTACTATACTATGACGTTTTTTATGACATTTTGAGGTGGAAAAAATGTTTGACTTTTTTTGGCCGAAAAAAACGCCATACTATACTATGACGTTTTTTATGACATTTTGAGGTCGAAAAAAATTTTGACTTTTTTTGGCCGATTTTGACGCCTTACTATACTATGACGTTTTTTATGACATTTTGAGGTCGAAAAATTTTTTGACTTTTTTTGGCCGATTTTGACGCCTTACTATACTATGACGTTTTTTATGACATTTTGAGGTGGAAAAAAATTTTGACTTTTTTTGGCCGATTTTGACGCCTTACTATACTATGACGTTTTTTATGACATTTTGAGGTGGAAAAAAATTTTGACTTTTTTTTGGCCGATTTTGACGCCTTACTATACTATGACGTTTTTTATGACATTTTGAGGTGGAAAAAATGTTTGACTTTTTTTGGCCGAAAAAAACGCCATACTATACTATGACGTTTTTTATGACATTTTGAGGTCGAAAAAAATTTTGACTTTTTTTGGCCGATTTTGACGCCTTACTATACTATGACGTTTTTTATGACATTTTGAGGTCGAAAAAAATTTTGACTTTTTTTGGCCGATTTTGACGCCTTACTATACTATGACGTTTTTTATGACATTTTGAGGTCGAAAAAAATTTTGACTTTTTTTGGCCGAAAAAAACGCCATACTATACTATGACGTTTTTTATGACATTTTGAGGTGGAAAAAAATAGTGACTTTTTTTGGTCGAAAAAAACGCCATACTATACTATGACGTTTTTTATGACATTTTGAGGTCGAAAAAATTTTTGACTTTTTTTGGCCGAAAAAAACGCCATACTATACTATGACGTTTTTTATGACATTTTGAGGTCGAAAAAAATTTTGACTTTTTTTGGCCGAAAAAAACGCCATACTATACTATGACGTTTTTTATGACATTTTGAGGTCGAAAAAAATTTTGACTTTTTTTTGCCGATTTTGACGCCTTACTATACTATGACGTTTTTTATGACATTTTGAGGTCGAAAAAAATGTTGACTTTTTTTTGGCCGAAAAAAACGCCATACTATACTATGACGTTTTTTATGACATTTTGAGGTCGAAAAAAATTTTGACTTTTTTTGGCCGAAAAAAACGCCATACTATACTATGACGTTTTTTATGACATTTTGAGGTCGAAAAAAATTTTGACTTCTTTTGGCCGATTTTGACGCCTTACTATACTATGACGTTTTTTATGACATTTTGAGGTGGAAAAAAATTTTGACTTTTTTTGGCCGATTTTGAGGCCTTACTATACTATGACGTTTTTTATGACATTTTGAGGTCGAAAAATTTTTTGACTTTTTTTGGCCGAAAAAAACGCCATACTATACTATGACGTTTTTTATGACATTTTGAGGTCGAAAAAAATTTTGACTTTTTTTTGCCGAAAAAAACGCCATACTATACTATGACGTTTTTTATGACATTTTGAGGTCGAAAAATTTTTTGACTTTTTGCCCGAAAAAAACGCCATACTATACTATGACGTTTTTTATGACATTTTGAGGTGGAAAAAAATTTTGACTTTTTTTGGCCGATTTTGACGCCTTACTATACTATGACGTTTTTTATGACATTTTGAGGTCGAAAAAAATGTTGACTTTTTTTGGCGGAAAAAAACGCCATACTATACTATGACGTTTTTATGACATTTTGAGGTGGAAAAAAATTTTGACTTTTTTTGGCCGAAAAAAACGCCATACTATACTATGACGTTTTTTATGACATTTTGAGGTCGAAAAAAATTTTGACTTTTTTTGGCCGAAAAAAACGGCATACTATACTATGACGTTTTTTATGACATTTTGAGGTCGAAAAAAATTTTGACTTTTTTTGGCCGATTTTGACGCCTTACTATACTATGACGTTTTTTATGACATTTTGAGGTCGAAAAAAATTTTGACTTTTTTTGGCCGATTTTGACGCCTTACTATACTATGACGTTTTTTATGACATTTTGAGGTCGAAAAAAATTTTGACTTTTTTTGGCTGAAAAAAACGCCATACTATAATATGACGTTTTTTATGACATTTTGAGGTGGAAAAAAATTTTGACTTTTTTTGGCCGATTTTGACGCCTTACTATACTATGACGTTTTTTATGACATTTTGAGGTCGAAAAAAATGTTGACTTTTTTTGGCGGAAAAAAACGCCATACTATACTATGATGTTTTTATGACATTTTGAGGTGGAAAAAAATTTTGACTTTTTTTGGCCGAAAAAAACGCCATACTATACTATGACGTTTTTTATGACATTTTGAGGTCGAAAAAAATTTTGACTTTTTTTGGCCGATTTTGACGCCTTACTATACTATGACGTTTTTTATGACATTTTGAAGTCGAAAAAAATTTTGACTTTTTTTGGCCGAAAAAAACGCCATACTATACTATGACGTTTTTATGACATTTTGAGGTCGAAAAAAATGTTGACTTTTTTTGGCCGAAAAAAACGCCATACTATACTATGATGTTTTTTATGACATTTTGAGGTCGAAAAAAATTTTGACTTTTTTTGGCCGATTTTGACGCCATACTATACTATGAAGTTTTTTATGACATTTTGAGGTGGAAAAAAATTTTGACTTTTTTTGGCCGATTTTGATGCCTTACTATACTATGACGTTTTTTATGACATTTTGAGGTCGAAAAATTTGTTGACTTTTTTTGGCCGAAAAAAATGCCATACTATACTATGACGTTTTTTATGACATTTTGAGGTCGAAAAGAATTTTGACTTTTTTTGGCCGATTTTGACGCCTTACTATACTATGACGTTTTTTATGACATTTTGAGGTCGAAAAAAATTTTGACTTTTTTTGGCGGAAAAAAACGCCATACTATACTATGACGTTTTTTATGACATTTTGAGGTGGAAAAAAATTTTGACTTTTTTTGGCGGAAAAAAACGCCATACTGTACTATGACGTTTTTTATGACATTTTGAGGTGGAAAAAAATTTTGACTTTTTTTGGCCGAAAAAAACGCCATACTATACTATGACGTTTTTTATGACATTTTGAGGTCGAAAAAAATTTTGACTTTTTTTGGCCGAAAAAAACGCCATACTATACTATGATGTTTTTTATGACATTTTGAGGTCGAAAAAATTTTGACTTTTTTTGGCTGATTTTGACGCCTTACTATACTATGACGTTTTTTGACATTTTGAGGTCGAAAAAAATTTTGACTTTTTTTGCCCGAAAAAAAACGCCATACTATACTATGACGTTTTTTATGACATTTTGAGGTCGAAAAAAATTTTGACTTTTTTTGGCCGAAAAAAACACCATACTATACTATGACGTTTTTTATGACATTTTAAGGTCGAAAAAAATTTTGACTTTTTTTGGCTGAAAAAAACGCCATACTATACTATGACGTTTTTTATGACATTTTGAGGTCGAAAAAAATTTTGACTTCTTTTGGCCGATTTTGACGCCTTACTATACTATGACGTTTTTTATGACATTTTGAGGTGGAAAAAAATTTTGACTTTTTTTGGCCGATTTTGAGGCCTTACTATACTATGACGTTTTTTATGACATTTTGAGGTCGAAAAATTTTTTGACTTTTTTTGGCCGAAAAAAACGCCATACTATACTATAACGTTTTTTATGACATTTTGAGGTCGAAAAAAATTTTGACTTTTTTTGGCCGAAAAAAACGCCATACTATACTATGACGTTTTTTATGACATTTTGAGGTCGAAAAAAATTTTGACTTTTTTTGGCCGAAAAAAACGCCATACTATACTATGACGTTTTTTATGACATTTTGAGGTGGAAAAAATTTTTGACTTTTTTTGGCCGATTTTGACGCCTTACTATACTATGACGTTTTTTATGACATTTTGCGGTGGAAAAATTTTTTGACTTTTTTTGGCCGATTTTGACGCCTTACTATACTATGACGTTTTTTATGACATTTTGAGGTGGAAAAAAATTTTGACTTTTTTTGGCCGATTTTGACGCCTTACTATACTATAACGTTTTTTATGACATTTTGAGGTGGAAAAAATGTTTGACTTTTTTTGGCCGAAAAAAACGCCATACTATACTATGACGTTTTTTATGACATTTTGAGGTGGAAAAAATGTTTGACTTTTTTTGGCCGAAAAAAACGCCATACTATACTATGACGTTTTTTATGACATTTTGAGGTCGAAAAAAATTTTGACTTTTTTTGGCCGATTTTGACGCCATACTATACTATGACGTTTTTTATGACATTTTGAGGTCGAAAAAAATTTTGACTTTTTTTGGCCGATTTTGACGCCTTACTATACTATGACGTTTTTTATGACATTTTGAGGTCGAAAAAAATTTTGACTTTTTTTGGCGGAAAAAAACGCCATACTATACTATGACGTTTTTTATGACATTTTGAGGTCGAAAAAAATTGTGACTTTTTTGGCCGATTTTGACGCCTTACTATACTATGACGTTTTTTATGACATTTTGAGGTGGAAAAAAATTTTGACTTTTTTTGGCGGAAAAAAACGCCATACTATACTATGACGTTTTTTATGACATTTTGAGGTGGAAAAAAATTTTGACTTTTTTTGGCCGATTTTGACGCCTTACTATACTATGACGTTTTTTATGACATTTTGAGGTCGAAAAAAATTTTGACTTTTTTTGGCCGAAAAAAACGCCATACTATACTATGACGTTTTTTATGACATTTTGAGGTCGAAAAAAATTTTGACTTTTTTTGGCGGAAAAAAACGCCATACTATACTATGACGTTTTTTATGACATTTTGAGGTCGAAAAAAATTGTGACTTTTTTGGCCGATTTTGACGCCTTACTATACTATGACGTTTTTTATGACATTTTGAGGTGGAAAAAAATTTTGACTTTTTTTGGCGGAAAAAAACGCCATACTATACTATGACGTTTTTTATGACATTTTGAGGTGGAAAAAATGTTTGACTTTTTTTGGCGGAAAAAAACGCCATACTATACTATGACGTTTTTTATGACATTTTGAGGTCGAAAAAAATTTTGACTTTTTTTGGCCGATTTTGACGCCTTACTATACTATGACGTTTTTTATGACATTTTGAGGTTGAAAAAATTTTTGACTTTTTTTGGCCGATTTTGACGCCTTACTATACTATGACGTTTTTTATGACATTTTGAGGTCGAAAAAAATTTTGACTTTTTTTGGCGGAAAAAAACGCCATACTATACTATGACGTTTTTTATGACATTTTGAGGTGGAAAAAAATAGTGACTTTTTTTGGTCGAAAAAAACGCCATACTATACTATGACGTTTTTTATGACATTTTGAGGTCGAAAAAATTTTTGACTTTTTTTGGCCGAAAAAAACGCCATACTATACTATGACGTTTTTTATGACATTTTGAGGTCGAAAAAAATTTTGACTTTTTTTGGCCGAAAAAAACGCCATACTATACTATGACGTTTTTTATGACATTTTGAGGTCGAAAAAAATTTTGACTTTTTTTTGCCGATTTTGACGCCTTACTATACTATGACGTTTTTTATGACATTTTGAGGTCGAAAAAAATGTTGACTTTTTTTGGCCGAAAAAAACGCCATACTATACTATGACGTTTTTTATGACATTTTGAGGTCGAAAAAAATTTTGACTTTTTTTGGCCGAAAAAAACGCCATACTATACTATGACGTTTTTTATGACATTTTGAGGTCGAAAAAAATTTTGACTTCTTTTGGCCGATTTTGACGCCTTACTATACTATGACGTTTTTTATGACATTTTGAGGTGGAAAAAAATTTTGACTTTTTTTGGCCGATTTTGAGGCCTTACTATACTATGACGTTTTTTATGACATTTTGAGGTCGAAAAATTTTTTGACTTTTTTTGGCCGAAAAAAACGCCATACTATACTATGACGTTTTTTATGACATTTTGAGGTCGAAAAAAATTTTGACTTTTTTTTGCCGAAAAAAACGCCATACTATACTATGACGTTTTTTATGACATTTTGAGGTCGAAAAATTTTTTGACTTTTTGCCCGAAAAAAACGCCATACTATACTATGACGTTTTTTATGACATTTTGAGGTGGAAAAAAATTTTGACTTTTTTTGGCCGATTTTGACGCCTTACTATACTATGACGTTTTTTATGACATTTTGAGGTCGAAAAAAATGTTGACTTTTTTTGGCGGAAAAAAACGCCATACTATACTATGACGTTTTTATGACATTTTGAGGTGGAAAAAAATTTTGACTTTTTTTGGCCGAAAAAAACGCCATACTATACTATGACGTTTTTTATGACATTTTGAGGTCGAAAAAAATTTTGACTTTTTTTTGCCGATTTTGACGCCTTACTATACTATGACGTTTTTTATGACATTTTGAGGTCGAAAAAAATGTTGACTTTTTTTGGCCGAAAAAAACGCCATACTATACTATGACGTTTTTTATGACATTTTGAGGTCGAAAAAAATTTTGACTTTTTTTGGCCGAAAAAAACGCCATACTATACTATGACGTTTTTTATGACATTTTGAGGTCGAAAAAAATTTTGACTTTTTTTGGCGGTAAAAAACGCCATACTATACTATGACGTTTTTTATGACATTTTGAGGTCGAAAAAAATTTTGACTTTTTTTGGCCGATTTTGACGCCTTACTATACTATGACGTTTTTTATGACATTTTGAGGTCGAAAAAAATTTTGACTTTTTTTGGCCGATTTTGACGCCTTACTATACTATGACGTTTTTTATGACATTTTGAGGTCGAAAAAAATTTTGACTTTTTTTGGCCGAAAAAAACGCCATACTATACTATGACGTTTTTTATGACATTTTGAGGTCGAAAAAAATTTTGACTTTTTTTGGCCGATTTTGACGCCTTACTATACTATGACGTTTTTTATGACATTTTGAGGTCGAAAAAAATTTTGACTTTTTATGGTCGATTTTGACGCCTTACTATACTATGACGTTTTTTATGACATTTTGAGGTCGAAAAAAATTTTGACTTTTTTTGGCCGAAAAAAACGCCTTACTATACTATGACGTTTTTTATGACATTTTGAGGTCGAAAAAAATTTTGACTTTTTTTGGCCGATTTTGACGCCTTACTATACTATGACGTTTTTTATGACATTTTGACGTCGAAATAAATTTTGACTTTTTTTGGCCGAAAAAAACGCCATACTATACTATGACGTTTTTATGACATTTTGAGGTCGAAAAAATTTTTGACTTTTTTTTGCCGAAAAAAACGCCATACTATACTATGACGTTTTTTATGACATTTTGAGGTCGAAAAAAATTTTGACTTTTTTTGGCCGATTTTGACGCCATACTATACTATGAAGTTTTTTATGACATTTTGAGGTGGAAAAAAATTTTGACTTTTTTTGGCCAATTTTGATGCCTTACTATACTATGACGTTTTTTATGACATTTTGAGGTCGAAAAATTTGTTGACTTTTTTTGGCTGAAAAAAACGCCATACTATACTATGACGTTTTTTATGACATTTTGAGGTCGAAAAAAATTTTGACTTTTTTTGGCCGAAAAAAACGCCATACTATACTATGACGTTTTTTATGACATTTTGAGGTCGAAAAGAATTTTGACTTTTTTTGGCCGATTTTGACGCCTTACTATACTATGACGTTTTTTCTGACATTTTGAGGTGGAAAAAAATTTTGACTTTTTTTGGCCGATTTTGACGCCTTACTATACTATGACGTTTTTTATGACATCTTGAGGTCGAAAAAAATTTTGACTTTTTTTGGCCGATTTTGACGCCTTACTATACTATGACGTTTTTTATGACATTTTGAGGTCGAAAAAATTTTTGACTTTTTTTGGCCGAAAAAAACGCCATACTATACTATGACGTTTTTTATGACATTTTGAGGTGGAAAAAAATGTTGACTTTTTTTGGCCGAAAAAAACGCCATACTATACTATGACGTTTTTTATGACATTTTGAGGTCGAAAAAAATTGTGACTTTTTTTGGCCGAAAAAAACGCCTTACTATACTATGACGTTTTTTATGACATTTTGAGGTCGAAAAAAATTTTGACTTTTTTTGGCCGAAAAAAACGCCATACTATACTATGACGTTTTTTATGACATTTTGAGGTGGAAAAAAATTTTGACTTTTTTTGGCCGATTTTGACGCCTTACTATACTATGACGTTTTTTATGACATTTTGAGGTCGAAAAAAATTTTGACTTTTTTTGGCCGATTTTGACGCCTTACTATACTATGACGTTTTTTATGACATTTTGAGGTCGAAAAAAATTTTGACTTTTTTTGGCCGAAAAAAACGCCATACTATACTATGACGTTTTTTATGACATTTTGAGGTCGAAAAAAATTTTGACTTTTTTTGGCCGATTTTGACGCCTTACTATACTATGACGTTTTTTATGACATTTTGAGGTCGAAAAAATTTTTGACTTTTTTTGGCCGAAAAAAACGCCATACTATACTATGACGTTTTTTATGACATTTTGAGGTCGAAAAAAATGTTGACTTTTTTTGGCCGAAAAAAACGCCATACTATACTATGACGTTTTTTATGACATTTTGAGGTCGAAAAAAATTGTGACTTTTTTTGGCCGAAAAAAACGCCATACTATACTATGACGTTTTTTATGACATTTTGAGGTCGAAAAAAATTTTGACTTTTTTTGGCCGATTTTGACGCCTTACTATACTATGACGTTTTTTATGACATTTTGAGGTCGAAAAAAATTTTGACTGTTTTTGGCCGAAAAAAACGCCATACTATACTATGACGTTTTTTATGACATTTCAGGTCGAAAAAATTTTTGACTCTTTGCCCGAAAAAAACGCCATACTATACTATGACGTTTTTTATGACATTTTGAGGTCGAAAAGAATTTTGACGTTTTTTGGCCGAAAAAAACGCCATACTATACTATGACGTTTTTTATGACATTTTGAGGTCGAAAAAATTTTTGACTTTTTTTGGCCGATTTTGACGCCTTACTATACTATGACGTTTTTTATGACATTTTGAAGTCGAAAAAAATTTTGACTTTTTTTGGCCGAAAAAAACGCCATACTATACTATGACGTTTTTATGACATTTTGAGGTCGAAAAATTTTTTGACTTTTTTTGGCCGAAAAAAACGCCATACTATACTATGACGTTTTTTATGACATTTTGAGGTCGAAAAAAATGTTGACTTTTTTTTGCCGATTTTGACGCCTTACTATACTATGACGTTTTTTATGACATTTTGAGGTCGAAAAAAATTTTGACTTTTTTTGGCCGATTTTGACGCCTTACTATACTATGACGTTTTTTCTGACATTTTGAGGTGGAAAAAAATTTTGACTTTTTATGGTCGATTTTGACGCCTTACTATACTATGACGTTTTTTATGACATTTTGAGGTCGAAAAAAATTTTGACTTTTTTTGGCCGAAAAAAACGCCTTACTATACTATGACGTTTTTTATGACATTTTGAGGTCGAAAAAAATTTTGACTTTTTTTGGCCGATTTTGACGCCTTACTATACTATGACGTTTTTTATGACATTTTGACGTCGAAATAAATTTTGACTTTTTTTGGCCGAAAAAAACGCCATACTATACTATGACGTTTTTATGACATTTTGAGGTCGAAAAAATTTTTGACTTTTTTTTGCCGAAAAAAACGCCATACTATACTATGACGTTTTTTATGACATTTTGAGGTCGAAAAAAATTTTGACTTTTTTTGGCCGATTTTGACGCCATACTATACTATGAAGTTTTTTATGACATTTTGAGGTGGAAAAAAATTTTGACTTTTTTTGGCCAATTTTGATGCCTTACTATACTATGACGTTTTTTATGACATTTTGAGGTCGAAAAATTTGTTGACTTTTTTTGGCTGAAAAAAACGCCATACTATACTATGACGTTTTTTATGACATTTTGAGGTCGAAAAAAATTTTGACTTTTTTTGGCCGAAAAAAACGCCATACTATACTATGACGTTTTTTATGACATTTTGAGGTCGAAAAGAATTTTGACTTTTTTTGGCCGATTTTGACGCCTTACTATACTATGACGTTTTTTCTGACATTTTGAGGTGGAAAAAAATTTTGACTTTTTTTGGCCGATTTTGACGCCTTACTATACTATGACGTTTTTTATGACATCTTGAGGTCGAAAAAAATTTTGACTTTTTTTGGCCGATTTTGACGCCTTACTATACTATGACGTTTTTTATGACATTTTGAGGTCGAAAAAATTTTTGACTTTTTTTGGCCGAAAAAAACGCCATACTATACTATGACGTTTTTTATGACATTTTGAGGTGGAAAAAAATGTTGACTTTTTTTGGCCGAAAAAAACGCCATACTATACTATGACGTTTTTTATGACATTTTGAGGTCGAAAAAAATTTTGACTTTTTTTGGCCGAAAAAAACGCCATACTATACTATGACGTTTTTTATGACATTTTGAGGTGGAAAAAAATTTTGACTTTTTTTGGCCGAAAAAAACGCCATACTATACTATGACGTTTTTTATGACATTTTGAGGTCGAAAAAATTTTTGACTTTTTGCTCGAAAAAAACGCCATACTATACTATGATGTTTTTTATGACATTTTGAGGTCGAAAAGAATTTTGACTTTTTTTGGCCGATTTTGACACCTTACTATACTATGACGTTTTTTATGACATTTTGAGGTCGAAAAAAATTGTGACTTTTTTTGGCCGATTTTGACGCCATACTATACTATGACGTTTTTTATGACATTTTGAGGTCGAAAAAAATTTTGACTTTTTTTGGCCGAAAAAAACGCCATACTATACTATGACGTTTTTATGACATTTTGAGGTGGAAAAAAATTTTGACTTTTTTTGGCCGAAAAAATCGCCATACTATACTATGACGTTTTTTATGACATTTTGAGGTGGAAAAAAATTTTGACTTTTTTTGGCCGATTTTGACGCCATACTATACTATGAAGTTTTTTATGACATTTTGAGGTGGAAAAAAATTTTGACTTTTTTTGGCCGATTTTGATGCCTTACTATACTATGACGTTTTTTATGACATTTTGAGGTCGAAAAAAATTTTGACTTTTTTTGGCCGAAAAAAACGCCATACTATACTATGACGTTTTTATGACATTTTGAGGTCGAAAAAAATTTTGACTTTTTTTGGCCGATTTTGACGCCTTACTATACTATGACGTTTTTTATGACATTTTGAGGTCGAAAAAATTTTTGACTTTTTTTGGCCGAAAAAAACGCCATACTATACTATGACGTTTTTTATGACATTTTGAGGTCGAAAAAAATTTTGACTTTTTTTGGCCGAAAAAAACGCCATACTATACTATGACGTTTTTTATGACATTTTGAGGTCGAAAAAAATTGTGACTTTTTTTGGCCGATTTTGACGCCTTACTATACTATGACGTTTTTTATGACATTTTGAGGTCGAAAAAAATTTTGACTTTTTTTGGCGGAAAAAAACGCCATACTATACTATGACGTTTTTTATGACATTTTGAGGTCGAAAAAAATTTTGACTTTTTTTGGCCGAAATAAAACGTCTTACTATACTATGACGTTTTTTATGACATTTTGAGGTCGAAAAAAATGTTTGACTTTTTTTGGCCGAAAAAAACGCCATACTATACTATGACGTTTTTTATGACATTTTGAGGTCGAAAAAAATTTTGACTTTTTTTGGCCGATTTTGACGCCTTACTATACTATGACGTTTTTTATGACATTTTGAGGTGGAAAAAAATTTTGACTTTTTTTGGCCGATTTTGACGCCTTACTATACTATGACGTTTTTTATGACATTTTGAGGTGGAAAAAAATTTTGACTTTTTTTGGCCGATTTTGACGCCTTACTATACTATGACGTTTTTTATGACATTTTGAGGTGGAAAAAAATTTTGACTTTTTTTTGGCCGATTTTGACGCCTTACTATACTATGACGTTTTTTATGACATTTTGAGGTCGAAAAAATGTTTGACTTTTTTTGGCTGAAAAAAACGCCATACTTTACTATGACGTTTTTTATGACATTTTGAGGTCGAAAAAATGTTTGACTTTTTTTGGCCGAAAAAAACGCCATACTATACTATGACGTTTTTATGACATTTTGAGGTCGAAAAAAATTTTGACTTTTTTTGGCGGAAAAAAACGCCATACTATACTATGACGTTTTTTATGACATTTTGAGGTCGAAAAAAATTTTGACTTTTTTTGGCCGAAATAAAACGTCTTACTATACTATGACGTTTTTTATGACATTTTGAGGTCGAAAAAAATGTTTGACTTTTTTTGGCCGAAAAAAACGCCATACTATACTATGACGTTTTTTATGACATTTTGAGGTCGAAAAAAATTTTGACTTTTTTTGGCCGATTTTGACGCCTTACTATACTATGACGTTTTTTATGACATTTTGAGGTCGAAAAAAATTTTGACTTTTTTTGGCCGAAAAAAACGCCATACTATACTATGACGTTTTTTATGACATTTTGAGGTCGAAAAATTTTTTGACTTTTTTTGGCCGAAAAAAACGCCATACTATACTATGACGTTTTTTATGACATTTTGAGGTCGAAAAAATTTTTGACTTTTTTTGGCCGAAAAAAACGCCATACTATACTATGACGTTTTTTATGACATTTTGAGGTCGAAAAAAATTTTGACTTTTTTTGGCCGAAAAAAACGCCATACTATACTATGACGTTTTTTATGACATTTTGAGGTCGAAAAAAATTTTGACTTTTTTTGGCCGAAAAAAACGCCATACTATACTATGACGTTTTTTATGACATTTTGAGGTCGAAAAAATTTTTGACTCTTTGCCCGAAAAAAACGCCATACTATACTATGATGTTTTTTATGACATTTTGAGGTCGAAAAAAATTTTGACTTTTTTTGGCCGATTTTGACGCCATACTATACTATGACGTTTTTTATGACATTTTGAGGTGGAAAAAAATTTTGACTTTTTTTGGCCGATTTTGACGCCTTACTATACTATGACGTTTTTTATGACATTTTGAGGTCGAAAAAAATGTTGACTTTTTTTGGCGGAAAAAAACGCCATACTATACTATGACGTTTTTATGACATTTTGAGGTCGAAAAATTTTTTGACTTTTTTTGGCCGAAAAAAACGCCATACTATACTATGACGTTTTTTATGACATTTTGAGGTCGAAAAAAATTTTGACTTTTTTTGGCCGATTTTGACGCCTTACTATACTATGACGTTTTTTATGACATTTTGAGGTCGAAAAAAATTTTGACTTTTTTTGGCCGATTTTGAGGCCTTACTATACTATGACGTTTTTTATGACATTTTGAGGTCGAAAAAAATTTTGACTTTTTTTGGCGGAAAAAAACGCCATACTATACTATGACGTTTTTTATGACATTTTGAGGTCGAAAAAAATTTTGACTTTTTTTTGCCGATTTTGACGCCTTACTATACTATGACGTTTTTTATGACATTTTGAGGTCGAAAAGAATTTTGACTTTTTTTGGCCGATTTTGACACCTTACTATACTATGACGTTTTTTATGACATTTTGAGGTCGAAAAAAATTGTGACTTTTTTTGGCCGATTTTGACGCCATACTATACTATGACGTTTTTTATGACATTTTGAGGTCGAAAAAAATTTTGACTTTTTTTGGCTGAAAAAAACGCCATACTTTACTATGACGTTTTTTATGACATTTTGAGGTCGAAAAAATGTTTGACTTTTTTTGGCCGAAAAAAACGCCATACTATACTATGACGTTTTTATGACATTTTGAGGTCGAAAAAAATTTTGACTTTTTTTGGCCGAAAAAAACGCCATACTATACTATGACGTTTTTTATGACATTTTGAGGTCGAAAAAATTTTTGACTTTTTGCCCGAAAAAAACGCCATACTATACTATGACGTTTTTTATGACATTTTGAGGTCGAAAAGAATTTTGACTTTTTTTGGCCGATTTTGACGCCTTACTATACTATGACGTTTTTTATGACATTTTGAGGTGGAAAAAAATTTTGACTTTTTTTGGCGGAAAAAAACGCCATACTATACTATGACGTTTTTTATGACATTTTGAGGTGGAAAAAAATTTTGACTTTTTTTGGCCGATTTTGACGCCTTACTATACTATGACGTTTTTTTATGACATTTTGAGGTCGAAAAAAATGTTGACTTTTTTTGGCCGAAAAAAACGCCATACTATACTATGACGTTTTTTATGACATTTTGAGGTCGAAAAAAATTTTGACTTTTTTTGGCCGAAAAAAACGCCATACTATACTATGACGTTTTTTATGACATTTTGAGGTCGAAAAAAATTTTGACTTTTTTTGGCCGATTTTGACGCCTTACTATACTATGACGTTTTTTATGACATTTTGCGGTGGAAAAAATTTTTGACTTTTTTTGGCCGATTTTGACGCCTTACTATACTATGACGTTTTTTATGACATTTTGAGGTGGAAAAAAATTTTGACTTTTTTTGGCCGATTTTGACGCCTTACTATACTATGACGTTTTTTATGACATTTTGAGGTGGAAAAAAATTTTGACTTTTTTTTGGCCGATTTTGACGCCTTACTATACTATGACGTTTTTTATGACATTTTGAGGTCGAAAAAATGTTTGACTTTTTTTGGCTGAAAAAAACGCCATACTTTACTATGACGTTTTTTATGACATTTTGAGGTCGAAAAAATGTTTGACTTTTTTTGGCCGAAAAAAACGCCATACTATACTATGACGTTTTTATGACATTTTGAGGTCGAAAAAATTTTTGACTTTTTTTGGCCGAAAAAAACGCCATACTATACTATGACGTTTTTTATGACATTTTGAGGTCGAAAAAATTTTTGACTTTTTGCCCGAAAAAAACGCCATACTATACTATGACGTTTTTTATGACATTTTGAGGTCGAAAAGAATTTTGACTTTTTTTGGCCGATTTTGACGCCTTACTATACTATGACGTTTTTTATGACATTTTGAGGTGGAAAAAAATTTTGACTTTTTTTGGCCGAAAAAAACGCCATACTATACTATGACGTTTTTTATGACATTTTGAGGTGGAAAAAAATTTTGACTTTTTTTGGCCGATTTTGACGCCTTACTATACTATGACGTTTTTTTATGACATTTTGAGGTCGAAAAAAATGTTGACTTTTTTTGGCCGATTTTGACGCCTTACTATACTATGACGTTTTTTATGACATTTTGAGGTGGAAAAAAATTTTGACTTTTTTTGGCCGAAAAAAACGCCATACTATACTATGACGTTTTTTATGACATTTTGAGGTCGAAAAATTTTTTGACTTTTTTTGGCCGAAAAAAACGCCATACTATACTATGACGTTTTTTATGACATTTTGAGGTCGAAAAAAATTTTGACTTTTTTTGGCCGAAAAAAACGCCATACTATACTATGACGTTTTTTATGACATTTTGAGGTCGAAAAAAATTTTGACTTTTTTTTGCCGATTTTGACGCCTTACTATACTATGACGTTTTTTATGACATTTTGAGGTCGAAAAAAATGTTGACTTTTTTTGGCCGAAAAAAACGCCATACTATACTATGACGTTTTTTATGACATTTTGAGGTCGAAAAAAATTTTGACTTTTTTTGGCCGAAAAAAACGCCATACTATACTATGAAGTTTTTTATGACATTTTGAGGTCGAAAAAAATTTTGACTTCTTTTGGCCGATTTTGACGCCTTACTATACTATGACGTTTTTTATGACATTTTGAGGTGGAAAAAAATTTTGACTTTTTTTGGCCGAAAAAAACGCCATACTATACTATGACGTTTTTTATGACATTTTGAGGTCGAAAAATTTTTTGACTTTTTTTGGCCGAAAAAAACGCCATACTATACTATGACGTTTTTTATGACATTTTGAGGTCGAAAAAAATTTTGACTTTTTTTGGCCGAAAAAAACGCCATACTATACTATGACGTTTTTTATGACATTTTGAGGTCGAAAAAAATTTTGACTTTTTTTTGCCGATTTTGACGCCTTACTATACTATGACGTTTTTTATGACATTTTGAGGTCGAAAAAAATGTTGACTTTTTTTGGCCGAAAAAAACGCCATACTATACTATGACGTTTTTTATGACATTTTGAGGTCGAAAAAAATTTTGACTTTTTTTGGCCGAAAAAAACGCCATACTATACTATGAAGTTTTTTATGACATTTTGAGGTCGAAAAAAATTTTGACTTCTTTTGGCCGATTTTGACGCCTTACTATACTATGACGTTTTTTATGACATTTTGAGGTGGAAAAAAATTTTGACTTTTTTTGGCCGATTTTGAGGCCTTACTATACTATGACGTTTTTTATGACATTTTGAGGTCGAAAAATTTTTTGACTTTTTTTGGCCGAAAAAAACGCCATACTATACTATGACGTTTTTTATGACATTTTGAGGTCGAAAAAAATTTTGACTTTTTTTTGCCGAAAAAAACGCCATACTATACTATGACGTTTTTTATGACATTTTGAGGTCGAAAAAATTTTTGACTTTTTGCCCGAAAAAAACGCCATACTATACTATGACGTTTTTTATGACATTTTGAGGTCGAAAAGAATTTTGACTTTTTTTGGCCGATTTTGACGCCTTACTATACTATGACGTTTTTTATGACATTTTGAGGTCGAAAAAAATTTTGACTTTTTTTGGCCGATTTTGACGCCTTACTATACTATGACGTTTTTTATGACATTTTGAGGTGGAAAAAATGTTTGACTTTTTTTGGCCGAAAAAAACGCCATACTATACTATGACGTTTTTTATGACATTTTGAGGTGGAAAAAATGCTTGACTTTTTTTGGCCGAAAAAAACGCCATACTATACTATGACGTTTTTTATGACATTTTGAGGTGGAAAAAATTGTTGACTTTTTTTGGCGGAAAAAAACGCCATACTATACTATGACGTTTTTTATGACATTTTGAGGTCGAAAAAAATTTTGACTTTTTTTGGCGGAAAAAAACGCCATACTATACTATGACGTTTTTTATGACATTTTGAGGTGGAAAAAAATTTTGACTTTTTTTGGCGGACAAAAACGCCATACTATACTATGACGTTTTTTATGACATTTTGAGGTCGAAAAAAATTTTGACTTTTTTTGGCCGATTTTGACGCCTTACTATACTATGACGTTTTTTATGACATTTTGAGGTCGAAAAAATGTTTGACTTTTTTTGGCCGAAAAAAACGCCATACTATACTATGATGTTTTTTATGACATTTTGAGGTCGAAAAAAATTTTGACTTTTTTTGGCCGATTTTGACGCCTTACTATACTATGACGTTTTTTATGACATTTTGAGGTCGAAAAAAATTTTGACTTTTTTTGGCGGAAAAAAACGCCATACTATACTATGACGTTTTTTATGACATTTTGAGGTGGAAAAAAATTTTGACTTTTTTTGGCCGAAAAAAACGCCATACTATACTATGACGTTTTTTATGACATTTTGAGGTCGAAAAAATTTTTGACTTTTTTTGGCCGAAAAAAACGCCATACTATACTATGATGTTTTTTATGACATTTTGAGGTCGAAAAAATTTTGACTTTTTTTGGCTGATTTTGACGCCTTACTATACTATGACGTTTTTTGACATTTTGAGGTCGAAAAAAATTTTGACTTTTTTTGCCCGAAAAAAAACGCCATACTATACTATGACGTTTTTTATGACATTTTGAGGTCGAAAAAAATTTTGACTTTTTTTGGCCGATTTTGACACCTTACTATACTATGACGTTTTTTATGACATTTTGAGGTCGAAAAAAATTTTGACTTTTTTTGGCCGATTTTGAGGCCTTACTATACTATGACGTTTTTTATGACATTTTGAGGTCGAAAAAAATTGTGACTTTTTTTGGCCGAAAAAAACGCCATACTATACTATGACGTTTTTTATGACATTTTGAGGTGGAAAAAATTTTTGACTTTTTTTGGCCGATTTTGACGCCTTACTATACTATGACGTTTTTTATGACATTTTGAGGTGGAAAAAAATTTTGACTTTTTTTGGCGGAAAAAAACGCCATACTATACTATGACGTTTTTTATGACATTTTGAGGTGGAAAAAAATTTTGACTTTTTTTGGCCGAAAAAAACGCCATACTATACTATGACGTTTTTTATGACATTTTGAGGTGGAAAAAAATTTTGACTTTTTTTGGCCGAAAAAAACGCCATACTATACTATGACGTTTTTTATGACATTTTGAGGTCGAAAAAATTTTTGACTTTTTTTGGCCGAAAAAAACGCCATACTATACTATGACGTTTTTTATGACATTTTGAGGTCGAAAAAAATTTTGACTTTTTTTGGCGGAAAAAAACGCCATACTATACTATGACGTTTTTTATGACATTTTGAGGTCGAAAAAAATTGTGACTTTTTTGGCCGATTTTGACGCCTTACTATACTATGACGTTTTTTATGACATTTTGAGGTCGAAAAAATGTTTGACTTTTTTTGCCCGAAAAAAACGCCATACTATACTATGACGTTTTTTATGACATTTTGAGGTCGAAAAAAATTGTGACTTTTTTTGGCCGAAAAAACACCATACTATACTATGACGTTTTTTATGACATTTTGAGGTCGAAAAAAATTTTGACTTTTTTTGGCTGATTTTGACGCCTTACTATACTATGACGTTTTTTATGACATTTTGAGGTCGAAAAAAATTTTGACTTTTTTTCGCCGAAAAAAACGCCATACTATACTATGACGTTTTTTATGACATTTTGAGGTGGAAAAAATGCTTGACTTTTTTTGGCCAAAAAAAACGCCATACTATACTATGACGTTTTTTATGACATTTTGAGGTCGAAAAAAATTTTGACTTTTTTTGGCCGAAAAAAACGCCATACTATACTATGACGTTTTTTATGACATTTTGAGGTGGAAAAAAATTTTGACTTTTTTTGGCCGATTTTGACGCCTTACTATACTATGACGTTTTTTATGACATTTTGAGGTCGAAAAAATTTTTGACTTTTTTTGGCCGATTTTGACGCCTTACTATACTATGACGTTTTTTATGACATTTTGAGGTCGAAAAATTTTTTGACTTTTTTTGGCCGAAAAAAACGCCATACTATACTATGATGTTTTTTATGACATTTTGAGGTCGAAAAAATGTTTGACTTTTTTTGGCCGAAAAAAACGCCATACTATACTATGACGTTTTTTATGACATTTTGAGGTCGAAAAAAATTTTGACTTTTTTTGGCCGATTTTGACGGCTTACTATACTATGACGTTTTTTATGACATTTTAAGGTCGAAAAAAATTTTGACTTTTTTTGGCCGAAAAAAACGCCATACTATACTATGATGTTTTTTATGACATTTTGAGGTCGAAAAAAATTTTGAATTTTTTTGGCCGATTTTGAGGCCTTACTATACTATGACGTTTTTTATGACATTTTGAGGCCTTACTAAAGTATGACTTTTTTTTGGCATATTTTGACGTCATATTATACTTTATCGTTTTTTTATGACATTTTGAGGCCTTAATAAAGTATGACTTCTTTGGCATATTTTGACGTCAAACTATACTATGACGTTTTTGATGACATTTTGAGGCCTTACTAAAGTAAGATTTTTTTTTGGCATATTTTGAAGCCTTACTATACTATGACATTTTTGATGACATTTTGAGGCCTTACGAAAATATGACTTTTTTTTGGCATATTTTGAAGCCTTACTATACTATGACTTTTTTTATGACATTTTGAGGTCTTCCTAAAATATGACTTTTTTTTAGCATATTTTGAAGCCTTACTATACTGTGATGTTTTTTAGGACATTTTTAGGTCTTACTAAAATATGACTTTTTTTTGTATATTTTCAAGCCTTAGTATACTATGTTTTTTATAACATTTTGAGGCCGCTCTAAAGTATGACTTTTTTTGTGCCGATTTTGAAGGTCATAGAATAGGAATATTCTATGACCTTTTTTATTAGGGTCCAAGCACGAAATTTGTGTGACACCCTATTGTAACTGAAGGGATTATTATTATTCTTGTACTCTTTTATTTTTCTCCCACCACTTTGTCGGCCAATTTGACCCCCCGAATGTGCGCAAAAACTCACCAAACTTTGCCCAAAATTTTCCCTCGATGAAAGTTCTTGTTTGACATGTATTTGTGCCTATATCTCCCACATACTTCCTCCAGTGTGGATCAAACTATACAGTCATGTTGATCATGTGATTCAGAACAGATTGATGTACTGATATTATGATACACAAATAACGCCAACTACTGGGAATAGGAAATATGTGTATTTTTCATGTAGTTCAATGGAAAGCAAACCAGATGAAGAGGGAGAAACTGATCAGCATACAAAAGAGAACACCGTGACATACTCATATTATGCTACACACATACAGCACCTACTGGGGGAGACATGACTTTTGTACATGCGTATGTCTCTGTATAGCATAGCATATAGAGCAGATGAGATTAGGGCTGTTGGAAAGAAGAGAAGAGAAGATTGTGGAGGCATTGGTGCAGTTGAGCTCCTTTTACTTGGAGCCATAAATGTCTATGTCATTGTACCATGTGAGCTATATAATGGAAATACATACATTCTACATAGATGTATTAACATGGAGTTGTCATGACAAGCTGTGTAGATTTAGATTTGTGTGGATCTTACATCATCAGTCTATTAGCAGGGCACTGCAGGGAATTGAACCCCACCCTAGTGTACTAGGTGTACCATAACCAGTGCCTTTTGCTTTTTGAAGTGATGTAAAGGTAAAGCAAAACCTATATTTCAACAGCATTTCATAAATATTGTGTTATCAACATATCTAGTTAGAATGAGATATGGCATTCATGGAAATGCTGTTGTAATGTAGGAAAGAAAACCTTACTTTGAATAATGTATATGACATATATGTAGGTATTACTGCTATAGAATCAAAACATGAATTTATTACATATAATCTATAATGTGTTATGTATGCATTATGTCAACAAACTGATACTCATAATGCCCTTTATATGTCAGCTTTCTTTTTAGTTTAACAGGCAACAAAGATCCTTCCATATTGGAACTAGGCAACAAACTATCAGTATGCTTGATGTTTGCAGGAACACATGTTACAGGTCCATGTACTCCATTTTGTCCACCTTTAGGCAATGCTAACATTTTCATGAAAGGGATGTGCAATGCAATCAAATGTTGCTCTAAACTTTTAAGACACTGTAGCTTTGGTGGAATGGGGTCCAATTTTAAATTGTTGACAGCACTTTCTGGAGGCAATTGACCATTACTCAGCTTAACAAGACACAAATCACATATCCATAATTCACCCCTACTTGTATTTATAATAGCACATGGCACCTCACAATTGTGATTACACTTGTGCAAGTAGTCCTCACTAATGCACTTCTCAGCAATAGAACCAGCCTTTTGTTTATACAGATCCAATTTACAATGTATAACCTGATGTCTACAACATCAACTTATGACATACAGAACACACTAACTCAGGACCATATTTTACTTTTTCTAAAAAACATTCCATAACAAAATCAAAGGCTTCTGACTTATTTTTGACTTCTTCCCATCTTAATTTGGTATATGACAACAACTGGTTTTTGTAAGAACATTCATAATACTTCTTGTAACTTAAAGATTTGACTTTTTGTCTGTGTAAGCTATCTTGCTGATATTTGTCAATACTTACTCTTTTAACCCTCTCCCTGTGCTAGGTATCTTGCCGATACTTGTCAATGCTTTGTTTCTTAACCTTCAGCTTATGCAAAGGATCTTGGTGATATTTGGCTATGCTATGTTTCTTAACTTTATTCCTGTGTTGCACATCTATCTGATACTTCTCCATACTGCTATATGACTGCTGTCCATGATACCTGTGGATATCTATGAAAACCTTTTTTCTTCTCAAGAATGTACTTACACGGATAAGAGCAGGTGAACTTGAGTCCATGTTATTACTTTGACCTTTCTCCACATTGCAATGTCTTTTAGACCAAACATTGAATCCCAGGCGTTCATGGCAATAACCATAACAACTCTCTACTCCTGGTGTTTTAACACAAACAACACACTCAAAATGAATACCATTACAGTTCTCCAAATATATTCCCTGGTTTGACAGTAGTTGACTTTGACACCTGTAAACAAGCCAATGCTTATGATATGTAAACACATTAATACCTAAACAGCTGCTTGAATCTCAACTTTTGTTGCCCAACTGCCAACATATAACATCTTCGACTTGGCTAAGTAATCTTTTATTGAGGAATATTCACTCCTCAAAAGCCTATCATATAACACAGGATTACGTTGAAGCTGCTTGACAACAGCAATTCTTAATTTTCTGTGATACTTTTGGCTTACTTTTCCTTTACTGCTCACCAGGAGTGACGTCTGGATGATGAATGCACACACCTGCAATTTCAAACGCCTTTTGACTGGCCAGACATGCTGTGGCTATTGCGTGTATGTGGTGGATCAAATGGTCGAGACATGCAAAATACAAGACTACACTGGTCCCATCTGCATCTGCCATTCCTTGAGCATCACAAGAATGGGAGTCTACAAGTGCATATTGACCATCTCCTGCAATAAGTGCACACGTACGGCCATACATTGTCAAAAAGCATGTGTCATACTTTCCACACATCTCTTTCAAACCCTCCCTTAAAGTAACACACACCCCATCATCAATGGCATCTCCCTCAAAGATATCAACATCTCCGGACACAACTTTACCGTGTTCCACTGTAAACAGCACCCTGTCAAGACATCACTGCTTTGGTAAATCTGGCACAGAGAGCAGGACAGCCCCTTCACTAATCTGGTTGTTGTCACGCAGGAAACTGTACAACCTGTCACCTACCACAACAACTGAGTCCAAATCTGCAGAAGTCTAAGTAAAAACACTATGATTAGCATGTGTAGCTAACCCCACAAAAGTGATGGCCATACACTGCACTCCTGCGTACGCAAAACAGCGGTGTCCCTGATGAAATGATCCTCTGACTACTCTTGTAACCATACTGCTGTCATCCAAAGCTAAATCTTCACTATCCTTTGCAATACAAGATTAATTACAACATAATATCCACCACACACTTACTATGTAGTATAAATATATATTATGTAAAAACCACACACCTCATGCTTTGCGTCTACCTGCATAACACATGCTGACACCTCCTGGATTGGTGTGGCATCCACCTGTCACAACACAACACAGGAATATATATAAATAATTGCCACAGGACATATAACATCAAATTGTATGTTTTCAACAACTTACACTATGGCAACCATGCAAATTACCACATATTAGTTGCATACCTGCTGTTTTGCCCTTTTTGTCTTAGTGGAACAACCTCTTCTCTTGTGCTCCACTCTGGATTTCTGATAAACATACAAGAATTTGTTTATAACACTTTTCACAAAAAATACTTTTACTAAACTAAACATGTCAAAAAAAATTGTCTCACGTAACACAATATATACTTTTTTTGTACCTTGGCAACAAACATGCTCTCAGGAACACCACCAAGGTCAGATGGGACAACTTGGTTCATGGCTTCTAGCAACCCGGGACTGAACTTGATGGGATTCAAAGGGATGAAACACTCTTTCATCACCACACGCATTGCAGGCATCTATGAAAAAAAAAAACACATCATTGTATTTCACACAAACAACACACACAAACTGCATCAAATCATAGGTCACACTACACAGTTTATTAACCTGCTGCCTTGTTTCACAAGTGGTTTGCTGGGTTGCCCTGTTGAGACAACCACGCATGGAAGCACTTTTGGTGGTGATCTCTTTGGAGCCACAGCTGCTGGTTTGGGTGCTGCTGTCTCCAGTAGCTGAAAATGTGACCCAGAACTAAACCACATTAAGTTATGCAATCTTATACACACACTTACACATAAAACTTACACATCACTTACAGTAATGCTGTTTTACTCACTTACCATATATACAGCAGCAAACATGGAATCCACAAGCACTGGCATCCCATGATCATCACTTAAATGCGCCTGCAATATACAACACGACAATATTTCTTGCAAACAATAAATGCTCCACAACTTTGTGTTATGTAATTGCAACTGTTTTCTTACGTACCCCATCTCTGCTCCACAAATGTAGACTGTTCAATGGAGAAACATGTGCAACTTTCTTGTAACCACATTACACATGTAGTCACATAAACACAACTCACTCAAAGTAATGTCCATTAAAGTTAACTTTTTCATATATATGTCCACAAATACCAGGATATATTTAACCAAGGACATCCTGGTATTCTTAACATATGTGGCTGAAAATAACACCATTGAAATGTTAACACAAACTCTAAACAATACTAAAGTAATTTACAAATAACACACTGTCTATTAAACCAAATTACATGTTTGTTCTGCACAGATAATCAGGATGACCTTCACACTCTCAACTCATTTATATGCTCATATGTTGATACACTCATAGCGCCCCCTGCTGGGAGGGGGCCATGTCTTTTCTGTTGCTGTATACTGCTGTGCTTCTCTGGGGAGAAGAGCTGGAGATAGGAGAGGACATAGAAGGACTCTTGTGCGTGGCTGCGCTGACTGCAACTCCCACGGGTCATAAGGGGTGCGAGGGCCAGCCCATCGCTGCTTGCAGCTTTAATTTTGATGTTGTTATTTTACCAGCAGCCAGAATTTTTTTTTCCAAAAGCAAGACCTCAAGGAGAACTGCAGCAGGGAGCTAACAAGCATTTAAAGTAGGAAACCTTGGATTTGAGAATATAAGCAATTACATTTTTAGTTTTTTTTTTTTTGTGGAATTTTTTTGCCATTCGAGGGCTTTAATACCAAGGTGTTGGTTCCTCTAATTTCACTGGGCCAATGAAATAAGTCAGATCATTTGTTTTAGGTGTTGAAGGAGACCAAACAACAGCTAACGGCTACATGAATAATGAACTTAGATACGTGAGGTGGCAAGAGTGATATTTCTACTGGGGTGATAATATTGCTTTGTTTCTGCTGGAGGACCAAGTAGGAAATTGTGTGCTAACACATTAATCATAACAGCTTGATATGCTAAAGGCTAATAGCTGTGAGTTTGTATCAGAGACTTTCTGCTCCCTAGTGGTGAAAGGTTTACTAATGCAGCTTTAACAATCAAAAGCAATTTGTTTCTCCATGATTTAACAAGGTGAAAGCATACCCTTGGAAACTTGCCCATCACAACCACCTAGCTGTACTACTTCTTTTGAAACTACGTTTGTTTTCACCTATCAGCATTTTATCATCATATCAGCTTTTTCATTGACCAGGCGAGAGGATATCCTTGCTGAAATTTGGCAAAAGACACACCGGGGATGCAGAGGAAACAAAAAGTTACGGAGGAAGCGGGAGGCTCTGAAACATCAAAGGAGAAGTTTCAAGCCTTGTCTCCCCTCGATCATCATGGGGAACGTGAGATCCCTCGCAAATAAGATGGACGAGCTGATGGCGCTGGCCTAGAGTCAGAGGGAGTATTGTGAGTGTAGTTTGATGTGCTTCACTGAGACATGGCTGCACCAGGATGTTACCGATGACAATGCTACTATCAGGGGCTTCCACACAGTCCGTGCCGACAGAGACTGTGTCAGGAGCGGTAAGCGCAAAGGGGGAGGGCTTGCAGTTCTGGTGAATAATCGGCGGTGTAACCCCGCTCACATCACCGTGAAGGAGCGCATCTGTGGCCCGTATGTTGAACTGTGTGCTGTCAGACCTCGTCCATATTATCTGCCCAGGGAGTTTTCTCATGTTATCATGGTGGCAGTTTATGTTCCCCCCTCTGCAAACCCAAACACCGCATGTGACGTCATTCACTCTGCAATAGCCCGGTTACAGACTCAGCACCCGAGTGCATTCATTGCTATCTCGGGTGACTTCAACCATGTTAATTTGGACTCCACACTTCCCACTTTCACACAGTTTGTGAACTGTCCTACCAGGGAAGGAGAAAAAATTGACCTGCTGTATGCTAATGTAAAAGATGCTTACAGCTCTTCCCCCCTCCCCCCACTGGGCAGGTCAGATCACAACCTGGTTCACCTCACCCCCTACTATGTGCCTCTTGTCAAGAGTCTGCCTGCAACTTCAAAGACAGTGAGGAGATGGACAGGCGATGCGAAGGAGACACTTCAGGGCTGCTTTGAGGTGACAGACTGGCAAGCACTCTGTGAGCCCCACGGTGATGACATTGACGGGCTCACTGAGTGCATCACGGGATACATAAACTGTCAGCTGTTACCCCAACAACAAACCGTGGGTAACAAAGGACATCAAACCCATTCTAAATGATAAGAAGAGGGCGTTCAGAGCTGGCAACAGGGAGGAGGTGAGGAAAATACAGGCAACCCTGAAATCCAAGACCAGAGAGGCCAAGGAGATGTACAGGAAGAAGCTGGAGAGGAAACTTCAGCATAACAACATGAGAAAGGTGCGGAGTGGCATGACGACCATCACTGGTTTCAAACCAAGAAAGGGCAGAGGAGCTGATGAAAGTGTGGAATGTGCAAATGAGCTGAACCTGTTCTTTAACAGATTTGACGGAGCGACCCCAGCTCACCCCCAAACAGACTCTTCTGCAGTACAGGCAACCACAAGGCAACCATCAACTCCACTCTCTCTCCCTCCCCCCTCCTCTTCTTGCTCTCCCTCATTTCCACATGAAGACCTCACTCACACCTCCTCCTCTGAATCCCCTGACTGCACTTATCAAGGAAGCACCTACACCCCTCCCCCACCTGACTCCCCCACACTGAGCTTCACTGCTGACCAGGTGAGAAGACAGCTGAACAGACTCCATGCAGGCAAGTCTGCAGGCTCAGATGGTGTGAGCCCAAGGGCCCTGAAGACCTGTGCCCCCCAGCTATGTGGAGTTTTTCATTATGTCTTCAACATGAGTCTCAGTCTTCAGAGGGTCCCAATGCTGTGGAAGACGTCATGCCTCGTCCCTGTACCGAAGACGCCGCGTCCTAGCGACCTCAGGGATTACAGGCCTGTTGCACTGTTATCACACATCATGAAGACTCTGGAGAGACTCATCCTGGAGCAGCTCCGGCCTATGGTCCAACCATTTATGGACCCCCTTCAATTCGCCTACCAGTCCCGTCTCGGAGCGGACGACGCCATCATCTACCTGCTCAACAGAGTCTACACCCACCTGGACAAGCCGGCGAGCACTGTGACAATCATGTTTTTTGATTTCTCCAGTGCGTTTGACACCATCAGGCCGACTCTGCTGGGTGAGAAGCTGACGGCGATGAAGGTAGATGCCCCACTGGTGTCCTGGATTGTGGACTACCTGACTGGCAGACCATAGTACGTGCACTTGCAGTGCTGTACGTCAGACAGAGTGGTCAGCAACACCGGGGCTCCGCAGGGGACCGTCCTCTCTCCTTTCCTCTTTACTCTCTACACCACAGACTTCAGCTACTGCACAGAGACCTGTCACCTTCAGAAGTTTTCTGACAACTCTGCAGTAGTAGGATGTATTTCAGGTGGTGATGAGAGCGAGTACAGGACGGTTGTGGACAACTTTGTCACATGGAGCAAGATAAACCACCTGCAGCTCAATGTGATGAAGACAAAAGAATTGGTGGTGAACTTTAGGAGGACCAAGGCTACAGTGACCCCTGTCAACATTCAAGGGGTCAATGTGGACATGGTGGAGGAGTACAGGTACTTGGGGGTGTACCTAGATCACAAACTGGACTGGTCCAAAAACGTGGACACTGTGTACAGAAAGGGCCAGAGCCGTCTCTATTTTCTGAGACGGTGCCGTCTCTATTTTCTGAGACAGTGCCATCCTGTACGCTGTTGTCTGCTGGGGCAGCAGCCTGAGGGTGAAGGACACTAATAGACTCAATAAGATCATCAGGAAGGCCAGCCATGTTGTGGGGGAGGAACTGGACTCACTGAACACAGTGTTGGAGAGGAGAATGTTGTCCAAAGTTAGGACAATATTGGGCTCTCCTTCACACCCTCTCCACCATGTACTAATCAGTCACAGAAGCTCGTTCAGCAACAGACTCATTGTTCCACACTGCACAACAGAGCGACACAGGAAATCATTCCTGCCTGTCGCAATCAAACTATATAACTCTGAACTTTAAGAATCACAGACTCATGTATACTGTGTATACTTCATTTTTAAACCATCAACCACAAACCTCATGTGCATATCTGCAAATATCAAGATGTCTTATTTTTTCTATTTTTATATTATTTGTATATATTATTCTGTTTGATATTGGAGTTATTGCAATATTTTTACTTGATTTTCATTATACTATACTTTTATTTTGTTTTCACTTCACTTATTTATTCTAGATTTTTTTTCTTCTCTTACCACACACTATGTGCAATTTTCCTCTTTTCTTCATTTTCAACTGGGAGTTAAGTAACAGTAAGAATTTCCCTACAAGGATTAATAAAGTTATTCTGATTCTGATATTCAGAAGTTATCGTTAATTCTTGCTCAATTCAGTTAGTCTACCCTTCACTGACTCCTCCAGGGGACTGTGGACGCTACTACTACTGATCATGATTGGTGATTTAAAGTCACAGTTAATGCTGCATGTGTACTCGATGTTTTTGCATCAAATACGTATGTCAAAATTCCACAATGTTTAGTCTGTATTGAATCAGATGGCTCAGACGGAGCTCGATATGTCCAATATGGCCTTGCTGAGGATTGCTGGCAGCAATAGAGGACACATCCAGCTGCCTTTTAATTATGTCAATACATCCTGCCTTTGTACTTTAGCAGGCACTTTCTCTCTCTCTTTTCATCACTTCTGTTGTCTACTCTCTGCCTCTCTTTCTGTCATTCTTTTCAAAAGCTTGTGAAACGTGAACATTTCTTTTCAGTTTGTTGGTCGTGGACAAAATGTGACACTGATTCCACTAGAAACATGACCCAAATGACACCACCAAGCCTTTGCTGAAACTACACCAAACTCAGCATGTCGATGGAGACAAAAGCATGAAATTGTGAACAAAGGTGTGTTTTTGAAAAATCAATACATGTCTACACAAAAAAAAAAAAGGAAGGACACTTAAATGTCTCTGCTGGAAGAACAATGATGATTTCAGGTCATGGAAGAAGTTTGCTTATTTGTCTTGAGAAGAAGAAAACAGAAAGTTAAAAAAGAACTGTCAAAGCTGTTTCACAAACAGAGACACAACAGCCAATCTGTCTGCTCTTTGAGGACACTTCAGCAAAAAAAAAAATCCATCAAAATCAAAATCAAACAACACAACTCCGCTAAAGCACAGTCACGTTTCAAAATGAGCCTCCAGAATGGAGATTAAACTAATAATTATATATAATAAAAGTTATAAATTGATTGTAAATTGAATTAAGAAAATCGTTTATTTCTAAATAACAATCCATGCAGCATTTTTCCATTGCTGATTTGCAATGGATCCCACTGTGACCAGTGAGTAGGCCAGCTCCACAGGTCTGCAGAGAAAGCCTTTTTTCCCAGAACGCCTGGAATCAATATCTGAGAGGAGGGAGGGGGCAGAGACTGGGAAAGCAGGTGGGGTGGGAAAATAAAAAAGGTTCATCATGGTTTCATAAACCCAGAGAGCAAAATGAGCATGAATGCCTCTCACTTATCACTTGCACCAGATGGGTTGATCGCTGCATTATGAGCTTGCTGTGGTCTAAAAAGCCTTGCGTCTCACAGAGGTGAAGATCAGAGGAGAGCTTCTTAAACAATACAGGGTTAACGTGAGCTGTGGGTTGCTCAGGTACAGGGTACAAAGAGCGTGTCTGGACTAACAATTGTGCAGTGGAACAAAACCTTGGAAAAGCTTTTGTTGGAACACTGTGAGGAAGAGAAAGTTTGAGAAAACTGTTAGTTAACTGTTAGTTACTTCATGCTATTGTTTGTTATTTCATATATCAGTTTTTACAGTTATGAAGCCAAGCAATGTGGTACATCATGTGGGCAGGTTAGACAGCATAACAAATTTGCCATTAAAGGAATAGTTTCCCATTTTGGTAAATATGTTTATTTGCTCTCCTGGTGAAAGTTAGATGAGGAGATTGACACCACTTTCTTATCTGTGCATTAAATATAAGCTAAGCTAACTGCCTATATAGGCTATAGTCAGTTATCTTAGCTTAGCTTAGCATGAAGACCAGAAATACAAAAAACTTAAAGTCTCTGCTGGTTGAATGGCAGCTGGCCCCAAGCAAATTGTTACTTAATGACTACAACTTTTGTATTGATTAACAATATATGACGAATTCATTAGTGAGCTCTAAAGGTGCTCGTAGGTATTGTACAGTTTCACCACATTTCATGATAAAATGGTAGCTCACAGTTCAGTTGTGTGGTTAGATGTTTTTTTTTTTTTTTTTTTTTTGTTTGTTTGTTTTTGTTTGTTTTTTGTTAGTTTTTTTTTTTAGAAACATTACCACAGTCGATCTATAAATGAAAATCCTGCTGTCAGCTGAACAAGCTCCTTAATCAGACCTGCAGGATGGAGGCTCCATCTGCAAATCAGAGGAGAAAAGGGCTTTCAAAGAGAGGACATGGAGCACAGATAATCACCCTAATGTTACAAAAAAAAAACAATAGTGATCCAAACCACTGAAACAACGCACTAAAATGACAGCATGTGACATATTATCTCTCTCTGCATGTCCACACAATCAGTTCAGCACTAAGGTGGTCAGACAATCCTCTGCAAACACATTGAACATATTAAAATGTTGGAAGAATTTCTCGAAAAACAGGATGAGATGATTCTGTATTCACTGTTTTTCCATCTCAGTGATAATGAACTTTTATTCCAGTGCATATGAAAGAAACTATGAAAACAAAAACAAAAAAATTGTGATTAATTATCAACAGTTCTGTGTTTGTACTTAAGTTCAATTTATGGCAGGTGTTACACAAAATGTTATGTTACATTTTCTAATAATTAAACATCTGATGAAACATGATGTCACAAACTACAGGAATGATTAATAGCATTTTTGCAGTCCCTCAAGTGTTGTGCATTAAAATGTTTTTGAATTACCACACAGAGAGGGATAACATCACACACACGTATCTCTCCAGCAGAGAGCTGTGTGTGTGTTGCAGGGGGGGCACTTGTGCTTTCACTCAGAAGGCGTTGTGTAATTTAACATTTTGTTTGTGATAGTACGCCTCACACTGGCTGGAGTATGGTAAAATTGAGGATTCGCCTCTTGAAACGCTCTCTTCCCTCTGCACCTCTGATATCATGTGTATGTGAATTTAAAAAGCATATGCTCTGCATGTGGGATGAATAAAGATGTGGAGGAAGACCGTTTGGAAGATTTGCATTCTGGCTTCTACACAGGATGCTGTGGTTTCTCCTCTAAATTTGTGATAAATTCAAGATAATGGTACATTTTTTTTTTTTTAAATACTCCTCTCATGCTCCAAATTATAAATCTGGAGCCAGTTTTCTGGAACTTTGGATGGCATAAAAGTGACGAATGAATAATTTTATTGCTTTGTTGAAAATTTGTTGAATGCTTTAGTTTTGCTCTGTCTCTGTCAAGTCTCTCACTCGTCGAGTGCACTTGAACACTTTGTTTTCAGCTCATGAATTTTTAATTCACCTGTGGTGAACCTGAGAGAGAACACTAAGTTACAATGTGTGAAAAAAAAAATAAATAAAAAAAATAAATTGGTAAAACATCACATTTGTTCTCACGTGCACTGGATTAACCTTGCATTAGGACTCATTACTGCTCTCACTTAAACTGAGCAGTAATGACTAACTGCAGTACCACCAGTTTTCAGCAGCTGACACCTCGGCTTTGTTTTCAACATTCTGATATCAAATGTTTTATATGTTCAGAACACCTGCTGGTTTTTAGTAAGCAGGTCAGTGCGTTTGGTACTGACCAGCACAAAATATGTAGCAAAGTGGGATGATTGATGATCATGACTCATGACTGATGACAGATTACCTTATCTCCTCTTCACGGCTGTGAAATTCACATTTATCTCTAAATCTGATGTCCTCCGTACTGACTTTGCAAATTTAAGACCTTTCTTCCTTCACCTAAATGATTTATTGTCTCTAGCTCTATTAAATGTGTTTAGCCAGGAGCTTTTAATATCATTTCTTCATTGCATATTTATTTTTATGTAGCTTTAAGGTGGCACTGATCTAAATGTATATCTTAATAACGGATCAAATTAGTATGCATAATTGTAAAGGGGTCACTCTTGTTGAAACCACAGAGATCTACCATCTGACTGTAGCTCACTTCAGTGCTGTGTAGCGTCTTTCAACTAAAAAACACAAAGCAAAACAAAACATTTGTGGCTTTAAATGTATTTGCCATGCTCATTATAATGGCTCTCTATTCTTTGTCTTTCATTATTTGCATGTGTTGTGTTTGTGCTGTAAGCTGAGAAATTGTTGTCTTTGTAATATTGTGGCTTAATGTGGGTGTGCTCAGTCAAATCATCCAAGTTGTTTGTTATGATTCATAGCTGCAGATACTGTAGGTGTCCTCATGAATTCTGCTTAAAGGTGGTTAAAAAAAAGACAGAGTTTATGATGTTTTCTGTATTTGAAATAAATGTTTACCACCAGATTCAGTGTGTTAGTGCTGTCAGTGAGACAATGTGGACCGACGCTTGGTAGGAGTTAAAGGATGCCAGAAAGTATTAGCTTCAGTCAGAATCCGAGCAGTTTGGTTGGTGTTTCAGGCATCGACTGCATCTATGAAGAAAAGAAGATCAGAATAAACCAACGTTGTTAAGTGCAAAGCGACCACATTTATTTGGCCACACCAATTAAACATGAAAACCGAAGAACAGAACTCAAATAAAAAAAAAATCTTTCAAAATTCAAATGACATCAGAGCTTGTCCTCGACTGCCAGGATGAATACAAGATTTTCTACACTTTCAGACTGTTCAGGGAAAGTTTGAATGGCGCTAATCAAGTTCTTGTCACATCAGCAGGACATCTGCAAATTTAACTGGCCTTGGATGGCAAATGTCATTAAACAGCTTCATAGTAAGTCTGAAAACAGCTGTAACAAAAATGAATGGACTTCTGGTGAGACCTTCATCATGTTGCTCACAGCATGACTTCACAGCAAGTATCCTGTGCTTAGATAGACAGATGAACACTAGGGCTGCAAAACAACTAAAAGCTGAGTACTACAAAAGAACTAGCTTGTATGAAGTGCCGTCTGACCATGTCAGAAATCAGAAGTGTTTATACCTTCTCTAAACAGACACACTTGAAGCCTGCCATCACAGAGAGGGGGGAGTTGTTATAAACATGAGGATATATTTTTAGACTGTCTCTCCTGGAAGCCCTTCATAATTTTTTTTGTGTAATGTTGTCATGTTGTTTGAATGTCTCGTACTGATAGTTGAAAAAGGAGCTAGAGAGTGAAGTTCAAACCTTTGCTCCCGCCTCACCTCTGCATGGCTGGTCAATCACAGCCTTATGATTGTTGCATTGTTTTGGAAAGTTAAGGAAACAAATGCAGTAAGATCCAGCATTGGAAAGGTGAGGATGGAGGTGGTTCTTAAAGGTATTCAACCATTCGACAAGCAGTTCTGAAAGAGTATACAGGACCCTTAAGAGTCTACAGTCATGCTAGTGGCTTTGTAAGGCTATACATTGGGTGAAAAATAATCGCCAAAGTAATTACTATTCATACTATGGAGAACATGAACCTATCAAATTTTGTAGCAATCCTTCAAAAATATCTGTTGAACCAAATGTCAACCTCATGATGGCACCAGGGGAAAAGTCAGAGTTCCACCAAAGTCAGTCAGATGCATCCTCTGGGAACCATGAATGTCTTTACAAAATTTTGTGCCAATCCACTGAGTAAATGTTGAGATATATCAGTCTGGACTAATGTGGTGGAGCAACAGCCTAACATGCTGCTACTATGGCCACAAAACATGAAACAAAACATGAATCCACTTTTTGTTTTTTGTTTTTTTGCGAGCAAGTTTTGACCCAAGGCTATTTTTAGCTGTCATACATGCTGAACAGGTTCTCCGTGATTAACAGCAACAACTTCGTAAACGTATGGAGTGCCGATATCCTCTTCAGGCTTAATGTTCTTGGTCACACGTACTCTAACATGTAATCATTATGCAAGGTCAAAACGGCAGCTCAGGGAACCTCAAGACTCCTACAGAGGAGACAAGATGGATGTGCATTCATAGTGGGTCCTTTACAGAGGTCAAGGGTTAATTGGCTGTAAATATGGTATATTAGTGAGATTTCATGACTCTGGCACTTACATGTGGCAGATCCAATGACGCATATATGAGTTCATGCCAAACCTATCCATAACGTTGTTAACCTTTGAAAGCCAGGGCTAAGATGCGCTATAAGATGAGAACTCACAGCTCTGAGCTGATCTGCCTCACACACTTATATTTAAACTGAAACTCCATGAGGCACTGCAGACAAACCCATTCCCCAAATTGTCTCCTCTATTTGCTGTGCTGCTTCCTGTTTAAATGCAGCCCAGGCAAGAGAACAGTCTATCTCCCTCCGTCTCCCTCACAGCAGGAAAATTGAATTTGCCAGAATAAAGAATGGCGTTAACACTCCGATGAATCAAAGTTAGCCTCAAAGTGTATGCACAAAGAGGTAACCGGAGACTTTAACTGTAAGACTCTGCCTGGAGTATTTCCATACCTCTCTCACTACAGTTATGGAGGTGGTTTCCATGACAATGATGCACTTTTGAGGGATAAATGCGAGGGAGCTTGAAAATGAACTTTCATATGTACCCCTCCTCCTCCCACTGCCAGGCAATGAACTCCTCTTGATTGCTTTTGTCGCTGTGTGAGGAGGAAAAGAAATGTTTAATTTGCAATCATGATGACATACTGTAGCTTAAGAGGAATCTATGCATACAGACACGTTTTCAAAATTGGATTTTGTTCGAATTTTCCTTGTATTTAATCATGCAATGTTTTCTTGCTTTGTGCTTGTTGATCCTAAACAGCTGCTTTAGGCTTTTTAGGATCAGCTTTTGGCTCTGCGTTTTTCATCTTAATCCCGAAATAAACTAAAGTTAAAGACATTGTCTACAACCTTTACCTCATCATATTTAACAAATGGAAATAAAACAATTTAAAACTGCACTAATCCATATTTTATATTCGCAACAGATGAGTTGCTGTGAAGACTGTATGTATAATGTGGAAGGTGTCGCCTGTAGTGAGGAATCCACAGAGAATTACCAGTATCTCCCAAGCACTGTGGTGTTTTTTTAGCTTGTTGTGTTTAGGTTTACTGCCCACAAATGTACAGTTCTGGTTCACTTTCACAGTTTCTCAACAGCCTTGTTTGCAGCAGCAGGAGGCAGCCGTTTTCAGCCAAAAAGCACCTGGCTGCTGAATAAAGTGGAGCATTTAGCCACTAAAGAGACAGATATTTTTCTCAGAAGCTGGTGGAAAGAAAATCAGAGCTAAAAGTGGAGTGAATATATGACTTCTGCCAAGTGGCCAGAAGAACGAGTTTAAATAAAATGCTAATGTCATTCTGTATCACCTGGATGTGTAAATGTTCCAAAAATTAATTAAGGCTGCAAACAAATTACCTTTACCCATTCCACAACACTTTTCTTAGTTCTGATTCTAAGCAGAGGTACACTTTGCTGTCCATAGTTGGCTAACATGACCTCTCGGGAGAGAAAAGTCTGCCTGAGGACTTAGAAAAATGAGACATGGGGAAAATGGGTTACAGTTTTTCTGGAAAACCATCTACAAGGAGGAGGACACAGAGAGCAAGAAAATGAAAAAGAATTGGCAAGAGAAGGAGCATGAAGGGAAGAGAAGGAGAGAGTGAGGAAAGCATCTTTACTGTGCAATCAGGTATAATCTCTATACTCCTGGTGAAAGAGTCAAAAGATTGAGAGGGCAGCAGGCAAGATGAATAGTTTGAACCAGTGTCTGTGAAAGTGGATGATGGAAGACGGAGAAGAACAAAAAATGTGGGGGAGAGAGAGCGAGAGAGATACTGGCAAAAAAAAAAAAGAAGCTGCAAGTGTGAGAAAAAAAAAACACAAAAGGCAGAAGACACACACAGAGTCAGAACATGCGGGAAAACTTTGGGGCTAATAGTCACCGCATTAGCCGGTCATCATCCACCTCGCCTGACCACACAAGTCTCTCTATGGGAGCTGTCATTAAACCCTCCCAACAGGTGTCTGGGTGAGTGATTTTAACCAGAGTAAACAGAGCAAGATTAATGGTGCGAAATAGCACACAAGGGCCACAGAGCTGGTGGAGCAACGGTGCCCGTGTCAATGAAAAGGTTATTAATGTTTGGGAAGGTACAGACAATGTCTCTGCCGCTCTGCTGCTCTGCTGTTCAGTGTTTTGTTTTTCTGTTGTAATGTGCTGTACTGTTTGTCTGTGATTGTGTAATAAAATGATACATTAGGAATATATTCATGAAAACTGGAGCTGAAGGAATATTGTTAATGATTTACGAAACATGACATGCAGACGTCTCATTCATTCAACTCAAATTACTCCATGAATTTTATTAAAGCGGGAGAATTAAAAAAAAAAAATGTTACAGCAAAATTAATCAAAACACTTTATCATTGTTCCCTTCCACAGACCTCCAGATTTGACAGCAGTGTTCCAGCTCGGCCTGATGTGTCCAAATCAATAGCAAATTTAGGCTGGCAGTGCTCAGCCTGCAGCTCATTACAAGGGCCAGCGTTATTTACTAGCATTCGACTGCCTCCTCCTCTGTCCCTCGCTTCCTCCCTCCCTCTCTCTCTCTCTCTCTCTCTCTCTCTCTCTCTCTCTCTCTCTCTCTCTCTCTCTCCTCCTCCTCCTCCTTTTCTTCCTCCTCATGTTCCAGGATAGTATTTCATACACATACTCCACCACACAGTACAACCTGCTCCCACTCAGTGTCACCAGGAGACAGTTCCTCCAGAATCCGGAGCCAACCAGTCAGAGCTGCCGAATTAGACATGTTATTGCCAAGATGTCCAACTCGCACAAACGCACGGGGCCTCGTCTGTTTCCACAAACTAAGATCTCAGTGTTCCCAGAAGAATATGGCAGGATATGTGAAGAATTTGTATTGTTTCGTTTTTTAAATAAACTGCTAGTGCGGATGAGACATGAAATAAATTAGGAGACATGGCCGTGAAATCAGTCATGTCATAAGCAAATGCAACTCTACACAGCAGATCAACCAGTATACAATTTTAAAGGAAAGAGAGGTGCAGTGAGCCTGCAGTACGGTAAGTCCTCAGACAACAGTTGTTTAAATTCAGCCTGGATCAGGGCTCCTGATCCAGGCTGACACAGAGCCTGACTGAACAAGCATGACTGTCTCTACTGAGCAGAAACCTGTGCAAACATGTTAATCTATATTATGTCATTGCACTTAACCATATCTGTGCTATATATGTTTTTTTCTGAAAGGCACAGAAACTCCTATATGCATCTAACTTGAGGTACGTGTACTATATGAATTTGTATGCTGCTTGCACATGCATGCATCAAAAATAATAATCGAATAGTATCATATATATAACATAACACGTACGGAGGCCATTCTGCCGCACAGTGAGCAGGCCCTCCCCTTTAATTTTAATACTTTAAGTACATTTTACTGATGATGCTTCTGCCTTTTTAACTAAGTGACAATTGCCATGCATTACTTTTAACTTGTAGTGGAGCGAATGTTCTGAATGTTAGCCCTCAGGTTTGCAGCTTTGACTAAATGTCAAAATCTATAAATGGGAAGTAGTTGATGCTTTTTGTAAATAGATCATCATTTGTCATCTCTTTCTTCAAAATACTTTCAGTTGAAACCCAAATCCCAAATGATTAATATTCACTTTGAAGAAACAAGCCCTCGAATGACCACTGAATTCCAGAAACGGAGAACAGATAATTATGATGTCAAATGTCACTGTTTTGTATATTAGGGATGTGGTTCAAACATTAGAGAGCAGAGTGAACTGCTACTTTAGGATGAGATCCAATTCTGATGTTCTGGTTAATTAAAGATACAATAAGAAATGAAATGAATCTTCAAAAGGCGTTTGTTTTGGCCCAGCAGCTCTGCTACCTGAACAGTTCAGCCTGCTGTGTACTCAACATCTAAATGTTGGAGGAGGAGGCTGCGACGCCGCCTCCTCTGTGTTTACCCACAGCTGTTTAACCAGGGAACGTCGGCCCACAGAGTGGGCTGCCAGCGGCATGGTAAAGAGGGGCTTGATTATTCTGCCTCTGCCAAATGAGGCAGAACGGGGGCTAATTCTATTTGAGCTTCACCACTTGAGTCAACTTTACGGCCCAATTAACTCCCTGAAACGAGAGAAGGCTAAAGGAGAGAAGAGGGGCGGGTGTGAGGAGGTGATGGCAGGAAACACTAGCGCCCCTTCTTGATGGCACAGAACCAGAGTGATGTCAAATAATATTTTCCTGTTGCTGCACCGTCTGGGTTTACCTTGGCAAGATGGAAATTAAATGTAGATCATATTTGGTTGGTGCAATTCTAAAAAAAAACATATAAAGAAAACTCAAAAACCTGTTGCATGTTCTATCTGTTTTTTCATAGAGGGAAAGTACAGAAGAGCTGCTGTTACAGAAAAAAGTTTTATAATTCCTACAGTAACTACCGGACATCCTGATATTATCATTAATGTTAAGACTTACGAGACTCCACCCAAAAGTTTGATAGCTTAGAACTGATCTATAAAGAATTAGCAACGCATTTATTAACGACAAATAAAACCATTATTAATTGTTCAATTAATACAAATTCACAATCACTTAACAAATGTTGCCTTATCAGAAAGCAGTGTTATTATAATAAAACATTAATAAAGTTGTGGAAAAAAGTATTCTTGCATTCTTGCCATCTTTAGATGCCATAACGCTATTATTGTGAGCAGGGGCCACTGTCAAAACCTAAGTGGTGCATTCAAGGACTGTTTGACCTAATCCTTGTCTGCCAAACAATATTGTACTAAAAAATTATAGTGCCATAAAATTAAATATAGAAAGCAAACTTTGATTATGTCCACTGTGTATTTGGTCATTGTGTGCTTTTGCTATTCAGCAGCTCATGCCCAAGTCTCAGATGTCAAAATGTCCTTGAACACATCAGCAGGACAAGTTTTTAAAGAATAGTCCATCCTCGAAGCTTCAGTATCTCATGATGAAATTGCAACTATAGCAGAAAAATAAAAGGCCCTGAGCTAATCAGTGTGATGGTACAGCTGTTCTCATGCGAGAGTGAATCCTCTGTAAGTTGACTTTCATGCAGCACACCGTTTTGAAAATTGTCTCTGCTTGCAACAGCTGTAACCATAGAGAGCTCTGAAAAAAATAAAATAAAAGTAACAAATAAATGAAAGTGATCTTAGGAGAGTTTCAAGTCACTGCAGGGTGAATTTCATTGCATACTGAAATAAAAATGAAAACAGCTGCCTGGAAGGAAATCAATCTACAATCTTCCACTCTGCTCTGGAAAATGATCAGCAATAATGTAAAGTGTGCAATTTGTAATTAAATAGACTGAAACAGACAAAACCACCGCAATGCATAAAAGCAAGAGAAAAGTGGACAGATTTTCACAGAGCGAGTATAGATATTATGAAAACAGAGTAATCAGAGGGAGCATTTGCATGACAATGTACTCTGCTGCACAGAATATAAAACATTTTCACAGAATTTGTTTTGAAAAGGGCCAATTTATTCTCAATAAGGTTTAGTACACGAGGAATTATTCTCATTATTAGTGGAATAAAAGGCTCTGTGTAATTGCTGCCACCAACACAATAGGCAATTAGAAAAGGTCAAAGCCACAGTGGCCAAATAATGGATCAATAGATGTGACAAACATTGAGTCACTCATATTGAGGTACGATGTGGATGTACCAGTTTCTTTTCATTGTCAAAACCAGATCCATCTCGCAGTTTGATATGTACAAGAAAAAAATATATCCAGGTATCAGAAGCAGAAAATTGCAGAAAATTGTATTTATCGTTGTTCTCCCACAGTACTGACAGTCCCAGCCTCTGTTGTCCGACCTCAGCATTTATGTTTGGAAACTGAGCAGGGCGGGGCAGCGAGGGAAATAGTTTATCTGTAAAAGTAAGTGGTTTACCACATGAATGGTAATCATGTTGCTGTTGGTTGCCTGGCTACCGTCACTTGAAATCAGAGGTTATGGATGGACAGGAGAGGGATTTTTGATCCTCTGGGGGTTTGTGTGTGCTCCAGTGCCTAGTTCAGTGCTTTGGATAATGACAGCCACGCTTAGACTGAGAATTTTTTTTTTTTTATTCACAGCAAATAACCCCCTGTATGATATTTATTTGGTGGATATTGGATAAAAAACAATGCTCCAATTTCCAGGTAAGGATAGCTGCGAGGAGCCCACACATCAATGACAGATTTTGCGCTCCTTCGAAAAATCAAACATGCCTAAGCGAAGTTTCAACAGAGCGGGAGAGGTTCAGATAGATTTTATACAGTTTGATGTGGCAGCCTCAGGCCTCAGTGGGCTCCAAATGAATGTCATCATTTAACTATTCAACAATATCTACATTCCTCACCCTTCAAAGAACCAATATGCCGGTTTTTCTGGATGACTGCAGGCACAGTTCAGTAACAACCACTAAGTTAGAGCCACACTCTGAGGAGAACAGCTATTTCTGTTGGATCCAACCAGCATCCTTCACGCTCTGGATGCTGAATGAAACAGATGATGACGAGAGAGCATTCATTAAGCTTTAACAATGCAACGAACTTCCATATCTTCTCAGTGAGGCATTTGCAATCTCTCAAAAACAGTCCACCCACTGCAAAGAAGCATAAAACCCAGGCAAATGGGTTGATTAAACTAGCTTTGACACACCCCCACTCAAGGGAATGAATAGTCCAAAATGGTTAATTTATCAACACCAAACAAACTTTTCAAGGACTGCAGATTTTCAGTCTTTGTGTTCCAACCTTGAAGACATTACCAATGACTGAGTACAACAAATCCCTGATGGCTGCTGGGCTGCTAAGAGAGCCTGTCGCTCTCACAAACACTTTAAGAAGAAGTTCATTCTGAACATCTATTGACCAGAAAGTCTCCTGTCACAACATGACACTCAGTTATCAATCATCATCACATGGTTGGGACTCGAGACCAGTGACGGGCGACCACACTGAAAAAAATTGGTACTGCGTTAAAAAGGAAAGGGGCTGCTTTGGTTCTACAGATACAGGTGAGATACTGAAATCTGAGAGATCCACAAGTTTACGGCTTGTTAGACACCATGACATTTCAGAATGGTTTATAATATAAGGAAATATTTTACAACTCTGGACAGTTATCACAGCAGCAATCATTTATCCTCTCTCTTGATGATCACAAGGTAAACAGTTAAAATACAGTGTTCCCATAATAAACTGATCTGCAAAGAACATATGGTTGCATGTATTTGACTGAACACAATATATTTCTGGATGATTCTCTTAAAAGTTTAGGATCTTTGACTTGTATAGATGTGGGCCCTTTAGGTCTCCAGTCTAGAAAAGCTTGTTGAAAAGAAAGTGTTTTTTCTGTGCTTTGTGTTTTCTTAAGAAAAGAATATTTCACTTTCAAGAGTAAGAAACGCTTTTCACCATCACCATCAAACTTGAAGGAAAGAGATGCTCTTACCATCACCGTCGTCATCATCATCATTTTCACTGCGCTTGTAGTAAACTGATCTTTAGCAGCACTTTCATAAGCAGAGTCATCTGTGGTGAGAAAAAAAAAACAGATGATGCCTTTGGGAATTTAGCAATCTGCTTTTTTTTTCTTTCCTTCCTTTTTTTCTTTTTTTCTGCTCCACTTGAATAAATGCATCTCATTTTTGCTGAGGAGCCAGTTATTAGAGGATCTTTCGCCACGTTTCTCACCATTGAATTGTCACTGGCAGATGGCACGTGAGCAAGAATCATCCGTTATTACCTGCCAGTTACACAGATCAAATGAGCACACTTAAGGGACTTTTTGTGGCGTAACCTAAATTGACAATATCCTTTATTCATCTAATTTACATTTTAGGGCTCTCTGGGGGGTTTTGACCGGTGGAGGCCTAGACCATTTGCCTAATAGGAAAGTTCACCTCTGGTTGGAAAGGCAAAGGATCTTGTTACCTCTATGAAAGAAAGTAATTAGCCCACAACAGTAGTTCAGTTGTTCTCATCTCTGTGGATCATTGTGTGTTGAACCAGAAGCAAATCACAACAATAAAATGCTGAAAAATGCAGTCAGAAGGCGATCAGTTTTTACATCTTTGGCATGTAGCCAGTCAATGGTAAATAAATCTACTTTGAAATTTCTTTGGCAGTGCTGAGCTCTGAGCTTGCATTAGTCACTGTGACTGACTGGTGAATAGTTAACATCATGTTCTGTACCTATTTTTTCCATGACAATGAAAGCTGCCAATCACATGTACGCACAATTTTTTTTTTTTTTTTGTCTCTGCTACTCATAACCAAAGTTGTTGCACTGCTATTCAAGGGCACACACATATACACATCTTCTGTTGTTCTTCTTCTTGCATCGTCTTACGGCGGTAAATGCTTAATTGCCAACCCCCAAGAACTTTAATATTAGACAATTCTGCAAGATATGTGCATGACAGTTACGGAGTAGTTATGGCTATAAAATTCTATTTTGGTTCTATACTAACTCTATTTTTGGGTAAAGGGCTAATGTTGGTTTTGAAGAAGAGAAATAAATAGAAGAACGCCAGACTTTGACAGAAACACAGCACCTGTACCAGATTCAAATTTTAAAACAGTTGTTTGTCTGTATCTGAAGTGACTGAGGTAAAAAATGACAAATAATATTTCAACAAGCACAGACCAGGTCCTGGCACATTGTCACTGGGATTCTGCTGTCAGTGCACTGGGAACCTTGGCAGATAGCCAGCCTGTGTTAGGTAATGTTTTTTCTACCTTGAAACCATTCAACTGGCCGTTGAACATCAGAGTCTATTACTCGCTGTCTCCGATTCGTGAAAAGTTTTTGTGCCGTAAAAACTAATTTCAAGCCAACTGTTGTCCTTCCTTCTTCTGATTACAGTTTTCATTTTCATTTCAGGGAATGTAGCTTATGCAAGCTGCAGCATAACCACTCATCTTTGAAGAGGTTCGCTGTGAAATTGAGACAATGTTTTTTTCCTTAAGCGACCTCACTATATGGCCAACCTTCATATCACTTGAAACACCTTGACAGCTAACAACTCAAAAGCCTCTGGTGGCCCTGAAATGCAAAGCACTCCCCCACACTCATTGTAATCATCCATCACCCCCGACCGTTTCTTCCTTGTGTCTGTCAACAAACAGCTGCTGACAGAATCGGTGGTCACATCCTTTTCTCTGAGCGGAAACTCAGCACCATCTGTGGCTGGATTGTGAGTGCAGGTGGGTGATTTCCCTGTAAATGTTAGTGAGTTGGCTGAAGACCTTCAGAGCTCTGCCAGGTCTCAGTGTGGAGGATTTGGCTGAGTTAAAACCTGCATATGTATGTTGCTCTGCTGCATGACTGGACACCATCTGCGGAGTGTCGCCTGTCCTTCTGTGTCACTCTGTGTGTGTGTGTGTGTGTGTGTGTGTGTGCAGTGATGAGATTTTCAGTATGATTATTTGTGAAGGAGTTAGGATTTGCTCGGGCTTCAGGACAGTATTTTAATTCCTAATAAACTTGTGAGCGGCATTTTTATTCTTAGGAGGAGATGTACCGCTTGTTTTGTGTTTTTAATAATGAAATTGGTGACAAATGTTATTAAGATTCCTGCATAAATTCTGTGAGGAAATTTTTCAGGTGCGTCAACCTTTTCTCTTCTCTACAAGTCATTATGATCACATCTGGTGAGAGCACACAGTCTTGTTCCTCCGTGTTTTTCAGCTTAATTTCAAGAATCAGCACCGGTACAATTGATTCTGTTTAACTGTGTTCAGACAAAAAGCAAAGTGAATTTTGGAGGTGGTATGATTGAATACAAAGTAAATTAAAAGATGCAATTAGAAGTGAATTTACATTGTTGTGGTGCAAATTAATGCAAAGATGTGTCCGTGTGGAGGCCCTGATGTACATACCACAGAACCACCACATCCACTGTTTGATTCAGGCCAACAGCCTGTGTTGAATGTCCCCACCCACCTCTCTTCCCAAAAATCATTCAATGCATTTAATAAAGTACTGTGCTGAAGTACATTTTTAAGTTTATTGTACACATTTTAAAGGGGAACACAATATTTTTTCTGTATTCTTTAAATAATGTTTTGCATCAAATATACTATCATCTTATAAAATATGATGTATTGCTCTAAACTACCAGCACTGTGTAAAACTTTGGTACTATCGTATGTTTCTAAATTTATTGCATTTTTTAAATTATTTTTATAGGAATAGGGTACAGAAATACTGTCATTATTGCATTATGAAATAATCACTATCTGCCTTGTTGACCACATAACAGCTAAACTTCCTACAGATGACATGGCCCATGTAATGACTTCGCTGTGCTCCACCAGGAGATTACCGCAATGATTCATGCATGCATCATACAAACTAATGCACACATAAAATGAATGAGCTCACAAACACTTCTGAAGGACATGAGACACCTTTTGCAACATTATTAGAAGAACGTTGAGGTAGGCATAAGGGGATAAGTGGATGAAGATGAAGATGAAGATGAGGAAGGCAGTGAATGCGGGTCATCCGCAAACCAGCTGTGGTTCAACCCTCACCTCCTTTCCACACAGCACATAATGGCTGTACATAAAAAAAATACTTCAGCTCAGCAGAGAACATCTGAGCAAAACCAGTTGAGAGCAGAAGCATTGCAGGTAATGGAGGCCACCCATTCTTAACCTCGGCTCCCCATTATACATCCACTCAGTGCGTTATTTCAGCAGCTGCATGCATGGGGACAAACACGTACGCACAAAAACAGAACTTAAAACAGACATGTAAGGACTAACGAGTGGATAATGGCGGGTTGTTGATGGGCTGGGTCCATTATGTCTTCCATCATCTGTTGTTGGATGTTTGTGTAACTGTCTCTGCGATGGCGGGTGTTTTCATTTTGGATCAGGGCCTTTACTATAGGTTGTGGTACTGTCTGGCCAGCTAGGATGAGGTGGCCAGCTGTTTTTCTTTCTTTCTTTTTTATTTTTTGCTCCTCTGTTTCATTCATTCTTATAAAGAGAAATCATACTGAGTCTGAAATAACCATAAAAAATTGAGAAAATCTGAAAAATTCAGGTGAATATTTTTGCTGGTGTTGTAAAATATAATTTTACATGTTTTAAAGGACCATACTACAGCATGTTTTAGCCCAGTTTCTACAAATGAGAGACCCTTCACAACACAGTACCGTGCTGGTAAGGGCTGCCTGGAAGCTGAATATTTTTGATAAGATCACTTCATCCACATTATAACGCCAAGGTGCAAAAGGCCAAAAATTCCAATTGAAGCATCTGCACAATGTGCAAATAAGAAAGATCTGAAACCAGATTTTCACTATTTGTATTAAGTACTAAGAAAATCTGGCCTCAAATCTTTCTTATTTCTCCATGACAGGAAATATTCATGACTAAATAAACAACAATCAAAGGGGAATAAAGCAAGATCACAGGGGAAAAAACCCCCCAACATAAATTGGCATTATCTATTTGACACTCAGCTAATCTGCTTCATTAGGACTGTGTGGTTTGAATAGATAGATGAGAAAACCACAAAAAACCCCAGAAAAACAGAAATCTCTAATGTGAAATTACCAAAACTTGGCAGAAAACTGTGTCTTCGTGTGGGACCTCATATTACAAAAAACAGGTCAACAGAGACTCAGAGCTCAAATAAACAAGATAAAGTGTATTACTTAACCTTGGGAAGAAAAGGCTGAAGGGGAATGAGGATTCTGGCAGTCAAATGCAGTGGACAGAGGGAGGCAGGCAGCCCAGCAGGGGAAGGTTGACTGGGGCATGAAGACAGGGTGGTGAGTGGGGCTGGATGGACCAGGGAATGAGCTGGGGAGGAGTCAGGCAGAGTGAGCTGAGAAAGGAGTGAAGGCGAGGTGGAGAGTGGGGCTGGCTGTCTGGCTGGCAGGGGAATAAGCAGGGAGGCAAGCAAGCAAGTGAGCAAGCGAGGCAGTGGGTTTTGGAAGGCTGGAGACCAGTGAGGCAAAGATGGTTTGTTGAGAAAGCAAGAAGTGAGAAAACACAAGGAAAACAGCCCAGACTGTAAAACCACATAACAGGTAACAATAACAAGCTGATGACATGCAAACAAATTAGAACATGTTAATCCACAATTCTTGTCTTTCTTCATTAGGCTTTCATAAGTGTAGACGAACAAATATAAATACAATTTGTTTGCAGATGCAGGCCAAGTGTTGGAGTTTTCCCTTTGGTTGTTGCTGTTTCGCAATGAATTGGCACAAACAGTTTCTATCATTTCATCAGGGGTGTCTTCATAGGCAGTGTTGCACCTTTGTCTCTAGATTTACACTATATTCAGGTTTTTTTTATTTAATAAAATAAAATCAGGAGTTTAGCAGAGCTTGGAAATGGCTTGGAAGTGACTGCTGGTTAACATGTATCTTAATGGACCACGTGTCTGTCAGGTGTTCCATGGTCTGACAACAGAAACAGAAAAACATGGAAAATGAGAACAGCTTTACTGGTAATTCAGATGTATTAAATTACTGTCTATGTGAGCACAGAGAGAAACAGAGAGAGAAACAAACAGATACAGGGCAGTCCAGCCATATACTAGGTTTTGACCTAGTCTGGTTCGTGACAATTAAACAAGCTTCTCAGCCACAGCCAGGGCTCCCACAGTGACAGTTTTACATTACTGAAATGTCAAAAATTAAAATTAACAAGATATTTCACAGCAAACTTTTCACTGGCTGACTGGAGAGCACAAATGACGTGCAAAATGTGGACACAGCTACTGTATCACAAGTATGTTGCTAATCCCCAGTAGTCTAACAGACTCCTCCCACATGAACAAACCAGAACAGCCATGCTCAAACATAATCTATCTCAGTGCAAATGTAAACAGAAACCCAGTACAGCAGACACACAGATGCATGTAAATGCAAACTGGAGCCCCACTGAAGGTTGTAATCTGTTATGCGCCTTGACATAATGAATGATTGGACCTGGATGACGGATGTCAAGCCGGATCTCTCGCCACCACTGTGTGATACCGCTGTCCACTGAGTAAATGTTCATAAATCAACAGAAAGTGCACAGCGTGTGAACCAGTGACCGCACAGGCTAATGGTGAGCTGCAGAGCATAGCGTCTAGGATCACAAATGTCTGAACAGTGTGTTCATTTATCTAACAGGAGCATCTGAGGGACAGTCAACAGTGAGTTGAGTCTCTCCTATCCTTGTTATTGTAAACAGTGCCTCTAAAAACAGTTGATTGGAAGCAATGAAACTGGAGGAGAAATAATTTGAGAGAAGTGGATACTGTTTCTCTTTTTCTCTGTTTTTTAAGTAACTTGCACTTTTCAAATTACAATCTCTCATTATCATTTTAAATGTTATTACCTTCATGATGGCTCAACCTACCCAAAATGCGGCTATAATCTCTCCAATGGCTTATCAAGAATGAGTTTGGTTCAAATGACTCTGGGTATGTTGCTGCGGCTGAGTGACCTTTTAAAATGGGAGCTAGAAGAAAAAAACGACTCTGCAATAATGCGTTCGATGTTTAAAGACCAGTGTGGACTATCAAAGAGTAAAAAATCTGTTAAATTCCTGGTGTTTAGGTTGTTGGAAATTAAAGGCTCTGAAGCATTACACTGCATGTGGGGCTATGTATTAGTGTCAGCAGCGCAGTGGGTGTTTTTTGTTTCTGTGGTCCTTACACTTGCACATACACAACACAGTGACATACAAGTAATTAGAGAATTAGAGTGGACCTCTACTGACCCGCAGTGTGCTTCAGTAATTACACATTTGCTTCTCTTTTCGTACCTATAGCCGATGTGACACAGTCTGCTCACACTCTACCACACAAATCAATTAGACTATTCATTTTGGGGCCTTGTTTGTGCCTGCTAATGGTGATGGCATGCCTATCTGTTAAAGAAGACAGGTCAGGGCCAAGGGCCCATAAAGTGGTGCAAGCAAAATCGGGCTGTAAATGAGGATCGGACTCACAGATTCAACATGACCTGTCCCCTCACTGTGAATCTCAAATACTTATGGGAAAGTGTCATTGAAAAGTTTGGTTATTAACTCAGTGATGGTCAGTGCTGTAAAAAAAGACCTTTATAAGTAACCTGGGAAGCTAAACTAAAACTTTGATAAATGAGAAAAAAAAAAATCTGGAAATACTGACTGAACAAATATTTTTAGCCAGGCTAGCTGCGTTGCTCAAAAATGCCAATCAGTCCAACACTTTGTCCACTGGCCTTTGGTGACCCCAACTTTTCCTCTAGAGCAACTATGAGGTCAGCCTTTGTGGTTCTGAATGACCTGTCTTGAAAACTACTGGATGGATTCCCCATGAAAATTGGCACAGACATTCATGGCCCCTCAGGGTAAACTGTCATAACTTTGTGATTTCTTGACCAACGATCTAGTACCATCAACAGGTCAAGATTTCAATTTGTCCAATAGTTTGGTGGACATTCCCATCAGCCTCATCTGTACTTTGTTTTTAGTGCTAATTATGTCAGCATGCTAACTCTCAGCTATGATGGTGGAAAAAGTAATGAAGTGCTAAACATCAGCGTGTTAGCATTGTCACTGTATGTGTATAACATGCTAAACCCTCATAGTGAAAATGAAAAACATTGCACCTGCTTAAGCAGCTTCAAATACTGCTGTGCTTTAGCACATCCTCACAGAGCTGCTAGGGTGGAGGTAGACTTCTCTGCCTTGTTTAAACTAGTGTTAATTTTGTTATCAAAAATTATTACAAAATAGACTCTTCAACAACCTTTTTCCCACAATAAGGACATATCTTATTAAACAATAACTATGACTAAATCTCAGTACAGTATTGTTGACAGAAAGAGAGGTCACTGAAATGGAGTTTAAACTAAAATAATTTCTCCTTATTTTTCTTGATGAATTAAGAGGAGACAAAATTACATTGTGGGTTTTTTTTTTTTGCATGCAATGCTAAATTAGGCTTCTGCAGTGACATACTTCATCCTTATATCTATATGCAGAATAGGCATATTCTAGACAACAAATTCCTACTCTCAGTTCACTAGTCCACACTGGGAGACAGACCTCAAAACAGGCATGTAATTAGATTAACACCTCCTGTCAACATGTTTTGCCTGTGGCTGAATTTAATCGTACACTTTGGGAAAAGCTGTTTTTAATCCTGTTTAACTTTTTGCTAAAAGTCACCCTCTGTAAGAAGGTTACAGGCTCAGATGGGGTACCCATGTGGAGAGATTTTCTTGGATAATTGTAGAAGGGAGCAATATGTTTTCTCTAGGGAGCTGTTTGGACATTTTGTACCTTTGTCAGCCAGTAAGAGCAATTCTAATTAACTGCGACATATATATAAAAAAAAAAACAAACAAAAAAAACCCTAATGGCATGGTTTCCTCTATTTGCGCCCTCCAATCTTCACCCATGGCTTTCACACCTCATTTCCACAGCCAGTCACTACAGACGTGTATGACCAATACATCATGTACCCAATTCACAGGCTTCTTATGTAAGTGTTAATGTGATGCAAATAATGAACAATGACGTCCCTTTTCTCTTTTTTTTCTTCTTTTTTTCAGAAGGCAGACACTGTGTAGGCCAGGTTGGTGTGTCTGCCTGGGATTCTGTATGTATATGTACATAAATATATTCATCTCCATATGCTCTGCCAATATGTTTGGGCCTGTTTAAACAAGCATTTGTCACAGGGCAAGCCACTCAGCAAGGTCATAAAGTGTGTTATTGCCCTTTAACTTCTGCTTTTTTTTACCCTCCCCTTCAATAACAATGTAAATTTCACAGCATTTAGTGATAAGGCATTTTAGAGCTGTTGTGTACAGTACCATAGTAGTTGAAAGACGAAAAAACATTACAGAGAGGTGGCCTTCTCTTGCTCATCCCTCCATCTGTTTGGTTGAAAACCAGATTCACTTTGGTCAACAAGTGCAATAAATATACAGAACTATATCTACTATTTTACAAACTGAAAAATAACCACTGTCACATTAATACGTAGGCACAAAAGAAAGCAGAAGTGGCCCAGCAGCAAATCTATCTGACAGATTTCTTGAAGAAAATGATTTTGTTTTTCTTTTCTCATACTGTTTTTGTGTTCGTGCTTTACAAAAATAATAAACTATTAACTAACAGATATTGAAATTTCCCTAAGCAAATGTTTTTTTTTTCTTATTACAGTTAATCTTTCAGGACATTGCTTCATTACGAAGTATGGGGGTTGCAACATAAACCTAAGCTGTCACAAGACAATTAACAACATAGGAAATCTGAAAAAAAAAATCTCTGCTGCACCAGTTTTTTTCAGATTTTTAATCTTTGTTTTGAGAATTAATCAATAATTATACCTCTAAAACAAGACAAGTAAAATTAATCACTCTCTGGTTGAACTACTCCAATTCACTAGACATATGCAACTATTGACGATACTGACATTGAGTAGACATTGCTCTTTTTAAAGGTCAGAAGCCAAAAAGAGAGAGAACCACTGTCTTATGATCACTTAAAGCAAAAGTTCAAAGTTTTTACATAATATGCTTATTCACTGTCTGGCAGAGTTAGATAAGAGGATTGATATACCACCAAATATATGGATACAGCTAGCAGCTAGTAAGCTTAGCTTAGCATAAAGAGTGGAAACAAAGGGTAACAACTAGACTGGCTCTGTCTAAAAGTGACAAAATCAACCTACCAAAGCTCACTAATAAATATAGCATAGTATAGCATAAAAAATATTTATGTGGCTGTATAAGATGTAAAATCTGCTCCAGAAAGGAAGGCAGTTCATTATACTCCTTGTCTTCCTAACAGACAAATATACTGTGACAAACAGAATATGAATGACAAAGAAAGAGAAAGAAAGAGGGGAGGGGACTGAGAAACACAGAGGAGAGGACCAGCCACTAGCTCTCATCAGTGTAAAGAGGATAATTGGTTGCTGCCCATCCGACGTCCATCATTCTCTGCTGAATAGTGGGGTGACAGTGACTAACACTGTCCACTGGGAGCGGTTCGCTGAGAGTAGCTGCATCACGTGCACACACACACAAGCTCCAATGTACACTCCAGTTCACACTCCAAACTCAAAGACACACACGCAAATTCTCATACGCACGCATTAAAACCCGTGACCTTGCATACAGAGTCTTATTTGTATGCTTATTTGTAGTACCCACTCACTGGAATCATCACTCACCAATGCGTGTAATTAGGGCTCTTTGATCAGGCTGAATGAGTACTCAGTAACTACACTGAGTAGTAATAAAAGAGGTTTCTGAGCCATTTGTTGTGTGTGTGGTGAATGAGTGGGTTCATGCATGCATTTACTGATCTATTTTTTTTTTCTTTCCAGCTACATGCTACTCAGAGCTGAAAGTTAAATGTCAAAACATGTAAAATAATGGGTTTGCCTTGAATCAAAGTTAATATAAAGTGACTGGTAAATGTGACAGAGTTTCATAATAATGTGGGGTTATCCAAAGACATGAAAATCTCACGTCAGGCACAATTAGTGCTGCATGTTTGTGGTTGAAACACTAAACTAAACATAGTGTTGCAATCAGCTGCTTAAAAGGAACATCAACATGAGACACACTGAAGTTTGACATAAGCAGTCCATCATGCATTTCTGGGCCTTTTGCTCCTGGATGACTGGTCAAACAAGGAAGTGATGTTACATCACTGAAAGATTTCTCTATGTACACTTAGGGTGTTGGCATCAAACCGCAAAAACTTCTCTGTGCATTCACCTTTTCACGCCAGTGTTCGAGAATTCTCCATCATGCAATGTAGCCAATAGAAGACATGGCATGACCAAATATTTTCTAATGGAAAAACTTATGCTATCACCGTCATTCCACCTACATAAGCCCAAAGCGAAACCTAACCGCCTCAGCTGACTCCTCTCCGTGTTGACTTTTTCCCTTTCACAGAGACAGTGTGGCCAGCTCTAATTGAGGAAAAATACTGGCAGCTCAATAAGTCACTAAAATTATCCAGATGACAGTGTATATTAATTTGCATATGGACATTTCTGATTAAGCATCAGTTGTGCATGAGAAACCCTGTAATCAGTGGAACTGCTTGGATTTACAATCACACGGCACCAAGTGCAGTGGCATAAGTCATTCTGATTTGCACCAAATGCTTTGGGAGTCAACTCATTAAGTCTCTAAATTTTAAAGCAAAAACTCTGCAGCAGCTGGTATGTAATGAATTTGAACACTCTTTCTGAAGTATCAGCACTCTCTACTGTGCATTATATAATGTCCTGTAAACAGGACAACAAAAGTAGATCTATTACATTTTTAGTCCACTTAGCAGCATGGAAATGCTTGGAAATGCTGCTAAGTGCGCCCCCCGGTGATCCCCTGACCTTTCATTCAGTTTGTCCAAAGCTCTTATGCCTAAATACAAATAATATAAAGAAACAAAGAAAAAAAAACAAAAAAACAAACAAGCTAATGACATTCCAGTCAGCCTCAGCTGTGTTAAGTACTACTAACACCCTCAGCTATGATGGTGACAAAGGTAAACATGGCATGCTAAACATCTGCCTGTTAGCATCATCATTGTGAGTATGTTAGCATGCTGATATTAGCATTTAGCTCAAAGCACTGCTGTGTTTAATTACAGCTGTTGCATCCAGCGGGCTCCTCAGATGGTCCCATTCAGCGAGTTGGGAAGTTGTTCTGCTGACTTCAGTGTGCTCACATTTCACGTTTTTACTTCTGAATGTGGAAACAACATTGACACTTCAGCATGTAGGCTATTCTGTTTCATTGCTGAGAGCATTTAAATACACTGATAGCTGTTTCCAGTATTTCCATGACAATGAAGAGGAAAGGTCAACTCAGAAAATTCCAAAGAAATTTTCGCTGACTTTCCATGTTTATGTTTCGACTTGAGGGGACGTTCTCATTTTCCCAGTTGGGAATTTCCAATTATTCTGGCACCACATGAATACACTAAGCCCCTCAGGGCCAATAGTATGGATGCAGACTTTTAGTCAAGTTTTAGTTTACAATCAAAAAATGGAACAGACTTTGAACCATACTTCTATACCACTTGATCCGTCAGGGTTGTGGGGGGCTCCCAGCTGACTGCAGGCAAGAGGACGGGGTACACCCTGGTCTAGTCGCCAGTCAGTTGCTGACACAGAAAGACACACAACCACTCATGCACACACTCACAACTAGGGGCAATTTAATGTGCATGCATGGGATTGTGAGAGGAAGCCACAGAGAGGAAACCCACACAGAGAGGAAACCCACACAGGTACAGGGAGAACACTTCCTGAAACTTCACACAGAGGAGCCCAGACTGGGGTTCGGTCGGGGTTTTGGAACCCTCTTGATGTGAGGCAACAGTGCTAACCACTGCACCACCGTGCCGTCATACTATATGTCCATAAATAAAAGTATAAAAATTGTTCTCAAACCAGAAATGTGAACAAATAAAATATATACTAAAAGCATACCTGGAAATACAAGAAAAAGCTTCAACACCAACATACTGATGGAATTACAAGGCCATATTCTAAAAAGAAGCCTTTGTTAATAATTTTTTTCAGGTGTGTAATTTGTCATAATATCTTTCTGCTCCATAGTACAAAAGTCTTGAATGAAGAATACAGAGACGATTTAGCTGTTTTTTAAAAGCTTGTCCAGTGGGGCTAAAAATGTACATATGCAATGATGGTAGGCGCTTTCTAGGTTAGGACTGTATACTGGTGCTACAGGTAAGGTCATGGAGGACAGGTAGAGTTATTTATGGTGTTAGAGGGAGGGTGTGGATGGATGTGGATCACCAAAAACATTAAGATTAATCCTTCTGTACCATGAATGAGACAGTATGGTCACATCTTATTGAGATATGTGTTTAAATAGTTGTTGAAGCGACTGTTACGGTGGTGTTCTTTCTCTCTGTAGTTATCAACATATCACTGCAACACACAGCTGAGTTTTGAAACTAATCCACTGTCAACAAATCACGTCTATACAATAAACATATATGTTCGAGATGAAAAATTAACCTTTGCATTTAAGTTCTTTGCTGTTTCAGATCTTGTTTGATGTTGTTAAATAAGCTTTACTTTAGGCCTGTTCATGTGACACTGCTGAGAATTTTAAGGCGACAGGGTTTGAAATTGCCTCGACTTTCCGCTGACATTGTCATTGACTGGCAGTCAGGCACAAAATTAACAAATCTGCATACACCGTCTCCTACGTTAACATTTAGGCTCAGTCAAATCTGGTGAAATTGGAAGGTACAACTGACTTTAACAATGTAATTTTCTTATCACAACAGGGACTTTACACGTGGCCCCATCTCTTCCTGTGCAGGCCTATGCAGCATGCTCAGATAATCATTAGGCTGATAATTGGACAGACTAGCGAGGCTATTATTGCTGATAATGCTTCCAGAGCAGGCTCTCATCTCTTTAATCACACAGGACAGATTGAGTAATTTTTGACAGTGCGCGGTGGGCAGCCACCTCCAAACACCTTGACATTCATTATTAGAAGATGACTCACAGATCCCCAAAGGATGAAACAAGTGTGAAGAACCTCTAATGACGAAAAAGAGATGCTCTTATTATTGATGTTCGGTGGGTTAGTCAGCCATTGCTGTAAGAAGACACTGAAGAGTGATTCAGTCACTCAGGAAGTTTTTGAATAGATTCAAAGCTTGAACAACAAAGGAAAAAAAACCCTTTTAAATGGGCACAGCAGCATCTGCTATCATGCTGGTGTCGGTTTGATTATTTTATCTCGAGTACGAGTCACATATTGACTAATGGGTAACACTTTGCACATTTCCAAGAATTTATTAATGTTTTTGTAACCAAATATAACATCTCCTATGAAGAATCGAGAGTCTAAATAGCTGAATGAATAGCTGAAAATTCTTACTTAAGAGTTCTATCAGAGCTTTCAGCTGCATCTCGTGGCCTTCATCAGCAGATGAAGGCCACGAGATGCACTCAAATATTGACATAAATTCTTCACTACCAAACGTAATGGATAATATAATAATAAATTACATTTACATGATGCATTTCACACAAATGTTTTACATTATACTACACCGTACACCATCTAAGGATGCTTCACAGGTCTAGGTTAAGCTGTTTACAAACATACATTTAATAAAATGTCCTTATCTCTGTTTAAAACTACATTATAGTGAGTTGTAGTGTGTTATAAACCATTGTTATTTTTTAATATACTGTTTATGAATGCAAAAATTGGTTGCTGATAAAATAAAGTGTCACTGTGTAGCATTTAAGTAACTGATCCACTGTATTAACTGTTTTCAGAAAACCTTTAGATTTGGGGACAAGCTTGGCCAATGCATAAATCAAATTAGGAACTGCTGAGATAAGAGTAGTGCTGCTTCCATCTGCTGTAGGACAGCAGTACTGCAGTTTGCAACAGGAGGATTTAAGCAGACACAAACGGCAATTTACATCACACAGCAGCAACTTTCATTAACACTTTGATTTCAAGGTCACAGTATTTGTAAGGTTTATTTACTGAGTAATGAACATTAGTGATTCATTATCCAGCAGTAGCTTAATTTCCTATTAATGTTTGACAAGCACTACATGCTCTTTCAAATTTGTGCCATTCAATACTGAATGGCACTGAATTTAATAAGTAATTTAAGTAATCCAAGGCCAAATAATTGTTATTCAGTGCTTTATTTTAATGAAGAGGACGACATCATCCAGGTTGATCAGATGATCAGTTGTGGAGAGAATATATTGATATCAGTATTAATATTCTGTGATGAGTTGGGTTAATTTTAAAACAGTTCTGCTGTGCTGAAGGAAGCTTTATTAGCTTTAATCCTGGTGGGTTAGCCAGATGTCTTCTCCACTGGATTGGTCAGTTCTAGATTTAAAGGCTGCCAAGGTTCATGGGGTTTGTGAGGTCAAGTACCCAGTTACAGGTTCTGAAGAAGCAAAAATGCATTTTTTGAGAATCACTGCAGACTCTAATGAAGGCCGTATGTTGTCTTACTTGATTTGTCATTGGCACAGAGATAACGTTTCAGAGTCATGGTTGTCACAAGGATGTGACCTGTTGTTTTTTTAAGTTTTTTTTATTAAGGAATAATTCAACATTTTGAGAATATAATCACTTTCTTGGAGATTGTTGGGCCCTGTGATTGACTGGTGACCAGTCCAGGGTGTACCCCGCCTCTCGCCCATGGATTTTATTACTAGCTATTTCCCCGTGTCCAGCCTGTATGCTAATGTAACTTTATAGTTACCATAGAGACAGGTAAAAGGTGTTGATCTTCTCATCTAATTCTCAACAAAAAAGCAAATAAGTGTTATTTCCCAAAATATCAGACTTTTGCTTGAAGTGTTTCATAGTTATGTGGAGTTGACAAGTGACTGGAGAGTTCTTTGTCCTGGTATTGTTATGAGATTCAAAATAAAATCTTTTAATTAACTTACATTGCTACGAATGATTATGCTCCATCCAGATTCTCCGGTGTAGCCTTTGAACAGCACAGGGATGCAGCTAACCTGAGTGAAGGCAGCCATGCATTTGCCTGAAAACATGAAACATGCATAAGTTAGATATAAGGTTTTACAATAAACAGGGTGACTGAGCTGCACAAAACATTTGGCATCTAACCAGCCATGTACCTTTTAACTTTTTAAGAACTTTTTAACAAGTCAAGGTTTAGTCCAAATACAACAAGTTTTCAGTTCTTTGTTCAGGGAATAATGTTCCCTCCTACAGTCCTGTGGAAGGACAGCACACAGATGAAGTTCATGTTGAGAGAGAACGTGTGAGTGCTCTGGTTTCAAGGGACGACACACACCTCCATATATACCTGCTCACGTGTTGTGGTTCAACCTCCTCAGGATGTTTTATCAAATATGACCAAGTGATTAACAGTCCTCCTTTGTAGAAAGTGTGTCAGGGAAATGTTTGTGTGACATACAACAAATTATAATCTTATGCAGTGCATCATGTGCTTGAAATCTCTAATCAACTGAATTTCCCGTTAGAGACAAAGAAAGAAAAGAAAATATCAACACAGTATCAACTCTAATGAACAAATTTCATTTCACAATAACCTTTGAAAACATCTCCTTGGGCTAACGGATGTGCAAACACTGGTCTCATTTGTGATTTGATTACTGAGTGATGATCAACAACATTTACATTTAACTGTTCACATTTTATTTTCTTTGAAACGTTTTTGCTGTCACTTCAGTTGCTTTATTCACTCATCCAGCCAAGCTTCCAACTCCAAATCAGTACAGTATTATTCAGTGCTTTTAACTGATTTTATTGAAGAGGACGACAGAGATACAACTGCAGATACAACACAAAGCAGGGACTGAGTTACATTACGTGTTAAGAAAATGTCTCCCTCATTTAGTTCTCACTGTGTGCCTCTGATTTGATCTTACTGTCTTACCATCTTACTATTTCCTTTAATCTGCAATGCCACACACTGAGCTGTGCAAGTTTTTCCCCATTACAACAATACAAATACAGTTGTTTGACATATCAAGAGTGTAACTGACATCCCTGTAACTTTGTTGTTCAACAGGTGGTCATATGGTGGATTAGCAACAACCTTAAAAATCATGTTCATTTAAATAGCTTCACATTACCTGATGATTACTGGATCATTAGGGTTAAATTTAGGGTGTGCTGCCCCTGACAGGAGCAGTATCGGTGATGATTTTGGTGAGATGCTCCAGATGTTTACTCCTCTTTCTTGGTCTTCATGGCCAGAGACTCCAAGGCAGTGAAGATGGTTTCTGGTGTCTCTGTCTTCTCCAGTTCAGACTTGGCACAAAAGAAAGGTGGGATGTAGTCCATGGGGTTTGAGTTGCCCAAGACCCAGTTGAAGGTACTGAAATATAAACAAAAACTTACTAATTTGTCTGTATTTAAACATTTTTATATTTGTTAATCGGGTTGGGTAAAAAGTTAATTGGGGAACTGTTTTTTTTCACAACTTAAATCTAAATGACTGGGATGTTGTCATTTGTTACAAACTCATGCAGTATGTTTGAACTTTATTTTAAATTCTAGTCAAGGTCTCAAAGTTTCAAAAGATACCAAACATGTAAGGCTGCATTTTGGGGAATTATGTGTATGGTGCTGCAAACGACATGTCAAATATTTCCATTTGGTCCAATGGTGAGAGAGTCGTGGCTTTGAATAATTAATTTGGTGTAGACATCATATACCCTCAGTGAAGAGCTGGAACATGAGTTCAGCTCTTAACAGTATTTAAATGATTCTAACTCTAATTCAGATTTTTTTTTTCGCTATTAGATCCTCACCTGATGGTCATCCATCCAGATTCTGGAGTGTAGCTGGTGTAGGTCATTGGGATGCAGCCAATCTCAGTGAAGACAGTGGTGTACATGCCTGAATACATGGAGCATGTTACATGTGAGGCTCTCACAATAAACAGACTGAGTTGCACAAAAAAGCGAAAGTTGTGGTCGAGGCTTTTTTTAAAACCTCTTTTCCCCTTTCTTTCCTTTATTGCTGCAAATGGTTTTGGTTTTATTTTCTGAGATTAGCGTCTCTTAGATGAGAGTGTAAAGCAATGTCATTTTTTGTTCCTTAGAACAAACTTTGGGCAATGTACATAGAAGTGTATAGACTGATACACTGATGCACTGATATTTTGCTTCAAAGTAATGATTTAGGAATGGTGTTAAAACTTTCTACCTCTTCCCAATCTGAATTTATAACTTTGAGTAGTTCCCTCATCAGGACAGTAATTTCAGTGGATGGCTGTATTTATTGATGTTGTCAGCCACAGCCACGGCCATTCATATTTCAAGTTTTGGCCTTTCATTAAAGTTCCAGCATCAGACGAACAGGACAGTCCACTGTAACAAACAGCACCAGCTCGTGAGGTTTTGCCAAAATAAAGCCAGATTTCTTTGTTCAGGGTACAATATCTCCTCTTACCGTTGTGTGGCAGCTCTCCATACCAGGTGTTGGCTAGCACACCCATTCCCCAGGAGGAGGAGGAGCCCAGGAACACCTGACCCATGAGTTTAGCATCAGAGGGCACGTGCATGGGAATGAAGGAAGTATCGAGCTCCCTCTTCTTGCAAGACAATTTGCTCCAGTCGATTTCATAATAGATTTTCTGAAAGGACAATACTTTTCATGTAAACTGTTTTCTCAGTACGAATGCGTTGTGTTGTCCTCACTGTGTCTCTCGCATCAAAAGGTCATTTGCTGAAAACTGAACAAAACTCTATGAAAGTGTCTGTTAGTGGTTCAGGGAATTTTCATTTATAATAACTAAAATAACTTCTGTGAATACTGAAGAAAGAAAAAAAAGGTAATGTTGTGAAATGTAGGGAGTAAATTCCCTGTCCACTAATTCATGGGCCACAGTATCAGTTAAGTCATGATAACAGACAAGCAGTCACTTACATTTCAGTCTCACAGAAAAGGTGGGAAAAAAACACACACCATTCAGTATGGATTAAAACAAATCATTTAAAGTATTTTCAGAAACATTTTTGTTTAGGGTTAAATACCTGGCTGAAAAGCATCAGCTGGTCCATACCAGTGGTCTGATTGCCGCTAAGTCCATAGTTTCTAACACGCATCCTCTGTCCGAAAGCATCGTAGCTTATTGTTCCTGTTGACATGAAGAGTCCGTTGCCAGCCATCTGAGAGACACAAGTGAAGAGAAAGTCGTTGATCACATGACATATGTCCATCCAGGAGAGATTATAAATGAGTATAATTTATCTGTTACAGCAGGTCAGCAACTCACCACAGAAAGACCTCCACTCATCAGTGGTGGTGAAACTGGAAGAGGAAGTCAAAACTGATTAAGAAGTCAGGCCTGTTGATGATTTAAAACAAGATACAAGAAGAAATGTATCTGCCTAATTTGTATTTGGTAAATACAAATAAATTTGAATTGGGTTACTTCAATTTCCAGTTTAAGCCACATATAAAATAATTCCATTAACAGTTACAGGCATCAGTATTACAGCACCTTGTCAAACTAAATAAACTGAAATAAATGACTGCCTGACTAAATGAATGAATGAATTAATAAATGAATGAATGTGTAGAACAGATGTAATTTTTTTCCTTTTAATTCCAACTCATACAGGAAAAAAAAAAACAAAACCAAAACAAACACAATATTGTACAAGAGATGAGATTTTTCTTTTCATTAGATGCTTTTATGGCCACTTTCTTTTTATTTTTCTATCATTTGCAAGCAACAGTCAAAACGTTCTTCACTTTTCCTAAATTCACTGGAGCATGACACAACACATGTGTGACATAACACAATGACACAAAAATACTTTTCATAAGTCATCAGCAGAGGTTGTTCATACTCACCGCAGGGTTTTGGATCCTGAGTGGCAGCAGCTGCCAGCAGCAGGCTGAGGCAGGACAACACACTGATGAAGTTCATGTTCAGAAGCTTCGAGAGCCGAATGAGGAGAAGGTGTGAGCTCACCACCTCCACACATACATATGTATATATACGATATATGTCTGCTCACAGCTGGCTGCGCTCACTTCACATGGTTCAACCCCCTCTGCATTTTTTTTTCTGACTGCCTCAGACAGTCCTCATTTGTAAATGTTGGTGTGACATATGACCATTGATAAGATAATGCAATACATCACGTCTGTTTTTATTTTTGAGATATCATGGAAATGTTATGTTTGCCTGTTTGATATGAGTTTATTTGTAGATGCTGTGCCTTATGATTATTTTTTCCACATTTAAACAAGCATTAGATTTAGTGTGTTTGAAATGAACACTTTTGGTCAAATGGTATATTCCACATATTTGTATATGTCTTTTTACTAAAACATGTTCGGAAAATTGATTAATTGATGATAATGATTAAAAGATGTAGTTCAGTTGTATGCCATATTAAGACATTTTGTGAACATTTAGCTGATTTGTTTTCCACATATCAGTGTCCTATGTAACTTTCTTACAGTTCGTGTCATTCACACCTGGAGATTCAGTGCCTTGCTCAAAAAGCACAATTATCTGTAGATCAAGAGTTTGTGGATGTAAACCCTCCATTCCATGAGACAGTTCCAGTTTTGACTGCAGGTGTAAATAATCCCATGTTGTACAGAGTAAATCCACCTGCTTTTTTTCTCAGCCTGCGGGGCTGCATTTATCTGAAGTACATCTAGTACTTAAATTAGCCAGTTGGTCTTTCCTTTGTTGGGTTTCCTTTGTTACTGAGTGCTGTGTCAAGTCTTTTTTAAATTTTATTTGACAGCTTAAATTAGCTGAAAAATGTAATTATTGTACTAACAATTCAGTCAGTGAAGCAGATTTGTTCCATTGTTGCATATCTCATTTTAATCCTGAATGCTTTAATACCTTCCATTTACAGTGTAATGATGGCAATATTTCCAATCAGAGCACTCCATATTAGGTAAGAGGAAAAATGTATGACAGCTAAACCTGCATTGGATGAATGTTCACAGGTTAGATTGTTTCTAATGGAAATAACCACTGAACACTGATAATGACCATAAAATAAAAAATAAAAAAAACGGCTATCTCTCACTCAGGTGCTTGGTCTTTATCTGATGACTGACAGCAGTTTATCAACAACACACATACATGATAATAATCCAGAGAGTCCCACATCAGATGCCCTGAACAGATTTGAACTGATGACATTATTAAGTGAGACAGTTAACAAATATAGCAGCACAGGAAGTGCTGGTAAAAATAATTTGATTTAGGTCCAGAGGATTCAGTTACCACTAGGCCTTGCGGCTGTATCAGGTACTGGCAGGTCATTGGTTGACAGCACAAAAAGGATACAGGCCTTACCTGAAAACGCAGGTGAACTCAGCTCACTTCCTGCCCTGGCTCACTAGACTGTGTGGTCTTGGCGGCCGCCCTGGTCCTTCTTCTGTTACCCAGCAACTGGTTTCACTTCTTTTAAGTTTAATAGACACAGAAAAACAAAACCAAACTACTGCAGCTATCATTCATTCCATCAGGTCTCAACAAAGAGTTCATATTAGACAAATGAAAACCTCTGACCCTGACAACAAGGTAAAACATGAGACCTCCTCAAGCATGTTAGCATTGTTTTTCTGAGTATATTAGCATGTTGATTTTTCCTTGTCTGCTCAAAGCACTGTTACATGAAAAGAACCAGCTTTTCATGTAATGCCATGTTTGCCTTTTCATGAAGCAAACACGGCATTTCTGTGCCTGGAATGTTCAACTTTCCTGTATGGAAAAGCAAACATGAGCTGAGCAAACACTGATTTGGCTGCTGAGAACCAACCACATGTGCAAACTGCATCATAACAACCGTTTAAGATTATCTGATCATAACATGCGCTAAATGTTTTAAGTAAAAAAAAAAAAAAAAAAAAAAAAAAACTCGAATACTTACATGACATGATGCATATTATATTTATTTTCCAATATGCATATTAAATTAGCATCTTTTTAAGTAGATTCCCTTGGCATATCAAGGTGGATGGCAATTATTCAACCAAACATCTTCTGAGCAAGGAATACTTCAAATATTTCAGTGCAAAACAGCTAAAGCCAAGTTAATTAAAATAAGACAGCCCCCACCCCCAAATTTAAAAAAGAAAATCTTTTTTTAAAAGCCAGTAGTTAACATGTATAAATGAAAAACAAAAAGCAAATCGGGTGAGCATCCATAAAAACAGAATGGATTTTAAGAGAAACCCTTTTCTTTGTTTAGTTGTTGGTTCCCTTGTTTTCTAGCAAAGCAACAACTTACAAATTTCCACCTCATATACATATATGAATATCAACATTGTATATATTATAATATAATCCTGTTACAGTTTCTACATTAGGTCCATATTAATTAAGTGTTAATAGTTACATGAGGTGAATTTCTGTCCATTTGGAGTTTAGAGTTACTCAGGGTTACTGCGTATTATCCATGTCAGAGTGACAATGATTTGGTGCCATGGTTTTTCCATGACTGTAAAGACTGAGATTCACTGTCATATACACCATGTCATCCAGTAGAAACATTTTTGAACTCTTCTTTTGTCAGAAATGTCCAGTTATACGCAGGAACCCCGAGTACTGTATGTGTGACCTTGTGCAAGTGGAGATGGGCACACACACTGGTTCGTTGTGTAATGTCAGTCAAATGATCGCTCTCTTCTCCACAGTCACTGTTCACTGTGAGTGGATCGAACACTGGTTCAAAAGGCATCGTCTTCATCTGGCATCGTCTCAATCAAAACAGCTGAAACACAAAATTTCAAGAACGCAGACACCTTGTCATCCACTCGCTGCAAACGTCTCATTCATTCCTCGTTTCCATTGCACATTCTCTCCATCCACTGCTCGGTTTAGTCTACCTGCAGCGCATCAAGCTCACCCTGCTGAACTGTGAGTGAATTTTAAATAAATTAAATAAAATTAAATTAACACTTGGCTCACTGGTCCATCTCTTTTCTTGTCTAGACATCTTTATCTCTTGATTTTCTTTAACCCACATTTCAAAACTTTCTACAGCATTCATTAATGCATCTTTCTCTTTGGAGATTAATCCGCTCTCGTCCTGCTTCCTAACACTTGTCCAGCCTCTGTTCATTCAACATAAACTATACTTTGGTGTCTACATGAACAACTGCTCCTCCTACAGCTTCCTCTACCTGACTCCATACTTGGCAACTACGCTAAACCTAAGTAACTCTTACAAACCGCAGTTCTACTGTCTTACTTTTCTTTTCAGTGTCCTGCTACTATTTCACAGCTTTGCAGCAGTCATCCTAACACGCAGGCAATACATACACACACACACACACGCTCGTCCAAACAAGCGCACACAAGAAATGAATGGACCGTGCAATACGTCAAAAGGTCAGTGGCAGAGTGCAACGAAGCTGTACATACAGAGACGTACACAGAGATTCTGAAATGCAGATGGGACATGCAGGTGATTTGAATTGGCAGGTTGGAAGTTTAAAGTGTTCGTGTTTTGTTCTGTCCTGGTTTTGGCAGGTTTTTGAGTTTTCTGGCAGAGGTTCTGGCAAATGGGTCAGATTGATGTAGAAGTGATGAGAAAAACACTGAGTAGCATAAACCTCTGAAGACCTTTCTTATTTAGGACTGCACATAATCTTTTTTTTTTTTTTTTTAAATGGGGTCGGGACGTGAACAGATGAAGCCAGTGTGAGAGCGAGGAGGAAGCCACTTGATGCAAAGAAGGCTGAACAGTTTAGAGGATGAGCTGTGATACCCTCCAGAAAAACAAAGACAGAATTTCAGAGTTTCAGAAGTTGCAGGAGCTGAGTGTGACGTCCACGTCTCTAGTCTTGACAATTTATGGACCCGTAATTTGTCCCTTGTTCTTGTTTGAACTCCCTCTATTTCTCAGTGGCCCTCTGTCAGCAGTCGGAGACTTCAGAGGTGTTGGAGTCACTGGCGAGTTTCCTGCGTTGCCTCACGGATTTCTCCTCATCCTGTGAAAGCGAAACAGTCAATAATATGATGTTTTAAAAAGCTAAAAAAAAAAGTGTATTTTTGGGGGACTATTTTCAGCAGCAGATTAATATACTCATTTGGTACATGTCAGAAAGTGCAACAGTGTGGGGCATTGATGTTTGTTTTGTTTTTGTTTTTTTGTTTTGAATGTTTTTTTCATAGGAATACAGATCTGTAACATGGAGGATGGCAATACTTGTTAGTAAGATTCATTATTTGTTGGACTTTTCATGGGATTTGTGGGTAAAAATTACAATATGGGATCACCAGACTGATCCTTTAAGGTTAGGCATGTTTGTTTTCATTTTAATGGCAGGTCATGAGTGGGGCTAGGTGGTATATTGACTTTTTAAGGCATACTGATATATTTTCAAACGAGATGTAGGATAAGATAATGCTGTTTATATCGATATAGTTCGATGTTGCGTTACATAACCTTTCTTCCGTAAAGTCGCGCCAGTGTTTGCATTTCTCCTTACTCACCCTCTCCATGCAACCCCACCCTTACTCTCCCTCTGCAACTCCCTCTGCAACTGTGTGCAAAACGGGCTCAACACACTCATACTTATTTTTTAATTTACATGTTTGATTATGTTATATTGTGTAGTTGTATATTCTTGAACAGGGCAGGCCTGTTGTTATTTGTTGTTTACATTTTTACTGTTACTTGCACAGCTGTGTTTTGTTAAGAAGGAAACCTGTAATTATACTCTATTACTTTAATATATATTTTTAAAATATTTTTGTCCTGATTATTGAGAGAGAGAGAGAGAGAGAGAGAGAGAGAGAGAGAGAGAGAGAGAGAGAGAGAGAGATTTTTTTTTGTTTTTGTTTTTGTTTTTTTGATTTTTGTTTTTGCAAGTGCTTACAGTCTGGAAGACACCATTCTGCCCCCACTCTCCAGGGGAGTGGTCCTCAGGGTCCTCTCCCTCCTCCTCCTCTTCCTCCCCCTCCTCTTCTCTCACTGTGTCCATCCCGTCCTCCTCGTACTCTGTCAGACAGTCTGACTCCTCTCCTGAATGGAAAGATTTAGAGGAGATATCAGAGAGAGAATTTATTGTGTGACTGACCCACCAGGTTTAGAGAGCACCCATAAAATATCAGGGACATCTCCTACTGTATTTCAATAAAACACACCAAGTGAAAGCCATGACCCCTTATTTATAACACTGATTAAATCCAACACGATCTTGAAGGGGAACTATACATTGAGTGGAGGAGACAGCTGCAGCAAGGACTTTTAACATGATGTGAGCAAGGTGTGTACTTATGGCCAAGACTTGTTCACTGTACATTGTGTTAAAAATAATCTAGCATGGTCTGAAATAATGAGAAGAAACATTTGACCACTATAAACTAAGAAACTCATCCCTCACCTTCTGCAGCTACATAGCTTTGGACTGGCTCTATCCTGGATACAATCTCTGCGAGGTCAGTGAAGTCAGCTCCTGGGCATGTGCAGGACTGCGAGGCGACAAATCGGCATTGAACATGGAAGTAATACCTTTGATGGTGAATATTTATGTAGCTATACATCAACCACATCATCTATGGTGCAAGCGTGTGTATGTGCTCTTCTCACGTCAGTCCTCTTGCTGTCATTGTAGTCGGCTGAACGGTGGTCCTTCAGCATGTTCTCGATGATGTCACCTCGGGCCCAGCCGGTGAACAACAACTTGCCGTGCTGGTAGCCCACATCCTGAGGTACAAGGTAATTTACATAGAAACATAAGGCATAAGTAGTGTTGAGTAAACATATACTTCCTGTACATTGCACTACATTTACCCTCCACGCTTTTTATAAGTGTCCAAATCGTATCAGAGTGGAATTTTAGTGCCCTCTGTGATTAAGATGATTAAAAATGTCCAAAATCTCAATGAACTTTACACTATACAGAGTAGACAACTGACTATATTATATTATATTATATTATATTATATTATATTATATTATATTATATTATATTATATTATATTATATTGAGGAGCGAATGAGTGAATGAGGGAGATATTTCAGACACGGCGTAAATCACCATACTCCTGAATGATTAGAAACAGGCCATGTTCGGGAGGTCACTCACGTAGATCTCGTCAAACTTGCCGAAGTCCATGGTCTTGAAGCGATCGATTGGCGGTCTGATGTACTCGCAGTAGGCGCTCTTCTTCACCAACTCTAACTGCCGCACGCAAGACACATACGCCAGCCGGGACTGGATCTCTGCCATGTCTGGCACCTGCGGGAACATTTTGGCCACATGCTACCTCAATTCACCGCGGACACCATACAAAATACTGTTCAGCTCAATCTGCTGATTCCACATCATCGCTGCTACGCAGACTCAAATGTAGCTCTGTAGTTTAAGCTGCTGAGTCATCAGTAGTTACGAGTGTGTTGTGTTGCCAACCCATGCTGTACCTTTACTTTCTCTGCCCAGGGATTGATCCGTTTCCACAGTAACCACCAGCCAGACAGGCAGTCGCCATAGTTACAGAGGTCGGTCTCATCTTGGCTTCCCACGTCGATGGCAATGACTGTTCTGGCACCCATGTTCCTCGCAATGTCCGCTGTTGGACGCGTAACGCATACACCAGCATTCACACACGTGCACACACGCGCGCAGACATACAAACACAGCACGACAAAATCCAGCAGCAGAGATGGTAAGACAATGAATCCTTGTTTCGGGATAAACTCAGCTTCTTTAAACCCTTCATTTAAGGAGACACAATGTTCAAACAGACTTACACCACAAAACTTTTTCTAACTTGTCAGATGCACTCCAGAGCATTTATGGCAAATTAGTGACAGAGAGTACTGCAATCTCAAAAAAAAAATGTATACTTTCCTGGCCAACAAGCACAGGGTCTGAGGTCATAAGCTTTCTCACCGACTTGTTAGTGTTAAAAAGAGCTTTGGGGGAGTGAGCATTTTTGTGGTGTTGAGCCTATTCAAAGACAGAAACAGGAAGACATCCCACAAGCCCAAAGCACTGATCCAGTGAGCCAAGAACAACTATAAATGCAGCTGATTGAGCACAAACCCTTCGAGGAGAAGGCAGAGTAATAAACTTTAGAAATGAAGGATGCTGATTTTACAAGGCTTCCTTTACTTGGATCGGTCTTTGGGCCCAGAGAGCAACATATTTCACAAACTTCTGAAACGCGGATCCCTCGGGACATAATGAGACATGATTCCCAGACCAAACAGAGAATTACAATAACTCAGTCCAGAGCTTTGTGAAATATGGCTGCGTTTCATCAGTACAGAGTACACTCTTTGTCATAACTACACACAGACAGACACACAGGGGAGTTTTTGTCTGCACACCATCATGAAAGCCAAAATAGCTCATATCAACTAAGTCTTACTTCGCATACATGGCGTAGAAATGTGTAAATTTGGACTTGTGCGATTTTAAATACTTACAGGTAATGAAGGCATATTTAATAGTCCACAGACAAAAAAAAAAAACAAACAGCTCCCCTGTCCTCTTTCTAAACAGACTCCACTCATTTTTCCTCTGGTTGAAATGGAGGTAAATACAGAATTTCAAAACAAACTTCAGCATAACAAACAGAAATGTAGGGCTGGGTGATAAGGCTGAAATCACTGTCACAATATTGTTTAGGATTTTAGATAATATTGACAAATATATATAAAAATATGGAAAATGTATGCAAACTCAAAGAAATCAAACTGAAGTTTACACAGGACAAAAACATGTCTACCAGTGTAAACCAAAACTTCAATATCTAATGTAGTTAAGAATTAAACTACAACTGCGATAAACGATCATATCGAGTTATCACCCAGCCCTACACAAAAGTGCTTATTTCAACATGAGGAGAACCAGACTTTAATCTCAAAGCAGACTGGTGTCCTGTGTCTCAAAAATAATTTAGGAATTACACATTGGCTTCAATTCTTTGAAGCTTAAAAATCCAAATGTGATATCAGAGGAAACCCCCACCACCACCCCACCCCAATTTTTATTCTACACCTGACACCAGGCTGTTTGACAGACAAATACCACATTCCCCTGACTCAAAATTGTATTTCTTCTTTTAATCTTTAATATTTGTATATACCTTCATCAGTGAAACATTGTCTGTATTCAGAGTGCTGATTTTTTCCCCATCTAGTAGATCAGAGTATTTCAGGGTTTCACTGAGCTCACTGTTTTTACCATTATATCTTCAGTTTGGTTAATTGATTGAATTTTGTCTCACCAGATGAACTAATTAATGGTCTGAACCAGCTCAGTATTCAGATGGGGAAAACTCAGCACCAACAGCAGACTTCCCTCCACTAGTATTGTGTAATCTTGATTAAAACCCCTCCTAAAAATCATCCGCATCCCTCACTCCAGCTTCCCCCCTCCTCCAGCAGACAGGAGTTGGGTGGACATTAAGGATTGTACAGTATATTGGTGGAGGGGGGTGAGAGGTACCACCTCTACTTGCCTGGCAGGTTGTTGATGTAGCCACCGTCCATTAGCAAGTTGCCATCTTTGGGGTCGCAGAGAGGCGGCAGGTACCCTGAGAGGGTCATGCTCGCCCGCACATAGCGCCACAGAGAGCCTGGCACACCAGGGAGGGAAGGAGGGAGGAGGGAGGAGGAAGGAGGGGGGGATAACAGCTCAATATTGTTTGCTAAACGTTTCAAGTTAGTGTTGACAGACCACAATCCCAACACTGGAGGGAGGCTGGCTAAAGGAAGGTAGCTGGTCCCTGCAAAGGCTAGGACTGTGGTTCTGCTCACCTTTAGACTCTGTTGTACACCACTGCAAACCTCATTACCTCGCACAGAGACCCTGTGTGACTTGTGCAGAAGGTAAAAAAGTAAATGGCAACCATCACAGAGCACCAAGGCTGTTTGAATCTCCAAACTATGTCCCAACACCTGCTCTGTGAAGCACATAATCTCTTAAGTTTTTGCAAAATCCACAGATACTGTAGGTTGAAGCTGGGACTAATTATTATAAATAGAGCTTCAGTGGTAGAATACAATGTCAACACGTCAAGAGAAGGAGCAGCAGCAGGTGTTGTGACAATGTTTGGAGATACGTCACCGTGAACACGGCAGGGAAGCACCAAGCCTGCTCAGATCTGCAGTACAGCTCAGTGCCAGCAGGGGACAGGAGCAGGCCGGGTGCTGCATGGGTTGGAAGGATAAGGAGCACCGCAGAGAAAAGCAAGGGGTGCAACTGTGCATGGAGTATACGTAAAATACTGAGCTAGAATTATCTAACTGTAATACACAGTATTTACTCTAGATTTATGTAACTTAAGGGCTTCATTCAGTTTGTATAAGTGGCTAAAACGGGCAACAGCAGGATCCAGAACACATACCAACAAATAACTTATTTTTAAAAAAATAAATGAAAGGTAATATATGCCATCAATATATATTTATGAGAAATATATATATGGGCTCACTGTATTTAACACTGGCATGCATATAAAAGCAAGCAAAGCCAGGGAAGAGGACAGGGGCTGTGTAGGAGAGACTGAACAATGTTCCTGTTGGCAGAAGATGATTGAAATGAAACAGAAGCAATTTCACAAGGACATCCTCATGGGAAACAAGCTGCGGTTCAGGCCAAAGGGGAGAGACAATTAGGCCCACCAAAACGCGCAACGATCCACAACAACAACAACAGCAATAGACAGATGTGATGCTGACATGGTGCAGCTCTTCCCTATCTCCAGCAAGGCAGAACTATCGCCCAAAACATACAGTACTGTCTGCACCTGATCTCACACTGAAAGTCCAGCTACATCCAAACCAGTTGAATCTGACCAGCCAAGCTGAGAGATGTAAAGACTTATCACAGTAAGCAAGTACAAGTGGTGCGTGATGACATCGGTGATTACAAGCCATATCTAAAACTTTATTGATATAAAGGAGAAGGGAAGTTTTTTTTTTGGCAAACACAGAGCGTCTTAAAAAGCTGGACCATCATGCAACTCCATATGACCCACAGATGTGCAGACATGCATTGGCAAAACCTCACATCCAGTAAGAAAATGAGGGTCAGCAGTGATGGTGGCGCTCAGCCAGCTGGAGAAAATACGTTGTGCATGTGAATAACAAAGCCAATCGGAGAGAGAATAAGATGTGCTATTGGTCATTATCTAATAATATATGAGGTATTGCTTGGATCAGCCTGAAAATATATATTGAAATTAGTTTTTCCTTCCAAACCATGAGGTCCCAATGTCCACCTGGTCAGGGTGGGGTTAGTTATGAGTGAGAACTTGGGAGGCAGAGGACAAGAAAGAGGAGGAGGGTAGCCAAGAGGTTGACTGTCGACTTAGGGATGGGGGAGGAGGTTCTGGTGAGCGGGTGTTTAAAATCTGACCTGGGACATTGTTAACATAGCAACCATCCACAAGCAAGTGGCCATCCTTGGGGTCGCACAGGGGAGGTAAATAGGGGGTGTAGGAGGCGCTGGCTCTAACATAGCGCCAGACGCAACCTGTCGGGAAATGGAAATGGAGAAGGAGGAACACATCAAATATGGGCCGGACTCCACGTCACAGATGGAAAAAGAGAGTGAGAGTGAGAGAGAAAGAAATGGAGAAAAGAAGAATGCAGAAAAAAAGAGAGGAAAAAGGAGAGAGAGAGAGAAGAAAAGAAAAAATAGCCCGCAACAAAGAGAAGAAGAGTGCAAGAAGCTGCCAACAGCAAGACAGAGGAAGAGGAAAACAATGTCAACAAAATTACGTACTTATCCCTATGGTGTCTAATCAGTTTCAGTAAACACTGGTATGAGGCCAATTCCATTGGCAAGGATACTCTAGGTCTACTCCACAGCCAATTATATTCAACTGTTTGAAAGCTAATTAAGAAAATATAAATGACTTTGTTCAGAATAATGACAAGATACCAAAATTCCACCCGATACTATCATTTGACACCATCTGACTGTTAAAACGAGAATTTAAGCTACATAAAACAATTCATGGCACAAATAACAAGTATGTTGAAGGAATGACAACAGATGTGTGTAAATTAGCTTTGTAATAAAAAAACACTGATGCAAGGGTCGTTTGACTGGTGGTTATTAATATTAATAAGAATATTAAAAATAGTATTAGCACTGTTAGATGAGTGGCTCAACAAGCAAGTTGGGAGGAAGACAAGCACAAAGAGAGAGAGAGAGAGGGAGAGAGAAAGAGAGAGAGAGAGACAGAGCCCTTCACTTTGAAAAGTACTGTTGGGCCTTAAGTTAAATTCTTCAAACCTGTAAAATAAGGAGAAAACTGCAAGGGAAACTGGACAAGGGTTTACAGGAAGGGTTTTTCAATTTCTGTTTAGTTTCAGACCAGCTTACTCAGATCTCAGTCTTAGTAGTCTTTCTCAGTGGATAAAACCAAGCGATGTAATGCAAACCCATGACACTGTGTACCTGTACACCCATCAAAAGGGTGTACAATTAAGCTTTTCTCTCAATGGCTGAAGCCAAAGTGACATATTCAGAGTAGCACCACGCTATCGATGTTTGACAAAAGCACACCAGAAAAACTACAGAAAGCTCAGAATGGAGGTGGAGGAGTGAAGGAAGCAACATGGGATGTCATTAAAGAGCAAGGAAGGAGTAGGCAGGTGGAGTGTTCTGGATCCTACATGTTGACATGGACATGGGAGGGGGAGTCAGCGTTTTGGGGTCAGTGACTACACGGGTTATTTTGTCTATGCAGCAACCTGTTTCAGCTCTGTGACGACTCTCTATGTGCAGGACGACCTGATGCAACGGATATATCTAGGACATGATCTGGGGAAGTTTTAGACACAAATGTGATGGACAAATAAACAAGGAAAAAGCTACAACTTTATCAGTTTAGCATGTGAAAAGGAAGAAGGCAGAAGGAAGAAGAAGAGGAAGTTAACAGAGACAGAAAAGAAAATCAAGATACAGGTAAAAGATAAAGATTGAAAAAAGAAAGAAAGAAAGAAAAGAAGAAGGGGAGAAACTAGTGCCGTAAAAGTAAAAGAGGCAGATGATGGGAACAATGAGGCTGAGAGAGAAAAAGGCTTTGCTCCAGCAGTTAGTCGTACACATGCCAAGATGCAAACATAAGCATTCAGTGTTTCCCTTCAGGACTCAGGCCTGCAAACCCATAAACCCCTCAAATCCAGTAATCGGCCTGAATTATCATAATTCAAAACTTTACAAGGAGACTAGCAAAGTCTTAATTTGATGCGCAACACTGTAGATTTCCAAAGCAGCATTACACTGAGTATGGCACAAAGTTGCTTACATTTATAATGGCACACTGGATTTGCGGGGTTCGTGGCAGGGGTCATTTCAGACTACAACAGAGGAGATCTACTTTAGCCAGTGTTAGTGTTGGTGCATTTTTTATGCAAGTCAAACCGAACACATTTAACCACTATATCATCCAATGCAGACACAAGCACAGAAACATCTACACAGTGTTTTCTTCTGTACATATCTAGTGAAATTTCCTTCTGAGCCCTGGGCTACAGCTTACTTCAAATGAGACTGAATCTGGCCTGTTCGTGAAAGCAAAGATGTTCTGCAAGCAAAGCCAAGCAATGCATTTAGCTTTGATGGCTGGGATGTATGCAGGCAGGCCATTCAAACTCTTTTTTTGGTCCTTTTAACTGTTCTCTGACATGTCTGCAAGTCATCCCTAATGTCTTGAATGGCTGCAGCTTCTAGCCTCATGTTTTCTGCTTATAACCATTAAATTTTACTTCTTGTTTTCGTGGAACTTCAATTCATTTACTTCCAGCACGACTCACATGGTTCTCCAGTTGGTGAAGACACCATTAAACAAGCACAACTAGAGTCACAATGACTATACTGGCATTTTCCCTCAGTGCTGTATTCAACAGTAGCCTGAGAACAGATTACTTCCGATCCAGCCTTAAACCATAAATCTGAGGGCATGCTTGTGCCTACCAAAACAATATTTACAGACTTGTCGCATTAAGAATAAGAGTCATTACAGCGCCTTAACTAAGTTCTGAGGGTGGATTGAGAGCAACAACATGCCAATATATTCAGATAGGCAACAGCTTTAGTCAATGTGCCATTTTACTTCTGACTGCTGCAAGCATTACTCACTGTTTAATTACTTTTGAAACATGTATCCACGATAAGGCCAATTCCACACATTAGTACTCTGTCATTCAGAGAAATTATTATTGGATTGAGTCGAGTTAAATGTTGAGAAAATCTAAAGCAATGACTCATGCCCTTTATTGTGTATGAGCAGGTATTATGCTATAGCTATTAAATAATTCTGGTAAATGTGCTGTACTAAAATGTAGTATAAACTGTGCTTTAATGTAATGTACAAAGGGACTGTTTTGAGCTTGCCTAAAGCTTTTAGCCCATCAGAATAGTATTATAATAGAAAGGGGTGGCGGCCTCTGCAGTCAGCTCAGCTGTCACTCACCATCCTGATGAACACGCATGGCTGAGGCTGTGATGTCAGTGGTGACGTTGAAGTATGGCAGCCACAGGTCCTGGGGACACGGAAATTATTTCAGTGACTTGAACCTTATTATTGTTCTCCAAGTGACTTCTGACAGACGATGCTGCACTGGTAAATACATTTTCTGTGAGCTTGAAATTTTTTTTTCCTGATATGTATACATATATATCAGTCTCTCACCTCAGCTTGCTTGTCCTGGAACACTTTATAGATGCTGGTGTTGAAGGCAGAGCCAGAGAACATGGAGGTGATGGGATAGGTCAGGTCCAGGACGGTTTTAAAAACTGAGTTCATTGCCTATTAAAGAAAAAAAAAATGGCAAGAGTTTTTGTTTATTAGAGGTTCTCTCTTTTTTTTAGTCATACCATAAGGTTTTTGTTTCAAAGCAAACTAAAAACAGTCATCTTAAACATACAGGCAAGAGAGAGATGACTGAATAATGGCTAAAGATGTGTACTGTACCTTGGACCACTCTCTAGCTCTCTGTTTGGTTCTGACAGCACTCCTCTCCTCAGCGTACAACGCACCAATGAATGAGCCAATCGAGGTCCCACCCACTATGTCAATAGGAATCCCCGCTTCCTCCATAGCTTTGATCACACCCACATGAGAGCAGCCCCTGCATGATGGAAAACAAACGTGTTAGACACCGAGACATGTGCACTGGGTGACTTTGCAGCACATGGTACAGAGTGGTCAGACTTTAGTTCGGGCAAAAAACGTACAAACTGCTGAAATTGACATGTTTTTCTGTTGCAGCTCCAATCTGTATATTTGAGTGATAGGACAGGTGTATTTACAAATTAGAAATTCATTCCTGTATTACCTCTCATGATGGTAAATTGAAGGAAAGTTTAGGACACATTACATTATATTCATGTTAGGTGTTAAGCCAGCATTTCTAATCCTATGTTTCAGAATACTAAACTCTTAACACAAACTGGTAAAGTCTGTACGGCTAGTTGTGGTAAACGGTTCTCACCTAGCTCCACCTCCTCCCAGCACCAGGGCGATGCTGTTTCCAGTCAGGACTCGGGCCAGCCGAGAGAAATCACTGTGCCTGTCGGCCGTCTTCTCAAACACCTTCTCATATACCTCCCTCTGCACCAACACAGAAAATACACTATAAATACTATAAAAACAGTAAAAGCATCAAGTTTGCACTGATTTATAAACACAGGACCGGTGTTCTTGCTTTCGTACCAGTTTGCTGGGGCCGCGTCTGGAGAAAACCCTGCGAGGACACTTGAGGTGCAGATGGCCGGAGCACCAGCTACGCATGTTGAGCCACTCAACTGTCCTGGAGGGGCCTGGTCCATCCTCTCTGTGCAGAAGGACCAGCTGCTTCAGAGCCCGGACTGCTGTGTTCTCCAGCATCTGCTCCAACTGGAGGACAAGACAGGAATAGGAAGAGAGACGAAAACAGTAAATGTACTGACCTGGTATCTTAAAGGTCAGTAGTTAGTGTCGTTTTTCTCATTTTCCCTTTCCTCGCACACACACACACAGACAGACCTCTCCCAGGGTAGGTTCCTGGTCCCCCAGGCCAACAATGAGGATGCAGTCAGCCTGGCGGATGCAGCGCTGAGTCCATGGGGTCATGCTGTTGTCGGTTTGGTACAGCACAATCCGATTGATGTCCTCCTGCTGGGCCAGCCAGCCAGACAGACGGTACTCATGGATACTGATGGATAAAGAGGACAACAAAGACGAGGATACTGAATAACATTTTGCATCACTAAAACACAGAGCTACAGTGCCTGGGAAGTTGATTAGGTAGAGACAGAATAAGTGGAAATGCTAATGAAGAATACAAGCAAACTCAAAGTGGAAAAATTGGGAGAATGAAAAAAGGCTGCAGTTGGGAAACTTTTATGATGATGCTTGATAAAACAGAGAACTGAGACGATTCTCCGATTGTCAGACTGACCTGTCCAAAGCAGAAGCACCCAGACGCTCTCTGATTATGTCACTGGTTAACAGCAGAGTGGGCCCTGCAATTGTCCAACACAGGCAGAGTGAAATGTATAAATATAAAAAACAGTTAAAAATGTAAAAGTTACACTTGTATATTCAAAGGGTATGGATCAAGTTTGATGTGATTTTATACTTCTGTCACAACCATGATGTGATGAAATAGAAATCCAGCATTCCCAGATACAAAAACAGGGCTGTTTTGGACAATATTAAAAAACTGTGGAACCTACCAATGGCACTGAGGGCATGGCTGAGCTCCAGGTTGAACGCGTTAATCGGCACCTCATCACATACAGGCAGCACGGCCACAGTGGAGAGGTTGCTAGCAGGGTTGGTTACATCTGCACTAGTTGTCATGCTGGGCAGACTCAGGGCTGAGCCTGGGAGACAGAAACACAGCATGTGAGAAACACATTAGACTGCACTAACAAAGACATGGAGATATTTATGTGCAAATGAAGAGCCCCTCATCATCACTTCACCTGAGAATGGCCCACGACCCTGCTGCAGGTTGCCCAGAATCTTCTGGCCTAACAAATGGATCAGCCTGGTCACCACCTAAAAGACAACAAGCATCTGTATGATTTCAACATAAATACATAACACGTCAACCAGACGTTTTCCACGGATGAAGTCCACTGACCTGTGGGTATCGTCTTTTGATGTTGTTGAGTGTTCCCTCGGGCAGTTTGACCAGCTCTGTGTCCCTCACAGCATGGACAGTGGTGGCTCTTGGCTGTCTGGTCAAAGCCTCCACCTAAAGTATAAGACAGGACACCACAAGATAATGTTTCAGAATTCAAAAAAGTAATGATAACAAGATAAATTAAAGATGAATCAATATTTAAAGCAAGATTATTGGGTTTGTCATTTCAGTGGTAACTATGCACAACTGTATCAAAGTTAGCACCAATTAGAAACAAAAAGTTCACCGTGTGCGATAGTAGCTCATCAAGCTCTGAGACTAAAATACACTTTTAACTCAGTCATTTTAAGTTATTTTGACAGCTGAGGTTTCTTTCACACAATCAGACTGAGACAAGCACTGACAGGAAAACAGCCGTGTTCTCACCACTCCAATGAGGTCTCCTCTGCCATATTCCCCTACTAGTTCTTTCTTGCCATTTGCCTTGCGGATGACTGAACGCAGACGTCCATTCAGAACGATGTAGGTGCAGTCTGACTGGTCGTCCTGTCTGTAGATGTGAAGAGAAAAATAAAACACACGCATACAAACAGTAACTATTACATATTAACTGTAAATGAACAAACTGTTCTTTGTAACTGTAAAAGTTTGGCATTATTTGAACAAAGATGTAAAATATGGCTCAATCTCTTCCTCAAAAAGAAAAAAGAAAAAAAGCTGAAGTACCTGTAGAGGGCTCTGCCAGCCTCCACTGCCATCCAGTCAATAGCAAAGTCCATCTGCCTGACAAAAGCTGACATGCGGATGGCCACTGTGTGGGCTGCACTCAGCACCACGCTGGGCTGCTCCCTCATGATCCTGCAGGTGGAAACACACAGCACAGGAACAGACTTGAGAAATACTGAATATGCAGGACTTGCATTGTTTAGTGGATGTTTTAATGCATAACTGAATGGCTCCAGCATCTATGTAGGATCCATCAGTCTATGAAGGAAGCGTCAATTTGAGATTCAAAGACTTTGGGTGAATGTGTGATTGCATTGAAGGGCAAATAATAGGACAGCATTTCCTTATTAATGAGAGCTCACATATGACACATTCCTGTTAGTCCACATCAAAGAGGATCGGCTTACTCGTAGAAATCCGACTTTGAGATCTTGAGGTAAGCACAGTCTCGGACGGCCTTGATGGTGAAGATGAGGGGTTCTCCGGTGAGCACAGCGAGTTGGCCCACCATCTCTCCTGGGTGAGTCACAAACAAGCAGACGGCTTCCTGCTTGTTGATCATCCGCTGGTAGACGTGCAGACAACCAGATAGGACAAAGTGCAGACTCATGTCCTTAAGAAGTGAAAAGTGGAACAGATAGAGAAAGCAAAAACAGGGGAGGATAAAAATAACTTTGACATTAAATTTTTGCTGAAGTTATTGAGTTACAAAATTTACTATATTTTATTACCATTCTTTCTGCTACAACTACATTATTACTGCCCTGCCATGGCAAAACACAGTAACCTGAATCTGACTTTCTGTTCTCTGTTCTATTTTCACTATTTAAAAAATTTATGCAATAAAAACATAGAACTTTCAGTGAAAACAGCCGTCACTAATGAACTGACATCAAGGTAATTCAAGGTTAGTTATTCCATGTAGCTGAAATGAGTGGTTGGTCAGTAGTTAGTTAAATACAATTATGAGAGAGAAAAAATAAAAAACAGATAAACTCCTGCTAAGCTAACTAGGTTAGCAGATCTCATTAGTTGCCGTCATCTCGTCGTCTCTGCTTTGTTTTGTGTGGTTAATGTTAAGCTACTATTAAATCACACAAGCTTTAAACTCAGTTATTATATTGATTTCTACATAAAGTAACTATTAATAAAATATGGACAGACAAACAGGGGTCGAAGGGGTCCTGTATTTCTTGTGTAAAGTACCTGGTCTCCCTGTCTGGCTAACACAGCTCCAGCTTTTGCATGGTGCAGAGTCACTCTCCCATTTAACAAAGATGGGTCCTGGGTTTGAGAAGACAGAGAGAAAACAGAAAAAGGTCAAGCACAGTTAAGAGGTTATAGGCAAGGTGCAGGAACAAAGTGGGTGACACGTCATTCATTTGGATGAAGCTAAAGACAGCAACATTTATTTTATCGATCACGCTTTGATCTAGTTACGTCAGCAGGATGTTTTGCAATATTACCTGTAGAAATACGAGGCTCACCGAGAGGGTTTATCACATTTTGCATCAAATGCAGGTGTACAACTTTGGATACTACAGCTACAGCACAGAACCATTAAGAGTTTAATTTTTGTCACCACAGTGGTATCCAGTGTATCTGAACTCTGGTTTGATATTATGATTTTTTTTCTGGATTTTAAAGTATTTTACAAGCTTATAGGAGCAACTTGTGCCCAAGCCTCTAGGAGACTGTTGCTTGACACTGCAGCCCTCTCTCCCTCATTATTTATAGACTGAGCCGAGCTCCTGTAGAGTGGGCCTGCTGACTGACCTCCTTTCGACATCATAATCGGTCAACAGATGCTCCGGGGAGAACTGCGACAATGTGTTCATTCATGCAAAGAAAGAATAATGTAATAAGCCTATTATTATTATTATTTCTGAGTCCATGAGAATTTGGTCCTACAGTGTATAGTGTAACTAGGAGAGAACTACACTAACCGTGCTTCAACCCTGTTTTACTTTCTAAATTTTTCAGCTGAAATGGCTAAAAAGGCTGGGAAGGAAGAGAAGGCTGACATATTTCCTAACTTGTATTTTTAAAGACGGGGAATGGTAGGAAAATGCAGATGACTTAAAAATTATGTGTATGTGTTATTTCTATTCACATACTGTAAACACTAGAAAGTTCTACAAAGCGAATGGAAAAAAAACACTCGATAAGAATTAGCTTTTACTTAACAGTCTCCCTAGGTTTAATTCCTCATGGAGCAATATAGTGCATACAAAAATGTACAAACATCTGCAGGTTCGAATAACTGATCAAAATGAAACATCAAAATTATCTTTATGTTTTGACTGTTTTAACAAACCTCAATCCTCATAAGTTTGAGAATCTCTTTCTGAGCTTCCTCAAATAGAGCAGCAGTAGATCGACAGGACACAGGTGTGAAAATATTGTCCACTCCCGACTCTTCTTCTGGATACAGGTAGATCCCTGAGGGAACCTCATCTACTGTCACCCTCCTCTCCCGCTGGTCCTGGGACACAGACTGTAAGAAAGTACATATAAGAAAATATTTGATGAGTTTTATTCTGAAACAGGAAATCTGCTCCTACATAAGTCTATGATTTATCTATTAATTGTCACGATGAGACATCACTTTTAGATGCTCAAAACTAGTACAGGGTTTTGAAACAACACAAATAATTTTATATCACACAGAGGGAAGTGAGCAACAAATAGTCAGGATTGGAGGGTGTTCTTTCTTGTTAGCAGGATCAGCATTATTAATAGATAACCATTGATAATCGACAAGGAAAAAAACATTTTTTAGAAGCTTTGGAGAGACACTTAATTTTATATGTTTTGGTTACTCTATATACTGGATTACTTTGTTGTTTTTCATACACTGTGTCAAACTTTTAACCTTTCTCTAACACCACTTTTGTTGCTGCTGCAATCAGCCAAATCTATGTCAGGGAATCATTAAAGTCAGCCTTATCTCACTTGCAGTGTACTGACCCGAGCAAAAGTGGGAGGAGTGTTGCCATCCTCTGCAGAGACAGAGATCCGTCCCCTTTCGTACGCCATGTCAAAGTCTGACCGCAGACCTTTCTGAATACCTGCACAGACAACATTTAGATAGCATCCTTTAGTCTTTAACCAACATACAGCTGTGTTTAGGTGAAAAACATACATCTTAATCTTGGGTGGTTTTCATGATTGAGCAGGACGAATTAATGTTTTGGGGGTTTTTTTGCCTGATGGATACAAGAGGCAAAATATGCTGCACGCTTTAAAAATGTCATCAATTGAAACCATAAACCAGAAAAAGTTAACATACTGGATTGTACAACTTTCCATCATACTGTGAAGATAAGTTTAAATAGAGACAAAAAAAACATGTCGTAACCTGCAGACGGTTGAGCTTTGCCTATCTAACTGCACTGTGCTTGATTTGGAAGAGAACAGAGACCAGTCTTTTCAGGCAGCTACAGTGAAGTCAGTAATCTGTTCATACCTGTTCACAAAGAGTCCATCCTCTCATTATGGCTGGTGTAAACACAACCAAAGACATGATATATATGCAGTCTACTGTAGACAGGTATAACATCTGAAGAGCTCAGTGGGGAGGTTTTAGGACACGTGTGCTGAACCCTTTTGTGGTGTCACAGTTATGAAATTCATTTAGTCCTTTTTCACATTAAAAAAAAACACTTTCTCTCTGAACAGCAGAGAAATTCCTCACCAGCAATGTCCACAGGCATGGAAATGGTCCTGCTAAGAGTTGGCACTGTCGCTCCATCCTTCCCTTGTTCTCCTCCTGTAAATAAATCAAATGTGGAGCATTCAACAAGCAACCACACAACAAGACTGACACTTGTGGAAAATGGACGGTCAAGATATGTTTAGCTTTAATGGAACCTCCCAGAGTGATTCACAAACAATATGCCATCATTCTGTTAAGAGTCCTTATAATTTTTTTTTTTTCCCCTGACCTGCAGCTTCACCCTTAATGGCAGCTTCCCGATGCTCCTCAGGCACTGTCAGGCTGCCGAAGCGCTTGCCATGGCGGATGGGACTGGTGCGAGTTGGGTGGGGTGACGGAGGTGGCAGACGCGAGGGCTGCATTTCCTATACAATAAGTGCGAGTGGTGTGTAGTGTGATTTGAGGTACACAATTTTCATTTGTGTGTGTGGTGGGAAAGTGGAAAGAGAGACGCAAGATTAACATTTAGTGACTCAAACTGTAATAAAAACAGTATGTGCACTGAGCTAATGATGCAGAATTCCTGTTAAATGCCAAACCACATTGCCCACAGATGTTTGCTTGGGACTTTCTGTGTATGTGTGTGTGTGTGTCCATGTAATAAACTTACATGGCTGAAGAGTTCATTGGTGAGTCCCAGATAGTTGTGCAGGGCTAGGACTGTTACTCTTTGGAGACGAACCATGATAATCTGAACAGATACAACAAGAAGAGAGTCATTTGTCATGTCACATGCAAACAGACAGATGATTTTATCAGGTTTATGAGTGCATGTATTTATAGCTTATTGTAGCGAGTGTGTGTGTGTGTTAGCATTTTGCTTCAGCTGTCGATAATAGAGAACAGAATTATAGAATATGAGAATAAATATTGGTAACTAGGTAGAAATAAAACAAAAACAAAAAACACAGTTACACACACAACCCACCTGTACCACTCGCACCAGGCTCTCAGGGTACTTCTCAAATATAGAGAGGAAGGCCTCTACAGGTAAACGGAGAACCGTGGAAACCTCTGCAGCCCGTGCCGACACCGTTTTGTAAGGCTTCTGGTGGCCCTGCACACAAAGATACCACATATTTGATACATCTGAAATTTCTTTACATTTTCTCAGAGAGAAGGCTTTTTATAGACTTAATTTACATTTTTGTTCTATGCAAACATACAAATTGGATTTGTATATAAGGATTTTCACTGAAATACAACTAAAGATCAATGTATGAGTCATGTGTATGCAAAGGGGAGAAGGTCTGGTGAGTCAGCCAGTAAATGTGAATGATGTAAGGACCAAGAAATTTGTGGCAGGAAGTGAGTCGTGCCTCAAGATCCACACACCATTTCTGAAGGTGTATGAACTGTACATGTTTGGGTGTGTACAGGTGGGTGGCAACTATGCCTGTGCAGATTTGTGTGTATGCAGCAAGAAGTGTGACCTACTGTGATGACATCCAGGATGCTCAGGAGGCTGTGGACGCTGTCTCCTGGGTAAACCTCCTTCACCACACTTTCTTTGCCATCCTAGACAACACGAATAAGCAGCGGTGTTCACATCAAGCAATAGAAATTGTCTTTTTCTTAGTATTACAGATAAAGATTAAGCCTGACCTGAGCTTTCTGAAGAAGAGTATCTTTGTTGAAGCTAGTTAAATGCCCTTGAAACTGGCTGTAGGATACTTATTTGTTATTATGAGAGCAACCTTTGCTAACAGACATGCCCCTCCAGTTCCCTAATGAGACTAACTCAGATATTAACAGATGCTAATGAGCTGTTAAAGCCAGAACTCCCACCATTATGCCCTTTAGTATATTTTCTCCCTTGTGAGCATGAGTTTGCATTAAGTTTTTACCAAAACACACATTAGACCATGTAATTCTAAAATATAAAAACAAGTGTTGCATGCTTAAAAATCACTGGTAAACAGTATACTTGGGTACGCATGCACACACGCTTGCATACCGTTCCAGTAAGGCACAATTCTAGTTTTCCATCCTGAACCACGTAGATGCTGCTGTCAGGCTGGCCTGGCCTGAAGACGTACTCCCCTTGTTGGAACTGTAGAAACACCATGTGTTTGCACAGCTCCAGGAAGAGGGGCTTCTCAAAGTGACCCAGCACACTGCAGTGAAGGACAAAAGACAGGTTAGGTGGTTAGGAGGTTAGCACTGGACAGCATAACCTGGACGGGTTTACATATTCAGAAATGCTGGGTGTTTTTAAGCTCTGATAATAATTACAGCAAGGAAACCGCAGCAGAACCACATGCGTGTAGGAGCAATGCACAAGTTTCATAACATGTAAATCAACTGGGTAATGTACGGACATGTCTGGGCCTTTTGAACACTGCTGAATGTATCACACAATTGCACAAGCACCACACAGAAAACAAACCTACCGGACATTTTTGAGCATGTAGAGCACCTCAGAGGGGAGGTGGGAGTTGGCCACATCAAATTCGGTGAGGTCTGCCTCCAGCACTGAGGGAGGGGGCTCCTTAGCCTGAAGGGTGGGCACCTCCTTCTTAAAGCGCAGAATCCTACACAAGTGAGAGACATGGAGAAACAGTGAGGAGATGGAGCAGTGTACTCACCACTAACTGGCCATGACAACAATGGAAGCTGGTGGGGAGTGATGTACTTTTTGGCAATGTTGAGCATCTTCTGCTTCTTCTTGAGGCGTGGCCGAGAGGAAGAGGATGTACCCACCAGGGAAGAGGTAGACTGCGAGACCTGTTGCGTAACATATTGGTTTAGATATTATTCCCATGATGTGGACATGATAGATGACTCACCGTGAGTCAAGACAGAGCCAGCCCATGATAACTACTATTTGCACACTGGCTTTTCAAGTGTTATCATTTTCTGTCAACACACACACTCACTTTACGCATGATCTTTCGCCCGTAGAACATGACTTTGTCCCTCTTGCGGAAGCGGTACTTGGGCGCCTCCTGAGCTTCTAGGTCTGTGAAATATAAGATATGACCAATTAGTAAGCTCTCATTTTTCATGGCTATCACTGCTTGTTCCGAGCATGTGCTGAGAAACGCATCTCAGCATTTACTGACTTCGAAGCTGGATCCTCCGCAAGATGAAGAAGATGAGGATGGCGATGAGAACTATGGCGATGCCCGCGCCAATCACCATCCCCACCATCTGAGGAGAGAAGAACAAAAGAGGAAGAGAGTTGATGTGAGTACAAGTTTAAAAGGTTGCATAATACCAAAATTTAATGACCCGTACTGTCTGACTGTAGCACTAAAATTATATTAACATGGATGTTTTAAAAAATACATGTCCATTATTTCATCTGTTTGCTTGTGCTCGCTAAGCAACAATGAATAAAAAAGAAAATGTTCTTATTTTCTAAGTTTAGCCACAGTGAAACATGTATGGTAGTGATAAAAATTTCCTGCTGGAGTCACCCAACAGCAGCTAAATGAAAGCAATGAGACCAGCTGAAATATCTCAATGAAACCTCATTACACACTCACCATGCTCGTCTGCAGTTCCTCCTCCACAAATGTCTTGATGTTATCAAACCCGTCCTAATGTAACAGAGAAACACAGAGACACATTGCTAATCTGAAAGAGAGTAAAGAAAACATATCACAATTTCTACAGCCAGCATCCTAACTGCTTAGAAGTTTACTCGATGGCTGCGACCACCTACAGAACATTCAGACTGAAACGCTGTGTGTGACCGGGCCCGAAGGCTTCAATTCCACTGAAGTGTAATGGAATGTGGGAATAAGGGATTTGCCCTGGAGGCAGGAATGCCTGGCTATCAGTGCCTGGGAAACAAGAGGAGAGGAGTGAAGATGTTGCATCTTATCTGACCTTCTCCATGTTCGTGCCCTTACATTTGTCTTCTGACTATATTTCCCAGGCCCTTACCTTACCACTGTTCACTCTGTTAGAAACAGCATGCTGCACAGAGCTTCCCTGCACTCTTCCCTTTTTACAGACTCAGGATTCCAGATGTAAAGATGTAAAGGCAACAAAAAGCCAATGTGCGAGAAATCCTGCCCCAAATGTATCTGAACAAAGTTGTCACTGCAGGGAGTGTTAAATCCTAGGGCCAAATTCTTTATGTCAGCAGGTGCAGACTGCAGAGAGACAATGTGCTCTGTCACGTTGGTCTGGTCTGGAGTCCACCAGAAAGGCCACAGTCACTAGTTCACACTGCAAGACTGTGCTGAATATTACACCAAAGGTCCCCTAACTCCAAACTTTCTCTAGTGACAATACAGTCAGGCTTTGAACAGGTGTAGAAACATTGAGTGCAAGATAATCAGAACTGACTTCCATCCCTGTGGTATAGCTCTATTCATATCAGTCACAGATATATGTTAGAAACAATGTGATTTGCTGCTGTGAGGGAATGAAACTTCTCTAAATATGGACAAGACCCACAGGGCTCAGAGCAAGATATAATGAAAACTGGAAGAGCTGGACTTTGGGTGAAGATGGCAGAGAATATGCAACTAAGCATGAAAGAAACCAAGAAAGAAAAGAAGAAAAAAAGGAGGGAACACATATTCAAGATGAGGACAGAAATGCCCTGGTGCACTACCTTCCAAAAACAAGCAGCTAAACAGTAGATGATTAGAGGAACCTACTTGAACAGAGCCGAGTAGCTTTACTTCTGACTTGATTAAGGAGACTTTAATCATATCACATACGTTCAGTAACATCAAGCTAAGCAATTCTTTGTTGATCAAAACAAGACTGTCAGTGCAGGGAGTGGAAAGATCCTGTGGCAAGACAAGATAAGCTTGTTCGTTTTACTGTGTGTATGTGTGTGTGTGTCCTTCGCTATCTATCAGATAGAGTATTGTAAGAGCAAGAGTAATAGGTTTTTAGTGTTCTGGCTGACAGCCAATGGGACCGCATGTGTGTTATCAGTGGTTATTGATTAGTGTGTGAGGAGCTATGGGTTATTTGGCAGTAAAAGGGCCTAAGATGGACACTGTGGATATTGACAGTGGGGCTGATATATGGTGAGTGCACGGGCAGCATGTGCACACAGAACTATACTTCAGGCTTCAAGTGAGGCGCAACAGAGTTTGTAAATGTGTGTGTGTGCAAGAAGAGTATATGTGTGTGCAACTGTACACAAGTCCTAAGGTGATGGCTAAAATAGACAAACTGAAAGTTTGCAACTAAAGAAACCCACAGGAAATCGTGGTGCGTCTTCACATGACAGAGGAAATTATCTGCGAGCTCATATCACACAAAAAATGATATGGTGCATCTCTATTTTTCAGCTATTCTATTTAAGTGTCTCCTTTGATTTATTATTCAAAGAAACTCTTCCCCATGTAAAGTTTTGTTGCCCAAACTTCACCTGATGGGTCCGGACAATGTATTCGGTTTTGGGTTAAAGACGTTTCGTTACGTAAAGCTTCGGGCTGAGGACTGGTTTGGGTTTTGTTAAGTTATTTTAAATGTAGGTGACAGAAAACATTGCATATACTCTACATTACACTGGCAAGGTAATTGTCACCAATAGAGAAAATAATGCACAACATTTCAAAGGGAAGCACAAAATTCAAATTCAAGGAAGCTTCATTGTGGTTTGTGATTGTGGCTGTTTGAACTGTCAGCTGACCAATGTTGGGAAAGCAGATGGCTCGTTCTTATGACCTGCTGTTGTGCCCTGTGCTGCTCTCTGACTGTAATCTGTGTCGTGTTATTGTCACTAAATGTGTTAGCTGACAGAAATGGCTTACTGGATATTACAAGCCTCTGGCCGGTCACTGTGTCTTATTCTGTGTGGGTCCACTATGTTTCCACAGTCTTTTTTTTTGTATTTTTTGTGTGCTAAAATGACAAAAAAGAATCTGAAGACAAATCCCTGATGGTCCCCTCATGTACCTACATTTACTGTATTTGTAAACCTAGGTTTTGCTTGACTCAACATGTTTTTGTCATGATGCAAATAAAGACAGTGAACAAACCCACCTCGACCTCTTGTTCCGAGGTACTCTGTCCCATTGTAACCCTGTTTCTTCATAGGGATGGTCCATCAACGACCCCTGGAAACAAAGACAAATAGCGTTACTCAACAGATAGATATTTTAACATTTCACAGCCAGTGAAGCATTTTATTCCATTTTGCTGCTTCAGTGTCAGGGTCCCAGGTTTATACATGCCGGCTCAAGTCGCACTGTCATGGCTGACTGGGACACTTAAATACAGCAGAGCCAATGCTAATGTTATTAGAAACACCTGTGCTTCTCCTACAACAACAACTAAGAATATCAGCTGCAAACCCCTCTCTTAAAGGTAAAAATATGCCTATAGTCACTCATGCACAAACTGGTGGAGAGAAACGTAGTTGTTCGCACATAGCCTTGTCTTAGGGCAGAGAATCCGAATGTCCCTGACTAAACTGTTTGTACCTTTAACTGTCCGCTTGTAACAACCATACATAATCTCTCCTTCAAATTGCTTTCACTGAGTACTCGAATCAGAGGAAGATCACATTATTGCAGCGTACAGCCGAGGACACTGGGCCAGGCTTTTGTCTCTGTCACATACACACTAACACAGCAGGCTCTCTAGATAACAGATCCAGATGGTAACCCCTTCCCCTCTTTTATCCATCCATCCCTCTGTATTCACCTCCCTGTGGGATGATCTTCTTACTGACGAAATAAATTGGTGCCACTCCTACTGGGGATTCAGACACAACATTTAAGGCAGCACAACATGATGAAAAGAAACCGAAATGAAAATAAAATAAAAGCTTGTGGGCATACTTTTTCATACAACAGTTTTTTTAAACGTGTGTGAGCAAGTCAGTTTTTGTGTGTTATTATGTGTGAATTTGTTTCTGTTTTCGCCAGAATACAACTTGATGATTTAGCAAAGAAAACTATAGAGGACCAGATCATTTTGCTTATGAGAATAACTGACCTGCCCCTGCAACAAAAAAAAAGATGCCACAACATAGCATATATTTCACCTACCAAGGTTTCCCTTTTTTTTAAGTCATATAACCAAATTTACAAATTTATATTTACTGGAAGCAGCCCAGTATAACCAGAATCCTCTGGTGCTGGTCACTAAGCTACTGCAGTGAAGCAGTAATTCCTAAAGTTCATCCAGGCCGGCTGCATACCACCTCCCTGCCCACATCTGCCAGTACAGACTGATTCAGCTGACACAGGCGTATGTGCTGTCGCTGGGATAACCAGCTTCATTCTCTGTCTATGGACAAATAAACAGCTATGCTAGCTTAGCTCAATGAGGTTCACTGATTTCCCAGTTCTGCAGAAAGTGAGGCTGGAGGGAAAACAAGTTGGCTAACAACACAGACTCTATGTTTGCTGAGGGCATACAAAGTAGGCTACAGCACAAGCATGAACAACCCAACTTCTCATGGCTGAAAGCCAAAACTTCACAACCATTAGAGAAAAGACATTACCACAAACATTAGATAGACTATAAATAGGCCTCTTTTTCTGTGTCCTGAGTATTCACTGAAAGGACGTTTGAATGTAAATCAGTACTGACAGATAAAGAGAAAGAAAAAAATATATATATTTGATTGTGATTTAATTTGACAATACGCTTTAAGTTACAGTGAAAATATCTATTGGCTGCTGCCCAGATGCATTATTTCCATTATTGTTTAATTTTGACAATCATTTTTTCAAATAATAATTTAGTAAATGAAATTTCCAAATTCCAAAACCCAAAGAGATTCAGTTTACAATGTTATGAAATAGAGAAAAGAAGCAAATCACTGCACATGATGGAAGCTGGAAGCAGAGAATATTTTTGCTTGAAAAATGACCAAAACAATTAATTACTTATCAAAATACTTGTAAATGACTTTTCTGTTGACTAATCAATTAATCAACTCATTGTTTTGGCTGAAGTCTGAGATTTGGTTACAAATAACAGCAACTAAGTTTTGTGCTTACTGTGTTGACCTCTACAATTAGCACAACACATCTGTTAATGATACCACTAATGTCCTACTATTGTCCAGGCCACATATAAAGTAACAACACAGTCTGGCATCAGCTGCGTCTTTGGTCTAATGTATTTCCTGCTTAATCTATAACATCAGTGACGGGGTGGGGGATGGCTGAACTGCTGTATAGATGAAATTCAATCACTGAAAGGCAAAGGATGGAGTGTCATGTTACATGAAGTAACCCTAAGGGGGACACAGTCTCAAGGCCATAATATAGCAAATGAGAATATTCAGCACTAAAACTACATTATGTGACTTAATTTCTGTGTATTTATATTTACTTACATATCATATGACATTATGCACTTTTAACCAGAAATTGTGAAATATATTTTTAAATAGTTTAAAAGCTGAAAATCACAAAGGTCAAAGTCAGTCAATCAAAGTTTGTGTTTGATACGTCTGTCTGTCTTTTGAGTGACAAATCAACACAAGCTAAATTTTAGCAAATTTTGGCTGAAGTTAGATTTTCCATATATTGTTTGGGAAAATAGTCAAAACAGTCCTTTTCTCTTCTAAAAACTGCCTGTTCAAACACTGACCATAGCTTGTAGATTTGGGGATGTGACAGTTACTGTTGTCCCTCGTGCTGTATAACATGTCTTAGTTCATCTCTTGTGCAGCAGCCTTTGCAACTAAACTTTCATCATTTCAGAAGACAAAGTTGACCAAAATTTGTTGCTACATAAGACGCGTTGCCTCAGATCATCTCTCTTTGCCTCTACATTTTCTACATTGCCTTGTGTGCGGTAACAACACTGTAAGAAAAGCACGGGCCTGCTGTCCCTTAGAGATGAGACATTAGCCAGCCTCGAGCCTCCTAGCAGTGCCTCCCTCAGTGCAGTCCTACTCCCATTGTTCTCTACCAACAATGAAGCTAGTGTTGACTTCACTGTCCAGGGGCGGACCTGGGCTGACTACTAACACAACTATGTCTGTTTTCACCTAACACAATACGCACTCCAGGCCATGAGATTCATAATAACAATAACAACTCTGTAAGGGTTAGTAGGCCATAAAAAGTGTTTGAACCATAGGCTGTATATAAGATACAGTTTTTATGTACAGTCTGTAGTTTGAATGTACATTAACCTGCTTATTTTTAATTATTTTAAAGTGGAAGACAACAGCTACTGAGAAACACGTTCTTGGATGAATGAGCTACTCTCCACAAAAACTTACAACAAACTAGACACAAACTGAATTGTCACCTTTGACCCCGGAAGTCAAGCCAAACTGTCACACTTCACTTCATACTATACCGTTACAGAAACATGTCTTACGGTTTGAGCAGATAGGCGCTCAAAAGGAAATGGAGATAATATTAGCCCTAACACAAACGGCAGCAAAGCACTGACCAAGGTGAACTCAGAGAACGATATCAGCTCACATTTCCCTCCAGCCAAAATAGTTTTGCATATTTTGCACCCACAGAGGTGTTGCCTTACTGACCACTCGTAAATCCCTTGGCAGGATTGTTTGGTTGTGTTGTAAACTCACCGAGGCGGCAACAGAACACTAAAAAGTTATGTTTTCCTTTAATTAAAACCCATGTTCGTATGAAATTCTGCAGATTTGCACCGGTAGAGGATGCTTTGATGCAGAGGTGTACCCCTAGCTAACGGGCACATGAAGCCTAAAGGTGATTGGCTAATACATATAGTCAGGCCTTATTGTTTATACCAAGACCGGTGCGAAAAGACTAACTTCAAGTTGGAGAAACATTAAAAGTGTCGGGTGATATTACCATTAGTCTTTGGTTAAATTCGTATGGTTGAAAACAGCGACGTGGAACATCTTTTCACCATCCAGGGCAGAGGGCACCTGGCTGACTATCCCATCCATAACGTAATCTCTGCTGCTGGCTAACGCTGTCACTGATAACGTTAGCTAGCTGCCGAGGCGGCCGATGGTGGTTTACTGTGGTCAGCACCACGTCTGTGGACGTAAAACAAGTCCAAAGCATCACAGACACTGAAACGAAACGATTTCAGATAAATTCTTGTTTTTTTTTCTTCTTGACCTCCGAAGGACTAGTCTGACTGAGCTGTACGGTTATTGACACACTATAGCGGATGGCTACTGTTTTCAACACCAGTTCACTCACCAGCACTGCAGAAAAACTCGGGATAAACCACAAGCCCGTGAGCTACAACATATCATACTGAAAACATGCCATCAAATTATAGTAAGGTTTTTAAAAGAAACATTTACCTGAGCTGATGGTGTCCCGTCAATCGTCACTGCCTGTCAAATAACATACAACGGAAATCATCTCTCGTGAAGCCCATCCTGTTTTACTTACCACAAGAACTCTGACCAATCAGCAACAGAGACGCTATAACGGTGGGCCAATCAAAGCGTAAATCGGGGTCAAGGGGCCTAATATCCCACCTACTTTTATGTAAATAAACAGTTGGTGTCCAATGAGCATTTACGGATAGGGCCAGACGATCCATGATTGGATAACAGGAATGATTGACATTTCAGATTGACCTGTAAATGCACACGACCATTTGCACGCTTAAATCGCACTTTAATATAAGCAGCATTTCTGTTGTGACAAGTAAATATTCAGCCTACATTAAATGTTAATATGCAATTCAAGATTTACCATTAATTATGGTTAGTAAGATGATTACATCAACTTTGTTATTTACCACACCTCTGTGCTCAGCTGTTTCTCAATACTGCCGCCAATTTAATCAGTCTCTGACTGAGACCAACTGATTGTTCACAGAAGCACATCAGCCTCAGGATAACACTTCCACTCCTCAACAGTTAAATACATCACAAGAGGAAAAGGAGATTAATGATAACCCGAGTATATGTCAAAATGTTAAAAAATATTTGAACCATCAAGTTTACCCTTCAAAATAAAACTACAGCAACACCGCCCCCTCGTGGGCACCGCAATAATTCAAGCCCACTGTTTCTCACAGAAACCTGTTCTATCCTGTTCAAATGTTTACCAAATAATGAAGTCATCAAATGTTTCTCTTTAAAATACATTATTTTTATTGTGAGGTGAGAGTCCAGTAATAGGATTACAGTTCGGAAATGGGCTTGTGGGGCCAGTAGGGATGTTTGACCTTATCCAACTTTGTCTCCGGGAAGGTGTTGTTGAGGTCCTCAATGGTCATTTGATCGAAGGGGATCATGTTCTTAAACATATTCAACTAAAAACACATAAAACAGAATAGAATGAGAGAAGGAACAGTTGGGTTTTTAAATGCTAAATCCCTTAAGGTGTTCATGAGGTATTTTAGCAACTAATGCAATTACAGTCTCACCTCTTGCTCATACTGAGTGATGCGGGCCTTTGATCCTTCAATGTAGGCTACTGCGCTTTTGTTCTGTTGGAGAAAAGTGAAATAATTATGTCTGGAAAAAACAAAACAACAGTAGCAGCAGCTCATATTACTGCAGTCCGTCTGATTCCATCAATGGGATCTATCTCTTTTTTTATATTTGCAATATGTGTTTTAGGGTCAGGTAAATTTTGTGATCTTTGGACAATACATGCACATTCACACAGTAGTTAAAGTATAAAACTACAAGGTTTTATTTGACATTTGGAAAATTCAAGTCAGCTACTTCTTATTTTCTTAAGTTAAAGCTGAGAATCATGCAATGAACGGATTTGTTTGATGTAATTACTTACAGCCTCGGCCTCCTGTGCATTGATGGCGCTCGTTTGTGTGTCAACAGGCTGAGGGATCTGCAGGGCTTTGAACTGTGTCCAGAAGTTACATGTATGAGTTACCACCGAAAGGCAAACCAACAACTATCACATGAAATATCTATCCCAGATTACTGTTGCAAAGGGCATTCTGTCATGCAGACTGATACAAAGGAAAACAAGTTGTAGCTTGCCTGCCACACTTATTCACCAGCACTGACAGCCTCAAACAAAAAGTAATTTAATGATTACAATATCTAAAGGTGTCTCTGAAATCGGTTAGATTCCAGCCTTTTCAATGAACTCCAGGAGATTGTTTTGTACACTGAATTTACCATTAATTTGGAAGCAGGAACGTTTGGAAAACGATTTAAGCAAAGGTTGCTATGTAGTGTTAAAAGTAGGCTTCTAAACCCATGCCTTGCCGAGTGCATATATAATTCTCCCAGAATGTTTGAGCTCACCTTCTTCTCAAACTCATCAACCATCCCGGCTTTGGCCACCGTGGTCCTGTAGTAACTCCAGTCAATGGCTACAGGAGTCTCTGGCAGGGAGGCTAGTCTGGTATAAAGACATGAGTGGCAAAAAAAAGGAATAAACTGAGGAACTGAATAGCCTGGTGAGGGTGTACAAGTCCAATTATGTACAAAGATGATCCATTTTTAAGGATACTACTTAACAGCCCCATGTAGTTTATTGATCATGAGGACCTGATAAGCTGCATGAAAGAAGCAAAGAATAACTGATAGACTAATTTACCACTTAGTGCCTGCAGCCTTTTTTGAAGTTGGGCATTTGATCAAGCTATTTACTAAAAATGTTCAAGCAACTGACTATATGATGTGGAAATACAAAAAGAACTTCAACACACACATCTTGTGATTTCCTTCCAGCATTTTGCAAAGGCTGTGAGCAACAGACACTTAAGCTCCATAGCCGTGATATGTGCCATTCTCTCATGGCATGAAGAGAAAGATAAATTTACATTAGGCTCCTTTGAAACTTTCCTCAGATTAACATTGCCTTGAATATCAGCAAGAAAACACATCAATATGCTACTGTCATTTAACTGCATTACTAAAAACTGATGTGAAACTCCCCTTCCTTCTAACACTTGTAGATGGTGTATAACTAACTTGGCAGAGATAGCATCACTGCGAGTTTTCAGAGCATTGAACATGCCCCTCTGGTTGGGTGGAATCCGCTCGGCAAAGGCCACCCAGTCAATGGCCTTCAGGGCTACACGACGGCCTGCCATCCTGTCTGTCTGAGAGGCAGAAGAAAACTGTGTTTAGTTCAGATGAAAAACATCAAAGTCGTCCAGGTAATATTTGGCTGTAGAAGTAGGATGTTTGTGTCATGTTTATGTAAGTATAAATATGTTGCCAGGTTATACACACACTCAACTCTAATAATGTTTAGTTTTGTTTGAAACTGATTAAGAAATAGCTCGTACAAGCTTTTTGAATTTAATGCTAAATTCAAAGTCAAAACTTAACTTTCCCACAGAATTTTTTAGAGACATCTTAATTTAACTTTAAGATGGTTTTGGCCGCTGTAATTTCTGATGAACTGTATTTCAGTGTACTTAAGTGCTTCTATTATTTTGTCCAGCCTCTCTATGTCAGTGGGGGTTGTCTAAATATTAAAAACACCTCTTAATTTAACGCACTACAAAAGGCACCAAAGATGCACAACTACAACTTCCAAAAAGACTGTACGGTTGAATCAACGCCTCTTTTAAACAGTTTTAACACAAACTGAACATTCATGAAGGAGGATTTGTCGCAGGACTGTTATATTAGACTGCACTAGTTTTAGTTAGGTAGACCTAATAAATCAGAACCAGACTGTATATGGCCAAGGGTAAAGTAACCATTGTTCGGCATTTCAATGACATATACGCATGTGTGACAGGTGTAATAACGGTGGTGTTTTAATGACTGACTCCAAGATCGCTGTCTCATGATGAGACGCTAATGAGCCTATATTGCACCAAACATTTGTGCAGCGAAGTCGCTTTAAACTGAGCGCCAATAAACACCGTCCGACTGCAGAAGTTCAATGATAACACGTTTTTAACAACTAACAGAGCATGTAAGATGGTATAAACACAAATTTTGCTTAATCAATGACACCAAGTCCTTGACATTTTGTTCAATTCGAGACCTCCGCAAAACCAGCTAACGGTAGCTAGCTATGTTAGCTAGCTAGCCAAGGTCAGAGAAACCTCTCAGTAACGCCAGGGTTTTATAACACCGAGACAACGCAGAGTTTACATTTTCGTCCCATGCACAACTATAAATGTGATGGGTGAACAAATCGTTATTTAAACTGTTTTTTATCGTGTGTTCTTTCATTCATTTACCCGCACCGCTAGCGTACTCACCTCGCTGCGCCAAGTGTTTTCTGTGACAGGACGAAACGGCGGAAGTGTTTTTTCTTCGTCAGCACCAGGAGCCGCAGCGAGTCCGCCACCGCCCTCTGCAGGACAAACAGAGTGTCTACAGTCAGCTGCACCGCCGGAAAGCTCAGCCACTAAACAGGAGCCTTCATCTGCAGCTATGTTTCTTACTTTATATCTGCACAGTGTTTCACTGTAGGTCAGTCTGCAACTGAGCGCTTTAACGGGAAATAATGATACAAATCTCCCCTATAACTATAAACTATAAGTAATGTTTCTTAGATTTTATTTAGGAAGACACAGGTTCTCTTCAAGTGGAGAGCAGAATAAGGACAACGGAATGAAAATGAGATTTTTTAAAATCTAAATTTAGTCCGATTTGAGCCTATATAGTTATAAAATATAAAAATATAATTATAAAAACTAACTCTTAACCTAACACATGGAGTGAAAGGGCAGTGCGATAAGGGTGTAGGCAGTTTATCAGAAACAATAGAATGCATCACTTTAAAAATCGTCAGGACCATGAAAAATAAACTTTCCACAGTTTTATTCAGTTCTTAATTTGTGAAACTTTGTTTATGGGCTTTTTGCATCACACAGACATATATATGTAAATATCCTTTTGGTACCTTTTCCTCCCTACGACTGCAATATATCAGTCTAAGTTGAAATAGGCGAATTGTTTTTTAAATGTTTTAATTTTTTAACAGACAGTAGGTGTGTGTGTGTGTGTTTGTGTATTGTCCTCTTCAGGATAACACACCATTTGCGTTGGTTTTCAACACATCCCTCAAATGGCAAGATGATGTACTAAAATGTACTTTCACTTATTGTGTCGAAATGTAAAACAAATGTGTGCTGTCCCAAAGAAGACACGCAGAACGTGTCAGGACGTAAACAGAATTGTGGTTTACTGAGGTGATGAAAGGATTTTATTAGTTTCCAGCTGAAAAGTACCTGACAATTTACCGTCAAAGTGTTTAATAAGGAATTCATATATACGCTATTTTGAATTAAACCTCCACGCGCACAGACAATGGCACAGCCCTGGAAAAATTATATAATTACTTCTCAATTTTCAAATTAGATAATAATAAATAAATGCTGGTCAAGCTAAGAGGTTTTTGGCGACAATGATTGACGTTTGGCATACTTACCCAGAAAATATAGTTTTCTTTAAAAAAAAAATAAATTAAATTAAATTAAAAATATATATATACAACAACAAAAAAATAACAACAACAAACCTTTATAAATGTATAAATGTAAGTCATATTCCTTGGGCACAGTATGAACCTCCAGACTCCTGTATTATTAATTATTCATATATGGAAAAACAGTGACACTTTCAGACCTTGTATGATGTTTATTTACTAAAATCAGTCTTTACAAGTAACTGAACATTTAGATAGAGTGATGTATGTACACAGTACAGATACAAAGATATTCAATAAATACCACTTTTCCTGCTGCTATTCAAGCAAGGCTGCAGGGCTTTATGAACACTACACATTTTATTTACATATACAGCAAAATTCCTCAGACAATCTATTATCACTCCCACAAAGGCCACTTTGAGAGTAAAAAAAAATCTAATACATGTGTTTTCTAAAATATAATTTTGCTCCATGTTTACAAAATATAAAAATTGTGACAGGAACCGCTGTAAGCAACAAACAAACAGCAACTCTGAAAAACTGCGGTTTTTACCCGATGATGACAGAAAACAGTCAATGCTGAGTGAGCAGAGACACTTCAAGTGATACACTGGTCTTAAGGCACTGACACCGTTTAAGTACTTTTCTTTTGCTTTTAAGCATTTTTTCCTCCGCTTCAGTAGATTATTGCCTTCAGGTTTGGACACACTTTGAATGTCCAGTTTCACAAACTACTGCGGAGCACGGTGGATGGGCCGGAATGAGATATTTAAGACATGTCGTTTGAAAACCTGACATTTACATTTGGAGTTTTGCCTAAAGAGGCCTGCGAAACCACAAGCCACAGCACTGGACGCTGTCTTAAAATGAGGAGACTAAGTGAACGAACTCAGTCCAATTACGCACCCACTTACACTGTGTCCCAATTTTTAATTGTCTTCAATTATGGAGGTTAGAAAAAAAATTCCCCAACTCCAAACTGAAAATCTAAAAATGGTTTTCCAAGATGTTAAGGACTCACCATCCTCATACACGTGTATTGCAAACAGAAGACATCTTTTTTCCCTTAGAAATCACACACACAGGCACACACAGGAATACTAAGACAAATAGTACATCCCATAAGTGACAGGTCCACTGAACAGTCCTGGGACCGGCAGACTGGGCCTCGGGAAGGCGTTTGACGGACCCCACGTTGGAGAACCCATGTGCGCTCCGATGGGGAACGGCAGCGCGAAGGCGGGCAGGACAGGCTTAGAGGCCAGTTTAAACTTTTCCAGCTCAGCCTCTTGCAGTCTCTTGGCTTTGGCCCTCCTGTTTTGGAACCAAATTTTGACCTGAGTCTCCGTCAGGTTGAGAGAGTTGGAGAACTCGGCTCTCTCGGCGATGGAGAGGTACTGCTTCTGGCGAAACTTGCGCTCCAGCGCCAGCAGCTGGGAGGTAGTGAAGGGCGTGCGAGGTTTCCTGTTGTTTTTGTGTTTCCTTAAAGTACACTGAGTTGGACTTGAGCTCCCTGTTAGAGGAAAAAATACAAAGACAAACAGCTGAGGTCAGATTACCTTGATACTTCATCATCACAGTAGGTAAATACATGAGTCTTCGAGATTACATGCAAACGCAAACATGATGCCGCAAAAAAAAAGCTGCTCTGTCAACCTGCTTCACAAACCGACCACTTTTAGCCGTGCCATTTAGAATTGCACGGTTTAAAAGAATCATCCTCAGACTTTTTAAATATTTGCTCACATATATCATCTGCATTAAAGGCATATTTACTATATCAAGATACAAATAGGCTAAGAATACAAATAATAACAATCTGGCAAAGAAGCAGTGCAGCAGCCAAATATGCGCTTCACATGCACAGTAGCACAACACTCTATCATCATGTATCTGGAGTTTGTTAAACATTAAGGGCAAAAACAGAAATTAAGGCACAGCCTGTGGAGCTATAGGACAAACAATAACATTACTGTGACACAACTGGGAAATTAAAGTTACAGTTTTGTGCAATTATACCTAATAACATAATGATATTCTTGCAGCCCTTATCATTGACGGTAAAAAAAAATGTTCTTTCAAAACTCCAGCAATAGCGGAGGGATGGACTTACGAGGAGGAGTAGAAAAGGAGGACGTCTGGAACCAAGTGCTCTGATCTTTCTCACAAAACTGCGGACTGTCTTCGCTGGAACTACTGGAAACACCCTGCGAGCTCTCCGCGGAAACCTTGCTCTCCGCGTAAAAAGTCCTTGGGGAGAACTGTGCGCCCTGCCCCGCCACGGGCTTGGGCAGGACCAGAGCTAAATCTGAGGGGGAATAAGAAGTCCGACAGGTGGTCTTCTTGGAAATCAACGACTCGACGCTAAACGGGAGGCTGCTCCTCTCCAGTTTGTATCCTTTATCAGTGGTCATGTCTTTAGGCTGAAGTTCCTCTCCGTCTGTGTCCGTCTCCTCTTTTTGATGAAGCTGTTTGGCGTCTTGGGACGGCGACCCCTGCGCAGGATTCATCGCGATACAAGGGGATGGGGCCATGCACGTCCGCGTGGCCCGTTCAGAGGAATGGAGTAGCTGAAGTGTACAGTGTCCAATATGCGTCTGTGCGCGCTGTCAGCGGTGCCCAGTAGCTTTAACGCGCTGGACGGGGTCGTCTATAAAAGGACAGGGGCTGTCCCCCCTCCCCGCTCCTACCAATCAGCTCGTCAAGTTGGCCTCGTGACGTCTGCGAATGCGGTTGTGATTGGCCGGCTGCCTTTCAAGGGAACATCAAGAGGCCTTTGAAAGGAAGGAGAAGTTAATCATACAGACCCCATGCGGTGCAGGGGTATTGATGGCTCTCACAAAGTAGCTTAGACCAATTTTAACGCAATTAACCAGTGGGGAGGACTCTGTTGACCATTTGCATCCATTAGCCGGGCACTCCATCGGTACTATACGCTGAATTATTCTCCCAATGTGAAGCTGAGGATGAACTATCATGTCAATATCAAAGTAATACCTTTATCAAAGAAGACGGAGAAGACAAAGAGAAAACGCTCAAATGTATTAATCTCATGTTAAAATATAACACTAGAAATTACATTACATAAATAAACAAGCTGTATGAGAGAGAAAATTAAAGTCTAAAACTTAAAGAAGAGTAAAAATAATTAAACTTAAAATTACATCAAATGAGAAAACGTGCGCTGCCGGGATAGAAATCGATTATGTGGGCCTATGACTGTTGGTCACACAGCATTACTGCAATTTAAGGCCTGTCATGAGCTCTTCTCGCTTCACAATGGCCTCAGTTGAAAAGCAACAGGCGTTTTCTTTCTCCAGGTCATACTATTTAATAAGCCAGACAAGTTGTGTTTTGCAAGGCGCCAGGCTCGGCAGGATCAAACAGGAAGATACCTCGGGGAGAAAAGGCAACGGTTAACTCCACTTAACCAATTGTCCTCCAAATATTTCATAGTCCACTGCATGGAGCTGCGAAGCGGGCGCTGACAGTTAACCGTTTCACGTCTAGTATGAAACTGATGACAGTTTCATTCATGTTGATGTTTTTTTTTTATTATTAAAATCATAACAGTAACAATTTAATAATTCCGACATCGTCGCGAACCCAGGGCAACAGGAGAAAAAACACGTTTTGATAAGTCTAGAAACTGTTGAAAAAACTGTTGAAATTGTGCTCAGCAATTAATATTTAGAGTATATGATCTGCTGTAAAGACAATAGGACACTTTTCAAGACAGTTGCTGGAGAATGAATGTTCATGAAGTCAGTATTATGTTAAACTATCAATACCACAGTGTAAAATTAGGTAAGAGCTACAGAAGCAGATTTCTCAGCAAACTGACTTCCTCAATTACATCATGATAATGGACTGCACTGGATAATTATTAAAGTTGCATGAACATGTAAGCAGCTTTTACTGTTGCAGCTGGTGAAGTTAATGTTATCTACTTTGTGTACTGTTAGTTAAGTTTATAAGAAAGAATCGGTTTATGAGCTGATCATATGTTTCGTAAACAAAATATTTATTTGCATAGCATCCAGTAACCAAGACACATGTAGAACAGTGAAAAGCTTAATACTTACCTGTGAGGTGTGGTGTAGTTGAGGTGTAAAGTTACAATAAATGAATTAGCTACTTTCCACCTCTGGTTGTAGACCAGTCGGTCCTTCTTTGTCACATACTAATTATTCCCCTCCATCGCTTTGCAACCCACAGACATAAACTCCCTCAAACTTCATGATTCATAATCTAAATTCTTCCCTTTCAACATGTCCAAGGTGTTATCACATTAAAAATGTGTCAGCAGCAGAGCGCGGCCTCCTGGACTTCATCAGTCCAAGACCCCACTGAGACCTGCACAGTCATCAACGCTATCTTAGTGGTCAGTCCAAGAACCTAAAATTTCCACTTTTACTCCATCAGATTACTCAATCAGCCGCCTTCATGCATGATTGTTTTAATTGGATGAAACGATGAATAATGAACCCGTTAGACTTGCCTTGTTCCACCAACCACAAGTAATTAATTGCGTTTTTACAACCTTATCATGCAGCATATGACAGTCACACAACTGAAATACTTTAATTGCTGCCGTTTTCCAACAAATCAACAAAAAAGCAAATGTTTGCTTGACTGATAAAATTCTTTATAGAGATCTCTGACGGCTGGCTTCCCTCAGGTGTGAAGAGCAATTTATCCCTAATCAAGTAACAGGCACAACTTTTGGATGATGATTCAGCTTGAGTAAATCCTGATGTTGAGTCCATTCCTTCATTTCCTATCTGACAAAGCCAGCCCTCACACAGCAGGGGCCTCTCGTCACTCAGCTGGTTTTGGTTTAAATCCCAGCGATCCTGTACCCCCTTCCCTCTATCTCATATCCATAGTGTCGTGTTAAAAAAAAAAAAAGGGATGAGAGTCAGCCCTGTGGAGCGCACAGACTCATACGGACATTCATCCGATACAGGTACGCCCAGAGATAAATCTCCACGAGAAGTACAGTTGCCTCTCCTCCCCTGGTGTTTGCTTCAGTGTATTTTAGCTTCAGGGCCCCCTCTCCCCTACCCCAAAAGACATTTCTGTAACAGCATGCAGGCGAGTGAACTGTGTCAGAAGGTGTTAGTGAGTTTGAAAGCAGATCTGCCCTTCAAGGACGGTGCAAGCGCAATAGGAAGCACTTTCCCCTCAGCTGACACCAGAAATGAAAACTTTTTCACATGAATGTGCGGGGGCCAGAGCTCTCGTGCATCGATGAAACCACTTAGACAGTTCATAAAGTGCACGGGTCAAGTGGCGGCACAACAAGTTACGTGAGAAAACAATCTCACATGATTCTGAGGTGATTCTCGTGTCACGCAGTTGTTTCCTTGGTCCGAAGAGGATCCAGTTTGTCTCTTCAGGTGCAACACCTGCCTACGTCAGACTTTGTGGGAGTCCAGGTGAGCTGGTGTCCGTCTTCCGTCAACAATGTGTGAATTCCCCGCTGTGGTGAGGCCCTCTGACAAACAAACAGATCATTTAGGGGAGTGAGCGAGCTGTGGAACTCAATCCCTGTGAGATGTGTCGACAGTGGCACAAAGACCTGTAGCTACAGGATTCAACGAGATGGACGCGTTGCTGACATGACATGAGTGCAGAAAAGATAGGGACAAGTGAGTGCACTATTCTCAGCAGCAGCCCGGCATGTCACACTCGCGTCGCTGTCACTTTTCTGGTCTGAAATCGTCAGGAGGAGGCTCAGAAATTTGTGGTAAAGTTGCTCAACACATTAACATTTCTGCAGGAAAATTTAGGAGCAGCTAGCTATCTGTCTCACTGTGTGTTATTTTACTTTTCTGTCTCTTTCGACACCTTTACTCGTTTGCCTTCCTCACAGAAGGTGACCAGCATGGCACTCTCCATTTAACAGCAGTTTAAATAGCAGTTCTTTGGGTTGCTCGGCGCTGTGGAAAAATATCTTTGACCTTTCATTTGACTTAACAAGTTGATCCAATCCACATCAGACTGGCTTCAGTCCTGCACTTAAACGCTGGTTTGACATTTTCTGCCAAAGCCACTTCCTCTTGTGGCATCAGAGTGCCCTGTGTTTGAATGTCGGGTAATGAGGGAAATATTCTTGCCATGCTGAAAGCGAATGAAGCAAATTGCCTTCATCATGGCTTCTTTTTTGGACTGTAAAAAAGCAATCAGAGGACAGAGTGTCCTGCAGTGTTATAGCTGCTGTTTTTGACTCAAACATAAACACATTTCATTTTGTCCGTGCTGGAGGAATTTGCATGTTTGAATTTCCGAAGCTCAAATTAATGTTTGCTCATACACTGATAGCTTTGACCCTTCTTTCGACCTAACGTTTTTAAATAGCATCTTCAACAGCGTTCCCCTCTCTAGTGTCTTCAAAAACAGATGTTTTCGTTGAGAGGGTTCCTCCTGCACTCTGCTGCCAATAGAAATTGTTCAGAAGAAAAACCACAAGAGGTGACAATGCAATTGGCAATTTCGTCTGGCTTGCCGTCGGCCATAGAAATCCACATTCTTGAGGAAAGTCTCGAGACAATGCGAGTGGGCGAGTTAGGTTGAGGACTGGAGATGAGGAACTTTGTGTGGCTACTCTGTGGTCTCATTCACAAACCAAAGAATGTCGCCGCAATCTCATACACTCTTAGCAGCCAAAGCTGTGATGCAGTGTATTTGAGAAAAAAAAAAAAAAAACCAAGGCAGCAGCATCAATTTTCTCTTTTACTGCTGGCTTCAAATCTCAGCGAGGCCAAAACCAGTAACTATTGTATAAATTACAGCAATTTGGTACATATTATGTGAAATCTTTTCTTTTTCACGTCATAAAAATGTATTAGCTGGTATTTAAACTATGTGGGAAAAAAATAGAAAGCAATGTTGGAAGCAATTTTCTTATTTTGTTTCATCATCAGATTTAATGAGACTCTTCATGGTTGAATTTAAAGTACTTGCACTGTCAAATTCCACTAAGTGACTGATAGAGTCATTAATCATTGTAGATGTAACATTTTGTTGCGATAAAGGAAATGAAAATAACAATCATCATCGTGATAATGACAAAAACTAGCTACACTTGATACACTTTTTTAAGTTAAAATCCTGATCCCACATGTCTAAATGTGGGATAGTAAATTTTGTTTTTTCTTTTGCTCATCGGTTCCAGTTATAAAGCACTTTCATGTAATTCAACACTGAGAGATCCAGTGAATAGATCAGTTACATTAAATCATAATATTTGTTTCAGGTCCTGTAGTTTAAATTTGCATAACTTCCTCTAGTTATTTTAATGACAATAAATATGCCACTAGGTTCAGCTCTAATTTCTGTGAGTACAAGTGGATGAAAGCACTGTAGATCTAAATTGGCGATGCTTGTCTGATAGTAATAATGTTATTGCATGCACCAAAGGTCAGAACAAATGTGCGTGTTTGAATGTCCTGAGATTACAATTTCAAAGTCCTCCCCATGAGAAGTCAAACAATGGAGAGGGTGGGAAGTTAAAAAAGCGGGGTCTCTTTCAAATAAACAAGCATGGGTCGATCCTGAATAGGGCTGCTACCGAGCAGCCGGATTGGTTCTCAGAAGATCGAGAGCAGGGACTGTGCAGGCTCTCCTCCTCCTCCTCCTCCTCCTCCACCGGTTCCCAAACAAACTGATGTAGTAAACACAGACAACCTGATAGAGCCTCACAACTGTAATTCAGCACTTTGCTTCATTCTACCTTTTATCTCTTGTGTGCTCGGCTTTCTCCCCTGCTGAACCGAGCATGGACGGGAAAGTAGATGGGGGGTATGAGCTCCCCTTTTTTGTGCTATTGCTTAATGAGCCTGAAAATACAATTGCAGTGTTCTGGCTGTGAAGGTAGCCTGCAGGCTAGTGTAAATTAGCGGCGCAAGGAAGCCCAGAGGGTTGAGGCTTGCTGAGCGGCCAGAATAGGGAGGTGTGGTGAGAGGGGAAAATCCTGTTAGGACAGTGCATGTGGAGGAATCACGGTGCATTTTCGACCCGACGGGAGTCGACAGGGCCACTTGTTGCAGCGGCGAACTCCAGATCCGTGGCAATCTCACTGCTGATGTGTGAGATTTATTGAGACTGCACCACAGCCATGAGTACTGGCGTCCATTATGTGAGATGTCAGTTGTTTGTCACATTTCAAACCCATAATTCCAGTTAGTTCCACACAATGGCTCTTTTGAGCCGCTACTACAATCATCATTCAATTTAATTTTCTATTCTTCTGTAGGTTCCAAGGCGAGGCAGCAGAGGCGAGAGTCTCCCACATTGCATATGTCCTCTCATGAGCTCGAGGTGCTCTTTTGACCGCTCCGCTAGGCATCTGCTGCCCATAGCCTGCCCATATCTGCATTCTAATGCACATATCCTGCTGGGATGTTAACTTTAGGCCCTCAGTAATTGATGGCTTCCACACTTCAGCCGAGTCCCCCCTTTTTCCTTCTCCCTGCCGATTGTTGGTATATCTCTGTGGTTTGGGGGTCTTTCAGTCAACCATTGTTCTTTTATGGAGGAATTATAATAGACTAAAGGAGAGGGGAGAAAAGAGAAAGAGAGGAGGGGGCAGAAGAGAGGAGGGGATAAAAAGAGAGTCGCTGCTGATATTTAGTGAACTCCGAAGGGGGAGTTTTCATTCTCATTCTGCAAGTTTGGCACATGCCTTCTGTTACTAAGTGGCAGTGCACTGAAAGAGCGCCTTGCATTTCCCATTCTGTGGCTCTGCTAGGTGCCAAGACTTACAACCCTGGCAGCTGTTGGGCCTTCTATGCAGCTATAGACTCCTCTCCACAGGTGAGCTCCCCTACCAAACTCCCAGTCTCCACTTCACTCAATAGGGCCTTTTTCAAGTCTTTTATCAGTGGGGAGAGGCTGATTTTATGTGTGCCACTCACAGAAGTGCAATTCATGGCTCTCAAGATTGCAATTAATGTTATTCATTATGTTACACATGCAGTTCAATTCAGCATCAGGATGATTTATATCTTGTTTCATCAACATTATCTCCAGCTCATTTGGATTCAAGATTCTTTTTGAAATCTGTGCATACACTAATTACATTATCCACAAACAAACACAGAAACAAACAGTGTTTTTGTGGCGCAGAGATTGGACCGTTTCTGAGGCTTATCTCAGATAAACAACTACCAAAAACAGATCTGTGGAAATACAGTCTACTGTAGCACATTCATTCATTCATTCATTCATTCATCCTCTGTTCCGCTTGATCCATCAGGGTCGCGGAGACTGTAGCACATTTGAAGAACAATTAAAAACACAAATTTTCATGTCTAATTTCTTGCAAATTTGTCATGATATGATGTTGTATACAGTATGTGTTTATGTGACACGCTAGCCAAAGTGGCCAGTGGTTGAGTCTGTATTTCTATAAGGCCACAATTACTTTAAAAGCTATCGGCTGGATTGGTAAACCACTCTAAATGATGTTGTTGTTTTGGTTTGGGCATGTGTCAGCACCTTTTTTCTTCTGAATTCAGTGGCAGAATACTCTCTTGTTTATTTTCTTCTTCTCTCTCTCTCTCTTCTTTTTTCTCTGTGATGCGAGCTGTTACATATTACTCCTGAGGTGTGGTGCCTCTTCCCTCAAAGGCCTCCACTGTTTCCCCCAAACTGCTGCCAAGCTGGGCTATCTATTCATTTGGTTACTTAAGTGTAATTGCTCCCCTTTGAAGCCTCAGAGAGGCAAATCATTTGCTTTGGCCCCGGGGCAGTAATGGTCACCGAGCCAGCGACCCCCTCCCGTTCCGAGAGCGTCGGAGAGACCGCGAGAGGCCAGCTCCCATACGGAGAAGAAATAATATGGCCAGGGCCGCTCAATTTCACCTCCCTTTTCATCCCATTCTTTGAAAACTTTTTATTAACAACAGCTTTCTCTCTCATACCAGGGCGCCAGGAGAGGGGAGGAGAGGAGGCAGAGAGGTGGGGAAGGAGGGGGGTGGTGGTGGTGGCATGAGAGGATATCGGCAGCAGGGGAGGAGGGTGGAGGGGGTGGCTGTCCCCCTGTAGATGTCTGCTGGATTCTCACACATACACACACACACACACACACACACACACTCACACTCACACACACTCACACACACACACACACACACACACACATCATCAATAGTGACAGGTCAAGGAGGCATTGAGAAAACAGCCTTCCCCCCCTCCCCTCTCCCCCACGGTTCACACTGCTAAACAGGGACTCATGTTTCATATGCCACAGGCCTCAGTGCACACACACACACACACACGCACACACACACAGAGGGATGATCCCTGCTCCATGGCCGCCAGTCAGTGTGACTTTGTGTGTTAGCTATGTATAAGGAACTCTACATATACCTGACCATATGCTCCTGCATGTATACACATGTATCTGTATACCTGCTTATGTAATCGTGCATATGAGAGTGTATTTGACTTTCCCTCTTTCAACCTATGACAGGCCTTGGAAAATATAGAGCAACATGGTACACAAAGACCCCATTTAATGTCGAAAATTACTCCACCACTTACTGTAATTGTCACAATTCGGAGCACATTGACATTGTAATCTCATAATAAGGTAATGGAGGCCGAAACTGTGTACAGGAGTACGATTAGAAGGGCGTAGCTCAGAAAAAAAATGAGTTAAAATGTCAGGGGGATAACATTTTCTTGTCAGATGGAGGGACTGCGTGTTATATGTTTGTGTTTTGTGAGGTTGTATTGATGAAACCAACCAGACAAACTTAAAACTGATACCGGAGTTCTGTTTTTTACCTTATCTCTATAGTATTCTGTGACTCAAAGGATTGTTGGACTTTTTAGAAAAAGAAAAAAAAACTAATTTCACCAAGAACGTACAAAAGACTGTATTTTGATGCCGTGGTGTCAGAGAGAGATGGTGAAATTTACTTTTAGAAGGAAAGAAAAAGAATACTTCTAAATAGCCCAAGTTATCTTCAAGACATTGTGGAGCCAAATCGATGTGGACAGGCGTCCATAAAAAGCCAACCTGCTTATGAATGCTGCGTTTTACTTGTATCATTTTGACTTTGAGGTTTTTAAGAGAGTAGCATTCCCTGCAGTCAAGCCAGATGGTAACAATTCTTAGACATATTACGAGCTGCTCTCTGCCAAATAGCATACCTTTGGGCTATGTTTTCAGTGGGCTATAAAAGCCAATAATGTAATTTTGATCTATTTTATCAGATATCACCCCAGCCCCGGCTACGTTTATATAAGACAAAGTTTAAAACAGGACAAGAATTCTCTCTGTTTTGCTTTTCACTCCATAAGTGCACCATTTTCAATATCTGACCTGCTGCGTGGCTTTGCTTGTTTGACTTCTGCGTTGGACTGAAATGCGGAGCCGGCCAAAACGGTGAGGTTAGCCTCCATGTTGTCAGGCATATGGCACTGGGTACATGTAAAAATACACTTTACTATAGGTGCGTGGTTGTCCACAAAATGACTTGAGCAGGCCAGTACAGAGGGAATAGGGGGTTCTTTGTGGAGGCACTTAAAAAGCCCAACCTTGACATCTCTTAATGTAACGATGACACAGTAGCAAACTATCCCAGCACTGCACCACACTCTCCAGAGGTTTGCCATCAGCTCCATGACTCAACGATGACCTTGCAATAACTTTCCAGCACTCCTCCAGACCCATTTAGGAAATCTTAAGGGACTGTCACACGTTTCAGTATTCCACATGAGCAGCTTTAAAGCTAAACACACCTGAAATTCAGCGTGAGCCTGCATAAACACGCACACATATGCACACACATACACTCCACAGAGCAACAGAGCCGAAGGATTATATCCCATCTGCGGGCATTTCTCTCCCATAATGTCTAAAGAATGTAATTGCCCCAGAAAACAACCACAACAAGGTGGGACGATCAAGGACATTAGCTCAGGTTTTCCATTGTGAAGCTTGTTGTTTTCTTCTCGTCCGATCACATGCACAACTGGAGGCCTGCTGTGTGGAATTACTCGCGCTAATGGCGCTACACACTTTTGTTGCAGGAAATCGGACAGCCGCACTGTAACTGCTAAAACGGTGATTAAAAAACCCAAATTGCATCATGATGTTGGGCAATTTAGCAGAGAGAGGGGAAAAAAAAGCGCTCCAAATGAAGTGAATGGGATTATTGACCAGTTATGGGATGTGTAAACTTGTCTCATGGAGCTACAGCCTGGTCTATTGGATTTCTTTGGAAAAATAAGACTTTAAAATAACTTTTCCAAATCTGAAGGCAGCTAGTAAAATCTAATTAAAGATCGCAATATTAACTCTGTAATTTGCTCGTCTGTGGGGTCATTAAGTGTCTCCCTGGCTCGGTTTAATGGGATACAAACTGCAGTTAATGAGACAAATAGTTAGCTGTAGTTATGCCTGGCTGAGTGTTGGCTGTAGACGCTGTGAAGACTAAACAACTCAATTTGAGATTTCTTTGTACTCTGAAGGTGAGAATCACCGGCTGAATGATGAGCATTATGCGCGGTTTAGATCACCGTGTTTAACAATCACTGAAGGTGGATTATGAATACCTGAGTGATGAAGGAAAAGAGATGATATGCTTGATAAGAAAAAAAAAGAAAAGAGAAGAGCCAACATTGCATCAGTTAAGTGCCACTGAAAACAGGGGAAAACAGTTTGTGATCAAATAGCTGCACCAGCTTTTAATCATATCTGACCTTTTTAAAAAACGTGGTCTTAATTTAACATCAGAAGGAGAAAAGTACACTGTGCGTTATTTTGAGGTTTTATCTCCTCACAGTCATATCCCCTCGTTGCTTGCGGTGCTTGTTAAAAGCCATTGTCGATAACAAACACAATTTTCCTGTGATGAACTGAGTAAGACAGGGGAGCCTTATTGAGCAGTCTGCACAAAACTGTCTTTGTCTCTCATCTCCAGCGGCCAGTTACAAAGCCGAGCTTCCCCCCTGACGACTGAAGTCTGAGTTAACTAAACATTTTTCTCTTTATCCCCTTTTCTCTCTGTGAATTTGTGGTTGTGTGCAATCCTTTAACGAGCTCCATCTTTGACCTGGGTTGTATGTTTCCAGAGATGTCATGTCTTGTAAGTCAAGGAAAGACTTTAATGTCCACATGATTTAACATTAAAGAGAGAGATTCCAAAAACGGGGCTCTGTGCCAAAGAGGTAATAATATCCCCGTAAATGAGAAATTGTAAATGCTAAATACATCCTATGGATCATGGGAATAGACTGGCAGCAGCGCTGTGTATCCAGATCCAGAAGGCTTCTGTGTTTGTTTTGTTTTTGTTTTTTTTACATATATAACTAACTAAGGCAATAACTATAATAAGCATTGACTCTACATTTCTCTTTTTCTTTTCTCACTTTCCTTCTGTCGAGTGATCTCCACATCAGGACTTTTAAATCTGCATTTAAACACAAAAGATGACAAAATTGCTGAGCACGGATTTCACTAAAGTTAAAGCCCCTTTATTCTGCTATTCTTGTTTACACACAAATCAGAACCCATGTTTTTCCTTCATACAACTCCACTCTTTTTTTTTTTACTGTAAATTTGTCCTGTGTGTTTCCTGTTAAAACACATGACTTATGCCTTTATTCTTAACTTCATAAGGATGAAAAGACAGAGAAGAGAAGGAAAAAGAAAAGGCACACACACACACATACACACACACACACAGACGGACTTTGGCTTGTGACCGTAAGTGACATGCTTGCCACGGCATTGTTTGAGGTTTTTGCAGACCTGTAATCAAATTTGGGAAGGTTTGGAAACCTATCGTCATGGTGTGCTCTCCAAGACAGAATGATGTCCAGTAAAAAAAAAAAAAAAAGAAAAAAAAAGAAAGGAAGAAACAGTCTCGTACACATTCACCACGCTCTGCTAGACTATGAGAAAAGCTCCTTTTTTAAAAAGAAATATGCCCCACACACAAAAAGCAATTTCCATGCACCATGAAAAACGTTCCTATTACAAATACAGTTGTTATGTCCTTAAATCTGTTTGTTTTGTCATATTGCTCCAGGGTTGTTTCTTTTTCAGGAAACCCTGCTTCAATTAAGTGTGATGGAACACATGTGTCCCTTATCGGGGGCCAGCATCTTCTACTGTTGGCCTTTGAAACGACACCGGCTCCACGGGATAATTGGGTTTTAAAGGGGGATTCTCCCGGGGTGCCGCTTCTTGTGCCTGTCGGCATGGATCAGCTGATGCCCGCAGTGTCTCTAGACTTGTTATAAGTGATCATAAGTGGTTGTGCATGGAGTTGTAGCTGCGGGGATGATAGCGATCTGAGGAACCAACTCTCTTTTATTTGAGGCACCTGGGACACAGACAGACACACAGACAGGCCCCTCGTAGGTGTGTGACTGAATCTGATCAGATTATATGGTTGTGACTGAAGGGCAGGTTCATCGCTTTCTGTAGAACGGACACACAAACGGCGTTTGTATCTTGATCAAAATGCCGAGCTTACATTAGAAAATGCACAGTTTCATGAGCGTGAGGTTTTTTTTTTGTAAGCTTTAATTATGATGATGATGATGATTAAAGCAAAAATTACAGAACGAGAGCTTAGTGCTCACTCGCACAGTCACTCTGACACACACACACACACACACACACATTAGCTTATGACTCAGCTGCTGCTCCTACTGCCCTTCACAAAGAGTCTGATGATCTCCAAACCTCTGTCGACATCCCACAATGGACCAGTGTTTACTGTTATGCTCCGTTTGCGTCACGTCACACAAAAACAACAATTTGCAGCCGTACATGAACAAAAGACTTCATAATAAAAGCTTGTGACAGCAAGCACTTTTTTTTTTGCTTTTTGAGTTTATCCTCCTCATTGCAGAAGATAGGTTTGCTCTCGGAGGCCATTGTGAGGAGGCAGGCAGAGCAGAATGGAAAAATGATTCCCTGCAATCATCTCCTGTCGTCTTTTGTCTACACTCAGCACCACTTTGGCCTACACCCCAGTCATCCCCACACAGGCTGCTCCTTTGAACAGATGAACTCATTTTAACCCTTTTTGATTTTGTTTATTTCTTTATATGTTGTTTATCTTTTTGCATATGCTTTCCAGCGACTTTAAAGCTCCAAATGAGAAACTCAATCACCGCGTTGCACCGAATAACCCATCTACAAGGTGCTCGCAAACTCACATGCTTTGACTTTTTTCAAAGTAATTTCTGCTCGCTATGGAGACCTCCTGAAGCGCTCTCATAATAGCACAGGACTTAGAATAAGGTTTTACACCAGCAGAGTGAGGAGCTGCCGGGGGGCTCAGAATAACTGTGTGAGCCATCAACAGGAAGAGCGTGCCTCATGACTACAGGCCGGGAGTTTTAATTGGCTGTCTTCAGGAATTTCTGCTGTGGCAAAGTAATTGACCCACAACTCCCTGGTGCTTTATCAACACGGGGAAATGCCACTGGGCCGATAACCAGCCAGCCTTGTAAACCAATCTATAACCAATGGCCAATTTGAAACACGTGTTATTGGCCATTTTACAACAGGTCCCGTCATCTACTTGACTGAGATGTTTTAGTGTGTAACGCAGACCTTTTCAGGTTTACGCAGCAACACTTTCAACACCATCCATCATAGTGATGGGAACAAATGCACCTTTCAGGTCACAACAGTGCAGGGTGCACTAACATGATACACCAGTGTCCAGTGGAATTGAAACAATAGGTTTCATTATCCTCCCATATTATTAAGCAGCAGGCAAAATAAAGCTGATAACTTATGAACTCAAAGAGTGTTTTTACTCAACTCACAGTGATAATTGTGTTGTTGGTACATGTATATTTTTTTTACAAACAAAACTCTAGCAGCTTACTTTTCTGATGTTTTGTGACAGCAGCAGATATAAAAATTAACCTGGAAATGATCAAAGTATTTAAACCAAAATGCAAAACAGTTTTTAACACAAACAGGCACTAAAAGTTGTGCAACTTGACCAAACTGCAGAAGTCTCTTCAAAGTCTACAGACTGCAGGAATCAGGAATAATATCCATGGGCTAACATGCTAACATGGTAACAGGCTAAATCTGTGGTAAATGAACAAATCCAGCAACCAGTCTCTTCAATACACATTTGAGGGGGTCTGAGTATTTACAGAAGCTGGACAATGCATGGTGAGATTGACTGGAGGTATATGGCACAGAGCAATAAGATGGACCAGGCTTTGACTATATGCCACTTGTTGGTTAGTTGCTTTGTTTTTGTTGTTATTTTCATGGTATTTGTTGACAATAAAAGAAATATCACCAGACTAATCCTTTAAGACCACATTGCTACATAAAATAGTAGGTTTTGTTCTCTTTTTCTACTTTTCATGTGAAAAAATACAAACAAACAGCTTTGCAAAACTAACAGACATTAACCAAAGCCATAAATAGCCTCTACCTGACCCACTGATCCATGTTACCTTTGCGCCAGCAGTGACACATTGGCACAACACATGCTGCGAACATGACGTGATGAAAAGTCACGACTGAAAGGTCCGGCCCGTGCTCACAGACCTGGTATTCATTGTGAGACTGAGCTTTCCCAGTTGACTGCAAAAATTATGCCATAAAATCTCTGAGTGAGTGTGACAGGTCGAGATCAAAACCAGCTGCCAATTAACTTAATGACTGGATCTATCACATTCAATTAGAGGGAGTCTATGAGCTGTCAATCCAGCTAGTTAAACAAAAACACAAGCGGAGAATGATCACTTTAGGAGGCACGTCTCTGTCTTTGTGATCCTTATCTGACGGGCCCTGTGTCGTATTTGAAGCAGTCGGCCCTGACAGGTCCCACGGATAAACTGTTGTATGAAAGGGGTCACCTCAACCTCTGGAATCCATCGTCAGTTTTCTGTCTTGCACAACTGACAAATGGTTTCAAACAGCATTCAGGGAGCTTTAGAAAGGTATTCCCTGATGTGTGTCTGCAGCGAGAACAAGGGAAAGAAACAAAGACAGAGAGAGAGAAAGAGAGAAGGGCGAAAGAGAAAAAAAAAACGAGATAGAGGAGAGAGATCTAAGTGAGATAAATGAACCAAAACAAAACAGAGAATGAGAACCACTTTCCCTCAATTGGCTCCTTGCTTTGGCAAAGGGCCTACTGTAATCCCCCAGAGGAGCTGCTATCTGGCAGGAGTTTGCTCCATGGTCAGTGTCTTTAACCCCAGATGATAACACTTAGCCCGGCCATAAAGAATAGGCCCTTTAAGTGATCCATTAGCGTCCGATCCCTGAGAGTGGACCCACTGGTGTCTACTGAAACTTACCAGGAAGCCTTGAAGGAAAACAGCATGGCAGACATGCAGTGAGATCAAAGACAATCGCCCCCCCCCCCCCCCCCGCCCCACCATGCCTCTCCTCCTCCCTATCCAGCTCTCTGTCTCCCTATCTCTCTTTTTCTCCCTCTGTCCCTCTGTCTACCATATCCATATCCTAAGAGCATATACACTTTATATTTAAAAATTCATCTTTTATCTCTGTTTTGGTTCTTTGTCCGCAAAGCTGGAGTCTCTTTGTTTAGTTTTTTTAAACTTGAGAATCAAGCCTTTATTAAAACAGCCTCTCAGATGTCCATAAATCCTTAAACACCAGCCCTGTGTGTTATATAGATAAATGTACCAAGTGACAAAAGTACTGTCAGCTTGCAAATACATGACTCATTTAGAGCGAAGAGAAGTAAAAGAGCTAACTTGGTCCACATATCCGACCTGACACTTGATCACAATTCTGTGTAACAACAATGTAAACTCGAGAGATTTCAAAAATAATACACTGTGCCTCCAATTACAAGACAACATGCCAACAACAATAAACTAAATGAAAAGAAAAATGAAACACACTCTGAAACAAACATTTTTCTCCATGTCTGCTGTTATTAATCAAGTGAAGTCACATCTGCTCAAACAAAGGAATTGACAGCTACATTTAATAGCTCGCTTGGACCCTAAAACTGTTATTATTGGAAGTTGTGTTACAATTTGTGATTCCGACTTCCTGTTTACATAGTTCAGTGCTTTTGCTACACGTTACTAAGGTCTTAATTAGCTAAGACATTATTTAAGTTGTAATGGTGCAACTTGATTTAGTAAATCTGTTGTTTGAAACTACCTTAGTCAGTTAAAAAGCAAACTTAGTGATATATTTACAAATAGCTGGTGAAACTATGAATGGATTATGAGAAAACAGACATGTAAAAGGCCCCAACCCCTTCTACAGAGGAGCAAGACTGAAATAGAATGGGGGCTGTGCCAATGGTATTTTGTAGTTTTGTGTCTCTTTTAGTCATTTTTATCTTTTTACTATCTTTTCAAAGTCATTTGATTTATTTTCCAACAAGAAATGCTGACAGTCACCAGGGCTCCCCACCCCTTAGGCCTCCAGCCCGGTGCCTGACAGACCCGTTCAGTGATCCATCCACGGATGCATCCACGAATAAAATTTTACTGTAAGTCTCTTCTGATATGGGCTGTGTAACAGAGAAGAAAATGAATTGCTAACACCAAAACAGCTGGTCATACTGTACAGGTGTTGTCATTAACTTATATTTAAGTTAATTTTGTCAACTACCTTCTCACTCACTGGTTTGATCAGTGTCTCATCACAGGAAGTACTGTCTGACCACACTGTCCATACAAGAAAAACACAACATGTTGTTTTATACTATACCTACACTTTTGGGCACCATGACCAACAGCTGTGAGAATTTTTAGTCTGTCGGTCAAAAAGAAAAAACAAACAAACAAACAAACAAAAAAAAAGGCAGAGCCAGCATGGCAGTTTTGTAGAGACACTGATCATTTGGTCTGTCTGTCTGTCAGTAGGTGGACAGTATTCTGTCATTTAGTTTGGACGACTTGTTCGTTCTGCATGTTGAATCATGATCAAACAACTTTTTACTGCCCATTGTCTCACAAGAGAAACTGAGAGAAAAATGCATGTATAAAAACAATACTGACTTGTTTTGGGGATTCTTTTGTTGACAGAAATCTAAAATAACAACAAACAAACAAACAAAAAACAATCAAAGTGATAGTACAGATGTTTCCACATGCAAAACCCCATTGGACATAGTCTAAACCTCCTCCTCAGATGCCTTTCTTGCTCTGTCTTCCTGATCCTGCCCCTCCTCTCCTCCCTCTCTTTCACTCTATCTCGGCGATTCTCCTTGAAATTCCTCCTCAGCAGCCTTTCCTCCCTTTTCTCCTATCGGCATCCTCTTAACTCCCTCTTTTCCTCTCCCCCTCCTCCTCCTCCTCTTCTGTCTCTATCATCAAAACCTCTTCCTCTACCTTCCTCTGCCTCCCCCCTCCATGCTCTGTCTTTCTCCTCACAGGCCTTTCCTCCCTCTCTTTACTACCAACATCCCCCTGTCTTCCTCCCCCGGTGTTTTCAATTTAGCGCCACTATGAACCAGTTCAGATTGTAACGCTATCAATTAGTCAGCGACTCCAGCACGTTTATTTAATGGGGCCGGGAGTAAGCTTTGGTGATTTACAGGCTGTGAGGGAGATGTAAGGGAGAGATGTGCAGACATGGGTTGATATGAGTTTTCTTTAGGTCTGTGGGAACAAGGCCCATATACTGTGTACTTCGAGGATTTGGATCCTGCGGTTTCAGGTCCCCGTAGTAATGCGGTGAAACCTCCATAAGATGAAAAGGTTTGGAGAGGAAGAAAAGAAATGCAAAGTTAAAAAGAAAATGTTTGAGATTTTCTGGAAGGCTAAATGCTTCTTTTCACATGTATTGAATTTCAACCACAACCTTTTTTTTGTGCAAGAGCTGCATTCTTGTGATATACTATGGAAATGCTTTACGATAAAAAACAGAAGGTATAAACACTGGACACTAATTTTGGATTTTGCTTTCAAAGGAACTTAAATCACCATTACTAAAAATGGACATATCTTTTTCTTTCTTTCTTTTTTTTTTCGTGTTGAATTTTTCTGTTTGGTGTATTTTTTTTTCAAAACTAAACAAAAGTACATGATATGATGTCACATGGAAATATTTCCAGTGCAGCTACAACAGTTTAAGCAGAGAAAAAAAAAACTGATTTAAAACTACATTAATGGTTTTGATGATGTTTGGCTTCCTTTTTTGTGAACTCACCATTTTGCTCCAACAATTGTAAAGGCAGAAATTCCTCACTGAAGACAAGAATATATTAATAACGGATCACACAATGTGGATATGTTGTGCTCTAAGTCTTTTTTTTTTTAAATCAGGAAAACTATAGATGTCCAGTAGTGTTTCTCCCAGTACATAATAACTTTACCACATTGTTTTACTTTCATAAATATTTTGTGTCTTTTCTGTCTGGTTGCAGGTAAAGTGGATGGAGACAACACACTGGAAATAAAACAGAAGAAAAATCAGATTTCTTAACTCATCTTCTACGCAACATGCCTTCACTTTATCAACATGCCAACTATTTTTCCTCATCCAAGCAAAACTTTTATTTCCTTGTGTTTCCAAAAACGTATAGAAACTTGTGAATGGATACTCACAGAGTGATGATATGAGTCAGCTGGTAGTTTTTTCCCCCCTAAAGATCAGACACATTTATGTGTTCACATCTCAACATGCATTAATATATGTACACACACACATTTCCCAGAGACAGGATTTCTTCAGATTCACAGGTGTTACTCATTGCCACGTAACTCACGGTGACATGTGAACTTCCACATACATGTGACTGTTGTACCTGGAGATGGGAGATATGTTAAAAACATAGGAGCGTGTTTCACGTTTCCGGCACAGGAAGCACGTGGCCTCTTATCATTTGATATGTAACACATCAGTGCGTCCTCTGTCCTTCATTCAGCTCCCTACAAAGGCATCAGTTCGGTACTGTCCCACCCACAGACAGCGAGAGAGAGACAAGGAGAGACAGTGCCTCCCAGATAAATGTTATTACTATGAAGTCAAGTAGACAGTGAACTAAGCTAGTAGTATTTTTTTTTTTTTTTACCAGAAGCAAATAGCTCTTACATTCAGTTGTTCATAGCATTCTGCAAGATAGTTTTGTCAGCACAACATAAAAATTGGCATATTGAAGTCTGGTTAAAATTTATTCAAACAGGATTCTTATTTTCATAACTTTGGTCATAATTCCTAATGGTAATAATCATATCGTACTGAACAATTGCTAAGATCCAAAGAGCCAAAGTCTGACAGGGTAACAAATGTGCACAGTCAGACAACGAGGCAAGATTTAAACAAATCTTGAGGGTAGTCAAACTTATCAAGAGGAGGAAACAATGCTACGAGGTAAAACTATTACACAAACATCCATCACAGACCACTGTCCTTGTCCAACTTTGACCCTCTGTGCTTGCCATAGTTGAGGAGTCAGGCGCATTCTCTGTAATTCACCGCTTTTCTCCACACTATGTTCTCAAAACACAGAGTCAGTATGTGGTATGTAGTTGGGACAGCAGGTCAGGTGTGTGTGTGAGTGTTTGTATGAAACAGTGCAGGGGAGCAGCCTGTTATGGGAGAACCAGAGAAGGGTTTGTTGGCTTGTCGGTACACACAGCCAATGACCTGTCGCCTGTCACCGAGCCCCCGCCGTGTCTACTGTCTTCCTCTTAATTACCCATCATTCCTCTTGCGGCAAGGCCCCTCACAAATTACAGCGCATTGTCCCCCACCGATCGGCCTGTCATCACACGGCTCCACGTTTCACGGCGCGACTCATTGTGGACGGAGAGCAGAGCTGGGGTGCCAGGGAGGGGACTCACAAACACACACACACACACACACACACACACACACACACACACACACACACACACACACACACACACACACACACACACAAGATCTTCAGTGTTCAATGTGTATCTGCATGCACACTCATTGATTAATTTGAATAGACATGCATGCAACAAAACCATTAGTGTGTCCACATTCAGACACACACACATGCACACACAGAGGCCAGGCCCATTAGCTCTGGTGCCAGCTGACTCTGTGACCCAGACGGTTTTCTGCCATGTCAGCAGGACCAAATGACAGTGCTACGGTAGTAATACCCCCACTCTCTCTCTCTCTCTCTCTCCCTCTCTCTGACACACACACAGACACACACACACACACACACACACACACACACAAATACATAATACTTCCAAGCAGAGAATTAGACATCTTCTCTGTCGATCAGCTGAATGACTGCGTTGCTCCCAGAGATGAGCAGAGAAGAACTGGCCTCCTGTTTATACTATTGCTGCAGGATGGAGGACGCAGATGTTGTGCTTGAGGTCAAACTCCTAAAGCTTTGACTGATGAAAAGCTGAATCAGCAGGGTGCACTGAGTTTTAATTTACACATATTTCTTATTGTAAACAAATACCATGTAAAGACCAAATCCAACAATAGGCTGGTCTATTTCTCAGCCTGAAACCCATTCATTCCCAATGAAGATGAAAATGTACTTTCTTTATGAAAAAAAAAAAAGAGCTCAAAAAATTCTACAACAATTGGACGCAGTAGTTTTTAGCAAGTATTAGTCAAACAGCAGCTGATTTGTTGGGGACTATTTTCAGCTCATACACTTTTGGTGTATGTATATAGTGAGTATTTAGAGCAGCTGGACAGTGTATATGTGAGAGACTCATAATAAACTGCATTGTCCATGTTCATTGCAGTGAACAGAGTGGCTCACTGATATGTTTATAATAGTTTTTGGATACAGTGCATGTAAGCAGATTTAAAAGCATAATATTCTGTTGAAAGGTGCAGGAACTTACCTTGATGAGCTCATAGTGCAACAGGACAGACAACGACATTTGTGTCGGAAGGACACTGTCCTTCAGCTTCATTCTCCTTCATTCAGACTTGCTGCAGCTCTGTTTATCTCACAGGAGAAACTTTAGCTGCTCCGAGTCCATGTCTGCCAAGTTGTTGCATCAGTCGAACGTTAAAAACCTATTGAAAAACAAACACATAGTAAACTTTAATTGTAGGCATTTGCCTTGGGTATGATGGCCCGCAATTTTACTGGTTCTCTCTATTATTACCTAAAATGCAGGCAAAACACTAATTAATAATCACTAGCATATGCTGGGTGAAGTGTGGAATTCTTTTACTGTGGCATTAGGTGCAAATGAGATTAAAAGTGCAGTAATGGCTGTGCAGACCCTGCATCCAACATGTTCACTTTAAACAGCATCTCTGACAGCTTTTTTTTTTTTTGAGAAGCCAAATATGTTGGTAACAACTTTAATTTGAGTAAAATTACATTTACAATACATTTCCACATTAATATCACTAAGACAACATAGAGCTAACAATGTTTTTGTTCAACGTTTCAGCTCAGTTTTCGTGCTGCATTTGCACTGGAGCTTTTGTCCTACAGTGTCGCTAACATGACAAAAAAGTGCCAAGTGTATGAAGAATTTAGCACCCCACAGCTGCCAAACAAATACCTCTTAATTATAAGCAATTGGCCCTCCTTCCCCTCCGACCGCTGACTGGGACACATGAAAGAAGCTGGTAATTGTAAGAGTTGCTGCATTTATGTGGGGGGTGGTGGGGGGTACTGAATGTGACGCGGCTGTAAAAAATAAAAATGGAAGGCTCTCATTGAATACAATGACTTCCTTCCTCTCTCTCTCTCTCTCTCTCTCTCTAGCTCTCTCGCTGCCTATATTGCCCAAGCTGGGGAAAAGAAGCAGAAGAAAAAAAGAAAAAAAATCTCCATTTGGCACTGATTAGGGAAGACGCAAATTTGAAGGAAGGGGCTTGGAGACCACAGGGGTTACGCACATGTATCTGAAGCCACGACACTCCGGGCCCCCTCTAATTTAGATGTCTAAGAATTTGCTGTATGTGCTGCCTCATGCCAGTAAGTCTCAGCCTCACTGTAAATAAATGGCACAGGGCAGTGTGCAGTCACCCCCATTTGTAAGTCATTAAAATATTTTCTCTGTGACATATTAATTAGGGTGTTGTGTTTGTGTCTTCTCGCCTGTGCATGGAGGGAGCTGAAGTTGCGCGTGCTTGCTAACAAATGTGTGTGTTTACATATGTGTGCGTGTGGCTTAATTCATGCAACGTTATGTACTTAACAGTGACAACTACACCTATTCCCACCATCTATAACTCACTGCCTAATCGTTTAAAAAGAAAAACTCAGATATCTGAAAATGACTCGTACTGGAAGTTTAACTGTGATAACTTTTTTTTACTAACAAACAGAGCAGTATTAGGATTTTAGAAACACTGCGGTCTTGATGTATTCACCCAACGTACGTGGAATTTTTAAGTATTTTATTTATTTAGTTCACTTTCTCTAAATTCTGTCCAACATCTGGGGCAAAGCAGGTTGTGTACTTTGAGTTTTAGAGTTTTTTTGTTTTTTTTTGCTGAAAACAGCTACTTGCTGCTCTCAACTGATGAGTGTGATGAGACCAAACCAAAACAGCTGTGGGTTGTAAAACCAAAACAATGAGCTGAAAGACACTGAAATGTTCTATGGAGCCAAGGGGAACTAATTCTCACTAATTGTCAGTGGGTACAAACGACACCTTTCACATTGCACATACTCATTTGTTCCAGTGTTTTCATAAATTGATCAGTGCAGCTTTTAACACACCAAAAATACTGGAATCAGCTTATAAATTACCCATCATTTATAACTATTTATTTAAGACAAACCATCCAAATAAACATTAAGAAAAGGAAGGAAAAAAAGGACATGTTTTTCTAAGATTTCTAAAGTTCTCGAAATGGTTGGATACTGGATGTTACAAAGTGAAACTTGTTATATGTATTATATTATCTCTTTCTGAGGAAATATGCTGTAAACATATTTAAATTTTACTTATGGACTTTTTTTTTGCTCAAAAGAAAAATATGGCAGATGAAAGTGTAACACAGTCAGCACTCTAATTAGAATAGCAAAAGGCAAATCTACTTCAGCTTTACTTCTTTTAACTGGAACAAAATGAAATTGAATTTGTAGATCTCTGGATCTGTTTCTGTCCCAGATACAAACACCGCGTTGATTTCCCTCTAGCGTATCTTCTCTCTCTTCATGTCGATTATCTTTGTATCTCTTGGCCCCGCTGGGAGAATTACGGCTCTAATAACTTTCATTCGAGGCCCCTGTTGCATCAGTAAAATGTTTACTACAAGAACGCAGAGAGGTCCTTTGGTGAAGCCATGCGCTGGTTACAGAGCCTTTGACTCAATTCAACGTGTATAAATATATCCATTTCATTATGGAGGCCAGTCAAATATTTGTTTCAGCGGTTTTCCCCCCATATAATGTAAATTGCTGCAAGCTGTTGCACTTGGAAAATGTTTTCTCATAATGCTTTTCTGCCTTCACATAAATCACAGCTAAATGTTGCATTCAAATGACTACAGACAGGCAATTTATTCTTGGCTTCCCCCGTCCCCCTCGAGAGAGGCTTGTGGCGAGAGGGTCGCTTCGGTTTTTAATAGCGACTGTCATTGCTGACAGTTGTTCATCATCGTTTCCAAATTTATTGTGTTCTCCTGAAAGTATTTCTTTGTTTTCTCTGCAGTTATGACCACTGTCAAATGAAGTGAGGGGTGAAAACATGTCAAGAATTAGGCCACTGTGAGGCAATGAGTACATGACATGACATCTTTTTTTTTTTATAGTGAGGTTAAGGGGGATACGCATCCTTATGCGTTGCTAAGAATCTTGCTCGAGAGACACTCTTGTAAATATCAATAATCTTTTTAACAAGACTTTCTCTTTCTTCTCTCTTGTCTCACATTTGGCTTCCATGCTGTACCAAGTAACCAGAACCAGAGACCTGGAATACCACCTCAAATCGACAGTGACATTTTCATTCCCTTCATAAAGGAGGATAACCGTAATGATATATCATCTACAGGCAGTAAGAAGATCCGGTGGTGAAACAGTAGTTGCCTAATAACAGAAAACCACGACTGTCCTGTTCAGTGTGAGTTAGTGCTGCTGCTGAGCCGCTTTGCGTCAGCTTTAACTGACTCTCAGTGGGGTTTGCCGGCTGTCAGCTCGGTGTGTGAGTGACCCCACCGAGGGATTTTGGTGGAATCTGTCAGCGGTGGTTTTGTAGAGTTAATCCTGCAAAAATCTACGTCTTAGCTGCTTGTTAACCGAAGTTCTACATGATAATGAGAATGAAGTGGAGAAGTGGAAGTGGTGGTGTGCTGAGGTCAGGGCTGTGCAAAGTGTACCCACCTCTGAAACCGGGTGTAGAGAAGGGGACCCACTACAGCTGCAGGTGGGGAAAAGACCTTCATGTCAGGCTCCTTGTGGTAATTACATGCAGGATATGTGGGATTTAAACACACTTCCAATAAAGGCTGAAGACAGCGGGTTGCCTTTGAGGTCTTTACTGGAAGTAACTGTGGAAATGAAAACAGTAAAGAGTTCAATGATAGTTACAAATCAGAAAATGATGAGACTCTATAAACAACAGTCATATCAAAGGTTTTATGAAAATGAATTGGCACAGTAACAAAGAAACTGGATTTAAAAAAAACCGAAGACTGTCAGTTATGTTTTATAATAGTTAGACTCCCATTCAAATGTAATGCAAATTTCAACTGAATTTTGAGACTGATGTGCAGAAATGACGTAATAATAAGAGTTTATTTTGTTTGTTTCCTGTGTTAATCAGAGGATCTTTACACGCCCCCACATACATCTGATGTTTTCAGTGGATCTCTAAGTTACTATTTATATCATGACAACTGTTTCCATTGCACTTTGTCGCAATTTGCTGTTAGCAATTCACTAACTTCTCCACCTCAGCTAAGCATAAAAACTTTATTTCGGTGATATTTCAAGATTTTTAAAAAAAATTATTTGCCTTTATGTATTACTTTATGTATGTACAGCAAAAGGTCAACATTAAGTCCCCATAGAAAGGAAGTGCAGTAATTAATCTGATAAACATAGACAGAGTTCACAAGAGTAAAAAGAGTATATTATACGTCTCGATTATCTTGATAGTAATTCAGCAGCTACTTAGAATATTGCATTATTAACACATAAGCTCCAGATAGTATAGCTGCTAAACTGGGTTGTATTAAAGTGATCATAGAAAAACGAAACTTTACTAAATCACCAATCACAAAACAGCGGTAACGAAAGACATACCTACAGATGATGCTCCAACAAAGACAAACATAAAAGGTGACAGTTGGTATTTGACAAAATGGTGGATGTGACAATGGCACTTCAACATCAGCTGCTACAGAAGCTTGAAACTGTGAATTTTCTCCCCTTGACATCTTTTAACATTTTTAACATTTCTCAGAGCAGAGATGTCACTTAGTGGCTGTTCCAGCTTTACCAGTGACATTCAAAAATGTTAAATAAATAAATTATCATTTGGTTTTGGTGCATATGCGATGGTTTTCAATGGTTCTTGGGTTGTGACGCCTTTTTCGGGAAGCCTGGACTGGGTCCCTGGAATATGTCAAGGATTAGAAACTCGTTGGGGGTTGTGAGATGTTGTCAGGGGTCCCAGAATTCGTAGCCGCACCCTGTCCTGCTCCTTGACCTGGTAAAACTTGTCATATCCTTGAAAAATGCTCTTGAATATACGACCATAAGTAATAAGCAAGGGAAATGATTGATTTGATTAATTTTAAAGATTATATTGATGCGTCCTAATTCAGTCTTGTCACGAACACTTGGCAAAGACAGAGTGAATTTAGAGTCAGTTTGTAAAGTCAGAGCAGACAAGTGGTCAGCTCAATAATTAAGCATCCGTGAATACTGGGAGGGAGACATTTATCATTATTATTCAACGTGGGATGCTGTACGCACATGACTGTAGTGTATTTTCAGCCACAGAGGAGTGATTTGGAGGAACATGTCAATTAAGCAACACGGTGAAACTATCTTTCTTTTCTTTATGTGCATTTTGGGAAAATACAGTACGCACTTAGAAGTCAGTACAGTAGATTTTAAAGCATGATGGTGATGAACTGATAATGAAGCATAACAATTTTTTCCCTAAACTTTAGCTCAATACTTTACTGGTAAACTTCAGATGTTTAGAAATCATCTTTTTGCACCATTTTGCAACACTACACCAAGGTGTAGTGTTGCAAAATGTTTTACATCCATTAAAATCAAAGCATAGCATTGTGTCATTTTAGCAAAAAGTAGTGTACACTCAAATACAATGGCAGAAGGTAAATATAGTGAATTACGTAGCAAAAACAGGGAGATTTCAAACATAGCTTCTTCTTCATGGATCATAAAAGAGAAATGAAAGAGAATCAGCACTGAGTGTTCTGGTACAGTGAATTCAATATGAACATTGTGCTCCTTTAATTAAATGATGGAATTTGGAAAATGGTCTGTGTGTCAACACTGACACCAGCAGAGAGAGATGAAGACACCCAGAGGGAGAGAAAGACAGGTCAATGAGGACATCCTGAAATAAAGAAAAAGACACTCCCACAGAGAGAGAGAGAGAAAGAAAGAAAGAAAGAAAGAGAAAGATGCTCCATCCTGTTGATATTTGAAAACAGGTGAAATCACAAATAGCAGTAATGAGTCAATACAGACCACAAGTCTTAAATAAAACTGATTACCTAAAGGTGAAACAAGCAGAATATTAATCAAGTAGTTGAAGATCAGAAAAATAATCCTACTTTATTATACAATTTTGATATCTGCTTTATTTGTCTTATAAACTGAATATATTTGAGTTTTAGTCTGATTATCAAAGAAAACAAGCAATTTGATAGCGTCATCCTGGGCACAGGAAACTGCAACGGGCCTTTGTCACTGTGATCTGACATCTAATTATCATCTGCATGTTGATTGATAATGAAAATAACCATCAGTTGCAGAGCTCATTAATTATATTCACACTAATATGAATAACAAAAAACAACTAAGCTCTTCTATAGTTGCTTTAAAGGGACACACAGTTGTCTGGTCTTCCTTTGCCATAAGGTTGAAGGAGACATATTTTCAAAAGAGAGTTCAAAGTCAAACCAGCAGAAGCAGAGACACCGCGTTAATTTCCCATAATGCAGTACAGTGGCACCTTTCATCATGTTTACTTTTTCAAACTTCGGAAAGCTCATTTCAGAGCCACAGACGACATCATACAACTGTTTCCACAGGTGAAGCTGAGTTCCTCATGATGAGTAAACAGATTTCCATGTGTAAAATCAGTGGCTTGTCCCGTTAACTCAAAAATGAAAAACAAAAGTTTGGAATGAGACCCCTTCCAACAAGCTAAACACATAACCACTTCAAGGTTGTAGAAATGAGATGTCATCATGTTTCTCAAAGCGCTCCACTATGATGTGAACATGGTGTAATTAACAGTGATGATTGTAATGAGCGCTAGGCTTGCAGACAGTATATTCATCTTCATAAAACTACTGATACCACAGCTCTGGTATTACATGACACACAAACCAGACCTCTTGTCTGGATACATTCAGAAACCATGTTGATTGAAAAACAAATGTTCTGTTTGGTAAACCCACTTTGGTTTAAGTAACAGTTTGACATAAACTTTTATACTCAGAGTTTCCATCACTCAAACTGCGTTTCTGCTGCATCACACTCTGCATTTTTCCTGCAGATGTTCATTTGCTGATAACTTATCCCCTGCTACGCCTTAGCTGGCCGAGTCACGGATTCAACAGATCACCATTAATCACGCTGTGACCTTCCTCTCAACCAGGCCCATCTAAAGCTCATTCATCCCCATTTGCCATGAAGCTCTGCGGGTCGATAATTGGCAAAGCAAAACACAGATTAAACCCAATTTGGAGGGTTTCAGCTTGAAGCTTAGCAGAGACAGCCGGGCTCAGGCTGAACTGGAGTTCACTGCGCTCTGGTCCTCTCTGCCTGTCTGAGGCTGCACCGGGAGGGGACCGCAAAACCTAAATCAAACCAGTCTGTTCTCTGTGTTTGTGTTTGCATATGTGTGTGTGAGAGAGAGAGAGAGCGAGGGGGATGCAGAGAAAGGAAAAAAAAAGAGTGTGTGTGTGTGTGTGTGTGTGTGTGTGTGTGTGTGTGTGTGTGTGTGTGTGTGTGTGTGTGTGTGTGTGTGTGCAAAGAATGCAACAGTGCACTTCTCCCTGCATTGCCATTACTAATAGAAACCAACTTCCAGCGTTCAAACTCCATTTGTCTCATTAAGCTATTAGCTTAAAGTTTAATTGCAGGATGTCGTAAAATGATTTGGTCTATGAGTAATGACAATATTTCGGCTCTGTAATGGCCAGAACAAAGCAAACGAAAGCTAGGCTAAGCAAAGCGGGTTGTTTTTCCTCCTCACGGCATGTCTGGGCTGCAGCTTTGGGCCTTTACCTCGCTGTGTCTGTAGGATAATTGTTTACTGGCGAGGTTTTTGTTGCATGAGGGCAACATCACGGCAGGATAACAAACTAATAACTAATTTCATGGCTTTTGAGTCATTTTAAAAAGTCCATCATGAGGATCAACTTTAAAGACCAACTGTGACTAATCCAACAGCAGCTATTCAAGGTATGGACAGCGAGGTACAATTCCCTTGTAAAGTGAAAAAAGGTGGTACTAAGACAACTCTACATTGTGACTTTAAAGGCTTTTAAGAAAACATAATCCACTTAGATTCTGTTTATCAAACTAGTGGTTCAAAATAAGCAGAGGAGACCACATTCCTCTCTGCAACCATGGGAGATGACCCCTAGGTGGCAGCGTACCTCATGAAACCTCCACCACTGTAACAACAACATCACTCCAATTACAAAACCTCCTCAATTGTCCTAGCTTTCATTTGGTCCGCACAGCAACAAAACTGGATGACAGCGCATCCGAGCACTCTGTAAGTTATGATCAGCTGCCCTGGCTCTCGCTCCCGCCCTTTAAACAGCAGCTTGATAGGATCTGTGAGGCGCGCTGGGCATGTATAGTGTTACTCCCATCAAAGGGGACTGAATGGAGGATGATGTGTGTACTGCCTCTGCTTAGTGGAGGCATTTCCAGCTGGCGCCAGGGCAGAGGAAACCCACTGAGACACACAACAACACACACAGACACTGGGGTCAGCCTGGATTCACCCTCCTTCTCCTCCACCACCACCACCACCTCCTCCATGCCTCTTGGCCTCCACCGCCTCCTCTTCTACCCAAACCCTCACCCCCCGCCTTCACTTCCCAGGCCTGGCCGCCTCTCATCTGCTCATTCTCTCTTGTTCATCCTTTTTCTTCTTCTGTTTCTCCTTCCATTCACCTTGTTCTCTTCCTCACTTTCTCTCACTTTCCTAATTATCAAACTTCTAACAATTGCACCTTCTCTAAATTCCCTAAAGAAAGTTCTTTGCTGAGAGTAAAGAATAAGACACAGACATTTGTTGATATACTTACAGTTAAGCGTGGGAGTACCTTTCAAGAGCAACTCTCAAGTGATCACGTGATTAATCACATGTATGCACTGAGCAGGAACAGCCAATCAGAGAAAAGGATTTATCCTACATCTGCCTTCAGCAATTTTACGTAAAGGAGAGTTACCAGTATACCGAGTTACCCCCCGAGTGCGAGGCGTACCTCTCTTTGGGCTCATTCAATTTATCACTCAGCAGCTGACATAGACATGAATGAGTTTCTAACTTTCTCTCTGAGTGATCATTTTACAAGTAAATATTATGCAAAGATTTTGTCAGACAGCATTGTGGTTAGAAAATCAGGATTTTATCAGTGCAGCTGCTTGGAAACGGCATGGAAGTGACTTCTGGTTAACATGTCGTCTTAATGGGACACGTTTCAGTCACTGTTTCATATTTGTTCCGTTGTTTGACAACAGAAACAGAAAAACATGTCATGAAAAACAGCTTTACTGGGTATTAAATTACTGTATATGTGAAAAAAGAGCGGGAGAGAAGCAAACAGATAAAGGGAGGCCCAGCCATATACTAGGTTTTGACCTGGTCTTGACATTGCTTCAGAGGGAGCTCCATCTCAACACCTTCTGTCTGATCAGCCACAGATAAACAGGGAAAAGAAAAAGAGGACTTACATCACCACGAATCCTCCCTCTCTCTTTCTCCAACATTTGAGTGACATCAGGGTTCACAGGAATCTGATTCCAGTGGGATGTTAACGGCTAAATGGCTCTTGGCTCGGCCCTCCTTCCCAATTTTCGGGGGGAGCGCTGGGGAAGGGGCCACTCCGAACGGTCAGGACAAATTAAAAAGCCAACCTGCTATTTTACTGTTCAGATCTGTTGATGCTATAAAGCAGGAAAATGGGGCTTGGCGGCCTTTACGTGACTACTCGGGTGATTTTACGTGATTTTCCCCCGGCCCTGAATCCAAGCCTTTTTGGCACAACATGCTATGCCTTGACCAAGCACGGGATTTGTAAATGCCCTAATAAATATTTTTTAGCACTTTATTTAGTTCCATGCCGTGGGCCAACAGCATCTAAAGTATGTCACCCAGTAACAGTGAAGAGAAGAAAAAACCCTAAAGGCTAAACAGGGCATAATGTAGATTTAATTAACAAGCCAAGCATGGGCTCACACACACACATGCTCACACACACAGACACACATACATCAAGCCATAAATACACAGTAACAGACAAAGAAGCTCAAAGATTCATTGCACTGAAACACAAAGACACTCACACTCTCAAACTTTAGCGAACACACATAACTGTAGGTTAATGATTTCATAGTCACACACGCACGTCAAACAAGGCAACAAACACACAATCGCGCAAAAAACTTCAAGCCACACATCCCTGGGTTTAGAGCAATGGTGTGAAAATATGTGAGTGTAAATGAGATGCAGACAGGCTCACAGCAGTGAACCCAGCACAGAGAGAGAGAGAGAGAGAGGATGTGGCTTGGCTTTGAATTGCTAAACTAAAGTTTGAGGAGATGGAAGGAATCATATTTTGCATTCTATGCATACTGATCGTCTCTGAGTGTAAAAGGAGCTGTACATTTTCCCTCTGCTTTTTTCCCCCTAAATAGAAATTGATCCACAAAAACGTATGTATTGATTGAATGTAGGAGAGGTATGCAGAGGAGGAAGAAGCATTCATGTCATGCCATTACTTAAGCTAAACTCGCATGATTGAAAAAATACTCCTTTACAAATTAAAGTCCTGCGTTAAAAATTTTACCTGAGTAAAAATGTGCATGTTTTATATGGGAAAACTGCTTTAAATTTCAAAAGTAAAATGTATCACTATGCAGATCGGCCCCTGTCATGTTATATGGTTAACACTCAACAATATGGTACACAAAAGTAACTTGAGAATGAGTGAGGAACAAATCAGGAACTAACAGATGATAAATCAGCTGTCTCTGGTTTGTCAATAAAGGTCTCATATTTGAACAATTCCAGTTGTATCTGTCTATTAAACACCTTTGTAATGGTGCTAACAAATGGACAGATTTTGCTGCTAGGCAGAAGTAACTGTCCACTGTTTATTAACAAACGCTCTGATTGGCTGAGCACTGATGGACTCAGAAAGCAGCCGAGGATCAGATTTGGCGAAAGGTTATGACAAACATGGCTGCAGGATCAGTAAGATGCAAAATGTGGATCATAATACACATATACAGTTATATTCGCTGTTTATACTGCTCACTGAGCTCTTTGTTGATCGCACACATCAGTTCGCCCTGACAGCAGCCATATTGTTGTACTGTCAAACCCACCCAAATGACAAAGTCCTTGCTCTTCAGCACAATGCTAACAAAAGTTTCTGTCCTTAACTTACAGCTACCAACACAAGTTTGTTTACAATCCCACAGACAACTCAGTTGCCGTCCACCAATTGGTTATCTGGTTTCTATGTTGAAATCAAATTCTTACTGGCTTGTAAAGCTGGAGGGACATCTTACTGTGGGAGAGCTAGAGGAATGGCAGTAATAAGCAACTTTATATTTTCACAATTTTTTATTTTATACCTCTGAGTTTATAAAAACACAAAGCCCATTTTGGCAATGTGGGATCTTTAAGAAACTAATTATGAATTGCTAGTAAAAACAGAAGCTAAGTTTTATAGGGTGACGCCTTATTTCACGCGAGGCGGCAGGAAAAGGGTAAGTATATGATACGAAAGAAATAAAGAAGGGTCACTTGTAACTGCTCAGTACGACGTGTCACTTTACTTGTGGAGGCAGAAAAAAGTAGTTAATTTAGGTAATTAGTGACTAATTAGTAGTTGATGATTGAGAGTTAATGAGGAATGACTCATGAGGGTTTTTTGTAGATCCATTCACAGATACCACTGTATAATTTTCACTACGATAGAATTTCCTGGTCTCTTTTCAAATAACTTACCGACTCATTCCTTGTTAACAACTCGCTGTGCCGCCTACCTTATTGTTAAGTGTTGCTGTTATAGTATTTCATTTTTACTGTTGATGCATAAATGTGGAAGCAGCTTTTTACTTTTGTAGCTGGTTGAGGTGGAGATAACTTCAACTTTTCTTTATGCTGTTAGGTAACTGAGTCTACATTTTATATTGTAAGCTCTGTATATTCTGTAACTAGTAATTACAGCTGTCAAACAAATATGATTCCACTGAAGTTACTTTGTATTTCTCCACTATTCGACATCTAGAGTTACTAGTTACAGTACTTTACTACTACAGAAGTGTTCATCCAAAAAAAAAAACAAATTAAATATCAGGTAGTTAAAATTACCTCTGGCTTGACCAGCTGCAACATTACTTGTTTTACTACTTTTACTTAAGGATCTTAGTACATCCACCATCAGTAAATAAATGTGGTGGAGTAAAAGCTAAATAAAGTGAATATTTGCCTCTGAAATATAGTAAAATACCCCAAATGTTTCTGTAAGTACAGTACTTGAGTATTTTAAAAAAACAAAACAAAAAAACAAAAAAAAACAAAAAAACAAAAACAAACACCTCATGAATGTTTTTTGTTAAATCCAAACACCAATATTTCATCAGTCTTGGTGAATCATTATTTCTGGTCATTAGAGGCAATGAATCTAGATCCACGGGGCTCGTTGTGAATGAGAAAACTCAACACTTCAGTCATTTATTTCTGTTCAGTCAGTGACATCAGAGCAGATGGGTCTGATGTAAATGTTTGGCACTTGAACCCGGAGGGGGACAAGCTGTGCTGTGATCTCACTTTCGTCCTACTCACATGAAGAGTTTTGTTTTCGAAATAAGATGGAGAAAAGGTCGTTCAGACTGAGTCAAGACAAATTACACGACTTGTCAGGTAATTGTGGATTATTTCTGGTTGTTAAAAAAAGTGTCTTTTGAAAGATAAACTTCACATGATTTTTCTTCTGTCCCTCTGAAATGATAGACTGGAAAAAGAATACTTCATACTTCGAAAGCTTACAAGATTCGCAAACACAGGTGTTCCATTAAAAAAAAAACACCAAATCAAATACACATAAATAGTCTGTTAATGAAATAAATAGAAAAATGTTAGGACTATAAACCTGTTTAGGTAGTACATTACAAGCACTAATTATATCTCTTGCGTGATTAAAGTCGCTACTTCGTACATTCATATAAGAATCATGATGAATTAACCCTGTGTTTATAACTGTACGCGTTGATTTACAGGGACATTACCGAATACTTACAGCAACGTAAATCAAAAACAAACTTAGTGACAAGACTTGGACGGAGCATTAATGGCAAGTTTTTACAATCACCTTACACGTGTGAACACATAGCATCATTAAACTGTAGACTTTTTGTAATAATACATTAACTTCTCAAGTTTGATCCATAATTACAGTAAGTAGCACATGAATAATGTAACATAAGAATCTTCAAATGAAGATTTGTACAGTGGCTTTTGGAAAATATTCAGGTGGTTTTATATGTTTATTGTGTTATAGATTTAATTTAAAATTTACTTTCTGGTGATTAATTCCACACAATAAACCAGGAAAAAACAGATTTTTTTTTCTTTGATAATTTGTTACTTTCCAAAGCCACTGTGTGAGTCTGTATTAAAACAGACAGAGCGCTTGTGGTTGTGTGACTCAAGTCACTTTTTGTGTAAGCGACACTTGACTTTAAAAACACAGTTTCAGCTGACTCTAATTTTACAGAACTGTAATTTGCTGTCTTGAGATAATAAGATGTAGAATCAACACATTTCAGCAAATATTAAAAAGGACAATTATAGTTCCTTGTCTTAATGGCAGAAGTGTGAACACATTCACTTCTGATTTCATACATTCCCCTCAAAGACTAAATGAATAGACGGTGAGATAACAAGATGGAGTGAGGAGAAGAAACTTGCAGTAATCTCATTAAAAACCTGTTATCTTCACTTCTCGCTCAGAGTTCTCGCCTCGCTTCTCTTCACTCACCTCCAACTTTCTCAGACAAGTACACAAATCATACAGTGTATACACACACACACACACACACGCTGCACATTAATGTAAATATGCGTTTGTAGCGTACTTACATGAGAGTATACTCACGCACACACAGAACGCAGATGGCGGAGTTTACTCATGTCTCAGTAACACTGTAAAAGTCAGGCACATTCTCCAACACTTTAATAACATTCCTGCCTCTAACCACAACGACGTACCACACACACACACACACACAGCCACACTGCAGTAGGGTATTTGCTTATATTAAATATTAACAGAATATAACTTGAACTTGATTGAAGCTGAGTAAACTTGTGGTTTTACGTTGCTCATTCAAAATTTCAGAGAACCAGTGTAGGCAAAACAGTCAATGGACTGTCTGAGAGAAGAAAAAAAAAAATCTTGAACACACACACACATACGCACACAGACGGACAAAAAGTGACCTACAGTACTGCTCATCATCATTTCCTCCTCCAACACCTGCATTTCCATCAGACCCTTCACTTCTCTCCCTCCAGCTCTCCTTTTGGGGGTTCGCTGCCTTGTTTGGCCTCCTCAGCCTCCTTCAGAGCGCTGATGACAGGTAACCATGGCGATGGCAGCTCAGGACCAGTCCTCTTGACCTGGTTGAGTTGGCTGAGAGCAGCGTACAGCCCGGTGTTAGGGCCGCGGTGGACGCCTGGCTCCTGCTCCTGCTGCTGCTGCTGCTGCTGCTCTGTGTAGTACATCTCCAGAGCTGCTGGGGTGCAGTGCTTCTGCTGTTACAACAGAAAGACAAGAATATCGTCATTTGTTTGAGTTTAGAAGACGCTTTGCTCTGACATTACTGACACAGGAAAAAAAGCCCCCAATAGAGGGTTAACACAGGCTGTAGATTTGTTCCTTGTCTAAATTAAGGTCAGGAAACTAGTCTAAGATACAGTCTGAACACAGGTTGGACATTCCACCTGATTTAGGTTGTCTAACTTAAATGAAGCTTTAGAGAAGAGGGAGGTGAAACCATCAGTTCATATTTTATTTGCTCTTTAGAACTTTCTGGTTTTCGATGACACAAGCGTAGAGGAAATGTAATGTAAGTTGTAGAGAATATGAGAACATTTTGGGGATAAAAAACGGAACTAAAATCAACAACAACAAGTCAAGACCTTTCAATTTTCTTAACTTAGGACATTGCCCAGTCGCCATGGACTCCAAAATTAAAAAAGTAAACCTTGAGTTAATATTATTCTGTCAAATAATCTCCAAGGGCAAGAGAGAACTTTCAAGCAGAGATGAAAAGGTGCTCCAGAGCATTACACAAGGTTTGAAAAACATAGGGATGCATCAGAGTGGAAGGAAATATTAAGAAAAGGAAACAGTACGGTAGAATATCAGGGACTAAAATGCACAGAGGAGCAACAGGTGGGTGAAACACACAACTTTCATTGTTTTTGTACAAATTCTGTATAAACCACTGCAGAACAGAAACCTGTATAATAAAATCTTGATGACTATGAAGTCAAAGATGCACTGGAGAACACATTTTCATATGTAAGGCCTTTTACAACAAATAATCGTGTGATGTATTAAGTGAGTTTTTCTTTAATAATCTGCACAGCAAATGTTTCCAAAAATCAGATCAGAGGAGTGAAAATGCCCAGTGACAGAAGAGTTTTTCTTCATCTTAGGGCATCGATGAAGTGAAAGACTTACAGGACTAATACACCACAGCTGCCAGGCTCAGCCCTGCTTTCACTTAAGGGAAAAGCATCCTTTACTACAAAAGAAACCAAAATTTGCTTGTTTTTGAAGAAAGCTGTGAGACATGAGACGGCGTGGGTGAATTAAATCAAACAAACTCAATGTCCAGTCTGTTAATGTTATGTTTTGCAAAGAGCCCGCTGGGTTCATATGACCTCACAAGCGTTTCGCCCTCTGAGGATTCACTACCTGACCTTCCCTCGCAGTGAGGGGCCGAACCTCTCAAAAGCACAGCGGTGACTACGCCACCCTCCATCCTCACTCCTCTTTTTATGTCTCCAACAACACATTACCAGGAAAAAATGCTGAAAGCAACTGTAACCGGCAAAAACTTCAAAAGCCTCGCCGGAAGGTCCCCCCTCCCCACCCTTCCCTTCCTTGCTTCCCCCCTCACTGTTAAGCCTTTAATCACAGTTTAGTCACGCTCAGCCCTAATTAAAGACCCCTCCAATTCACAGGCAGGCGTCCCAATCTCTGCCTGACCAGAAAGCGGGCTCTGCCGCTCCCTCTCCCTCCTTCTTCCTCCCTCTTTCTGTCTCTCCCGATCTCTCATTTTCTTCTGCGAGACAGGCTCTTTAACTAACATGCGTGGCAACACTGGCTTGGTACAGGATGTCTCCAAGGTGTCGTTTGGAGATAATGAGTTTGGGTTTCCAGCTCCAGTTTTCAGAGAATCCTCCCGAAGTGACTGATGTGAGGGTGTGTCGGGAAATACAGAATCAAACGAGCTGCATTGTAGACTGCGTAAGTACCCTTTGAGTGGGTGTTGCACAGACTACTTCAGCCTGGGTAATGTAATAAGAAGTCTGATGTCCAAGGACGAGACTCTGAAATGAGCTGGTTTTGTTAGTCTCTGATTTACCACAGGAAGACAATGTAGCAGAAAGATATTTAGCGTTTCTTTTCTTTCCCTAAATCATGTAAATCCACAAATGTATGCATCTGTGTACACTTGAGTGTGCAGGCACGTGCCTGAGAAACTGAATGTGTGCTTATCTACAGTCAGTTTTAGCAAAAAGACTGAATATGAGATGAAAAAAAATGACGTGCTGAATTTAAATGGCTATACCTGTGTGTGTGAGCTTGTGTGTGTGTGCACAGGCCTACCCTAAGGATAAAACCCTCTGGGCAGGTAAGTTGGTCGTACCACATGGCTTTGTACATGAGCAGGAGGAGCAGGCTGGTCAAGAAAGCCAAAGTGATGAGGATCAGACCTGTGATCTGGGCAACAACACACACATGCACATGAACACGCACACACACGCACACGCGCACACGCACACACACACACACACACACACACATATATATATATATATTTATACACGTATATAATACATATTTTTGTTATTGTCACCAAGTTCCATGAAAAGACCAAAACCTACTGCTAATACTTCCTGTTTTCTGTACTCAGCTCCAACTCCCTACTGATGATGTAAGTCTTTAAAAAGAGGCTATGAATCTTAACTTATTTTTAAAAACAGTTGGACGCTGTACTATTTAGCAAATGTTACTGAAACAAGACAATGCAGTGCATTTGTTGGGTACTGTTTTCAGCTGTGCATTATCACATTTGGTGCTTTACTGAGTATTTAGGGCTTCAGTACGGTATATGTGGGATTGACTCTGTGCTGATAAAGAAGGAACCTGTCACCCAGCACAATGGTGTGGCTCACTGATGTGTTTTAATAGTTTTTAGAGCTGTACAGTACAGAGGAGCTGCATCAGGCTTTGCTTACACAGATAATACTTGTCTTATCCTAAACTAAGAACTTGTGCTTCCTGTCATCAGGTTGCTCCTGTACCTTGGCTTTCTCTGAAACATCACTGTAGAAGTTGATATTGAGTTTCTTGATGTTCGGCACGTACAGCTTGTTCTTCTTCTTCTGCTGCAGCTGGTACTGTGTCGATGTCTTCACAATGATCTGAAGAGGAAACAATGCACTATCTCTGTGACGCTCCTGGAAAAAAGTAGCTCAGAACTCCTAATTAGCAATTATTTGTTTAACATTATAGTTGATGGATGGTATTGCACACCCCCCGCCCCCTCCACCCCCCGGTTCTGAATGTCAAAAAATACATGTGCATCGTTTGCAAAAGCAGCCTGTTTTAATCAGTGCCTTAAACAGACATTTGGGAGCTGCAGTGTTTTTTATTTTCTTGTTTTAACACCTTCTAATCAGCCTGTGGAACATTCTGTGCCGCTGAGTACATCATCCAGCCAAAATATGATGGTGAGAGCCTCTTTCTTCTTGTGCATTATGCATTCAAAGAGGTGCTTACATTGCGTGGGCTGATGCCAAGGTTTTGACCTGGGACAGTAGGTAAGGGAAGGTAAATACAGCAGTCTCAATGTTGGGGGCTTATGCTGCGAAGGTAAGTGCGCCCACATTAATTTTAATGGTGTTTCTGCAGCGAGTTGTAACCAGTATACAGTCTATGGTTGTAATCTGTTGGCTATTTCTGTACTACTGCAATGCATGGCTTTGTTGTGGTCGGAGCGCAGCTTAGAAACACAGTATGTCTGAGAGAAACAAACATAAGTAGGCAGGCACATAAACACACATCTAACAGGCTGTACTTACCTTGTCTGTGAACGGCTGCTGGAGCTGGTTGACCTCCAGAGGTGTGATGAGAGGGATGTTATCGAAGCCGTCGTCCGCAGATGGCTGCTTCTCCAGCTTCTCAGACAGATTGCTGCCCAACTTCACCATGGTTGCTCTGCTGCCTGAAAATGCCTGGACAGATCTGGAAAGCAGGGACGGACAGCTCGGGTCAGACTGACTCAGCCTGTGTGTGTTGTGACTAAATGTGACAGCACTGCTCGTAGCTTGATTCGAGGATCCTGCCAGGACACGGAGGAAGGTGGAGAAAATGACAACGTGATGTGTAAAAACAGGACACAACAGGAGTAGTATAGATCACACAGATCTCTGGATCAAAGTGATCCAGACTGAAACAACTATTCATGTCAGTGCCATGAAATTCTGTACAGACGCATGTTCAGAGGACAAATCCCCTGACTTTTCATCTAGTACCATGAACAAGTCAAAATTCTGGATTTGTCCCAAACTTTTATCAATGACCAAATATCTGCAACAGCAGTGACATTTTCATTGGCCAGCAAATGTTAGCGTGCTACCATGCTAAACTAAGCTGGCGAACATTGTACCTGCTAAATATTAGCATTTTAGCATTGGCATTGTGAGCATGCTAGCATGCGGATATTAGTGTTTAGCTCAAAGGAATACTGTGTCTATGTACAGCGTCACAGGGCCACTAGCATGGCTGTAAAGCTGTTAATGTTGTTAAGAAAAACTTAAATTCTAAGTATAAGGGATGGATTATGGGAAAAGGGCCAGGCTAGCTGTTTTCCCCGTGTTTTCAGTCTTTATGCTAAGCTAACAGGCCGCTGGTTCCAGCTTCATGTTGACCGTAGAAGCATGAGAGTGTCATCTAACTCTGGGCAAGACAGCAAACAAGCATATACGAGCTACTCTTCTAATTATTGCCAAGTGAATAATTCAGTGAGGTTACGGTAAGCAGAATTTTAATTGGCTTCAATAGGAGGCACATTTAAATAACTTCTGTGTTTTAAGGCCTATTCACAGAGAAGCCTGTTGACTTCCTGTTTATCAAATCTAGAATAAACATGTTTCATAGCTACTGTGTAGGATTCCTCTTGCAGACCTCAGCCCCACCTCATCTTTCACCTGTGTGTTAATCTTAAATGTCAATAATCGTTGTGTAAATCTAAACGAGCTACCAACACGGCTCAGAACGCCTCTCTGCCCTCATAATGTTCTGTTTTCTCTCCTCTATCAAATGATCATCTAAAAGTGGAGGAAAGAGGTGAGGAGCCACTTATCTCATTCACACAGTGCAACACAACACCTTCCCCCAGCCAAGGACCCCACGGGCCCACTGACGCCAATGACTCACAATGATGATACACATACCAGGAGGCAAAGAGCTACAGTTTTTATGCTGAAGGAGAAATCCCCAGTGAACAGGAAATGTGTTTTAGATAGAGGAGATACAGGATCATTAACAAAGGGCACCGGACACATCTACAGTGGATGAATGATCTGAATGGTGCTGAAGAAGGAAGTCCACATGGTACTGTCATCAAGTGGAAACCTTATATGATAATGATGATGATTTTTATGTTCTAATTCAAGGCTTTTCTGTTGGTTTAGAAACTCTACAACATGCCAACCAAAAATTCATTCTGAACATTTGATTTGATTTGAAAATGTGTCTTCGTTTCATGCTTAAAAATTCATTTTAAGCAGTTAGAGAGCAACTTTTGTTAGGTGAATTAAAAGGATATTGAAAGCGCATTTTATTCAACTCCAGTACATCGTCCTTGGTGTCCTTGACGTGTGGGCAGCTTAAGTGGTCATCTGTGTTGACCACCATTTTTCCTCCCCACAGTTGGAGTGAAGAGTGGGTACGATGAATCATCCTGAATCTGTGATTAACAAATGAGGCGGGTGTTTCTGTCAAACGCCCAGCGCTTCCACACTCTGACAGTCCGGCAACGGAAAGAACTGAAGATGACATCTTTTTAAATGCACAGCTACTACTTTTTAATTACATTATATCCACTGTAAAAGCATGTTAATACCAGAGTGAATGGCATGATTTTATAGTTTAATTTATCAAGGCACCTCCACATACATTCCTCCACAAACAGGTCAGTGAAGACAGTTTTCTGAAGGTGAACTCGTGCTGTGTTATGAATAGGTAAGAGCGGGCTGTTTGCAGCCTGTGCTTCTCAAGTTCTTCAGGGTTCACTGGCCATGCATATCTGAACTTGCTGCATTGAAGACTGCTGCGACAAGATATACAGACTGTGTAACCAGAGTGACTCAGAGAGCAGGGATACAGAAGCCACACATCAAATACATTAAAGGCTGATAAAAACCAATTTTCTGTGTAATTATGGTTCTGTTTGAAGTGTTATTTCAGCCCACGAAAGCCAGATTATTTCATACTTGGATGATCTTCATTCTCACACTTACATTTTCTACATGAGGAGGCTTGTTTTTAATGAGTTGTGGACTTCACTAAAGCGGCAGCCTAAAGCCATAAATCAAAACATCCCTATTTAATTGTACCCTCTTATATAATGCGGAGGTATAGCGAAAATCACAACGCAGTTCAGCCTGTCACAGAGACACACAGCATTCCCATAACACTCCCAGATAAAGGTGAAATGCTTGTCCATTCATACCCTTAAAGCAGATGAGAAATCTTGAACTACACCGCACTAAAATCACTTAATCGCATCATGTGAGGTAACATCTCTCATAGAGAGAGATATTCCGCATTTCTTTGGCCTTTTTTTTTTTGGAAGAAGATTAACCCCCAAACGCGTCTGTACAATACACAGATAAAACACCGCAGTCACATAAACATTACAGTAGAAAAGAGAATATAAACTTACTGGGTTTTTTTTGTTTTGTTTTGCTGTGCTCGCCTGTGGATGGGATCGGACCTCACTGATGCTGACGGGGACTCGGTGTGAACGCCGGTTGCCGTGGTGATGTGTGATTCACGGCAGGACTGCGCATGTAATTCAGCCTGGAGCGGCTCCGTCCTCCGGAGGAAACTGGCAGCTCAGCGTGAATGCGCATCTCAACGCGGCTCACAGGGATTGTGGCCGATCAGGAAATCGCGTTTTGTCCGCGGGAAAATAATCAGCTCGGTGTTTATCGGGGTGTTTGTCATCTGTGTGGTAGCGACAGGGACTGTAGTGTGGTTCGTCTTTGAATGGAAACACACACATTCACACGCACACACACACACTAAAGTGTGTGAAATATAAATCAGAGCAGTTATTTAAACAGCTGCGAAGTGTTTAAGCCTTATTTGCAGTATGTTTACGCAGAAACACAGGACTTATCTATAAAGACAAAGGTGGAATTAAATCATACAAAACAACATAAAACAGTAGTAGCTGTTGGCCACATCTTATAATGCAAGTGGAATAAGTCAACCCAAACACTGACACATGCAACAACTTGGGGATATTTTAGTATACTTTCAGGTTACATTTAGTAAAGTCCAAACTCAGTTAACCAATTGAAAACCTCCAAAATTCTTAATATTTCCCCTAAATTCTCTCAACTTGTCTCCAAGTTTGATAGTTGGATTTTTTCTCGTCACAGTACAGCATCACTTGTGTTTCTGAATCTGCTGGCCTCTCCAAAGTGTTGGAAAGTAACTGAAGTACATTTAGTCATGTTCTGGACTTGACCTGAATATATCCATTGACTTTCCACTTCCACTAATTTTTCATTTTTATTTTATATGGATTATATTTGTAGATAGATACATTACTGAAAACTGGTTTCTTCCTACACCTACATTATAGAGTTCTATAAACCTTTTACTAGCCTACATGTTAAACCGGGGATTTGTTGTATAGTGTTGCCCACCCTATAATAAAGATTGTGATATTACTTACAAAACATATGACCTAATTTTAGACAAAACTCACAATACTATAAAATAGTTAACATTTGACACTAACATTAAAATTCTGCTTAAATATGAATGTGTCCATAATAATAATCCAATAATATAACTCTCTCAAAGGGGCCATGCTGAACAATAAATACTTTCCCTTTTGATACTTAAAGAACTTTTTGCTGCTAATAAATTTGCTCTTTTTCCAAAGCAGAATCATATTCAAGTATTTTTATACTGAGGAATTTCACTCAAGTAAAAGACACCACTCTCTTCCACCACAGGCAGACCTGACACTTCAGCTGACTGAAATGTTCACCCTCAAGCCAATGTGATTTGTGATGGTGATAGCTTCAGGTACAAAGGAAATGTTCCAGAAATCTTTGTGTGTTATTTTACACATATCTACCTGTAATTCAACATTTTCTCAAAAAATAAAAATAAAAATAAAGTTCTGGGGTTTGAAAACAAGAGTTTGTAATAATGGACAGGAGGTTAAAGGCCAGTGAACGTGGTGTAGCTCAGTTTTACCTTTGACCTACTAACAGATATCCTGTGACCTGTGGAATCATCAAAGACGTGTTCGAACATTTGTGCATTTCTGGGTTATTTACTTGTAAGTAAGAGTTAAGTGGAGCAGCTTACCGAGGGTGAGGGGGTTTGATGCATGGTGATCCGGTTAACCTCTTTGTCTGTGAAGGTGAGGAGGAGGTGATACATCTGCAGAGGTGTAGACAGAGATATTTTTGAGTTATTTATTCATACGTGTGTGTGTATGTGAGTGTGAAACAAGCCTGTGTGTTAGAGAGAAAAAAGGAGAGAGCGACGTGTTGGAGAATGAGTGGGAAGAAGGAGCTGGGCTCGTCTGCAGATTTAGATCAACCTTTTCATGGAAAGAGGAGTCATGCTGTTTTCCTCTTTGGCCGTGCCTGACTGTATGAATTCATTACGCCTTTAGGGGAGCACTCGTCCAAAAATCAGCACTGAAGCCCCCGCGCCCCCCTGCCAACCCATCAATTGGGCCTACATTTATTATTTTGACCTTTCCTTTGCGGGGGACAGACATCAAAGTGGATCCTCGACTGGTTCCTCTGTGAGGAGACGGAGGTGTCATCCTCACAGTGTGAGAGGCAGACTGCTGGCCTGCACTGGTTTTGTTGTCAGTGAAGAAGAGAGACGGAGTCTGGGTCAACGTAATTAAAATGAAAATCAATTAGGCCGCAATGTATGGAAGAAAAACTGGGTCAAACCGGGCGTGTTAATGTGTGAGGGCATGCAGTGTGTTTACTTGTGTGTGCCTGTGTGTTTGTATAACTTTCTGACATCCTGATCATTTGTCATTTTTATGATCAGTTCTTTCTTGAAAATGTTTTTTCACACCTATTCATTTAGAAAAATATGATTTCTTTTTATTACCAATTCAACCTTTTTATAATCACGATCAAACACAATCAGCTCTTTACCTATTTAGAAATTAGGTTTCTACACTGCGAAATTGTACGAAAGGAACCTAAACTTTGTTCCTTAAAGTATTAGTTTGTTCATATGATAATAATTGCATTCTGGTGTAAATTAGAAACTGAAAAAATGACAAAATCCCTACGGAATTTATCTTCACCTTTGTTCTACACAAAGTGCAAATGAACAAACCGACTCACAACCTAAAACCACGTAGAAAACCAGCTGCATTAACGGCAGTTTAAGGACCTTTTAGCAACTTCTTCAGAATTTAAGGAGGTAATATAGGTTTCTTAGAGAGGACTGATGAAAAAAATGTCTGTTGCCACAGCTCCCCACATGCACCACAGATATTCATTAAAGTGGCTCCAACTGGCAAAGTGATTTTTGACATTTGAAACTCATGAGAGTTAAAAATATCAAAGAAAAGAAACTGTTTGTAGAAACTTGTTTCTTGTTTTCTAAAACTTAAAATTTAACTACATTTTTATCACTTCATCAGTGAACCTGATCAAATTATTAAAATTAATTTTCATATTTATTTTGAAAAGTTTTCATGAAAAAATATAAAAATTATAGTATGACAAGCCATGTATGTTTACTCAGTTTGAATAGAGTCAAATCTATAAATGTGATGAAGTGAATGGGCTTGCTTGTACTGCATTTTTCTCACGCTTAGGAGGTAACACACAACTAACTGTGGATTAAAAGCTCTTGTGTTGTTTTTTATTTGAGGCAGAGCAGTGATGATGTGGTTAAAACAAAAAGAAGAAACGGTGTTCACCATAAACAATGCAGGCACAGTGCTTCCTTGTCTTCATTTTGGTTAATAAATAGTATATGAAAACAATTTTCACATGATACAAAATTGACAAGACCTTTTTAAACACAAGCATGAATTAAAAGGAAATGATGTAAGGAAAAGTTATTTTGGTTATGGTTTTACTTATTTTACTTAAACAATACCCTGGGGTTTCCACTCATCAGGTGATATTTATTTTCATACAAATAATTGTAATTTTGTTGGTTAAACTATTAGTTGAACTCAGACCCTCATTTCCAGACCATGTCTGTAAATGCCAGTGAATTTTTCTGTAAATTATTCTGTAAATTAAAGTATAAGGTATAAAATTGCCCATTACAGCAGTGTCTAACAGTGACATATGGATAAATAAGTCACTGGAGCGGGATCTGCTGGATGCATCAACAGTAAGGTCCAGTCCTTTACACTATAGGCCCCAGTACTGTCCTCTCAGCTCTCCTCTGTCATCCACCCTTCAACCTTCTCCTCTTTGGGCCCAATGAAGCACTAACCATCCAACCGTCTTCCCTCCTCGAGTGAAAACTCATCTTCTAAACAACATCGCCCTCTTCCCACAGAATGATTTAACCTCTCCTTGCTCTCTAAAAATATCCTGTCTCTCTGCTCTGGCTTAACTCTGTTTCTCTCTCAGCGTTCACTTCTCGTCCTCTCGTCACAGTGGTATTATAAGGACACTAAAGCCTAGTGCTTTTCCTATTTTAGGCTGCTTGTTATTTTTGGAGTTTGGTGAATTTGAAAACATAATTTTGAATGAGAAGATGCACAGTGACACAGAAAAACAGTAACAGGGTGCTCGGCTGCGTCTCCTTTATCGTTGTGTGCTTCATATGACTGGGATTGTAAAATCTTTTATCATATTGTGAAAGTTTCTAAATCCTCATCAAAATATTATTTCTACATATTTCACACTTTGAATGTACACTATTTATTTCAGCTTACTAACACTGATTGTTCTGACTGATTTGTAAATTATACCAAGAACTTTAAATCAATAAATTGTTGTGGATAGTTTGGGTGACACGCCCAAACTATCCACAAACTAAACATAAAATAACTTACGTTAAGTATCCAAACTAAAAACTTATCCAAGTGGTTAATAGCATGAGATGCTTGTAAAAATCCCACATATTATGCTCATATAGCAGAAAAGCCTTCCCATGTGCTTCATGCTCATAAACTGTTTTAAGTAGATTTCTAGGAACAAAGTGGAAGAAGTTGTCAAAGCTCATTAGATAAGTGTCAACTGCTTTACCAACAGGGCCATCTAGTGTCTGTTTAACCTAATAACAACAGCAGTAAAGACAAAGCCCAACAGGCAGGCACGACCCAACATGGGACCGTTGCGTATGTCCTAAACTGGACAATTTGACAGTGTGCAAATTATAATTTGTTATGTAATAATAATTCAGATATCACAGGTTAACAATGACATTAGGTTTAAGTTTTACATGTCATAGTTGTCCAGTGGAAACAAGTATCTCCAAAGTTAATGATTTACAATTTTTACCTCTTTACAGTTTCCCCTTAAGGTTCAAGAAAACTCCCCCACTTCTTAAGATAAATAAACCATTTATAAATACATGATAGATACATATATCTTTGCAACACTTCTCTCAATTTAACCCACAAATATAATAATATTAGTATGATTTACCAATTTAGTATAAATCGTAAGGACAGAAATGACTAATCAGTTAATAATGATGCACTAATTCATTTCAAATAAAGTCATTGTGAACTGAGGGAAAATCTAGAAAAGAGAAATGGTCAACAAAATTTGACAGACTGAGACACATGATAGGTAACATTTTACAACAAGAATGTCTTTGATACTTCACTCAACTGAAAAGTAAAAAATAAATAAATGCATTTTGTTTCACTTCATTTCTTTTTATCTGTTGCATTTGACTGGACGACTTATACCAATGAACCAGGGTAATATTTTGTGGCATAAACTGAAACTATATAGTCAACATATCAAAAAAGAGAATGAGCAATGTGTGATTTAATAAACAACATCTGCCTGATATCAAACCTTAGATATCAATACGACAGTGGTGATTAAAACCAACTGAAGTTACAAGTACAGCTTCTGTACTCAAATTCTTCCTGAGCATTCAGCAGTAAATGTACTGACATCAAGACTCTGAAGAGTAGTCACACTTCAGACTGTTAAATTAACCTACATTAAATAGTGATCCATTTAATACTAATGTGGTGTTTAGATTAACTAGTTTAAATTCATTCAAAGTTTATCATGTTCCATAAGTTACAGAACTGCAAAAGTAGCAGTAGTTACAGCAAACAGTTAAATGTAGGTAAAAATATATAAAACTTCCCTCTGAGATGTGTGAAGTAAAACTATAAAACTACATAAAATCTGACACTTCATAACCTTTAACCTCTGTAACAACATACACTCCAGTTCAGTGGTGCACTACCTGCGTCTGTGGCCAAAAACTCTTCAAAAACCTGGAGAAAGAAAACTGAAAGAATTTCAGAGTAATCACACGGACTGACCTCAGCCAAGTTAAACTATCTGGCTAAACCAATAGTTAAATTATTATCTTAAAACACTTTATAGATATTATTTAGGATCGACACACTCATAAAGTCCTCAAACTCATCAGTGCCTCAGAGGATACTTTAGTTTCAACATGGAAAAACAAACATTAAGATCGACGTTTGTGTGTTTACCAGTGGGGCATGTTCACACCTTGTAATAATGTCTGATAACACATTAAACCACAGGTGAATTCCAGTCAAAGGTGTTAATAAACACAATTTAACATCAACACATGATGCAACCACTATCCCCCCAGCAGATGTGAGCCACAACCAAGAAGAAAGAACAAAATGCAAGTTTCATTCCAAAATTATACAGTGGATATCGGACTGATAGTTTCAAATGTAATCATAACAGGACATGAATGAATCGTCTCATAGAGAAGCAGAGGATGTAGCATTTTAATCTATATTCAGGCTATTTCTTACTATCTCTGAGGTACAATACAAACTGAAATCTTTGAAGTTATGATGTCAACCTCTACTACCTGAGTATTTCAACATCCCAACCACAAGTTGAAATACAAGGCTGATGGGAAAATATCCAAACAGAAGCAGACTCAGGCCCCAGTTTGTAAGGTATTAAAAAACAGGCTAAGGGTCTAACTCAACAAAAGGCTGAAGTCCACAACTGAACCAAACTGTGCCATCACAACCCAGTCCATGATTCCAGACATCACAGAAGCAGACCACCGCCTGTCTGACTGCTGACATGTCCTAACTGTTTTCAGTACAGTGCTGTAACACTGCTGCTGAGAAGCGAATGTCCACCTGATGCAATCTGGATTAACAAAGGCCAAACAATCAGCCCATACTGACAGGCACATGTATGGGAACAGGCCCTGCACTAGTTTATTTTAAACAGACCAAATCACAGTATTTGAGAGGTTGGAACCAGAACAGGACTGGTATGAATAACTTAAGGTTGCAGCTAAATTGAACCTTTGTCCGTTCTCTGGTTCTGACTGACATGATTCATCAGGGTTTGTCCATAAACAACAATGGATCTGGCAACAGATTTCCAAATTATAGCCTACTATTGTAAAACTGTTGAAATGAAAACTCAAAACTAACTCAAAGCTGTAGAGCTCAGGAAAACACTTTTTCCATCAGTTGTATGAAACCCACATGTTGCATCATGAAAAAGGGCGGTGAGGGGGGAGCTGGAAAAGGGAGGAGGGAGGGAGGAAAAAAGAAAGGGAAGAGGTGAGGAAGATGAGGAGAAATGTAAGAAACAACGAATAGGCTGACGGTAGAGGGAGGAGGGCAAAACAGGAAAAAAAACTTAAGTAAACAGAGAGAAGAAGGTGTGCAGCAGAGAGTGATGAGGAGGATGATTAGGGAGTTGAGGAGGAGTAGGGAGTGCCGTCAGAGATAAATGAACTACACTGTGTCTTGTACGATCAGAGAGCTGCTCGACCTCAGCAGGTTCAGGTCCTCGGTGCTGGATGATGGACGGTCTGGAGGGAGCTGAACTCTGCTACCCTCAGCTCCTAAACTCATCCTGCAGGGGTTTAATGCGTCCCCGCTCTGAAGCCATCCTCCTCTACAGCCTGCTCTCTACTGTCACTGTGCTCACTGTCTCTCTCAACCTGCTGGTTATCATCTCCATCTCTCACTTCAGACAGCTCCACACCCCCACCAACCTGCTCCTGCTCTCCCTGGCCATCTCAGACCTCCTTGTGGGCCTGCTGGTGATGCCGGTGGAAACGGTGAGATTCATAGAAACCTGCTGGCTGCTGGGTGATCTCATGTGCTCTCTGTCTTACATTATCGGCTTCACCCTCACCTTGGCCTCCGTGGGGAACATGGTGCTCATATCCATCGACCGTTATGTAGCTATTTGTTACCCTCTGCAGTACCCCAGCAAAATCACTCGCAGCAGGGTGGAGGTGTGTGTGTGTCTGTGCTGGGCCTGCTCGCTTCTCTACAACGGCCTGATCTTAAAGGACCATCTCGGGCGGACACACAAACGCAGCTCCTGCTATGGGGAGTGCTTGGTGGTAATTAACTTCATCTCTGGAGCTGTGGACCTTGTGTTCACTTTCATCGGCCCCTGCTCAGTCATCGTCTTTCTGTATATGAGAGTGTTTGTTGTGGCGGTGTCACAGGCCCGTGCCATGCAGTCTCATGTTACAGCTGCTGGAGGCGGCTCAGTAACAGTCACCGCAAAGAAATCTGAGAGAAAAGCAGCCAGGACTCTGGGTGTGGTCATACTGGTGTTTTTGATGACTTTCTGTCCATATTACTACCCGTCTCTTGCAGGACAGGACACCTCGAACAGTGATTCATCTTGGCCCATTGTGTCCTGGCTGTTGTATCTGAACTCTTGTCTGAACCCGCTCATCTATGCTTTTTTCTATCCGTGGTTTAGGAAAGCTATCAAATTCATTGTCACCCTGAAGATACTACAGCAGGACTCCTCTCAGACCAGTATACTTTAAAGTCACTATGCAACATTTTTCATGACCCGCATCACCTGTCAACAAGTGTAACAAAACTGAACTGCAATGCAAATGCAGAATGTGATCTACGATTAACTGTTTGATTTCACTGTAATTTTACATTAATGTGACCTCAGTCTTCAGAATATGTAGGTGAAATGTTCTACAGAGTGATCTGAACATGGTTTGTGTCAAATGTTGATACACTTAATACTGTAAAAACAAATAGTTATCAGATTATTTAGTCTAGCAACATGAAAACAGCAATACAGAAATAACTCAATTTAATACACCTTTGTGCATCACCTCTCTGTGTGTGTTTAGAGGACAGAACATTTTGTGGGAATTAGAAAGTACTGTCTAAAGCTTCGGGGCAATTTATTTCATCATTATGTCAGCAAGTCCATCTAACACAGGATTATCAAGGTAACAAGTGAATTATGCACGTTAGCTTCACTAAAGTCCAAACCATTATCAGCTTTATGAGAAAGAATGTTTAACAGCAGAGTTTGTGACTCTGTGTTATGTCTCCTCTGGTTTGGTAAAATTGTCATTGCTATTTTTAATAATGACACCTGATTTCTGTTTTATCAAGAGTCTAGTTTTATCAAGAAGGTGCAGACATAACATTTACATAACAAGCACCACACAAAACTGCACTGGCTTTGTTTTTTAATGACTGTGTGTAAATAGATATAATAAAGACATTTCAATGAATCGCTTTCTCATTTATTTCTGTAAAAATAAAGACATTTATATTAACAGTTGTGTTGTGCTTAAACTTGTGTTTAAACAATTTCAACAAACAAAAAAACTATTTGAGGCTTGGGTCCTCATCTCCTGGACTGAGACTGGGGCCGCCTGACTTCTGTAATGAACAGAATAAATAACGTGTGAAACACACAAGCAGAGCGTGTGTCTTCTTGTTCAGAGGCATTTGCTGTTCATTGTAATTCATTAATACAAAATACAACACAAAGGGAAACGCATATGACAGACGGTGCTTTTCATGAATTCATCTTATATAAATAATTCAGAATATTCAACCAGTAGATCAGAATATCCATATGACCAGGTGTAATATAACTAAGGTGAAATGTCCAGGGGATGGATCAGGATCAGCTGTTTAACATGTGTTTAAGATTTAAAAGGAATATAAGTTACTACTATAGGTGTAATATGTGGGGAAAAAAGGAATTCACAAATAAGTACAAATATAAATACCAGGTATTTCATGTGGCCAGAAGTCGTCACACGCTGGACACCGTGGCTCTGATCTTCCTTTAAAGTATCTGGCCACACACGGGTTGTGTATTTTTATGCCACATGTAGGATTTTCACAAATTTGGCACTGAAAAAAGATATAAATCAGATTATATTAATCAAGTGAGAAAAAACAAAGAATAAGGTATGATAAGGTTTCACATATGAGGTGAAGTAAAAAAAAAATTATTATATCCACTGTTTTCAAAAGGTAAACGTAACTCAGCATGACACAGACAATAAAAAATGAATGGAACTAAAACTGACAGAATAAAAGCATCAAGCATCATCACACATACATTTCAACTCACTGTATCTGTTTCTACTGAAGCAACATGTGTCCATTGTATAAAACCAAATCATATCATATAGCAAGTGAATTCTTAGTCATTTCTATTCATGTAGTTACTCAACACCAAGTCTGTGCGGCCAGTTCTTCTTTACACTGTAATCACAATCATTTTTTACCCTTCAGATGCTTATCTCCAGACAGCCTGAAATAGTTAAGTCATTTTATTTAATGTACTCATTTAATTAAATTATTTCTGTTAAAGAAACATAGGATTTCAGACTGATTATGACAACGTGTACTGAGGGCTGGATTTATCCATCTATAGTTACAACCATTGCTAGTAAGGATCATTTTCTCAGTATCAATTATGGATGTAATCATGTCACTATCACCGGGGTATAACAGTGACAACAGTGAGGAAACATTTACCTGGAAAGCAATGTTGTGACAGATGTGGCACACTTTGACCTGGTCTTGATACATTGTGCGGATGTATTGTTCCATTTCTATGATGCATCTTGTGGACAAGGTGTATTCACCTCGTTTCTGAACGGGTTGGACCATAAAGTGGTTAGGTACAACAGCACAGAGACTGATTAGTAAATGATTTCTGAGTAGATGAAATGAATTTGGATCGCAAATGAAGTCCGATCATTTGTGCCAACCCATTTCAAATATTACATCTTCATGATTTGAACAGCAAAGTCTGGATTTGAGAATATGAAAGAATCTGTGAATGCAACACACGAGCTTCAGATGATATGGTCGGGTTATTTCTGTTACTACTTTTTACATAAACCAATATTTTCATCTAATCTATATCTTGTACCTCAGCGGATCATAAAACACGTTCCTCTTTCAGTTACCTAATTTTTAAAAAAAGAATCAGCAGTTTCATTCTCCATTAAATGCTCTACCTTTGAAGACTCTGTGTTACATATGACTGGTTATTTGTAACAAATCCCACCTTTAGTCAGTATGTGCACAAAGAATTATAAAAAAAACATATGGTTAACACAGCCAGCCGAAAAGCAGCATTGCTAATATCAATCTAAAAACTAAGACTAAGACTAAGTTGGATTTGCTTTATAAAAGTGTCTGCAGCTGATAGGAAATGCTATGAAATGTTCTGTCTACACAAAAAATGTTAAAACATTGTAGAAAAAAAAGGGAACAGAGACTTAAATCTGATTTTGAAAATTTGGTGGAGACACTACAATATTTTACCTCCCTGAGCCATTTGTCCTTCACAAGTCGGTTCAAGAGGTGCTCCGTCTCGCTCTTCTTCAGCTTTTTGGTGGTCAGGGTGTCGGTGCTGTTCAGGATGTCGGTGGAGGAGGCCTTGCCGTTCTCAGAGCCCACGATCAGGTCCATCTGAGTCAGTACAGCTCAAGTTAGTCATGGCACACTTTCTAGTGAGGAAAACGGGTTTTGAAGCAGCTCAACACTCAGATTACTGCTGACACAGCAACATTTCCCCAAACATCAGCTGCCACTCATCTCTGCCTGGTCACTACTCTTCCTTATTGCAGTGAGATTATATTTTGGGTGGTGGAAGATTGGTGATGTGCGTTATGTGATCCGATTTAAACGCAAATGTACTACTGTACTGGATTGCATCACAATGTGCAGGGGTCTATTTTCTATATGAAAATAAGAGGACAACCAGGGAAGACAAGAGTGTGACAGTTGGCTCATTATCAGGGTTTTAATTTCTGTTATAGTGAGTGCATACAAAACGCTGCTATGCATGATTGTCTTCAGTGAACTCACCGTTTTCCTGAACAGCTCCAGCTCGTTGTCGGCGTAATCCGAGGACATTCTGGTGACGTCAGTCTCAGCCATGTTCACCTGCACAGGATTGGAATAAAACTGTGTTCAACAATGCCTCCGATGGCTCATCGCACTTTTAATTCAGACAACTTTCCTCTTAAATTATTTGTTCATACATCAGTTTATCAGTCTGAAACTACATGCTGAAAATGTTAGCCTTCCGTGCCACTGGTTTTGTTTCTTCTTCAATATTTTTTGGCAAATGGCAAACAGCTTATGTTTACTAAAGCCATGTGTAATGTAGCCTCTACCGCCACCTTCTGACAACACTGCTACAGTCTAGGTAATTTGCACCAAACCAGTTAATGGAAATGCACCTAGTTTGCTTTTTTTTGGTGACATTTCAAAAGTTTGTACCAAATTTGCTTGACAGTTATATGGAAACATGGCTACTGTAGTTGTGCTTCACACACCTAAACCTGTATACTGTGACCACAGGTTCTTGTCCTGTGAAGCTCACTGTCTCTACAAATCAACCAAAATTCTTGTGACTTTATAACATTCACTAATTGAGAAACTTAAAACACAGGCCCAGAACAGGAATTACAGAGACTAACCAAGGCGTAGTACTGTTGACCATCATCCTCAGACATCCCTTTTCTAATTTGCATAAACATTGGCTGCAGCTTCGAGTTGATGGTGTCAATGAAATCGTCCAGTTTGTCAGGGGTGTGCTGTGCTGCAAAAAAGCCCAAAAAAAAAAAAAAAAAAAAAAGTCTTTTGTGTAACTCATATTTATACTTCAGCTGTGTCCTAAAATGATGCTGTGGTGCAGTTCAGTACTGGAGGGAATGTTACAGTCTCTGTGTCCAAATTAAGAGATTTCAACAACAAGAAAACCCAATAACCTGGCAACTTCAGTTCCAGATGTAAATATAGTTATTTTGGCTAAAAGGTTACATCTGTTTCCAGAAAATGAAAACACTAGGTTAAATTACACGGTAGGTTGTGGAATAAAACAAACACACTGGAAATTTCCTGAATCTACTGCCTGTACCTGTTATTTCTTCTGCTTTTCACCCCATGTTTTAAAACCCTTTATTAAGGAGATTTCAGTTTCTGTCAGATTTAACATTCTCTGAATTAAATGTAAGGCACACTTCAAGTTTTTCTCCATTAATTATATACAGATAAAATGACTCACTGTTGTGTTTTTCACAGCAATGCTGGTAAAGTGTCCTCGCTCCTTGTTCGTCAACAATGCCATTGGCCATGACAGTTTGAAGAAACCTTCGATGGCTGTCTCCCATCTGCCGCGACATCTCTGTACTGAACGAGGCACACACAGAGTAATGGTGGTTGTATGGTCTTAAACTTACAATACATGGGGCAATGGTTCTTAAAAGTAAAACATGCTTAAACTCAACAATTACATGCTTTCACAATACACAGAGAGATTCCTACAGAGGCCTCGGAAGAACAGTTTTTAGCTGAATCTTCCTGGATCTCAGTACAGATCCAAGGAAAACTGCTCAACGTTCACTGCTTCTTAAACAATGTGATGATTTCCTGCTTTTCTTTGTGTAAAAATCAAAGTAATGCCGTTGTAATGCGTTGTTCTAACAGGTGTTTCTATTATTTTGTCCACACTATTTACACCAATGATGGCTGTCTAAAAAACGACGACACCTCTCTGTGTAACGCAACACAGTACAATTCAACAGCACCACAATCTACATCCGACATAATGACCATTCAGTTGAATCAAGACCTCTCTAAAAAAACAAGTGTAACAAAAACTGAACATTATAACCTTCATGAAGAAGGTTTTTATTACAGGACGGGTGTATCAGACTGCGTTAGATTTAGCTAGGAGGGCCTACAAAACTGCCGACATCCAACAGGTTTCTGTATACATCAGGTTAAAACCGAAACTCTCGCTTTGATGCTAGTTAGTCCGTCATTTTATTTTAACGGACATCTGCTAACACCAAACAGCTGATGGCCATGGCAGCACAGTTAAGACTAAAGACCAAAACCCGAGTGGCTAAATGAAGCTAAACACTGCGAAAGCAGGATGGCTTGTACTATCGACTACACTGTTACACAAAAAAACAATAAGTGTATTATTTTTAACTATTTGTTTTAAGTGTTCACCATACTGGAAACGCTCACTTACATTAGGTGTCTGATCTGAACAACCCTGAAGTCGGCTAACCGTTATCAGCTAGCTAATCTGCGACAGCGTCGGTTAACGGTAGACTTCGGTTATTTGCTGTTTAATTTTACGGTGAGTTGAGTTTTGAATACTAAGCAGAAACGAGCTTCCTGAATTGAAATGAGTCTTGAATAAGTTTTCCAGCTATCCTTCAGCAGTACGCGCCTTCTTGTTAGTTTCCTCTCCTCCTCCTGGCAGATTTCCGTTACTTTGTAACGTACGGTGAAACACCGCCACCTGTTGCTGTGGAGGGTATATAACCCTGTGGACAGTATATTACCTGGAGGGTGTTTACCATATTACACAAGTAAAACTTATCTATATTTCTTTAAAAACACTACGCAGCTCTTTGGTATCCATGCATCATTCATAAGTTCAAGTTGCTTCGGTTACTTGAGTATATCCATTTTACTTTATGCCAGATCTCCATTACATTTTAGAGGGAAATGTACTTTTTACTCCTCTACCTTCCTGACAGCTGGAGTTAATAGTTAATTTTCGGGCAAATATTTTACATAAACAAACAAACAAACAAACAAACAAAAAAAACATTTCTTATGATTAACCACCCCCCGATCCTTTTTGCGTTGTGACCTCTGCGGTGTCTGGTTGGGACACCTGGTCATGTTTCACATGTCCTTCAGATGAGTTAGAGTTGAGTGCACTTCCCTTTTAAACTTCTCACATGGTTTCATTAAAAAAAAAAAAAAAAAAAAAACAGGCTGGAAAAGAAAAGAAAACATAAGAGTGCAACTGAGTGTATTCACCTTGTTGTACTGACATTTTCACTTGCAGAAAACATCTGAATACTTCTTCCCAAATTCATTTTTGCTTTAGTCACAGTGTCCCGGCCTATTTTGGATAAAGCAAAAGAGAAATTACAACACAACACAACAGTGTGGAGCTCTGTGCGGAGGATTTGTCCACTGCCTCAATGGGAGACATTGTAAGTGTTCACAGGGAAGGTAACCGTGACTCTGGGCAGTCACAGCTGCCAGTAACTGGTAATCAGGACATGCGTACTGAGTGTCACTCCTTTGCTTGCAGAAATATTATGGCCTCTTTGATGACGCACACACACACACACATGCACACACACACACACACCAAGCCAGTGTGGAAATTTTGTGACCTGACAGTTGTAACACAGTTTGTGTCCAATGATTAGTTTTGCTGTGTTGATGAGTTCAGCCTTGGTGGCATGTATTGTGTTGGCTTCTAATTCTATATAACAAAAATCTGACTTTGAGTGTTTTCCCATCAGCCATGTGCATGTGTGTATGTGTGTGTGCTTGTAATATTGAACCTAACACTACTGTGGGTATTGAGAAGGCTTACTTACTTAAAACTCTGAAGGATAAAAACAGTATGGCTCCTCTTGAAGAGGATAAACTGGTGATGGAGTCAGCTGCATATTACTTACACAAGTATGGCAACCTAAATGACTTTTATATTTAAAAAGAAACAATGTGTGCTGTCTGCTATGTGCTGCTGAGAAACCTAAAGCGAGTAGCACATCCATTACTTGTCATTTAAACACATAACATGGATTGATATTCTGTCATAGTATGGTATTGGTCATTCACATACTAATCTAACTTATACTCATACTAATCTTCAACTGTTCTTTTGTCACACAATGTCTTAGTTCTCTGCTTTCTGGTTGCATCATGTATTTAAGCTGGAAAATGTCTATTAACACCTCTAATTGGAATGCACCTGTGTTTTGACTTGTTAAGGAGATGTGAGATCATGCTCCTTTGATAGTAGGATGCTCAGTCGAGCAACAGTAAGACAACTGTAATAAGGTAATAATATAATGTGAGGCTGTTCTCCCCTTTCTTCTCCAAATACACAATTAGACAAAAGATCCAAAACCCTGCAGTTCAGCAACATTTACAAAAATACCTGCGTGTATCATTTCTCCTTTCCTCTAAAGTGTCCAGTTGTTTTTCCCTTGTTTGCTGTGGTCTTATTTACATCCTCTGTACCAACATGTATGTACCAGCAGGAACCAGTCAAATTTTGTGGGATATAATGAGAATCTTTGCAATATTGTCAAGTTTAGATATTAATAGTTTCTTGCTTGTTCTGAGATTTGTCAAACAGCACAGAAAACAACCCAAATTTATTCTAAATGCTTTATTACTCTAACAAATTAAATAAGAACATATAATACAAGGTGTCTGAGTCTTTGATTACAATATAGCCTATTATTAACATTATTTAAATACAGTATCCAATGTCATTGAGTTTTACTGCAGCAATTAACCTAATACTCCTCAACATTATCCCAAAACGTCAGAGGCTCTTCATCAAACATTTCAAGTCCAAAAGGTGTAATAAAATAGTCTGGTTATTATAATGGTGCTCACCAGCAGAACATGGCCATCAGTGTGTTTACAGATACACAAATAATTTGATTATTGTAAAAAGGATGGAATTAAGGTCATAGTGTGATTAAGCCATTTACATGGTTTACAGTACTCTGACTTCCCCTTAAGCTGACTTAATATAATTTGTTATACTGGTCAATGAAATAATCTGTGTTCATTGGTGATTAAAAGAAAAAAAAAAAAACACCTGTTACATGATATTTGGTTTATGGTGACTTTGAAACTAATTTGTAACAATGTACAGTAGATCAATCAATATGGTGTTTTCAGAGTCTGGCTTCCTTAACGTGTTTAATCGAATTACTCATGTTTGTGCAAACACACTGATATTTAGGATGTGTTTAAGAAATTGCTCAACGGGGAAGGGAAACAATGTAATAAATAATCAACTGCTTTCCGCAGTTAAAATGCACATTTGAAATTGTAACAGCCCGAGTAAAACACACGGCCCCTTCACTGCTTCTTTTTTTCACTGGTAAATCCCAAATTTGTTTTGTTCTATTACAACAGGATTGCTGTGGAAAGACTGACAATGGCCCTGTTCAGACGTGGCATTAACATGAATCTCAGGTGAGTACAGGTGTGAATGCACCCAAGACACTCTGATGAACCATCTGAGATACGAACACTCAGACCACATTCGGAGGTGGACTGGGCCAGTCTGAAACACAAATGTGTCCTGGGCCACACTGCTTAGCCAGCTCTCAACAACGGATAAAAGTTGGAAATCATGTAAGCTGGCTTCGTCTGCAACATCTGAAAATTTCAAAAAGCCCACAGTGATATATGACGAGTGTGTCAAACATCTGGAACACACTGAGGAATAGACCCAGTCTGTGTTGTTTGGATTTCTTCTTCTTCTTCTTCTTTTACTTTCCAGCAGACTACGCACAGGAAGTACGTTGCTGCCGCCGGTAAAACACAACAACGCACCTGGTCTTTGCAAACATAAGTGACGTATGTGTTTATTTGCATTTAGAGCGGGGAAGTGAAATTTGATCACAAGTGGTCACTCGAGATGCATGTGCAGACACGGTCTAATGCCACGTGTGAACTGCTGAGCTAAAAATTGTCCACTTGTGATTGGGTCACCCAGCAATGCCAGCTAAGAACAGAGCCAATGACACCCCAGTAATGAGATTTCTGTAAATTGCTAGAACAACCTTTCCAATGTAAACATGAGATTTAACGTGCAAAAGTTGCTCCTCATACCTGTCCAGTAGGAATGGGGCCTGTCTGGGCTGCTAAAGCAAGAACTGGGAAATGATCTCAGAGACTGCAAATACAGACACCGACATTAACATTTTAAGAGTTAATTTATAGTGACGTGTACTTGATCACTGCATGGAAAAATGTAAGATTGGGAATACTGTCCTAAGCCATTTGTACTTTCTGTCAAAAGTGTTCACATCACCAACCACTCTGATCAGGCGCACTTAACGTGACAAAAATCCTTAGACAGAAACAAAACTCTTTGTCATCACCATCGAGTCAAAACTGGACAAATAGAATGTGCAATTAAACTTATCCACAATGTGATCATTCCTTAGTAATGTGGTTGAACAGCTATTCAGTCATTTTTCCAGTTTTGGCCTACCGTGGTGACTTAATAGCTTCTCCATCTTGTTTTCACACAATCTAACTTCAACAGTTTTTTAGCCCAGATCTGAGCACATTTTTTCTTTTTTTTAACTTCACCACTGCATCACCATCTTCCTATTTCTCCAAAGTGCCCAATGTTGACTCAGTGTGCTTTTCGTCCTCTCTACTGTCTTTATCCTTTTAATTGGCAGCAGTTGGCTGAGAAAACACCAAACCTGAGGATCAAATGTAAGAGGCAGAATGAACACATGACGATGACAAATTGGTTTTCCTTGATAAAAATGGGGGGAAGTGTACAAACAAAAACCACAAGGGCTGCTTGTTGTGAAACTGTCAGCTGAGACACACTGGTTTCCCTCTGTCTGAATGTTACAGTCAGATGAGCTTGTAAATTGTGTGTGGTACCTTGTGTTCTAGTGGCTGGTAGGAAACTGTCCATGTGTGTTGATGGACTGTTGCAACTTCTCCTCTTTGGCCCTTCTGCTGTGGCAAAGCTGTTGAATGACACAAGAGCCATCAATACACGTCCGTTACATATCACAATTCTGGTAACATTCAAACTCATTAAAAACAAAACGATTATCTTCACATAAATACTGCACTTCAAGCCTCTCACCGTTCTCTTCTCCATGAAACTGGACAGGAATTCGTCTATGTCAATGCGTCCCTCCAGGAAGTTTTCAGCCGTCTCCTCCGACTCCTCTTCTGCCTGGTGGGCTGCAACTTTTAACCGAGCTTGTAAAGTACTGAGACTGCAACTCTAATGCGAAATAAAAGACACAAAATTAAGAAACAGAGCAACAGACATTTGAAGAGCAAACCAACAGACTGACCCAACGATGCGTGTTTGTACAACAGCTAGTACAACAACCAGATTAGTTTGGGCTCCTACAACTGAAGGAACAACACAAATTTGTCAATTTTGAGTCCCTACAATAAAAAAAAGTATAAATGTCAAAGATATTACTGAAAGCAGGTCATTCCACAGGCCATCAGGAGCTTTTCATCCAATGATGCCTATCTGCTCTAAGAACATGTTCTCATTCAAACACAGTGTGATGATGGTAGCCTCCTACCTCACTGAGTTCATGCTGTCTCTGCATCTTTGTCTCAAAGGCCGACTTCATCTGAGTTAGCTGTTCGTACTGTCAACACAGCAGACAACCCCCCGCCCCGATCATTAAATTCATAGACAATGGTATGAACGGGTTTGTTGTGTGTTTGTGCTTTTAAAAGGAAATGACAAAAAAAACTAACCTTGTAAAGCATTTCCTGTCTTCTTCCTTCCAACTGTGGCTCCATCTGAAGATTTTTCTCTGAAAATCACAAAAAGAAATGTACAGGTCTTTGTAAAACTCAACTCCATTAAAACTTCTATTTCACTGGCTTATGAAGCCGGGGAGGAACTTACTGGCCATGTCGACGATGCTGGTGACCAGCTCTTCTTTATCATTTGTGACCTGCTTGAGCTGTGGCAAACTCACAAAGAACTGCAGCAGCACATCCTCATTTTCAGACATATCTGACAGCTGGGTCATGCTACATTGGGATGCAGTGGACAAGAGAATGAATGCAAATCAAATGCAAATTTTAACCCACTTTAATGATGTCTCAAAAATAAAATATCAGCCATTTTAAGCTGACAATATTTTGGAATAATTTACCTCATGTCACAGAGTTCTGGGAAAGACTCAGGAATCTCAGGCATCTTGTACATATGTCCGTTCAGTCCAGCCTGAAAAAAAGACACGAGTAGTGTAAATGAGTCCCATGCTTCAATGAACCTGGTTTGCATGTATTTATCTAAACCTGGCTAATCAGTTGAGGGAAAGGATATCTACACTGAAAGGCTGCCTCTCCCCTTGAACGGGCTCAACCATAGCTGGTTTGGAAAATCTCAGCGTGTCAGTGTTTGAGAGATGTGTTTTTTCAACCCAATGAAGTGAGTGGTGTGGGTTTCATTGTGTTAAACAATGTCAACCTTTTAACAATGCTACAAATATAAATTAATTTAACGTCTTAAAAACATATAAACTTCCATGATGGTTCTCTGTGTGTTTGTGAGTGTGTACAGAATGGATGCTATCACCCCACTTGTGCACATTATCCATCATCATCAGTGTACCTGTGAGTCTCCAGTAGGGACAGGCAGCGGCAGGTCAGAAATCAGTCCATATGGAGCTGGGGCACGAGGAGGTCCATGGGCACTATCGACCCCTGGGTGAGGCATGGGAGCTGGAGCTGGAGAGGGAGCTGGACCCGGACCAGGAGGCGGCGTCTGACCGGGACCCACATGACGAGGACCATAGTGGAAAGCCTGAGTGGGGTACGGAGCGATGCCTGATGGCTTGTACATACCGCTGCGATACGTTGGAGAGGAAACAAAATTATTTTACCAAAGCACAGCAAATTTTTCAAATGTATTTTTTATAGAGAATCAGAGCAGTTAATATTCTTTTTTATAAGTAGGGTCTTTTCTTTATTAGTTTGATTCACCATGATTTTATTTACCAGCCACGGTATTTAAATAAGACCCTGGCACATTTTTTCTGTTCTAATGTGACTGTAATGAGAAATTTGTGATATACAAGTGTCTAATTTTATCCATGAGTGTTATATTAAACTCACTATGGAAAGCCAGCAGGACCAGCAGTAGACATCAAGGCAGGAGGACTTTTCCAGAACTCGTCCAACAGACTCTGAATGACCTTACCCAGATCTGAGTGCATCCCAAACTACACAAGAAGACAGTTAAGAGGAAAGGCTGAGAAAGCACTTTTTTTTTTTTTTTTGATATTCACAAGGGTATGAATCTTGCAAAGACCTTCTGTTTGGCTGTGGAAACCACCTTACTTTGACTTTCTCATTTCAGTTTCAGTTTTAGTCAGATGTGATTTAATTATCTTGCCAGACTTTGCTTATCAGTCTTCTTAATCCTTTACACGTATGAGTGTGGAAACCAAGTTTAGACATTTAAATTAGTTCACAACTGTGTAACTGCACAGCAAGAGCAAAAAAGGTTGTGTCACTGAGTGACAGCAGTCAAAATTGTGTCACCTCTACCACTATTTTCCCTGTATCACATAATCATACTTCTGCTATTGACTTTTCACAACACAAGAATTAAAAGACAAATCATTTGTTTTAGTGCACACATTAGCATTCATCATGGCCATCCACCCAGCCAACAAAAGGGCTGATTTTTTAAAATTTCAGATCACAGATATGAAATTAAAAAAAGGAATACACCCACTCATCTCCTTCCCTTCAATGCTTTTTTGAAACTCCTCAAGAAATCAAGTCTTGGGAACCATCAACTCAACAAAATCAAAATCAAAAACCTAGACAACTACTTACATTAGTGATGAGAGGACTAGTGATCATGGTGCCATTATTGCTGTCAACTAAATGATGACCAACAGGGGGGTAGACACTAACCACCGGCTTCTCCTGAGGGAACTGAGGAGGTAGCAAACTGAAAGAAGGGAAAGAAAACAGCAAAGTGTGCCACTTTTGCTTTTAGAAATGACTGTAATGGGAAATACAACAAGATATACATGATTCTTGATATATATTAATATTGTAATAAGGTATGAAGGAAGAGTTATATTTATGTGTGCCTACAGCACAGCCCTATATTCTCTTGAGGCATTACAAGTGATAAAAAAGAAGCCTTAGCACTACTAGAGCGAGCCTAAAATGGCTGACTGACCTTATGTTTCATTTCAGGTTTATTTTATCATTTAAATAATACAAGTACATTAGTTATTTTAAAAAAAATGTCTTGTGTGTTCTGTGTTTTTCAACCATAATCAGAATTCTAACCGCATCAGTGGTTGAGTTCCAGACGTACTGTGAAGCAAGTCCACCGCCTGCTTTTGATACTCTGACAGTGTGGTTGTGTGTACAAAGACATACTCACATGTTAACACTAATGGTGGAGTTGTTGACTGTGAATGGTATTCTGTACTCCACATCCTTCTGGATCTCTGCAAGGCTGTTAAGAAAGGGAGACACAGGAATGTCATACAATGTAATTATGAATCTGTGCTCATGTTTACCACGCATTAAATTCTATTAAATGTCTTCCTCATGCCTCACACCATGACCTGTACAGTTTTTGAAATGTTTGAATTCTCCCTTCCCATCCAGCCTCGTGGTCTCTACAATCCCATAAAGTGCACTTCCATGGGAAACACGCAGTACCATCATAAACACTGTGTAATCCCATTTCTTTGTCACACTCAGTCAGCATACTTTACATCAGGAGGGCGATGACTGTGATTTCACATATCTGGCTAACAGGAGAGGAACTAAGGGAACAGTCTGTTCATGCTAGCAGTTAATGTCTAACTGAATACAAAGATAAAAACAAATAAGTCGCCCAGATGACAGAGTTCCTTAGTAAACAAAGGCTAATACTTTAATCTCCACATCTAATTAGCTGGCTCCCTCTAAAACTCCATGCGTGACAAGCTGACTTGACAAACACGGGAATGATCATAGGATAGGGCCAGTCAGCCACAATTTGTGTCATCAATCCTAAATATAAACGCTGTAACTGTCACTTGATGACTTGACTGGCTAAGAAGCTAATACAGCGCCTTGGCAAACCACGTCTAGCACGTTAGCTATAAGGAAATGCAGTCACTAGCTGCTCGGAACCTCCGCTCAAACAGAGGAATATCAGAGCAGCGGCTGTGGGTTTTCAATGGGAACGAAACGAGGGCGTAAACTATTTGTTAGCCTAACTAGCAAACAGCTTTCTTCTGGCTTAACTGTGAGCCAGGTGGCTAGCTACGCGACGTAAACATCAGCTGTGTGTTTAAACCAGTCAACGTGGTCCACTAATTAACGTAAATTATGAGGCCAGCAAACATTGTGGTGGCCATTTTCTCGGTTTAAAAAATAACGTTTTAGTAACAAGCTAACGAGCAACAACAGGGTCCGGTTTTAGGTGACCGGTAGCCGTGCACATTACCTGGGGTGAGCGGCTTTGAGTGAGTCGATCTGCCGCTGTCTTTGTTGCTGTAAGCTGTTCAGAGGAGGCAGAGGTCCGGAGCCTTTGGACAGGGGGAAAAGCCAGTTCATTCTCTCCTGGCGAAACCACAGACTGAACTTGGCGACAGAAACTAAAGGCCGACAACAGACGGAGACGAAATGGAAGAGAAAGTGAGCATGTAGAGCGCACGGTGTGGAGATTTGCGGTGCTAACCTCCGTTAGCTGCCTAACAACTCGGTTTGTTGTCCACACGAGGCTTACTTCGTAGTTACGTTATAAAGTCAGATGGCATATCCTCGTGTGTCGGATAAAATGTCAATTCCGTTTTATCTCCACCGGTTTGTATGTAATTTTAGTGCTGTCATTAACACTGGAGAAGCGACAGATAATTAGAGCTAAAGGAAGACAACAACCTGGCGAGTCAAAGCTTGTTCAACTTATTTACGTATTACGTCACGCAGCAACTGTACGTCAATCGCAGCTTCCTGTTTTCAGAATGATACAAATTAAAAATATAAAAATGTGATTTACTTTTAATAGTCCTTAATAGTTTAATAGTCTTTAATAGTCCTATTTTTTATTTTACATTATCGATTTAAAAAAAATGTGTTTTGTATAAAAAACCCTCACACAGAACAACAACACAGAAAATATTACAAGCCATGAAAAAGCTCTCCTACATCTTTGTGTTTATGCTGTCTTTATTTAACCTTGACTACTCAAGTTGGTCAGTGCTGGGAGATTGGTTAGGAAAAACAGAACTTTCGTGTTTTGCACTGTTTTCTGATTGGTATAACTTCAGTTTTTTATTGGACCTTCTGCTACCACTCTGATCATATTCCTCTCCTCACTGCTCCACAGAGAAGCAAAGAACAGTCATCAATGACAGAAAACATGAATTGAATCATTGTCCTCTATCTACTTCACACTGAGAAAGGAATATCACATCTCATCATCGTGGGTAGCGAGACCATACACTTTAGAAACACATTTCTCAAGTCAGAAACTATAGAAATGATCCCTGAAAGTATAGTCTTGGTTTGACTGAGGCTGAAAACAGCAGGTCATTCACTGCAAGGTTATTGTCACTCATGGTTCCTCTCTGACATCAACAAACTCTTTCAGCTGCTGTGCCTTGTCCAGTCATGTGGTTTTGTGTGAATAATACAGCATGGCAAAGCTAATCGCTGCATGGCTCTCTCACACAGCAAGCAAAGAGACCCAACACTGAGTTATGATTAAGCTTGTAGCCTAGTGCCATGTATACACATACCTTGTTATTGTGCATTCAAATAATACACAGGTTCATATATTAATGATTTTATTTTATACATGTGCAAGGTACAGTGAGTAGGCTGGCCATGTCACTGTCATTTATAAACAGAGGTATCTCCTTTTCAAATAAAATTGCAGCGCGTGTCCTTGTGTCTGGGATCTTAGCTGTGGGACTGAATAGGCTCTACGCCAACAAATGATTGGCACAGCAGCGAAAGGGGCGGGTCCTCCTCTCTGTGTACAGGAGGTTTGGAGGCTCAGCTTGAGAGAGCTCCTATGTGGCGCTGAATGTGTGCCTGAAAGATAACATCTTCTGTTTTGAAAAACATTTAAATTTATGGGAAAAAATGGGGGGAAAATATAAAAATTATATTTAAAAAATCGTCTAATCAACCAAAAATTTCACAACCCCCCCGCAGTACCTCCGCGGACCCCCTAGGGATCACCGACCCCCTGTTGAAGACCTCTGACCTAAACGATTAACTGATCAATCCACTAGTAAACCAGTCATCTAGTAGTTTCCTCACTAAACCGCAGCAAAAAGAGATTGCTAAACAAAAAATTCCCAATCAATGTTGCCTAAAATTTGTTACATCAAGCTTGAATTTTACATTTCTAATATTATCACTTGTATCACAGTACTTCCTAATTTTAAAACATTTCACTACCTACCAGTTGTTCATTTCTCCACAGGGGAGCAAAGAATGATCATCAATGACAGAGAATATCATTATGGTTAGAGAATACACAAAGAAAATACTCAGCAAGGCTGCAACTAACTACTGCTTACATGACCAATACATTTCATGCTCATCCCTTTAACTCAATTTATGATTACTTTGGGACACACAAAATTTCACCACTCAGATCATACTCCCTTCTTCAGTGCTCCACATAGAAGCAAAGAACAGTCATCAACGACAGAGAAAGTATGAAACGAACTATTATTCTCTGGCCACTTCACGCTCAGAAGGGAATATCACGACTCATCATCGTGGGTAGCGAGACCAAACACTTTAGAAACACATTTCTCAAGTCAGAAACTATAGAAATGATCCCTGAAAGTATAGTCTTGTTTTGACTGAGGGTGAAAGCAGCATGTCCTTCACAGGACAGTGCTTCTCACTCAGGGTTGAGACGTAGAGAAGCCAATCATTACGTGCCTCTGATTGTACAGCTGTGATACACAGAGCACACAGACTGGAGGAAACTCAAATGAAATGATGATAAGGAAAACATTTCTGCAAATTGCTCAAAGTTTAGAAAGTTGTTTCACTTTCTTCTAGCAGCTGCTGCAGTGGTAACCCCCAGGAAGATGCTTCATTCTGTCAGAAAGACTGAGGAAGAAATGTCAAATGACAGATTCACTGTGTTACACAGGCTAGCCTGGAGGTGACGTCATGACTTTGACTCTATAAAGGCAGTTTCTTGTAAAGACTAAAATGTACATGACAGCACAGAACAGGCCACATGATGCCAATCACTATGTTTTATACCTGCCAGCTTTTTGGAAAATCACTTACTTCAATGTGAGAAGATTGGAAATTAATTTGAGAACAACTAGAGAACATCTTGTGATGGGACCACACCAGTGGTGACGCCTGTCAGCAGTTGATGCTCTGACCTGTCCCTCAACTCTTCAGAGTTGTTAAAGCTTGGTAACTGTATGTTGCAATATTATGACACTATTGCTGTTACAAAATCTGTCTGCAGACAAACACTGAAACACCTGCTAAAGCTCTAAAAACCATCTCTGCTTATCTTTAGTGTGTCTGATTAACATGTTTCACTGCTGAGAAAACTGCTGCTGACTACAAAACTTATTTTTTGACAACAAACATTACCACTCCGATCATACTCCCTTCCTCAAAGCTCCACAAGGAAGCAAAGAACAATCATCAATGACAAAGAACATATGAAGTGAATCATTATTCTCTGTCCACTTCACACTCAGAAGGGAATATCACGACTCATCATCGTGGGTAGCGAGACCAAACACTTTAGAAACACATTTCTCAAGTCAAAAACTATAGAAATGATCCCTGAAAGTATAGTCTTGGTTTGAGTGAGGGTGAAAGCAGCATGTCATTCACAGGACAGTGCTTCTCACTCAGGGTTTCTTCTGCAGCCTCAACAAGCTCCACCAGTTGCTGCGCCTCATCCAGTTATGTGGGTTTATGTAAATAACACAGCACAGCACAGCCAATCACAGCATGACTGTGACAGAGCAGCTGTCATACCGAGAGCTCACAGACAGGAGGGAGAAGCTGTACTGAAATAAAGAAAAGGATCGTCTAAACGTTGTTAAGTAAGTAAGTCACAAAGCTGCTAAAGTTACAAAGAGTTACTCTGACTACATTTAGTCAGAGGTGAAAGACAAAAAGCTCATGTCTCTCACTGACTGAAAGACGTACAACAGGCTGTGTTAAAGTCCCAGTGTACGTTCAAGACACTGTACAACTGGGTCTTTTTCTCATTTGTTTCAACTGATCTATTTTATAACCATCATTAGACATCTAGTTGTTTTTGAGAATGCTACATGAACCGAGGAGTCTTTCGTTTGGACATGAATTTGATTTTCATCACCCTGTTTCAGCCTGTCCAACAATCACATCCATGTTTTAATATATACAAAAATAGTAAAGCACTTTTTAGATCAAGCAGCAAAACCAACAGTGATGTAGGACATAATAACACCGCTGTGCATTTCATTTCTTTTTATGGTTATTCTGTATAGTCTATATTTTAGCTTTTTTTTTTTAGCTTATTTGTTACTTACTTTATATCTTTTTTTTCTAGTTGCTTGTGGTTATTCTGTATATTCTATATTTATTTTTCTAAGCTTATTTGTTACTTTATATTTCTCTACTTTCTTGTGAAAACTCGTGTTATTTATGTTTATGCCACTGTAACAACTAAATTTCCCTCTGGGTTCAATAAAGTATTATCTTATCTTATAATTTATGGAATTGTTTCCAAGCCTTAATGCTCAGATCTTTCTCATTTTCACAGAAAAATACTGCCACTCAGATCATACTCCCTTCCTCAGTGCTCCACATAGAAGCAAAGAACAATCACCGATGACAGAGAACATATGAAGTGAATCAATATTCTCTGTCCACTTCACGCTCAGAAGGGAATATCACAACTCATCATCGTGGGTAGCGAGACCAAACACTTTAGAAACACATTTCTCAAGTCAGAAACTATAGAAATGATCCCTGAAAGTATAGTCTTGGTTTGACTGAGGGTGAAAGCAGCATGTCATTCACAGGACAGTGCTTCTCACTCAGGGTTGAGACGTAGAGAAGCCAATCATTACGTGCCTCTGATTGTACAGCTGTGATACACAGAGCACACAGACTGGAGGAAAGTCAAATGAAATGATGATAAGGAAAACATTTCTGCAAATTGCTCAAAGTTTAGAAAGTTGTTTCACTTTCTTCTAGCAGCTGCTGCAGTGGTAACCCCCAGGAAGATGCTTCATTCTGTCAGAAAGACTGAGGAAGAAATGTCAAATGACAGATTCACTGTGTTACACAGGCTAGCCTGGAGGTGACGTCATGACTTTGACTCTATAAAGGCAGTTTCTTGTAAAGACTAAAATGTACATGACAGCACAGAACAGGCCACATGATGCCAATCACTATGTTTTATACCTGCCAGCTTTTTGGAAAATCACTTACTTCAATGTGAGAAGCTTGGAAATTAATTTGAGAACAACTAGAGAACATCTTGTGATGGGACCACACCAGTGGTGACGCCTGTCAGCAGTTGATGCTCTGACCTGTCCTTCAACTCTTCAGAGTTGTTAAAGCTTGGTAACTGTATGTTGCAATATTATGACACTATTGCTGTTACAAAATCTGTCTGCAGACAAACACTGAAACACCTGCTAAAGCTCTAAAAACCATCTCTGCTTATCTTTAGTGTGTCTGATTAACATGTTTCACTGCTGAGGAAACTGCTGCTGACTACAAAACTTATTTTTTGACAACAAACATTACCACTCCGATCATACTCCCTTCCTCAATGCTCCACAAGGAAGCAAAGAACAATCATCAATGACAAAGAACATATGAAGTGAATCATTATTCTCTGTCCACTTCACACTCAGAAGGGAATATCACGACTCATCATCGTGGGTAGCGAGACCAAACACTTTAGAAACACATTTCTCAAGTCAAAAACTATAGAAATGATCCCTGAAAGTATAGTCTTGGTTTGAGTGAGGGTGAAAGCAGCATGTCATTCACAGGACAGTGCTTCTCACTCAGGGTTTCTTCTGCAGCCTCAACAAGCTCCACCAGTTGCTGCGCCTCATCCAGTTATGTGGGTTTATGTAAATAACACAGCACAGCACAGCCAATCACAGCATGACTGTGACAGAGCAGCTGTCATACCGAGAGCTCACAGACAGGAGGGAGAAGCTGTACTGAAATAAAGAAAAGGATCGTCTAAACGTTGTTAAGTAAGTAAGTCACAAAGCTGCTAAAGTTACAAAGAGTTACTCTGACTACATTTAGTCAGAGGTGAAAGACAAAAAGCTCATGTCTCTCACTGACTGAAAGACGTACAACAGGCTGTGTTAAAGTCCCAGTGTACGTTCAAGACACTGTACAACTGGGTCTTTTTCTCATTTGTTTCAACTGATCTATTTTATAACCATCATTAGACATCTAGTTGTTTTTGAGAATGCTACATGAACCGAGGAGTCTTTCGTTTGGACATGAATTTGATTTTCATCACCCTGTTTCAGCCTGTCCAACAATCACATCCATGTTTTAATATATACAAAAATAGTAAAGCACTTTTTAGATCAAGCAGCAAAACCAACAGTGATGTAGGACATAATAACACCGCTGTGCATTTCATTTCTTTTTATGGTTATTCTGTATAGTCTATATTTTAGCTTTTTTTTTTTAGCTTATTTGTTACTTACTTTATATCTTTTTTTTCTAGTTGCTTGTGGTTATTCTGTATATTCTATATTTATTTTTCTAAGCTTATTTGTTACTTTATATTTCTCTACTTTCTTGTGAAAACTCGTGTTATTTATGTTTATGCCACTGTAACAACTAAATTTCCCTCTGGGTTCAATAAAGTATTATCTTATCTTATAATTTATGGAATTGTTTCCAAGCCTTAATGCTCAGATCTTTCTCATTTTCACAGAAAAATACTGCCACTCAGATCATACTCCCTTCCTCAGTGCTCCACATAGAAGCAAAGAACAATCACCAATGACAGAGAACATATGAAGTGAATCAATATTCTCTGTCCACTTCACGCTCAGAAGGGAATATCACAACTCATCATCGTGGGTAGCGAGACCAAACACTTTAGAAACACATTTCTCAAGTCAGAAACTATAGAAATGATCCCTGAAAGTATAGTCTTGGTTTGACTGAGGGTGAAAGCAGCATGTCATTCACAGGACAGTGCTTCTCACTCAGGGTTGAGACGTAGAGAAGCCAATCATTACGTGCCTCTGATTGTACAGCTGTGATACACAGAGCACACAGACTGGAGGAAAGTCAAATGAAATGATGATAAGGAAAACATTTCTGCAAATTGCTCAAAGTTTAGAAAGTTGTTTCACTTTCTTCTAGCAGCTGCTGCAGTGGTAACCCCCAGGAAGATGCTTCATTCTGTCAGAAAGACTGAGGAAGAAATGTCAAATGACAGATTCACTGTGTTACACAGGCTAGCCTGGAGGTGACGTCATGACTTTGACTCTATAAAGGCAGTTTCTTGTAAAGACTAAAATGTACATGACAGCACAGAACAGGCCACATGATGCCAATCACTATGTTTTATACCTGCCAGCTTTTTGGAAAATCACTTACTTCAATGTGAGAAGCTTGGAAATTAATTTGAGAACAACTAGAGAACATCTTGTGATGGGACCACACCAGTGGTGACGCCTGTCAGCAGTTGATGCTCTGACCTGTCCCTCAACTCTTCAGAGTTGTTAAAGCTTGGTAACTGTATGTTGCAATATTATGACACTATTGCTGTTACAAAATCTGTCTGCAGACAAACACTGAAACACCTGCTAAAGCTCTAAAAACCATCTCTGCTTATCTTTAGTCTGTCTGATTAACATGTTTCACTGTTGAGAAAACTGCTGCTGACTACAAAACTTATTTTTTGACAACAAACATTACCACTCTGATCATACTCCCTTCCTCAATGTTCCACAAGGAAGCAAAGAACAATCATCAATGACAAAGAACATATGAAGTAAATCATTATTCTCTGTCCACTTCACACTCAGAAGGGAATATCACGACTCATCATCGTGGGTAGCGAGACCAAACACTTTAGAAACACATTTCTCAAGTCAGAAACTATAGAAATGATCCCTGAAAGTATAGTCTTGGTTTGACTGAGGGTGAAAGCAGCATGTCATTCACAGGACAGTGCTTCTCACTCAGGGTTGAGACGTAGAGAAGACAATCATTACGTGCCTCTGATTGTACAGCTGTGATACACAGAGCACACAGACTGGAGGAAAGTCAAATGAAATGATGATAAGGAAAACATTTCTGCAAATTGCTCAAAGTTTAGAAAGTTGTTTCACTTTCTTCTAGCAGCTGCTGCAGTGGTAACCCCCAGGAAGATGCTTCATTCTGTCAGAAAGACTGAGGAAGAAATGTCAAATGACAGATTCACTGTGTTACACAGGCTAGCCTGGAGGTGACGTCATGACTTTGACTCTATAAAGGCAGTTTCTTGTAAAGACTAAAATGTACATGACAGCACAGAACAGGCCACATGATGCCAATCACTATGTTTTATACCTGCCAGCTTTTTGGAAAATCACTTACTTCAATGTGAGAAGCTTGGAAATTAATTTGAGAACAACTAGAGAACATCTTGTGATGGGACCACACCAGTGGTGACGCCTGTCAGCAGTTGATGCTCTGACCTGTCCCTCAACTCTTCAGAGTTGTTAAAGCTTGGTAACTGTATGTTGCAATATTATGACACTATTGCTGTTACAAAATCTGTCTGCAGACAAACACTGAAACACCTGCTAAAGCTCTAAAAACCATCTCTGCTTATCTTTAGTGTGTCTGATTAACATGTTTCACTGTTGAGAAAACTGCTGCTGACTACAAAACTTATTTTTTGACAACAAACATTACCACTCTGATCATACTCCCTTCCTCAATGCTCCACAAGGAAGCAAAGAACAATCATCAATGACAAAGAACATATGAAGTAAATCATTATTCTCTGTCCACTTCACACTCAGAAGGGAATATCACGACTCATCATCGTGGGTAGCGAGACCAAACACTTTAGAAACACATTTCTCAAGTCAGAAACTATAGAAATGATCCCTGAAAGTATAGTCTTGGTTTGAGTGAGGGTGAAAGCAGCATGTCATTCACAGGACAGTGCTTCTCACTCAGAGTTTCTTCTGCAGCCTCAACAAGCTCCACCAGTTGCTGCGCCTCATCCAGTTATGTGGGTTTATGTAAATAACACAGCACAGCACAGCCAATCACAGCATGACTGTGACAGAGCAGCTGTCATACCGAGAGCTCACAGACAGGAGGGAGAAGCTGTACTGAAATAAAGAAAAGGATCGTCTAAATGTTGTTAAGTAAGTAAGTCACAAAGCTGCTAAAGTTACAAAGAGTTACTCTGACTACATTTAGTCAGAGGTGAAAGACAAAAAGCTCATGTCTCTCACTGACTGAAAGACGTACAACAGGCTGTGTTAAAGTCCCAGTGTACGTTCAAGACACTGTACAACTGGGTCTTTTTCTCATTTGTTTCAACTGATCTATTTTATAACCATCATTAGACATCTAGTTGTTTTTGAGAATGCTACATGAACCGAGGAGTCTTTCGTTTGGACATGAATTTGATTTTCATCACCCTGTTTCAGCCTGTCCAACAATCACATCCATGTTTTAATATATACAAAAATAGTAAAGCACTTTTTAGATCAAGCAGCAAAACCAACAGTGATGTAGGACATAATAACACCGCTGTGCATTTCATTTCTTTTTATGGTTATTCTGTATAGTCTATATTTTAGCTTTTTTTTTTTAGCTTATTTGTTACTTACTTTATATCTTTTTTTTCTAGTTGCTTGTGGTTATTCTGTATATTCTATATTTATTTTTCTAAGCTTATTTGTTACTTTATATTTCTCTACTTTCTTGTGAAAACTCGTGTTATTTATGTTTATGCCACTGTAACAACTAAATTTCCCTCTGGGTTCAATAAAGTATTATCTTATCTTATAATTTATGGAATTGTTTCCAAGCCTTAATGCTCAGATCTTTCTCATTTTCACAGAAAAATACTGCCACTCAGATCATACTCCCTTCCTCAGTGCTCCACATAGAAGCAAAGAACAATCACCGATGACAGAGAACATATGAAGTGAATCAATATTCTCTGTCCACTTCACGCTCAGAAGGGAATATCACAACTCATCATCGTGGGTAGCGAGACCAAACACTTTAGAAACACATTTCTCAAGTCAGAAACTATAGAAATGATCCCTGAAAGTATAGTCTTGGTTTGACTGAGGGTGAAAGCAGCATGTCATTCACAGGACAGTGCTTCTCACTCAGGGTTGAGACGTAGAGAAGCCAATCATTACGTGCCTCTGATTGTACAGCTGTGATACACAGAGCACACAGACTGGAGGAAAGTCAAATGAAATGATGATAAGGAAAAAGTTTCTGCAAATTGCTCAAAGTTTAGAAAGTTGTACTGACACCATTTAGTCAAACTGGAAATGACTGAAGTAAGTGCCCACGCGTGTACACATATATATTATACAAAGGTTTCACTTTCTTCTAGCAGCTGCTGCAGTGGTAACCCCCAGGAAGATGCTTCATTCTGTCAGAAAGACTGAGGAAGAAATGTCAAATGACAGATTCACTGTGTTACACAGGCTAGCCTGGAGGTGACGTCATGACTTTGACTCTATAAAGGCAGTTTCTTGTAAAGACTAAAATGTACATGACAGCACAGAACAGGCCACATGATGCCAATCACTATGTTTTATACCTGCCAGCTTTTTGGAAAATCACTTACTTCAATGTGAGAAGATTGGAAATTAATTTGAGAACAACTAGAGAACATCTTGTGATGGGACCACACCAGTGGTGACGCCTGTCAGCAGTTGATGCTCTGACCTGTCCTTCAACTCTTCAGAGTTGTTAAAGCTTGGTAACTGTATGTTGCAATATTATGACACTATTGCTGTTACAAAATCTGTCTGCAGACAAACACTGAAACACCTGCTAAAGCTCTAAAATCCATCTCTGCTCATCTTTAGTGTGGCTGATTAACATGTGTTATTACTGAGAAAACTGCTGCTGACTGTGAAACTTATTTTTTGACAACAAATACTACCACTCTGATCATACTCCCTTCCTCAATGCTCCACAAGGAAGCAAAGAACAATCATCAATGACAGAGAACATATGAAGTGAATCATTATTCTCTGTCCACTTCACACTCAGGAGGGAATATCACGACTCATCATCGTGGGTAGCGAGACCAAACACTTTAGAAACACATTTCTCAAGTCAGAAACTATAGAAATGATCCCTGAAAGTATAGTCTTGGTTTGACTGAGGCTGAAAGCAGCATGTCATTCACAGGACAGTGCTTCTCACTCAGGGTTGAGACGTAGAGAAGACAATCATTACGTGCCTCTGATTGTACAGCTGTGATACACAGAGCACACAGACTGGAGGAAAGTCAAATGAAATGATGATAAGGAAAACATTTCTGCAAATTGCTCAAAGTTTAGAAAGTTGTACTGACACCATTTAGTCAAACTGGAAATGACTGAAGTAAGTGCCCACGCGTGTAGTTTCTTCTGTGCTAACAAAGTAACTGTTTAACTTTGTTAAAGACACAAAGGTTTCACTTTCTTCTAGCAGCTGCTGCAGTGGTAACCCCCAGGAAGATGCTTCATTCTGTCAGAAAGACTGAGGAAGAAATGTCAAATGACAGATTCACTGTGTTACACAGGCTAGCCTGGAGGTGACGTCATGACTTTGACTCTATAAAGGCAGTTTCTTGTAAAGACTAAAATGTACATGACAGCACAGAACAGGCCACATGATGCCAATCACTATGTTTTATACCTGCCAGCTTTTTGGAAAATCACTTACTTCAATGTGAGAAGCTTGGAAATTCATTTGAGAACAACTAGAGAACATCTTGTGATGGGACCACACCAGTGGTGACGCCTGTCAGCAGTTGATGCTCTGACCTGTCCCTCAACTCTTCAGAGTTGTTAAAGCTTGGTAACTGTATGTTACAAAACCTGTCCACAGACAGACACTGAAACACCTGCTAAAGCTCTAAAAACCACTTCAGCTTGTCTTTAGTGTGGCTGATTAACATGTTTTATTACTGAGAAAACTGCTGCTGACTGTGTAACTTGTTTTTTGACAATAAACACTACCACTCTGATCATACTCCCTTCCTCAATGCTCCACAAGGAAGCAAAGAACAATCATCAATGACAGAGAACATATAAAGTGAATCATTATTCTCTGTCCGCTTCACGCTCAAAAGGGAATATCACGACTCATCATCGTGGGTAGCGAGACCAAACACTTTAGAAACACATTTCTCAAGTCAGAAACTATAGAAATGATCCCTGAAAGTATAGTCTTGGTTTGACTGAGGGTGAAAGCAGCATGTCATTCACAGGACAGTGCTTCTCACCCAGGGTTTCTTCTGCAGCCTCAACAAGCTCCACCAGTTGCTGCACCTCATCCAGTTATGTGGGTTTATGTAAATAACACAGCACAGCACAGCCAATCACAGCATGACTGTGACAGAGCAGCTGTCATACCGAGAGCTCACAGACAGGAGAGAGAAGCTGTACTGAAATAAAGAAAAAGATTGTCTAAACGTTGTTAAGTAAGTAAGTCACAAAGTTGCTAAAGTTACAAAGAGTTACTCTGACTACATTTAGTCAGAGGTGAAAGACAAAAAGCTCATTTCTCACTGACCGAAAGACGTACAACAGGCTGTGTTAAAGTCCCAGTGTACGTTCAAGACACTGTACAACTGGGTCTTTTTCTCATTTGTTTCAACTGATCTATTTTATAACCATCATTAGACATCAAGTTGTTTTTGAGAATGCTACATGAACAGAGGAGTCTTTCGTTTGGACATGAATTTGATTTTCATCACCCTGTTTCAGCCTGTGTGGTTTCTATAATACCTGCTGCTTTAAGCAATGTTTAACTGGTAGGAAAACACAAAGACTGGTTCTTGTGAATACTAAAATCTACACACTTAACAGTATAATGGAGGCTACACAATTCAAATTACATTACTGCAGAAAATTCAGATTTTAACATATAATCAGAAACAATCGTATTTTCTTAATTATATTGTAATTAAAAATTATATTATATTGGAGTATATGTATAGTCTAAGGGAGGTGTTGCAATATTTTTACTTTTACTCAACTTTCTATTTTTTTTTTAATAGATTTTATTTTTAGAAACATTTTTTCCCTTGTGTACACATTTCCTCTGTGCAATTACATTCATTTTCAATTTCAAATTTGTCCAAAATAAAAGAACTTTCCTACAAATCTAAAACTAGTTTTTTTTATCATGAACTGAGGACTAAGCTTTAGAACCTACTTAATTTATCATTCACATAAATAGGCTACCACTCTGATCATACTCCCTTCCTCAATGCTCCACAAGGAAGCAAAGAACGGTCATCAATGACAGAGAACATATGAAGTGAATCATTATTCTCTGTCCGCTTCACGCTCAGAAGGGAATATCACGACTCATCATCGTGGGTAGCGAGACCAAACACTTTAGAAACACATTTCTCAAGTCAAAAACTATAGAAATGATCCCTGAAAGTATAGTCTTGGTTTGACTGAAGGTGAAAACAGCAGGTCATTCACAGGACAGTGCTTCTCACTCAGGGTTTCTTCCTATTGTCACAAATAACCAAAACCTCCTGTTAGTGAGTCGTAAAGACAGTATAACTGTAAAAAAAAAAAAAAAAAAAACATCACTCTAAACTGCTGTTATAGACGTTAATTTGTCGTTCGAATTCAATATCATTAAACCCACAATGCTTTGCGAATTGAGTCACATACGTGTTTGTATTTTCTAATTTTGTTGGTGTGTTTTTTAAAGGTCCTAAAAAGCCAGAACCTCGATCATCGAGCGGACAGCTTGTACAATTCAAGACAACGAGAGCGACGTTTGAAGTATTAAAAGTATTTAAAATTGCCTTTTCGTGGGCTACACACGCTCAGCGGTGCGTCGCTTATAATGTTCCTGACAGAAAACTCTCAAAGGAGTACAGTTCCGCTTATTACACCGCTGACCAGGTCCGCCTCGTTTTGACGGCTTTCAGAGGCGCCTCATATTACAAATTAAATTGACATTTATTGATATAATTTACACATTTTGTTGACAACATATACACAAACGAAGTGGTGTATATTCGATTCGTCGAAAACCGTCCGACCTGTTTTTTAGCACGAGCTTTCACCGGTTGGTTTGGTAGGACACATGAGGGCAGCATTTCATCAGTTAACAATCTGACAGGTGAAAAGGTTACGAGTGGGATTGTGTTAATTTTAAGGCCTAAGTAGTTCGGTAAACTACACAGAAATGAGCATAAAATAATCACAAAACAAAGAAAACGCACATCACAATAAATAAAACTACAATAATGACACAAGAAAAGACTCTGCTCATTAACCGCCAGTTAGTGCTTCTTGCTCCAAATGCGCTTCCATCTGTCCTTGGTGTCAGCTAACTTCCTCTTATACCACATTAGCTCAAGCACTAACAAAACCAGCTTACCTATGCAGCAGGAGGTGGACTGCAGCACATTTATTCTATGTCGCAGGAACATTCAGTTTTAACAGGTGTTAACTCAAGTATAACGCGTCCTCTGTCGTCAGTTAAGAAATCGTTGTGTAAAAGATTTCGCTGCGCATGCTCAGTGAACACCAGGGATGTCGCACATCTTCCCAAAATAGTTTATTCATGCATGAAAATGCATTCAGCATTTCTGATGTGACAAACACATGACTTATTGCAAACATAATGCCAACAAGTTTACATTATGTTGAATAACTTGGCACAGACTCACCAGTCCTTACACATCTATATTTTCTTAATTTCAATATATTCAAATTATATTCCATATTTCACACCGAGACATCCAAACATTATATTCAAGAATTCATTAATATAATACAACCTTAAAGACTGGGTGGCATGAATCACGCATAGAACTTATAATGTAATCATTGCACATGTTTTGCGGTTCGCTTATTGTTAAAAGCTACACTGATGAAATAATTGCTGGAAAAGTCTGATTTGCTATGTGACATTTTTCAGATGACAAAGGGAATGGACAGAAGGCACCTTAAGACAATAAGGATCCAATCAGATAAAATATTAAATATGCTACAAAAGAAAAAAAAAAAAAGCACTCTTCCCTTGTCTTTCATGTTTTATGCTGTGACATCCAGGTCAAAGACATCCCAAGTACTGTGGTAATATGAGGATAATATATAATTCCTAACTGTAGCAATAGTGTTTATTATAAAAAGCAAAAACTACACTGGCTAAATGAGATTAAACAAATTTAATAAGTAAAAAAAAAGACTGAGATGATTAAAATGATCTAAAGACAAAATATATTAAAAATATGTTCATTTAATTTTTAAATTTTAGTGTTCTGCAGTGTTAATATATTATTTTACATTATTGTTATTACCTTTACATGGATAACATAATCGTTATCATGTTGATTTTGATATTCAATTATTGTTGTGCTCTTTCAGTTGTTAGTTTGTTGTGCAGCAGTTCAACAAGTTATTGTTCCTTTAAAAAAAGCAGAGATTATAGTTTTAAACTAATCATGTCAATCATCAAGTAAAAATACTTTTCAGATGGCAGAATTTCAAGTGCTACAAATTGCTTAGTTATATCTGTTTAATATTGTTATGTAAAATGACTTCACATTTTAGGATGGTCTGAATGAGAAAGCTAATTAAAACATCAATTGAGCCAAAATAAAAACAAACATTAGTTGAAGTCCCACTAACTGTTGTGGAGGTGCCATGCTTGGAACTTCAATTTTAATTCTATTTTGTCTTATATACTGAAAATCCTACTTGAAATGACTGGCATCAGATCAAGACAACAGGTCCTGTTACTTATTGTCAACATAAAGAGCATCAGTCAGCTGTGTGCAGTCATGCTTGTGGACTTAATTTCTGCTTTTTGAGACTTGCCCTTGAAAACAAACTGTTGCTAACTCAGTGCGCTGACTTTAAAAGTCAGAGTGCAGTCTGATTTACTACATCATCAGACTCATTTTTTTCTTCTTCCTTCATGTTTTTTTTTGGGGGGGGTTTTTTGCCTTCTGTCAGTGTCTTCCTCTATGACTTCTCCTTGTACCTCCTCCAGAGATGGTGCATTTGTCTTCTAGCCTCAGAGCGAACACAGCTGGAGAAGAAGGTGTAGCGTTGGCCCTTCACCTGGTGAGCACAGAACAAACAGTGGCAAAGTCATGCTGGGAGCCAGGAAATAGGTCTTTTTAACTGTGATTTATATTGCAGCTACAGTGACAACAAGTGACATTTCAGTCATTTTCTTTATCTCATCCTGTTTCTCGATGAAATTGTTGAAGTGGAGGAAAAAAGTTTTCCAGAACTAAAACATACTCTAAATGTAATTTTGAGTTTTTTCACACTACGGACTCTCCAACATGAAGACATCATGGAATCCACTGTTGAAACTCTCTAAACCTATTGGTACATTATGTCATGATGTTGAAAATATGACTTTTTTCAGCAAGTGCAAGTGACAAGTGCTGCTTTTGGTATGTGGGGTCAGGGTGCTACTGATTAATGTCATATTCTAGGTCAAATGGTTAAAAAAGAGGAAAGAAGGAGGAAGGGTGAAGAGTATTAACGTGGCTGCCGCTGTTATTACTTACACATAATCAAACTGTAGATATAAAGAACAAGAATAAAATAAAAATGAATGACTTTCACAAACTTAATCTAACTTTTTTCTGTTGTTGTTGATTGTTGGTGATACTTATCTGCTTGCCAGTTCCTTCTTCAGACAGGATCTAAAAGAGGTGGCGCGCGCCACAGCTTTATAGCCCTGAGAGGTCAACAGACAGATGTCATGAAAACGAGGAGAGGAAGGACGGAAGGGAAGATGCAGGAGAGACAAAAGAGAGACAGGAGGGGTGTGGATGGGAATGGAGAAGAAGGAAAGGGTGTTGGGATCATAGCAGAGAGAGATGGAAAATAAGAACATTGTTAAGAAGCCAAGACTGTGAGGCCAAGACAGCATCCAAGCCCATAGAACAATTTCTAGGTTTATTGCTTTGCAGTGTTAGTGGTGTTTGCAGCAAATCAGGCGAATTAAAAGCTTACATCTGACATATCAGGTATTTGTCACGCCTCTGTAGAAAACAAGGCTCTGATCTGTAGTAATTCATCAAAACACACCACTAGAGGGCAGTATCCCTCCTCGGGAACAACACCATGATTTCACTTTAAGTAACTGACTAAAGTTGTTCTCAGACTCTTCCTACAATCTGTGCCCCTACATGGCCCATACGTAGATTTGAACCGATGAAAAGCTCCACAGCCCTTTCAGTATTGGGTCATTTAGGACAGTTTACATTCCTGCCATTGCACTATAAGCCTTAAATGTGTTCAGTACATGTAATTTAAACACATTGGTTTTATTCTATTTAGTCTAGTCTTTGCAGACACCAGTGAACATGTTACCTTCAGTATTTCCAAAGTTCTTTTTATGTGATATGTCCATTTTGGCCACATCATTCATTTCCTATAATTACTTCTCTTGCAAGTGGCACAAGGGCAATGATCGCCTTTGTTCTTTTAAAACCAACCCATTTACAATAAATGGAAACAACCTTTTAAACAGCAGGGTGGTCTAGTTGTTACAAACTAGGCTATAATAGCCTGTTACTCAGTTGGATCACCTGGGTTTGAACCGACACAGCTCCTTTCATAAAAACGACTTGCAAGATTGCTGTGGCAATGCTGGTGGTTTGTCCTATTCAGATAAATCGTTACTGTTCAAAAAATATTTTTTTAAAATGTGTTAACCCATGACACAGAAGTCCAGCATGGGTGAAGCAAGGGTGGATGTTGTATTTAACTTAAAGAAACACTTTCGTTGTGTCGTCCTTGCTGTGAATGGCTGTGATTTAGTCTCTTCTTTTTCAAGTAGAGTTCTGATATTTGCACCACAGTTGCCTCCTTAGTCGCTCCCGTCACTCTCCGAGCATTTTATTTTATTAAGGCAAACAGTTCAAAAACTAACAGCACTTTTCCAAGACCTCACCCTGGCTCCCCTGTGCAGCCGGTCCTTCATGATGCCGATGAACTCCTTGTAGGAGAGCTGATCGTCGTGATCTACATCAAAAATCTTGAAGATGGTGTTTACAAGATGACGCGTCAGCTTCAGTCCAGTGGCTACATACACTGCTCTCGCAAACTCATCTGGTAGGAGAGACAGTAAAATATTTTTGAGGGCTCTGGCTACTCACTGCACACCAATATAGAAGGAAAAAAAAAACACTACATCTTTATGTGTTAGCAGAGACCGTCAGAGCGTGCAGTACCAGTTCCCACCGCTCTCTTCATACCTTGTCCAATGGAGCGAGAAGCAAAATTATACATCTGCATGGCGATGGCAAAGTCCTCGAGGTTGTTGAGAAACTGGAAAAAGGACCTGAACTCATCAAAGGTGATTCCCTGAAACACCAGAAGAAAAAAAAACGCACACATGAAGCAATAAAATTCTAACCAGCCCAGAAAATGACCGGAGGGAGAAGTGCTAACAAAAACATTGTTCTCTGGAGAACGTGAAACTGATAATAGTGTTTCAGAGTAGACTGCCATTCAAAGTCACCGCAACAGACGTGCATACAACATTCCTTGTGGCACATCAGCTGTAAGATCTGAAAAATTAACCAACAAAAAAAACAACAAAAAAATAAAGAAATAGATGAAATAGATCTATTAATGACTTAAGAAGTCATTAATGCCAGGTTGTGTGTGCATGAAATGAAAGGTTTAAACAGCAGCCTTTTTGCAGTGTGTCATAAACCAGAGGTAGCTGCATACAGTGATGAGCTGAAGCCATTCAAAACGAGTCTGGCTGTTCAGAGTGCATGTGATGTGTATATTGTAGATGTGAGAGTGAAGCCTGATGATTTCCTTTATAAAAAGATATTGTGCTTTCAGTACCACGAATGACAAAATCTCATGAGAGAAAACTTCAAGTCTGAAATGCAAAACCGCCACATGCTCTTTGCTGTGAATCAAGATTAAACCTATTATACTGACGATTAATGACAAACACTACACATTTCAAAAAAAAAAAAAAAACATAATTTAAAAAAAAACAAGGACATGTAGTCTCTGCAGTTTGACATGAACAGATGCATATTAAAATACACAGAATACACAGATAAATAAAAAGTAACTAGCTGGCCATGTATCTTAACCTAGCCATCCCGTGTGTGGACAAACAAAGAACATGGCAACGTAAGAAATAGCAGCATAGACAGACTGACAGATTGTAACTGCAGGTCGTGTGTTGTACAAGGCAGAGACCAACCTCCTGCTTCTTCCACAGCATGAAAAGGAAAGAAGGGAGGGACAGAAATAGAGTTGGTTTGCATAAGGACTACAGGTCAATGTGTAGATAGACAGACAGACTGATAGACCAACAGACCGACAGATAGATAGACAAACATTCACATCCACATGTAGCTGGAAGTGCTGTCAAATGTGTGTGAGTGTATGTGTGTGTGTGGCCAAGCGAAGCAGTGGAGCACTGAAGTGTGGAGAGCCACAACAGCCTCAGGCAGAGACAGTGGTGGGAAATTACCGACACTCTACATGGCTGGAAGGCAGGAGGAAGAAGTAACTGAACAGGTGGATAAAAGGCTAGGAAAGGTATCTGGTGTTATCTAAAGAAAACTGTATCACCACTGTATCTTACTGTAAATTGACATTTTTTTTAGTGTGCTCCTCTGCGAGTAAAGAACCGTGCGTATGCATGTCCTGTACCTTCTCGTCAGGTATACACTGACGGACGTTCTCCAGGTAGGCACTGATGTTCTCCACATTAGTGAAGCGCAGCAGGATTTTGGCAAAGTCTTCTTCACTGATGGTGGTCATTCCTTTAGAGTAGGTCAGAAACTCAATTTCCAACACCTCCGTCTGCAGGTTATCCATAAATCTGAAAAACAGACAGGAAGGGAAAGGAGAAGAAGGAGCTTGTGATCAAAGATTTATCAAAAGATTTTGATAAATCTTTGGGATTTGGTTAACATTGTTCATAGTACTCATTTTATGATGCCCACTGAGTAGTTTTTAAGTACCTGTAGAAGTCATCAAAGGTAAGTTCTGCCTTTCCTTTCTTCCCAAAGAAATGGACCAGTAGGGTGGTGTCGATCGTAATACTCTCATCTGAGCGCTATGAATCATCAGAGAGGGGGGAATAACCGAAAGGATCAATGAGTCACTAATCGATAAACATCAAGCACTGTGATTGGAGGAGAAGCAGTGGGTGGGATGAGCCCATCATCAATCCAACATGGCGACTGTGGAGGCACGCTATAGCAGGAGGCAGGTTTCTGCCGCACATGTGCAGAACGTGCAGCGGATGAGCAACAACAAACTGTCAATCAAATGAATCAGCTCAGACAAACAGTCAGCAGACTTCAACATACCAGTCTAGGCAACAATAGCATTTACTGTAAGTTCAACCTCTTAAATGAGAGAAGTATCAATTTCAGTAAAATTAATTCTGTGCCGAAATGAAAGGAGAGGTAAAAGAGGTAAAGCGGACAGAAAGGTTTCTGTCAACAGTCAAGATCAACCTCAACACTGTTTTTTCAAAGCAAAGTAATGAAATGAAAGGTATGGAGCTAAGCTTTCACCATGCAGCCTAGACTGGCATGAAACACACATCAATAGACTGGTGAAGACACAAGGAGCGCTCAGGGAGCAGCACACATAAAGATAGACAAGAGACGCAATGAGAAACAGTCATGCCTATAGTCACTGAGCCACGGAACGAGATCAGCAAGGATGTAGAAAGAAGGACGAAGTGTTAAACAGAGAGAGCTTATTAAATAGAGAGCAACAGGAGAGGCGAGAGAAAGAGAGAAGAGGGAAAGAAGACGTGTGGAGGAACAACTAAGGCTGAGACAAATACATAACACTAAGCTGGCAGACATACACAGACACATTAAAGCCACCACATCCCATGCATTTCTCTGCAAATGCCACATCGACACACCTGAACAGAACCCCAAATCATAAACAGCAAAAGCACAGATGCAGATTGTGAGCTGATTCCACCTTTTTCCGTCATCTGATGACAACCACGAGTGAAACTGTACAACTTTTGCGCTGTTTGCTTTTTTTTCTCTATACTGCGTGTTTACATATCCTTCTATCTTCCTTGCAGTTTTTGCGATTGCGTGTTCACTCAATGATCCTGGTTGTTTGAGACCCATTCTTCAGGATTTATCCTGTTTATACTTTTTGCTCATGCTATAATCTGTAGGTTAACACTTTCTTAATCCTTTACAAAAACAGGGTGACATGGGTACATTTTGCGAGACTTTGAGTGAAAGTGTGTATTTCACTGTTTGCCTGTGTTTGTGCTCGCTAATATGTCTATCTCAGAAAAAGGTGACTGTGCCTTTGAGCACTTCCAGGAAAAAGTCAGCCAGCGTCAGGGCAGAAATAGAAGACTTCAAAAGCTCATCTTTTTCCCTCTCCCTGCCATGCCCCACCCAGCCAACCCCCCCTGTCCAGTCCATGGCCATGCGGAGAGGAATATGCAGACATCAGATCGGGAGAAATCTCATGTCCTTCTAAGGAGTAAGAGCATTTATGCCATTTCCATCAGCATCATCATAATTATCATCAATCGCCATGATGCCATTCGTGGTTCTACCTCAAGGGTAAAATCCTAAAGTCCGATGTGGGACAAGAAGAAAATGTCAAACAAGATAACACAGGTTTACAAAAGAAAAAAAAAAGATGTTGTAGTTCTTCTCTGTTCGGTGTAATACAGTGTCATTTCTATCAGAAATGAGCAAACAAATATGACAAGAGTTGCAGGGACAATAATTGAGCGAAAACTTTGTATGCTGATCGGGATGAGAAGTAAGCACTGTGTAAAATTCAATTTAAAATTCCAAAGATATGAAGGTTACAAATTTATATATATTATTTTTTTTAATGTATTATCATGGAGAAACAGATATAAAAGGATAATGGCTGTGTTAAGATGTCCAAACCTCCACTAGTCTCTAAAATGTAAAGTATATTATTGTTGTTGTTAAATTCCAAATAATAATCTTCTTGCTGTAATGGATGCAGATTGGTAACTCACAGCATAAAAATGTTGCCTGGGAAACAAACATTAAAAGTAAACTCTGTTTTCGGACCACCACCTAGGGTTCGGTCTGTTTCTGATTCACTTTGCAGTCTGGTCTTTGATTAGGGACAAACGAAGATTTCCTTCATATAAACACAGGCAAACTGAAACAGTTACAGACTTATCATTTCAGTGTCTTGTTTTCTGTGTCTCACTTACTTGAGGGTCTTTTAATTAAGCCTCAGATTATGGACAAACAGGACAAAACACTTTTTGCTCTTTTATCTTTTAACTGACTCATAACTTATGCCTTTATGACACATGAGCTGTTCATGAATTCTAGACAGTATCCAGGTGTTGTGTCTTTGCCTCTTTTGCCTCCTATGTGAATTTCCCTTTAGTTTTTTCCTTTTCTAAAACTGTCTGTTTTGGTGTTTTTCTCGGGTCATTTTAACTCAACCGAGCAAACTGAAATAATGTCAAAAGTGACTATTAAATCCAACATTGACATTTTTCTACCTTATTGCGTTGGTTTAGTGAGCGTGTTATCATACATTTGGAGTTATGTTTCTGGTCCAAAATGTAATGTAAGTCCAAAATTCTAAATATTCGGTCGCAACACTCACAATAGTCACAATATTTTAGCTCTGTTTTGGTCTCCTGCAGCAACTGGAAAGAAGGCTGATGAGACCAAAACAGTAAACAAAATGGTGGGCCATTAAACAAAAACAATGAAGGGAACACCTTTCATATTACACATGCTCATTTGATCCATTCTTAATATAAAAAACACTTATTAGTGCAGCTTAAATAATCATTATATAATTAATGCAAGTACTAACCTATCTATTATATCATTATTATACAGGCGTCTGCCAACTTCTTGACACTGGTGGTTTGTACTTCAGTCAGTCAGTAGCAAATAAATAGTTATTTTTAATTAACCAGAGAACACCTCTGATAGTGCTGCTGCAGAATTTCACTCACACGCCTTTGTCAGTGCAGTTTCAGTGCTTTTTCTCCCCTTTAGTTCCTTTAGTTCAATACTGGTATCAGTATTGGTCCTTCAAGAATCCATATCAGTCTAACTTTGGTAAGATGTAATGCCAAACTGATCATAACAAGCTTATCATTCCTGGAAGTGTGGTAGCACCGGTGTGAGCTCATCACCCCCATAAAGATGTAATGGTTACCACTCCCACAAGGCACGAGCCAACACCTGGTGTATGCATGTGTCTATTTGTCCATGTACGTGTGTGTGTGTTTGAGCTTCAACAGACTTTGATCACAAAGTCAAAGGGAAAAACAGTAATTACTGATGTAAACACTAAACGGTCTTCCTCATCCTCTGTATCTGTGAGTAATACGTCGGAGGAAGAGCTCATTGTCGGTCTTTAGTCAAGTCAGTCAGACAAGTCAGTCAGTCCCGCCTTCCACGGCCAAAAAAAAAAAAAAAAAACAGCTCACCCTCCTTTCCCTTCCCATGACCTGTTCTTCTTTCTCCCTGCACCTCCCTCCTATCTTTATCGCCCACCTTCTCTCTTTCTTTTTCTTTCCCTATCTTATCACTTCTTTCCCCTCTCACCTTGCCCCTGATCTGATTACTCTGATTTCCTTTCTCCTCATACTACCCGTCAGTACCTGCTTCACCTGACAAACACAGAGGTGATTCGCTCACTCCTTCCCTCCCTCCTTCTCTGCCTGTCAGTCAGTCCCTCCTTCTCCAGACAAAAGCAAAGAGGTATAATGGTGACTAATCTGTTGAGTAAACACATCTTTCTTTAAATACAACCTGCTTCTTTCTTTTCCCCTAAATGTGCTTCCCAAACCTCTTTTCTCCCCACCCACTTTGTTCCTGAACATTTGTTCTCCCTGCTGACCTGTGTCATCTTCTTTGGGCCTCTCTCACCTGTTTGTTGTCTCTCTGATTTTATCTCTTGCTTTTTTTTCTCTTTACCCTGAGGTTTTCTACTCTGGTGATCAAGTGCTCTTATCGATGTTACAATTCCAGTGTTTTATTTATCTTTATTTTATATTATTTTGCCTCTGTTGTCAACAGAGTCTCACTTTTTTTTTTTGGTTTTTGTTTAACTTACTTAATTTCATGCATTTTGTAATCCCTCACACTTTCAATGTCCCTGTTTTTCTTCCTTTTATTTTTCTCACCCCTGACTGCCCCTCTGTCTGATTAGTCCACTCTGTCCGTCTGACATCCCAGCAGATGAAAGGCTGCTCGGTGTAAATACAAGGTCAGCCCCATTACATTCCACTGTCATTATCTCCACCTCAGCTTCCGCTGCCACCACAGCACACAGTCTGTCATTAGTCAGCTAGCCTGCTAGCGCTGCGTTAGCTGTTATTAATCATTACCAGAAACTTCACCTTGTGTTAAACATATCAGAAAGACAATTTTGAGTTGCATACAAACAAGCCAATAAAAAGGTAAAAATAACTGTGACTGTTTTCTGTGAGGCATAAATTGCAAAAACATGAGAGTTTGCAGATAGCGAGCATTTTAACCCTGTCCTGTGCTGTCTGTTCGTTTTTAACAGCTATGTTGGCCGTGCTTGCAGGGGGGCCCCAGGGATTGCAATGTCTGTCCATTCGTGGGTCAGTCTACCACTTTGCTCCAGACTGAGATATCGAAAGAATAATTTGATGGACTGAAATGAAACTTTATAGATTTTGTTGTGATCCCCACAGGAAGAATCCTAGACTTTGGTGATTGCCTGACCTTTCCTTTTGCGTCACCATGAGGCTGATATTTTTGTGTTTTTAAGGAAATGTCTTGGATAGCTATGAAATTTGGTAAAGACATTCATAATCCCTACGTGACGAAATGTAATAACTTTGGTGATCCCCTTACTTTACATGTAGTGCCATCGTGAGTTGAAATTTTCAGTTGTTGTTGTCCAGTGCTTTGTTTTATGGCTAAATTCTTGCAATAATGACATTCCCATCAGGCTCAGCTGTACTCTGTGTTTAGTGTTAATTAGTAAATGTTAGCATGCAAACACGCTAAACTAAGATGGTGAACATAGTAAACATTATATCTGATAAACATCAGCCTGTTAGTATTGTTATTGTGAGCACATTAGTATGCTGATGTTAGCCTTTAGCGTAAAGCTCCACCTTGCCTACACACAACCTCACAGAGCTGCTAGCATGTCTGTAGACTTGTAGTCTTGTTTTTCTATTAATTCTGTTCACAATCACTTGACTGTCTAATTAATAACATTTAAGATGCCTACTCTTCTAAGTAGTAGCGCTTGAGTGTTGATTGTAGGTATCAATAACCTGCTAGCCATCTGCAGTCCAGGTCACCAACTGGCCCAAATTGTTCAAGTCAGTGATACATTACATTTTTTCTTTTAAACATATGCACATTTGTTATTCAAAGTATCAAAGCAACAGACTGCTGTACTCAAAATTAGTCATATATATTAGTCATATATTCTTTGTGATTCAGTATGTGGTGCTATGATGATCAGGGTTTTTGTATGTGCTCTGCAGTCAGCCTTCTTATCATTATTATATACCACTGTCATTAAACATGTTGTGGAGTAAACAGAATGATCTGACACCAAAGCTACAACACTAGCCACAACACGCCACAGATAACAAGGCACAGATACACATACAAAAGCAGACTGAAGAAAATGACAGAAGCTAACTGGCATTAATGGATCAATACTGTCACACCAGTCAGTACACTACACCAAAGAAAAAGGTACATTTCTGTCAAAATATTTATAATGAATAAGAACAAATATAAAGAAAAACAATCTTGTTATATTTGTTCATCAGGAATGAATGACTGACACAGTCATGTTAGGATGGTTGGATGGAAATGTTTTGGGGGGAGCTCAGATTATTATCCCATGCAAATCTATAAAGTCAGTCAATTGAAGAAAGCATGATTTTCCCACAAATTTCTCTCGATATAAGAAAAGATCAGTGTGATGAGCATATTGTGCTTAATACAAGGAACTATTTTAGAGCTTAATCAAACAGAAATGATTTCACATGGGAAAAAGGAATGGACTGACTACAGTTTCCACACTCTGCTGAGAAGTTGTAAGCAGTCTAAACTGATGTGGTAAGGGACTGGTGCAGAACAGAATGAGGTGGGATAAAAAGAAGGATGCTGGGAAAGATTAGCAGGTATATCTGAATGAACATTTAGGGAAAAAAAGATGACAGGTGAGTCTACATACAGCATCAGTATCAAGCCAAACCAGAATGAAAGAGTTAGGATTGACAATTTTTTTCTACAATATGCCCATATTGACAAACATTTTTGATTCATGAGGTATGATTAGTCATAATTGCTCCAAAAGTCGGAGATTAAGGCCTTCCATGCTCAAGTGTCAAGTAAAGCTTTTATTTTGTAGGTTTTGTTTTATTTTGTAACATTTCTGCTCTTATTCTGGCCAAGCTTGATGCAGCTATATTACTCTGAGCCTACTGAGATAGTTGGAGGATGTACATTAACTAGAGGAACTGAAAGTGGAAGAGTGAAGGATGAAGAATGGAGGGATAAAGGGACAGAGGACAGTTGGGTCTGTGTACCTCTGCAAGGTCAGAAAAGAGGACTTGACTGGCACCTCGCCTCAGAACGTCCCAGTAACTCCGCGCCACAAACTCCTGACTGTCTTTTTTTAGCACCTGTAGGAGCGGTCAAGCAGGGCCAGGGTCAGTTCACCTCCAATTCCACCACTTGAGGAAGTAAACTCCAGCTTCTTCTATTCACTCTATCAGGTCTTACTATATATAAGTATATATTTTTTTAAATCGATCTTAATTTAAAGTACAAACATATATGGCATATTTATGAGCAGTGTCACATACAGCAGTACTCAAATAAAAATATTTCTTTCTAATAATTCTAATAACATCTGGCCCCCATCGATTTACCAAATGTGAGAAACCCCACCCACCCTACCAGTCTGCTAAGACAAGCAAGGCAGAACAAATTGATGAAACTGGATGATCCAACTGGGGAAAAGATAAATAAAGCTAAAATGTTTGAAATTTGTGTTTTGTCAGCAAAACAAATTGCAGTACTAATATCCATTTGCAATGTTTGATTAAAATTGTGATTTTACTCCATTCACTGTAGCACACAGCAAACATAAAAAACATGTTCAAAAAGCACAGTGATGGGTGGAGGAAGGGTCAGATTATACACAAAAACTCATTTTCTACATGTCCAAGCAAAATACATTATTTAGTGCTCTCTAGTGGCACTGTTTAACATAAGGATTATTGATGAAGGCTCTGCTTTAAGGCACTAAAGCTAGCTTCATTACTTAGCCTTTGTGCTGAGTCAGCAACAAACACAAGCAAAAAATTTGAATAAAAATTTAGCATATCTAATGGATCTCTGAAGCACATACACAGTTCTTCCATCCTAAAGAAGGTTTTCCTCTATTAAACCTATGATATTAAACACATTGCTTTCCCTGCCATGACAAAAAAGCTGGCCAACCACAGTGCTGAGCTCCTGACCACCCACCTCGTCTTTCTCTCCAGGGAGAAGGCAGCAGCAGCCATTTTAACATGACCCTGCACCGCTCTTAACTTCACAGTGACAATGCAGCTATCCATCAAAACACTGACAGGACAGGGAGTGTCTGTGTGTGTGTGTGTGTGTGTGTGTGTGTGTGTAAGACAGAGATAGAGATAAGGAAAGCTCACAGTCCAAATAGAGACTAGTGGCTGATCTACAGTTAGTGGACAGTTTTTGTCCTCGTGATGTTTTTTCCACATTGTTCTCCATCTCCATTAAAAACTTCTACGGTGGTCATCTTTGTATGTCCAGGCAAAATCAGGGACAAAAAAGGACCTAAGATTGATATTTTCTGCACATAGCAGACATCTGAACATCCCAAATCCTCTCACAAATAGACAAACATAACCTATTGGCTTTGTTTAGAACGGAAATGTGAATGTGCTCAGACACTAGAAACAACTTTCTGTCTGTAGCCAAGACCTCCTTATAAATAAAATTATATCCTAAGTCCTTATAAAATTCTCCTTTCACTCTTTGTACTAACAACCCCAAAACCACACAGCAGGAACACAAACTGCCCCAAACAAACAGCAGGGGTCCTAAAATTGTCTATAATGGACAGTGTCTGATTGTGTTTAGAGCTTTAGAGTGTCTCAAGTCATTCTAAATCAAATCACTCTCTTTTTGTAAGAGTACATGTCTCCTGACCCCTTAAATCTATTACTCCTTTTCTGCCATCCCTCTCTCCATTCATCCCACCCTGTGCCATCGTCCCTCGATCAATCACAGATCAGTCTACCTGACAGATGGACATCCTGTCTTGAATCTTTCTCTATTCCTTTCTCTCTTTCAATCCATTCATCCTTTCAAGAAGCCTATGAGTACATTTTACTGGCAACAGAGGATCAGGACTGGGTCAGGGTTAAGGCTTTTTCAAAGACCAGGTCTGGGATACCCGCAGGACACAAATGTGGGTAACAGGGGTATTAAACAGTCTTGCAGGTATCCCAGTGTAGTCCCCAGGAAAAAAGCCTGAATTTTAAAAAATCAAGGTAAATTTGACTTTAATAGCCAAATTCCCACCAACTGGCATTAGATCATAAGATTCACTATTTGAAAAATTTGGGTGCAATGAAACTCGCCTGTTATATTAACATATTATATGCCTAATAATCATTCATTATTTGGTGGAAACAGCGAGCCTCACAGCCAGTGGAGACTCCACAAAGTCACTGCACACCGTCCAAGAATTAGTCTGGTACAAAGCTGTCCATAAAACCACAATGTGTTTCAATATTTTGTTGACAGTGGGTTAATTAGTGAGCTTCAGAGGTGTCTGTAGGCGGATTTTGTTCACTTCCAGCAAGCCTGACAGAGTCAGGTGAGCTATTTCCACCTGTTTCCAGTGTTTATGCTAGGCTAAGCTAACTGTGGCTTCATATATAATGGACAGATATGAGAGAATTATCGATTTTTCAACTCTTAGCAAGAAAGCACATAAGGGTACTTAAAAAATGTTGAACTGATCCTTTAATTGTAAGTCCCAGTATTGAGATACACATACATACTAAGTAGAGTCAATTGAGAATTTTTACTATAAAAATAGGGGTAAAAATCTTTACCAAAAACTGATGATGTATTTTTAATGAATCAAACACAGAGTTCAGAAGAGGCTGGAGAACATACTGTTCACAAAGTATCTGTCCACCATGACTGCTGCTGTCACACCCATGTTAAAGTTCCCCATCACAGTTTCATTGATAAAACTGTCAAGTATACTGCCTTTGCCTTTCAAATGAAATGTAGCTTGCAGTGAGCCCAGCTGACAGAAACACCTATTTCTGTTCACCCCTTCATCCATTTCTTTAACATCTAAAGAAAAGCAGAAAGGAGACTAAGGGGTTATGGTTTTAGATACATACGCTGTTCATGGGGGCAACCTGATATCCATACAGCTGCATACTCTAACACACAGAGAGAGAGACATGAGGAAGAGAAAAAGGAGGACAGAGCATGCAGTCAGAGAGGAGGGAGGAGGACAGAGGAGGAGGAGAGAAGGTAAAAGACATGTTAGTACATGCAAGGAAAGAGGCTGTGGATACACTCCGCAGAGGGATGTGTCATTTTCAACACGTCTATGATTACATTTTAGAACAACACACACTCTGAATCACAACACTGCACTGCACTTCCCAGAGATGGTTGTCAAACTATGTGTGTGGCGTACACTGTAACCGTTTTTTTCCTTAGGTTTCTGTGGTTTTCCTTTCGGTCTCCTTAGTTGTGGTGGCTATGACTGGTCATGATACTTTCTTTACTTCTGATTTACTGTTAAAGTTACATATAATCCTGTGAAGTAAAATACAAGAAATGCTTAGAACAGCTAATGTAGACAGTGTATCATTGCACACTAATAATTAGGTTTTGAGCCCATATTTAAGGGAGGTATTACTTTAGATGGTGTACATTGTCTTTTAGCTAGTAATTAGGATGGCACTATTCTATGAACAGTTTGACCTGTTACCTGCCAAAAGGCTGACAAGCATCTGAGCCAAAAACCATTTTGTGTTAAGGGTCAAAAATGACCCACTATATTTAAACAAAGAGAAAACCACATAAATTGTCTTATTTTAAACTTGAATTTTGCTGACTTGTCCCAGAGTGACCCCAACATTAAGAAAAGTTATCAAATTTGAAGAAAGACAACTTACAATTTATGGGGTTTTCTCTGTGTTTAAACATAGACATGACACCTAAAATCAGAAATAATGAAACATCGCCTTTGTTTCATCGCAGCTGTAAGAGAGGACTGAGCAGAACATGGAGCATCTGACAATACATGGAGCCTGAAGTAACAGTGGATGAGCAACTGGTTCCATCATTTTTATTTTCATATCTATAAGTTATTTTCATTTTTAATTTTATCATGTATATCGCTGTAACTATAACATCATTGATATATGTGATTTATGTGGTATCCTGTGACACACAAGTGTCTACACATGGAAGCCAACCAGCGGAGCCTAGACACCCAGTCTGCAGTTATAATAACAAAACCACTGATGGAAACATGCAATGTAGTAAAGCAAGGTGGACAGTGTTGTTCCTAAATATTAATCACAGTTGTGCTGAGAAAGACACATTTTTTTTGCGAGTGTATCCAATATAACAAGTACACAGTAGGGATAACTAACAAAAACAGAGGAGATACCACACTGTCAAAAACAGTTTCTATAAGGCAGCATGCAATCAAACATGGTTACGTGAAGGGTTTAGCTAACTCTAATTTCTGCTCAAATACAGATGACAATTAACTTGGATGATGACGTGTCATTTTTAATACATCCACATGTACAGTTTGACACAGCACTCAACCTCACCCCAACCGGCAACCTTAAAGAGGTGAAGCAAGAGGTGTTGTGCCACATTATATTCATGGACATATTAAAATGTCATTTTAAGAGGCAAGTTACTTTACAGTAAGGTTTACTTTTCACTGCTATTTCAAATCCAACAAAACCAGGACCTTTTGAATATTTGCATTTCAGGTTTACTCCACTGATTATAGCAGCATTTACTGAAGTCCATGTCCATATATACAGTACTTACAATCCACTGTCATTTCACTGTTGATAGCATTGAGGATAATTAGCATAAGAATTGAATTTTACATCCAAATGTATCCATCCTCACACATACAAAAACACACACACACACACACACATACGCACACTCATTCAGTGATCCCAACTTTCTTACCAACTGCGCTGACTTTTCAGCATCTCCTTTCCTCCCTTTCTTCTCATTTTTCTTCCTGAAGATCTCCTGAAGCTGTAACGAGAGAATAAATCAGGATCTCACTGATGATTCAAAGCTGAATCTTTAGCTCAGTTTGAAGCTTAAATGTCCATTTGTACAAAAAGTCACTGAGTTCACAAGGTCAATCACTCGTTCGGGCTGGTCTCTGATGTGATGCAAGCACTGGTCTTTTGACAGGATGACTAAGAGACTGTTGGCTTTGAAAGTGACTTATGTTCACAGATATTAAAGGATAAATCAATGCTGAATCACATACAGCAGGAAACTGCAGCTGCACAGCCATCAGTATCAGGGCGAGTAGGTGGTCATTGATTTTTATTTCACTTTCAGTGCAATGGCCCAGCAAAGTTCAGCCACAGCTTTTACATTTTATACACTTAAAAATTTGTCATTGTTGATTTCTACTGGACAAGAACATTTTAAGGGGTGTGATCACAACAAACAACAACTGATGTTTGTCTGATGTTGTTCATTTGCTGTTTCTTTACGTTAAATATTCACTTCATTTGACTATAGATGTCACTTGTGAGCAAAGTCTAAATTCAAGGCAGCAAAAAAATCTGAGCCTGTTGCCGAACCCTCAATGTGGGAATTCTTTTTTGTTGCCACACCTGTCCGCTCCCACAGGACTTTCCACCACTACCACCCTCTCCCGCTGATGCACCATCCCACTCCCACCAGCCACCACAGAGATTCTGATCACTTCCCTCCTGCAGCAGTGTTTTTGAATGAAAATCTGTCTGTCCCCTTCCAAGAGAGGTGCTATTACAGTTTCAATACTGAATTCAAAAACCAGCATTTTTATTAGTTATAGGTCGAATTAAGACAAGAGACAGCAACTTGTAACATTACTATTATGTGACTGACTACATAACAAGTCAGAAGAGAGAGAGGAGGAATGTGCAAGTGTTCCAGAGAGAGTAAACTGACCGAAAATTTTATCTTGTATCATATTTAGTGTCAAATGTTTGCTGGAAGGTAACGCATTTACATGCATAGCTAAGTACAACAATAACTACCTCTCATATTTCCAAATTTTAAAGGTGTTCCTGTGCTAAACCTGAGACAATGGTGATGATGGTGAATCCACCCATGTCAAAGTACAACAACAGTGTCTGAAGTGTATGTTTCACCTAAAAACTCACATGAATGTAATTTTCCAGAGGAAAGCTTTTATTATACATCTCTCTATAAGCACTGATATCAGTTCTGATGATTATCGGTATAATTAAAACCTGAACAATACTTCTCTGTTGTAACAGGAGTACAAAGTGAGGTGAATATTAACATGTAAATTCAGCCGAGGATGGATTTTCTCTCAGTATCAGCGACTCACCACCAAGAACTCCCTCTTGTCCACCATCTGGTTGCCGTCTGCATCAAACATATTGAAAGCAATCTTAAAGCCAGCATGGGGCTCTAGAGAACAGAGAGGAGAGCACATAGGGTGATTGTGTGCATGTGTGCGTGTGTTAAAGGCAATTTTAAATCCAGAAATAGCATGGGAAGAAGTGGCATATAGGACAGACAGGAGGGAGATAAACCTACAGTATATGGACTGTGAGCTCGACAATTAACTTTTGGGCGTTTCTATACCACTTGAAATTGGTCGTACAGTAACTTTAAGATAGTTTTCTTTATTTTCCCCTCTGAATTTAAATTAAAATTAATTAAATTGATCAGACAGCAATAATAATAGTATGCATCCTCATTTTATGTGGATGCATAGTGAGCTACAGCAGATGCAAAAACCTGTGAATTACGTCTGTAATTTTCATTTACAGAGGGGAAAAAGACTTTAATTCCTTATTTTGAGGGGAGGAAGAACACGCTGTCAATATGTCTGAAGATGTAATGGGCCAATATTTTAATATATCATGCAGTAAATTATTCTACTCAGAGAGTAATTAGAAAAATACTTTTCTTGCCTGATAAGTGCACAATGAGTGGAGAAGTTTTTTTTTTGTTTTTTATTTTAGTAACAAGCCTCACATTCCTGCTTACATTTAAGTTTTGAAAGGTTATAAATAGAGCTTTTTTCTTTTTCTTTTTTCTCTGTGTCTCTCTTAATTTCTGTCTTACCCCAAGGGGAAGGGAAAAACCACCAGATCTGTGTCATAATTGTACCTTGTTAAGTTCTGGGTGGGCCTGAGTATAGTTCATATCATGTACCAGAGCTAACTTTGTTCTCTCAAATTGAGAAAAGCATACTGCTGAAAGTGAGAGAAAGACAGAATAAGAGAGAGGAAGATGAGGTTAAGTGAAAGGAAGATGTGTAGTGAGACTGAACCGACTCACTTGTCAGGATGCAGAGCAGGAACAGGTACTCTGTGTACGAGATGATGCCTGGTAATGAGACCAAGACAGAGAGAGTTAAAGAAAAGGTCACATTCAACACACGCACACACACACACAATGTTTACAGATGTTCAAAGACCACGAGCCTCCTGACACACATACACACACTAAAACACATAATCCTTCCTTTCATGAAGATAGCATCTTTAAATGTACCTACTCAAAGCTGAGCTGTGAACAGCCATTTGGCCACACACCGTTTCTTTTTCTACACCCTGTGAGTGTCTAAAGTAAAGACACTGACTGGTAGGGGTGTGTGTGTCCGTGTTTGGATAAGCAAGTGAAAAATGTTTTAGGAGGTGATCCTTTCTTGCCTCAGGCCCATTTAGGAATCTCTATAGCTCTATCTCATCTCTATCTCCCTCTCTCTCCCTCTTTTTCGCTTTCTGTCTGATGGTTCAGATAGTTCAGGGTGACTCGCTTGAGTGTTACGGGAGACTGCTTTCCCATGTGTGTGTTTGTGTGTGTGTGTGTGTGTGTGTGTGTGTAGGTGAACATGACACTAGCTACAAGCAGTGTGAGCCTTGTGTTTTCCTGATGCTTGATTGCTTTGTGTAGAGGAGCTGGTTTGGAACTGAATTCTCTTTTCTCTGTGTTTTCTGAGCTGTGCAAAGACCAGAAGATACACTCTGAAACTACTCAGGTTTCTACAACACATCCTGCATGTTTACACTCTCATACTTTCAGTGATATACTACTGAATAAAGAGGTCGGTTAACTTTGATCTCATGAGGGAAACAATTATCAGCATGAACAAAAATAATACTGTTAGACTGGTGATTTATGATTTTGTTTGTCTTGAGAACATGCTCTGCCCATTCAAGAGAATTTGATACCATAGTAAATGCTTTCATATATGTATCTTTTTATCTAAATATTTATTTACTTGTACCACTTAGTCATATTATCTGTCTATGAATTTTAACATTTTATGCCAGCCTATTCTCTGCTTAATTACATGAGGAGTATTTGGCAAGAAATCACTTAAGCATGATTTATGACCAGAGGTGACTGAAGAACGGAAATCAAACGATCACTGTATCCTCATACGTACTTTGGTTTATCCTTTCTGTACTTTTCAGCTGTTTAGAGGGTTTAAAAAAAATTAAGGATCCACTGCACAATAGTTGAGACATCAACTGTAAATCCTACCATTCCTTATAATAGTAAAGTGTTGCTGGTAAATCGGATCCCACTGAGAATCAACACCCATCTCCTGCAGCTTTCAGCTATTTTTTTTTTTTTTTATGATTAGTCAGTTGACAATCGTCCCAACAGCTCACACCAGCACCCCACAAGTTTGTTGACTAAAAAAGAGCTAAAATGCAAACATTGGATTTGCATTTTGTTAACACATTAGCCAAAAGAACTTGATAATAGGATAGCATGCCAAAATAGGACAAGTAGGACAAAAGTAATATTTATTTATATTAGCCAATATCACGTACAATGGACTTTACAGGAACCATATCAGTAACTGTTCCTGACTGAAATGATATTACAACAATCAAAACACACCAGTATCCACAGGGTGCATGAATAAGTTGCTAGGTTGGTAGGAGGGTCGGTAACTGACAACCAACACTAAAATACTGTGCAGCCCACCAACCTCACACATATGCACACAAACACACAGAGGCAACAATGTTCAGGCAGCACTATGCATTCCCCTGTCTGACACACAGCTCTGTCTCAGAAATCCAAAGCCATTCCAACTGTCCTTGCTCATCATGGCATGAATAGGAGAGCATGTTCAGACATCAACACACACACACACACACACACACACACACACACACACACACACACACACACAGCTTATTCACAGAATTTATACGAGCAACAAGAATTTAGATGAGCAACAAGATTACAAGAAAGATGAAGTGAATAAATGTGCTAATGAACAAATGAAAAAAACAAATTAGTACACATAAAAAGGTATTGCTGAATGCTGACAGTGTGTGTAAGGGTACTTGTCTTTCTGTGGTTGGAAAGGATCAGGTTTAGGTTAGGGCTGGGGTTAAGCATTTAGTTGTGATGGTTAAGGTCAGAGTGAGGGGCCAGGCAATGCATTATGTCAGCGAGTGTCCTCATAAAGATAGAAGTTCAAGTTTGTATGTGTGTGTGTATGTGTGTGGTCATGAAAATATACCACTAGCAATTTGAATAGACAACATGCACTGTAATAATGTCTCTCTTACCATGAGGAGTCAGGATAGGTTTACAAACTTTCTTTTTTCCTCTTTTCATTTCTCTTTCTACTTTGTTCTTCTGTATATATCTATTCCTTTACACATCCTCTCTACATCTTTCCACTCCTCTTTTCACCTTTTTCCATTTCACTCCCTCACGTCTCGTTTTTTCCTCGTCTTTTTCTCTACTCCCCTTTCTCCTTATTTCCATCCCCTTTTTCCATCTTCTCTCTGTTTTTTGCATCTTATTTTTCTCCCTCCATCTCTCTGATTTACAAAACAGATGAAGGCACCTGTAGGCTCCTGTATACTGGTACCTCAAGTGTAAACGTAACACACAGTCACACACACTAGTTACAAGGTGTAAAAGATTATCATGATAGAGGAAGACGGGGGATGCATCACACAGGGTGTGTTATATTTAGCATATCCCAGTGTGTGTGTGTGTGTGTGTGCTTGTCTGTGTGTAATTATCACTATGGGGACTCACTCCAAGACTGTTAGATTCCTGCGTTACACACTCCTGAAACAAATGCTTTAATTAGGGGGAGCTTCTCTCTCTCTCTCAGTTCCTCTCTCTCTTTGGTGCTGTATAACTTGTTCTGTTCCCATATGCAACAAGGAGAGGGGAGGTTTATTTTTAGTTTTTTTTCAGCAGGTTGTTTGGCTGTAAAGAGGGACAGGATGGTTCCAACCCCGGATTAGAGCCACCTACAGTGGCTCTACACACACACACACACACACACACACACAGCTCACCAGCACTATGTAGTCACACATCGGCAGGTAATCACTGGCACACATACACGTAAGCAAGTGTACCGAAAAGCTGCAAAATTTATAAAGCCGTAATAAAGTTACATGTTGTATTCCTCACTGTACATAAATTCAAAGGGACCTTGTATATTTAGTATGTTTATAAAGCAAATTAAACTATAAAGGTGAAAACCTGGTCCACTGACATTCACTGACCTTGTTATTATTTGACTGCTGCCTATTTACTCTGATAACAATTAAAACTGTGTTTAAGAGTCTTTGAGTGTGTGTGCATTTGTATTAATGAGTGCAAAGGTGCTCAAGGTGCCTTTGCTCCTGTTTCTTTTATCGCTGTGTATTTGTTTGTGTGTGTGTGTGTGTGTGCGTACTCTCTCCGACCTCGCTCTCTCAGGTTGCGGAACAGCTTGGAGGATCCTCTCCATACTGGTGGAGTTTCTGACAGGATCTTCTCCAGCTCCTGACACACGCAAAAACACACATTAAAAAAGTAGATACGCTGCAAAAATACAAACCTTCACCTTCAAATTTCAGTTTTTGCACAGACAGAACCAGAGAGAGAAAAAGAAGGAAGCATGCCACGGACGAGAGGGAAGGACACACTATGAACTATCCATCTTGACAAGTCATTTACTCTAAAAATGTTATTTCTGTGCAGTTAAATGAAAAACACAGAAGCGCAAGCTGCAAACCTGGAAGCAAGAAAGATTTCTGGCATATGTGTTTGGCCAGCAATTTTGAATCAACTGCATGGGAATCATTTTAGAGTACGACATCCACTTCTCATTATGCATGCATGGTAAACATGTATGCAAAAAAATGCAGATTAAGTATTTAAAAAATTGGTTTGGCAAATGTTTTCTGAGAAGGGAAATGCATAATGAATGTAAACATAACTGTGTTAGTTTACAAGAAAACTCCACTGGGTACCTTTAAGACTAAATTCAGATGTATGTAAACCAAACGTGTATATGGTGAATACCACCAACCACAACAAAGCTACAGTTTTGTTGAAGCAAAGCGCCTGATTTTGATGAATGAATGAATAAATGGCTGTATATTAAATTTATATTTTTCTTTTTTTTAAGATAGTCAAAATTAATTGTCAAAACAAGCCACTTGCTTCATTTTAAATTGAAATTATAACACAATAAAGAGTGAAAAAGCAAAGAGGTCTGGATTTCTGAACCAACTGTATAAAACACGTGGACAGCCCTGTCTAGTCTAATACCACAACTGTTTTTTTAAGTGGACAGCAAACTGAAGACAGATATCCTTCCAACAGTACTGTCTTTTTTCTCAATCGGTGTTTATGCTGGTGGAAGCCATTTCTTGGTTTGTCCACTAAGGCAGGCTAGAAGATTCCAGGCCTGGCACAGCACCCAGTGTAACATACAATCATCCATTCGCCTCACTTGTTTTTCACCTCACTTATATACTGACAAAGAATGATCTACACTACGTGCTGTAATGCTAAAGGTTGGACATTCACAGTTACATAAAGAAACTTCTAAAGAATCATGGCAAAATCTGGACTTAAACTGCAGTGTATACAAAGCCTGCAACAGATGCCTGCAACATGGAGGAGCAGAAGAAAGAAGCATTAAGAGTGTGTCTCCCACCTGTTTGGTCAGGGACCTCCAGGGCCTCTTGTCTGCCAGGGAACGAGACAAAAGAGGAGAGAAGAAGAAGGGAAAGAGGAGAAGAGAGTTTGGGTGGGCTTGATCAGATAGCATCTGTATGATCTAGAAATGGGTCTTAATGTGCTGGGTACAGTCACAACACACACACACCAACACACACAGACACACTCGCTATATATACACTGTCATCATCACAGGCCCATTTGTACCGTCTAAAGTGCCCCATGCTTGTCTTTGTAGTATGTGGAATGTCCCCGTAAAAGCACATAGTACTTTTGCTCTGTTTTATACAACAAAGTTCATCTAATTCAACTTCAAAGGGGGCATTAGAGGATGTCGGCTGCTGAGAGGGTATGTGCGGCTGTATCGTGTGTCAGTGAGCCACGGTAGATGTAAACACACACATACAGGTGCACAGTTTGCACGCAATACAATCACATGCATGCTGAAGAAAGGAATGGTAGCTTTTTTAGACGGGTGTTTGTGATAACCTCAACCTGTGAGGACATTTTTAAACCGGCTGTGTGTGTGTGCCTGTGTGTGCCTGTGTGTGTGTGCCTGACTAACATTAACCTCAGACTAAACAATAGCTGTAAAGCCATCTGCTTTGAGGCTGGCTGGCGAGGACTAATCTGTTACGACTGGCAGCAGGCTGACAGAAACAGCAAAGACCTGTTTAAACCCAGGATTTTAAAGGGTTTTAAAACTTGGTTTCAGTGAAAAAAAACAGGTCTGTTTTACACCTGGCACTGACATCTATATTGGGGAATCAAATTCAGATCAGGCATAGAGATCAACAAACTCAAAACACATCAAATTTTGTGAGTTATCAAAAGTACATAAAGACACATTTACAGAAGAAATAATTTCGGTCTATAAATATGGAAATTACAGAAATGTACTGTCAGGAAAAGAGAAATTTAATGAATGATGCCAAAAGAAAAAAATCTAGATGCAGTCCAGATATAAGCCACATGTTAATGCCAGGCAAACAAGGGGCTGAGCTAATTAAAATAACTGTATATCTATGTGAAATTTAAATCACTTTAAAATTAATGCAAATGGAGAATTTCATTCATTTGATTTAATAATTTCATTTCTTAAGAATCTTTATACATTTCCTTACTGAACTACGTTCCCCATACTATCCATACACAGAGACAGTAATGTACTGTAATGTAATAGGTCTTGAAGTGAGAGCAAATACATAGTATATTTAGTATATTATGTTTCAGGTCTACAGTTTTGAACACAGGAGTAAAAAATGACTTGTGAGTCTGTGATACGTACTTCTTGGTTCACTCATGGTGACCGACTCGATGAAGTTCTGCGGAGTCATGTACAGCTGCCCTTCATACTCAACAGAACTGAACATGCGGAAGCGATGCTCATGGGACGACATGTACACGTCTCCGTCTTCGAAGTCAAAGGGACGTGCCTGCAGACATGAGTAAGGTTGTGAGCAAGAGTCAAAGCAATCACATTACCACATTTTGCTTGTTGCAATATTACTATTACGCAACTGATATTCCGAGGATAGCATTTAGTGATTCGAAAAGTGCGACTTCTCCAGCTGCCACTCATGCAGACAGAAGAATTTTAACTGCATGAGCCTCTTCACTGCTTTTGAACTTCCATAATGAGGAGATCCATCTATTCTTGGCATCAGCTCTCTCCATTTAGCTCTCTGAGATTATAAATAGAGCCAGCACCACTGGCGCAGTGCAATAACAGAACAGGGGCACACATGAGCACATACACACACACACACACACACACACACACACACACACACACACACACACACACAAACACACACACACACACACACACACACACACACACACACACACACACACACACAAATACTTTGTCACTACTTTCTACTTGATTAGCATCTCTCTCTCTCTCTCTCTGTGAAGAGCTAGGGCTTCAACTTGATTAGCTGCAGTGTTGGAGAGCTGCTACGCCAACAGATTGTGCTGCATGAAGCTGTGTAATTAGCAGAGAGGTTTCCAAATTTAAACCTGTTTGGCCGCAGGGCCCAGCGCACTGAGGCTCCTTCTCAGCCCAGCTAACATGCTAATGAGCACACGGATTCATTCATAAAGCTTTGATGCTGCTTTCACCAAGGGGGCTTTTGAAGGCATGAATAGGAGATGAGTGTTAGGCTTCATAGGAATGCACTGTAATCAAGTGTACGAGCATAGACATCCATGGCGCTGACTTTCGCTAATGAATGAAGTTTATAAAGTTCTGCAGAGGCAGCTGGGTTCACATGCTATGCTGCACAACATGATGTAAAAAGTAATGTAATCCCCTTGGGAAGAAAAATTAACTGAATGCCAGTTATTTGAAATGACTCACACTGCAGCACACTGTGTTCTTGTGTAGCTATAATGTCATGTAGCCACAACTAAACCTGTTCCTGCTGCCTAGTCTTGTTCTCCTGGCTGCACAGCAGATGCTCCAGGTGTTTTCCCTTCAGGCAGCCCAGTGCGCTGTATTCACAGCTGCAGCTCTTTAGTCCATCTACACTGTCCAAACTGTAACCCTCCAATGTTCCCTCCTGACATCACATTTGGTTATTTCAGTTCAGTGAAATTACAGTAAAATCACCTGCAGATATCAGAAAGCTCTTAAATCTTAAAAGGTATCAGAAGTTGCAAATACTGTTCATCAACTCCTTTTCTTAATTGCTAGCTATGATAGAGTTCCAGAGAGGAAGTTGAAGTTTTCTCTGCTGTTACACTATGTGATGCTAAACCATGGTCATTCTAGCCGCCCTACGGCTAGGAAAGCTTCACCATATACATAAAAGTATGTTGGAGAATACTACTGCTTACTTTTTTAGTAAGCACCTTGTTTGTTGTGCTATTTGCAATTTATAGGGAGCATTGTGTCAGGGTTGTAATAATTTTTAAAAGCTTAAAAAGATCCAGGGCTTTTGAGAAGTGAGATTCGGGGCTTCAGTCCCAAAAGCCACCACCCCGTCCTGCCACTGCTTCTGGGCCCCTTTAGGCCTATTCTCCAGAGCCAGAAGCTCTTGCAAGCAACTCTACCAAATCCCAGTCTCTGGAGCCTCAACAGACCCTCTTTTGTTTCCTAACAGTATGGTTTTCAATCTCTGTCTTCTTAGAACTTATGTTTCCCTGCAGAACTTATGTTTCCCTGAGTACTGGCAATTACTTTAAACCTAATTCTTCAGAAGTCTTATAGGTTTTCTTTTACTGAGCCACAAATGGCTGTTCTTCCCTTTCCCCTCTGGAGTTAAGTCCCAGCCTGGGTGGCTGTCTAACGTTATGTTCCCTGGTCAGGCAGCCTGTAGGCTCCCACATCCCGGTTTCACAGCAGGCAGCCCTGGCAGTTTAGAAGATCCAGCCTTACATTTACAATCTGTGTATACTTCATATTATTCGTGGCCATTTATTCCATGATTTTTAGATTGATTTATGACCCTCTGATGAACCACTGGTCTCAGTTGAACACAGCATGTGTACCAGATACATATTTAATCAACACTGCATGTCTTCTGGAGCATGCCCTCTTAGCCAAATGGTTACAGCATATGCACATAACAGCAACATCTCTGGTCTGAGTCCAATTTTGTCCTACCAACTGGAACAAACAAACAAATATTCTGGAGGTAGAGAATGTTTAGCCTTTTTGTTTGAAACTTTCTGAAGCTATTTATCAATTATCAAAATTGCTGCCAACAAACATCAACCAAACATCAACCATCAAAAAATGAATTAATCAAATAATCCTTTCATCTCCACTAGGAACTAATCATAAGATACTGACAGTGGTCCAGGGTAACTAAACATAAGTACATTTACTAAAGTAATGTAATTTTATCCTTTGATTCTTTCAGTATGCTTTGCTGCTAAAAGAATCAAAGTAAAATGACAAAATGTTCTTAATTCAAGGTATTGCTATTCAAAGGATCTGAGCACCACCAGTACTTAATGGTTCATTAAAATACTACTGTGCAGTCTGTTCTCAAATAACATTAGTAACAACAATTTACATTATTGGTTATTTATAAACTACAGGAACTACTAAGTCAATAATTAGGCCTTCCAGGATACAGTAACCACTCGGACATGTCTCTACCTCATTTTAAAGTTTTAATCTTGGAATTAAAATGTTGTTGTCTGAAGCATCCTTGGATGCATCAACCAGTGGTGGAAAGTAACTCAGTACAGTGTGGTTCTGTACTTGTACTGTTGCTTTGAGTAATTCAACCACATTTCAGAGGGAAATCTTGTACTTTTTAGTCCACTACATTTATCTGACAACCTTTGTTACTTTTCAGATTAAGATTGCATAATATTTATGATATTTTTATGATTAAGCTCCCCCGCAGTGTGTTAAGTAGTTAACATTAGTCTCACCTTTACTAGTAGCATCATTAAAGTCATGCTTAAACATGAATTAATCAATAATCAATCTCTAACAATATCATATACATTATTGTCCTCTGCATTTTAGATATTTGAATTCTTATCCATCACACACAATCCCATCAAGGAGGAGTCTGATTCACTCTGCAACATGACAACAACCTCAAACAGAATCATGAAGAACCATCTTCAGCCACAAGAAGAACAAGGAGTCCCAGATCTCAACATCACTGTTACTGCTGCTGCTGCTACGATTGTAACTTTGCGGGCAGCACAAAACTATCACGTTGCCCTGATTTCATCTTAAGATGTGCGGCCGTTCTGTTGATGCTGAGGCTGAGAGCAAAGTCCCACACACAGGGAAGAGGACTTGATGCTTCACTGAGTGAGGAATGTGGTCAAAGATAAACCTGTGTGGGTCCAGTTCGCCCAGTTTACATGAACAGGCATAATTTTCAATACGGTACACATCAAATTAAGTTACATAAAACTGATTTAAAGTGACTTTAAAATTAAAAAATGTAATTATTTGTCTGGAAATCATAGTTTACTATTCTATTAGCAACTACCAATGATAGAAGAAGAAATCAGATCTTTCATTTAATTCAAAATAGGGTTTACATGAAGAGACAGAGGACACTGAGTTAGCCTAAAGCCATACAAGAACTGTGGCAAGCTCTACAAGATGCTTGAAAAAAACGCTTGAAAAACTGCGTGCAAGAGTACCCAGGAGAAACTGTTGCTGTTTTAAGGGCAACTGATGGTCACACCAAATATCAATAAGAACTACTCATTACATTATTTTTGAATTTATCCTCAGTTTAATTTTAGTGCTTAAGACTTGCACACTACTGTATATTGCACTGAAATGGTCTGCATAATTATGCAAAATGAGTACTTTTACTTTTTGTACTTTCTTTATATTTTGCTGCTAAAATGTAAAATGCTGAATGACTTTCACTTGTATCTGAGTATTTCTACTGTGTGCTATTTCTGCTTTTACTTTCTAACACCTGAGTACTTTTTCCACCACTGCCACTTATTGTGAACACATCTGCACACATCTGCCTGACTGACAGTAACACCCTCGACTTGTTGTCGTTTCAGCACCAGCTCGAGCGGAGAGCGCCATCGATGCATCTGCGCGCGCACATCACCGTCCCGCAGCCAAAACAGTGAGCGAACTGTTTCCACTGGGCGTGCTGGGAATGAATGACACAGTCTATCCGCCCGAGAGGAAAACATTAAAAAAAGAAAAAAAAAAAATCCGGCCACGACATGGCTACAGAGCAGACGTGGGCCTATGAGTCTAATCTTAGCGGAAGAAACATGTTAGGAAATGTGAAAATACTGAGCGCTCGCTGCCATTTCTCTCGGCAGCCTGTGATTTTTCTGCCTCCACACCGAGGCCCCTATGTCAACACTGAGCACAACACTTTTTCTGCCAACGACCTAAGGACTCGCTACGTGTCAGTAACGCGCCCTGCAGCTTTCGTGTTGTCGTTACCAGCGTCAGCCCCGGTTTCAGTCTGCCTCCTACCTTCTCCTTGGCTTCGACGGTCGGGATGGACGGTAGTAAATCGTTGATGCTGTGTCTCTCCATCCTCTTCCTGCCTCCGCCGCTCGTCATATCGTTGTAGAAGTAAAGAGCCACGGCGCCTCCCGTTGCAAGACACATACCGACTGCCAGACACCTCCGTGCCCTTCCTCCACTGGCCGTCTGACCGCCGACGAGCTCGTTTCTCGCCGCCGACCAGAGGTTAAGCTTACCGGCCAGCGTTGCCACTCTGCGGAAAGCGGCCATCGCTGCTGTCGCTGCTGCTGCTGCTGCTGTGCTGCTATGATTGTAACTTTGCGGGCAGCACAAAACTATCGCGTTTCCCCGCTTTCATCGCGAGATGTGCGGTCGCTCCGTTGATGCTGAGGCTGAGAGCAAAGTCCTGCACAGAGGGGAGAGGATTTGGTCAAAGATAAACTTGTGTGAGCCCAGTTTACATGAACAGGATTTAACACACAAACATAATTTCAATAAAACAATATCAATCAATAAATCAATAAAACACAAAACATAGAATTAACAAACAAAAAATCGATTTAAAATTACTTCAAAAATCAAGAAGTGTAATTCTTTGACTGGAGATCATATTTTACTGTCTTATTAGCAACTACCACTAATAGAAGAAGTAATCAGATCTTTCATTTACCTCAAAATAGGAACAAAGTATAAAAGTCGTACATTTTACAGTTTTACCTAAGTAGAAGTACACTGTCGTCAGAAAAATGTGCTTCAAATATCAGAGTGAGGGACTATCAGAGTAAGACATTATTACAGCTATATTATTTATTTTTGTGTAAGTGGTATTTCCATTTTGTCGCTGGTGGACATGAAATTCAAATTCATATGTTTTTTGTTTGTTTGTTTGTTTTTGTTTTGTTTTGTTTTTGTTTTTTGTCAGCTGTTGGGTTGTTTAATTTTTTAGAAACTTATCACATGTTTTTGCATTTGAAATGCTAATCCTCAAAATAATAGTGTTATGGCTGTTGAGTGGTACAGTATTACCTTGTGAAATGTGGCGGCATAAATAAATATGAAATGGAAACACTCAATAAAGAACTACCTTTTTGAAGTACCTAAAAATATGGTGGCGGAATGTAAATACACTTCCTACCACTGCACAGGCCTACTGCCAAGAGAAAGGGACAAACTGACTGCAAGCCACTGTGACACATGCAAAATCTAGCAAATCACATTCAAAACAACTCGGCAACGCAACATTTGTTAATACTCTATAACCCCAAACATGTTCACAACAAGCCAATAGCCTTCACAATGGAATCCACATGAAAGTCATCTCAGTTTACATGAGGGAAATTCTAAGTGACCAACAATATCAACATTTGTCAATCTTCACTTTTCATTCAGGGTCAGTGTGGAGTCAAATTTCCAGTGGGAAGTGCAGGATCAAAGCAGCCAGCGGAGAGCAGATATGAAACAAATATCAAAGATGAACTCTTCATTTAAGTCTTTACATGTAGGACTAATGTTAACCTGATGGGGCTTTTCTTATGACTTTGATGCTGAGAGAATAAAGGAGAGAAGTCTAATAGATGGGCCTATCACCTGTTCACACATGAAGCACTGTGGATCACTCTAACCTATAAGCTCCATTTAACCAAAAGTTGAAAACAGATCAAACAATGACTATCAAATGACTCTTGGTAGAAATAAACCCTCTAAAGGGTCAAGTATGGCTATTAAACCCTTAATTTGTTACTTTGATTTCTATTCTGTACATAACCCAAATGTGATAATCCTGTTACAGTGATTAATCATAACAATATCTTTCCTAACTGGTTGACTGATGGAAATGGATAATTAATTCAAAATTTCAGCTGACCTGTAAAATAAATAAATAAAATCAATGAATTTGGAATGTACCCAGTTTTGTCATCTGACATTAACATCTCTGACAAGGATTCAGTATTGACTGATGCATAAAGTCTAACCACTTGAAATACTTATATATAACAAAGCTCCTAGCTGAAACTCATTAGAGATTCCTCATCTAATCACAGTTTGTCCAATGGGGGACAAAGACTAAGTGCATGCTAAGTGCATCTTATGCATTTTCCGGCACATAGTAGTTTAAATTATGATTAAATCATATATCTATATATAATTTATCCATATTTTGATATGAGCCTTCCGAATCCTGCTTTCAAGGACCCCTGGAGTTCCCCAGACCTCGGTTTGGAAACCACTTGCATTAATAACCTCTAGGCTACTTATTCAGTTATTCCATTATCCAGGCATTCGATTAGGTTGTAATTTCTTTGTGTGTGTGTAGCGTATGTATGTGTGTGTGTGTGTGTGTGTGTGTGTGTGTGTGTGTGTGTGTGTGTGTGTGTGTGTGGGTGGGTGCGGGGTGGGGGGTGTAACCCTGGGGGCCTCTTCCTCCTCCTCCTCATTCTCCTCCTCCATGACCGCTATGGTGGCTACATGGTTGACTTCACTGTCCGTCCCTTGCCACAATCAGTGGTGTAAACCTACAGAAATTTTATTTTAAAGTAAACCATGTGACCCTGGGAACTGCTCACTTGCACCTTGAAGCCTAAGTGGAGATGTGGCGTTGTAGTTGACGTCTTCACTGTGGCAAGGTCGATATCCAATACATCAGGACCCGATCAGCCTGGAGGCGATTCCGATCGATCCTGTCTCCTTTAAAAAAAAAAAAAAAAGTTCATTTTTTTTCTGCTAGTCATAAATACTAATGAACCGAGGGAAAGAGGGGAAAGGACGCACGCCACTCTTACAGAGGCCCTCTCAGTCTGTCTGTCTCACGCACATGCACACAGTGTGAACATCCACTACATAACAAACACATAAACAGACGAACAAAACACCAGAAAAGAAAATACATACCGCACACGTGCCTCTGTCTTCCTGTCACGCTGCAGAAATCCACATTACTGCAAAATGACCTGTGCGGCGACCACACTCGCGCGCGCACACACACTAACACCTCTGCACCTTCAACTCATTTATCAACGCGACTCCCAAGGGAGGGGGCAGCTGTGTGTGTGCGCGTGCGTTTGTGCGCGAGTCTGTGTAGCTGCCAAAATCAATGCCATATAGGCTGGAACATGGGCCTCTGTGCCCCTGGTTTGGATGAAACCAGCCTAAATCAGCCATGTAAGCTGCAGTTTGGCCCCGTGGCCATGAAACTCAGACCTGGATGTATGAAAATGGTGGAATATTAAATATTTCATGGATGGTACAAGCCGCCACCTCACATTTGGAGAGACGTCTTTGGAATGAATAAACAATCTTGTAATATTAAAAGTCAATCCACTGTTGATCTTTGCGTTGTCCTGCATATACAGTTAGTGCACTGGGGTCAGTTGTTCCACGACTATTACATGGTCAGTGGAACAGGCTATGTTCAAAGTTATGATCAATGAAAAGATGCACATGCACTGCGAAAAGCGTTTATTTACACAGTGCATTAACAGCTACTATTTTTTTTTCACAAGTCCTTCAAGTGTCAAGTGTCGGGGTATTTTCTATGCTTGCAGTTCAAACAGGTATATTCCCTTCTTCTGGTTGTTATTGCCTGATCCCCTTACAAGATCCCCGCACTTTGAAGCCTCTGTGTCTTTGATTCGTCTTTTAAGACCACAATTAAGGATATATGGGCTCCTGCGCTGTTCAAAGCATCGTGGAAAGATCAATGAGGGGATTGACAGTCAAGTGATGTCGTTTGCACAGGTGTGCGTTCAGTGCGAATGTGTATATGTGTGTTTGTGTCTGTGCGGGTGCTGTAAACGTGCGGCTGGGTTACATAAAACAGGGGCAATAAATCATCAAGCGAGTGCGAAAATTACGCAAATGGGGGCTTTCCTCTTTCTCCCGCCGCACCTGAGTCATTTCGAAATGGGGGCGTGGGGCTGTAAAGCGTTTAGGGTAATGGTAATATCACTTTCATGCCGTTTAACATGTACACACACTCTCTCGCTTTCTCTCCACGTCTGTATCACACACAAGTTGTTGCGGAGTTGCGCACTACACTGCGACTCTCACAAACACTCACACAGTTTAAACTGGCAGGCATCCCCACTGCTGAAGTGCCCATGAGCAATTTGACACTGCGTCTACATGAGCTCCACGGAAGCAGTTGTGTAGCTGGAGGGGAGCGGAGTGGGGGGGGGGGGGGTATGTTAGGCTAATCTTTATTAGCAGTTTTTAATTTCCCCTCCAAGTCCCTGCGCTGCACTGAAACTGAACATCAAAGGCGAGGCAGGAGAACGACGAGTAGAGGGATGAAGGGGCTCCGTTTCAAACGCGGAACCGAAATGAGCCATAAAGGGAGGAGATCGGGGCGCATTTACATAAAGAGGCAACTTAGGGTGAATTTCTATACGGAGTTCTGCTCTATATAGATGTGGAGTGCAGCGCACTGGTCTCACTGCGTTACATCCTTCTGCTGGAGGAGCTAAGAAGTACCGCAGAAATGAAAAGGCTGAAGTGAATTAAGGAGGTTACGAGAGAGGGAGACAGAGTAAGAGAAAGGGGGGAGAGAGAGAGAGAGAGAGAGAGAGAGGAAAACCCTGATGTGCATCGGAGCAAAGGGGAGTATCCCGAGGTGAAGAGGAGAGAGAGGGAGCGGACAGAGAACAGGAGAGAGGGATAAATAGCAGAAGAGAGGAGGAGAAGGGAGAGGGGCAGCTGCAACCGAGGATACCTGCACACATCAAGATAACGCGGGAGTTTAATCTCAGTTAGATGTCAGTCTAATTAACGGTGCTGGTGACTGCGCCAAAACGCGCACTCATTGGGGATTTTCTCCGCCTGCACGTCCAACTTTTCTTTTTCTCCGCTTCACGGACTGACCCTCCTTCTCTCGCTCGCTGGCTCGTATCAAGGCTCTCTGTTCATCACTTGGATCTCGACTCGGATCTCCCGTACTGCAAACCGGATCGCGTGTCTCATCTGTGATGGGGGCAGCGGCCGAGGTTGGGAGCTTCGCCAACGGATTTCTGGACAGCTTTGGTGCCGCGGGTGCAGCGCAGGCTCCCGTTGGCTCTCATTTCGTTCTCACCCCAGCCGGGGCGGTGGACTACAACTCGGTAACCGGACTGATGATGGGGGGCCAGGGGCAGCAGCAGGAGCATCTCGTGTCCGCGGAGAGGCTGTCCCGGAGCCTGGCAGACCTCAGCCATCTGAAGGGGATTCTAAGGCGGCGGCAGCTCTACTGCAGGACCGGCTTCCATCTGGAGATCCGTCCCGACGGAACGGTGCAGGGCACCAGGAAGGACCACAGCAGATTCGGTACAGACCCTTTTACGATTAAATCTATTGTTATAACTGACAGGTATCCTTATGGTAGAGGCTATGGAACACACACACACACACACACACACACACACACACACACACACACACACACACACACACACACACACACAGAGAGAGAGAGAGAGAGAGAGAGAGAGAGAGAGAGAGAGAGAGAGATTAAAAACAGCACAAAATTTTGTTTTATGCTTTGATTAGATGTAAATGGAAATAACTAACTAACCCATAGTATAGGGGGACATAGGCACACAACCCATTGGAGCACCCACTTCATATAACCATGAAATAATGCCTATGCTACTCCAGCCACACAGGTGCTAATTCAGTCTGTAGTAGCCTTCTGTGATGGCAGCTGCTTCTGCTACTGCTTTAACAGCAGCCTAGTAGATGTTATAATGCATCCAGTGAAACATTATTTATTTAAAGATAAATAAACTTTCCAGGTGAGACAATAGTTGGAATATTTCATGTTTGCACATTTCTACCACATTTCCTTCTTGAGATTAGATTGGAAGCTTTTCTTTCCTTTTACTAGCTTATCTTCAGTTATCAACATAAACAGCTGCAACTTACGGCAGATCAAAAGTAGACCTCTTAGAGAGGTCTTTTAGTGCTGCGAGGCTTTAACAGACTTCTGGCACTTGATTTATTCCATCTGAGACCAGGATGTAACTTGCCAGAAGCCATTCCAGACACTCAGCCTTGCTTGTCAGAGTCAGCTGGGGTGGACATTCTTAGAGTTATGTACTATACTTTTTTTATGGAGTACAGGTAGATTTTAGTCTTAATATTAACCTTCTTCAGACATGTTATTTTACAAACACATGATACTGTAGGATATTGTGCAAGTACGGCCTTGGCCATACTTAATGCCACATTGTATCCAGTACTAGATGCTGCCCATGTGTTTTCAGATGTGTTAATGAAAGGTTGAAAGTGCTTATTGTGAGTTGCTTTGGACAAAACTATCTGTCAAATAAATATAATATAATATAATATAATATAATATAATATAATATAATATAATATAATATAATGTAATGTGTGTGCAGGTATTCTGGAGTTCATCAGTCTAGCTGTTGGACTGGTCAGCATCAGAGGGGTGGACAGCGGCCTCTACCTCGCCATGAACAGCAAGGGAGAACTGTATGGATCGGTGAGTACGCACACTAAAATGTTCATATTTGCTTTCACAAAGAGGCTTATTTTGAAATACACCATTTCACTACATATCTAATGTGTAACCCATTGTGAGCAGGTGGTACCTTTTGTACCATAAACTAATATTTCCTCTTGCTTTCTTTCTGCAGGAGAAGCTGTCAGCAGAATGTGTTTTTAGGGAGCAATTTGAAGAAAATTGGTACAACACCTACTCCTCCAACATCTACCGGCATGGAGAAAAAGGTGCATTTTATTTTGTTGCTCTGAACAAAGATGGGACGTCCCGAGATGGAACGCGGTCAAGGCGGCATCAGAGGTTCACTCACTTCTTACCTAGACCCGTAGATCCGGATAGAGTACCAGAGCTGTACAGGGACATACTGGGCCAGAGCTGAGGCTGATGGGGCATTTCTTGGACCCTGTCAGAGTCAGTCTGGGCTGAAAAGCAAACCAAGTGCACCTAATCTCGACCCCTTCTTGATGAAGTTGGGGGATCTTGTTTAACTAGACAAAACAAGATCACAAAAAGTGCACCAAATCAACACTCCTCATAGCTGGAATGGAGGAAGGAAGCAGGCCTTCCTAAACCAGACTGACCGTGGAGTTTGACTGAACAGCACCAAGGATTTTCTATGGAAGATGTGAAGGCCCCATGACAGACACAGAGGCTACCTTGCCCATTTATTGGCCTTTGCATAGGCCCTGGTGGCCCAACAGATGTTTCATGGATTTCCTTTGAGTTTCCACTAACTAAATCCAACTACCTGCTAGTCCAAACTGCATGTTCAAGAGGACAAAAGTGTGGAACCCATAGTTGAGATTAACAGCTGGCTGCTAATAGCTTTTTACTGCTGTGGCTGGTGAGTCTCGTCATTTTCACTGTTTTCAGTAGGGCTTTTTATTTTATTCTAAACACTACTGTGGCTGCTATGTAAACGATTTATCAAAATGCATAATTCACTACACAGAGTGGCTGGTTTACACTAAAAGGTAGTTTCATGCACTGGAAAGCAGCCATGTTTGTTCTGGGAGACGGGTCTTTGTCGGGCTGACTGTTGTGATGACATGGATGGATTCTCTTTGAAACTGCTCCAAAGACAGAAGCTGCTGATAAAATGGGACTTTTCTACAAAGTGCATGAGGAATAAGAGAAGAACACGTCCAATGGCGTTTTGTATGGACTTCTTCTGTGGTGTCCTGTGGTGGAATACTGCGTGTTCTGGTGGAACTATATCTAGAATCCAGTGAAGGAATTCAGTTGTTCTCCTACTGACTGCACAGAACCGACAAAGACACCTTTACGAACACGTTGACAGATTTTATTCTAATTTATGAGGTTTTGTTACCTAGGACATACAGTATATTTATTTCATATATTTATTTATTTTGAGAATATATTTTTACAGTTATGAGATAAAATAAAATAAAAAATATCCAGAACAAGCCATGAGAGGTTGTTCTTGTTTTTCACATCATCACAGCATATACTTTTGTTCTGAATTCTCACTGTCTGACTGTGTTCACAAGTGTGGCTGAAACTGAACACATGGGATCACTGATTAAAAAACAACAAACAAAAAAACTCCTCTTTTCAAAACTCTTTTCAGCTAAAAACAGCAAATTTTCATTTTACTGCCATGAGTCCATTTGTCATCTGTATCTGTGATTTGGTTAATGTGATCTGCTCTAACAAACAGATAAAAATTCTGACTTTTATTCAAGTGTCAAAATTGCTGTTTCCAAAAAACTCCCACAATTCCCAAGATTCAGCTCAGTGGTGTCTTTGGACGGGCCCTCCTTGGCTGGTAAATGCCCATGAATTTCAAACTCCACAACCCCAGTTTGTATTAAATATTTGTATTCTCCAAGCCCAAGCCAAGATTACTTAAGTGATGTCACTTGGGTAGTTTCCTCAGACTTGACAAGCCTACACCAGAACCACAGAAGCCATTATACAACTGTTGTATACAGGCTTCCCAAGACTATAAATTGACTTTGACATGTAATATCTCTGGAGTGCCTATTTAATACAGATTATCTATCCATATGGCAAATTATACACAGCACAAACCTAAACATTGCAGACTCTTGTATCCCATTTTTGAGAACTTTGCAATGGGATTGTTGTACCTGCCCTGGTTGACAATGCTCATAAAGTCTGTTTAAACAGAACCAGTGAGACAAAGCATGCCACGTCTTGTTTGTACTTTAATACATCAAACTTTAGTATACGCTGAGAAGTATCGGTATCCCACATCCCAAGATTCGCAGTGAACAATTCACATAAAGCAGCAGGCACAACCTACACATGCACAATGCATCCATATATGACATTATGCTTCCTTACGACTTTTCTTTTGCAGAGAGCAACATGCAGAAAGAGATAGTTTAGACATGTTGTTAGCTATTGGTGAAAAGGACTGTAAACCACCAGTGTGGCTGCCTTCTTAAAGGTCAGATGTTGCAAGCTATGCTTTGTCTCCCCCTACACCACACCAATACCTAAAGGACCATTCTATGTGATACTGTGAGCTGATCCTTCCTTCCTTCCTCTGAAGCTGGTAATTGCTGGACTACCATACTGACAGAGTCAAACAACCATTAAAGTACTCCATATTTTACATATGTGGCTTTCCATTCAATATCAAACTTTTTCAAGTTTGAAGGGCAAAATCATTCCTTTACATTATTTAAAGCCTTCAGTGACATAAGACTGTGTGACTGTCTTAGATAACAATAAAAGCCCAGTTTTTCAGAATTAAAGAAAAGAAGAAGAATTAAAGAAAATGTGAAATTGTTCTCATGGGCTGTTTCCGTTGTTATAATGGAAAATGGTTAAGAGTATGGTTCCGCTAAAAGCTAAAGACAGTGTAATGGGAAAGGAGGAGAAAAATACCATGAAGTCATCTATGTGAAGAGACAGCACGCGCTTGCTCTGGCAGACACTACAATTAGACAAGTGACTGGCAGGACGAGTGATCTGATGTACTCTTTCATCCTCCCCTTCATCATCCCTTTATCCCTCCCTTCATCTGCCCAGCTTGGGTGAGTCATCCCTTGTTCTTATGACACCTGAATTGGACAGATGTCACTGCAGAATAGGTGAAAGACAGAGAGAGGAAGAGGGCACAGGAAACAGAAAAAAAGAAAATGATGCGGCAAGACAGAGAACGATGAGTATGAGAAAGACAATGGTGTGGGATAATTGTTCTGCAGCTAGGAAACAGTTGACAAAACTATTTCACCAAAAGGTCCCTTTAGCTGTTCTGGAGCTTTGGATCACATGGTCTGTCTTGGCAGATGGAGTATTTCCAGTTGTTGTGGAATTGTAAATGTTTAACTTTTCAATTTTCTGAGTAATTTAAGGACCTCACATCCATTTTGGCTTCAAAGTTGAGTTTCAAACATCCTTCTTGATGTTAGAAACAGCAGTTGGCAAAACCAGCTCACCTCATTTAGCATCAACACTGTTTCCAAGAAATTCCATTTATATACAACTAAACTGCAAGTGTACGTTTTGTAAGAAACACAATATTCCAATGATAAACAGTTTAAAATCCCAAACAGAAAAAAGCGCTCCATATAAACATGTATTTAAATATAGTTTGTAAAGCATTCAACATCAGATTATTAATATTAAATCACACCCCATGTAAACAGTTGACCCAAGATCTTCAATTGGAATGAAAAATCTTGTGTAAGTGACTGTAGCTCATTTCATGTAACTGTCATAAGTGACTTGCACAGATGACCTATGAGCTCGATTTTTTTACAGGTGGACAGTCTCGTAATTACCTAGTTAGCTAGCTATGATAAAATATCCAAGCAGCTGTTGCCAGTTGCCATTTCAGCTTGAAAAATCAACAGCCACTGGCTAAAACTGAGATGCTTTTGTGTACCTGTGTGTGAAAGCATGGAGCCAGTGTTTGAAAGATGACAGAGATTTTTTTCATGTGATCAATCTACCTCTATTATCACTGCATTTGTGCCTTTTCAGAACGGAGAACTGAGAGCTTGACAGCCTAGCAACAGTAACTAAGGAGGGGGCGGGGCTTAGAACAATAACCTCCATGTCAACTGGGCAAGTTCTATCTGTTGATCTTGTTGTAAGATCAAAAGCTGCAGAACTGCAGCTAAATGGACCTTTAGGTGAGGTTGTTTTGGCAGTCTGTGTGTGTGTGTGTGTGTGTGTGTGTCTGTGCTTATCAGTACATTTGTATGTACTGAGTTCAGTACAGCCAGGTTAAGTTAACACTCAGAGTAGCGGAGTGAAATAGGAGTAAGCATAATTCAGTTACCAGGGTTTGGTTACTTGTCAATCTTTTGAATTACTTTGGCACACCTTAAGCCCACTTCGCACGGGACTAGAATTACTTCACTGTAAATGCCAATATTCAAATTAATTAGAAATGATTAGTGAGTCAAACTTAGAAATCATCAACCTGTTGTCAACACTAATCTTAAATAAGGAACTGCTACTTTCAGGTTGGAGAACACGCTTAACTTAGTGAAGTCCACTTCAGTTAAATTAGAAAGATTAATTTATTGTCCCAGAGTCCTTTGGGCGTTATTTCAGACATGCGCAGACCAGTCCCATCTACGCGCGGTCTTTTCATTTTACATGCACCAGGGTGAACCGGAGGTCAGCGAAAAGCATCCATTTGGTAAGTTAAATTTTTTCTCTTTTGTCAACCGTGGAGTTATTTTGTTGTGGTATAATGTTATGGTGTTTTACTGGCTGGGTGCGTCGCAGTCGCCAAACTCGTTAATTTCACTTGTATTTCCTTCATGATTTGCTAGCTAGTTCATGGGTAGGGAGCAGTAATGGTCCCGTGAAATGTGTGTTGTACTGTTGTTCGGGGAGCCTGTGCTCTGTTAACGTGAATGTTTGTGTGCACACGCGTGGGGAGTGGGTGGTGAGAGAAACAGAGCCGAGGGTGAAGTGTGTTGTTGCCGCTCGAGCTGCTCGCTGTGTTGTTGTAGTTACGTGGTTACGCCGACAGTAACCGTCCAGAATAATAAAGAAATACACAACGGTTTATTGACGCCTCCTCGTCCATTCCTGACCATGTCCGGCTGAACGTTACATTACAGTCTATCCGGCAGCTGGATAAAATACGCAAGCATTATATTTTTGCTGGACGGCGCACACAAACGCACACATTTTGCCCAGCGCAGCTCGAGTGCCAGCGGAAAGTTGGATGCGGCTACAAATTAAAATTTTCGGTTACTTTTCTAAATAGAGAGACTCCGCGTGTAAAGCGACCACATTAAACTGTGGTCACATGTGGCTCTTCTTAAACGTGTGTAGGAGGGAAGAAAACTTTATTTGGGTGTCAGTCTGTTGTCTATGTGCGCTGCGCTTTGTGCCCCCCTCCCCCTTCCCCATCATATGAGATTTGCGAGAGGGGTTGGGGTGGGAGGTCGCGCTGTGTCAATTAAACTCAATCTTGACCAGGTAATCAAAACTTTTTTTAACTAGTGGTCAATGCTGAAATTCTCTTCTCTTTTTTATTATTTTAGGTCAAGCCGAGCAGTTTTTTTCCAATGCAGTGGACGTGTAAGTACTGCACATTTCTTGCTGAAAAGAGGGGTGCTTTGCTTAAACATTACCGTTTAAAACATGGATGCCATACTCGCACATCTCGACTCCCATGCCTGCATATGGACTGCCTGTGCACATTTAAATCTTTTAATGCCCTCCAAGTACACCTGTCAACATGGCATAATAAAAAGGATTCAGGCAAAATCAGCGAAACTGCATTTCATTGTCAGTTGTGCAACTTTGTGGAGCTTTGCACAGAAGCAGACTTTTTTACTCATTTGAGACGACATCTTAAGCTGAGACAAATGGTTGCTTGCCCATATAAAGACTGTTACTTTCAAAGTAACGTTTATTCTACCTTCAATGCCCATAGAAGCAAAGAGCATCCGATGCACAAGAAGATGGCATTCAAACCTGAAATTGTTTCAGCAAATGTAGTTGAAGAACTTCCAACTAATGCAAGTTTTCAGTTGGAAGAGAGTGACCCTGAAAATGATGATATTGACTGTGAAGTTACTGAGCTAAAAGATGTGGAGGACTTGACGACTCAGTTGGAACACAATGTAGCAGCTCTTTTCCTGAAAATGTCATCAATTCTCAACATCTCTGAAACTGCCCAGCAAGAGGTTATAGAGCAGGTCAATCAAATATATTTGTTATCACAGCCATTGCTACATTCTTCAATTCGAAGAATTCTGCACACGCATGGTGCAAATGTTGATGATGATTTAGTGAATGAGATAGCTCGAGTGGTCACTGAAAATAATGTATTCCTCAAATTCACTTCTGATGGAGGATCATTGTCAACTGCTCAAAAGCGAACAACTTACATTTCAAAGGAATTTTCTCTGATTATGCCTGTTGAGTTTGTCCAAGGAAATGACAAGCAGACAGTTGTGTATATCCCCATATTGAAAATGCTGCAAACTTTGCTGAGCAATAGAGACATTTTGGAAAAGACCATGTCACATGAGGCAACTTTGTCAGAGGAATACAAGTCTTACAGAGATGGTTCCTGCTTCAAAGACAATGCTTTTTTGAATGAGGAAGAGTTCAGAATCGCTCTTTACCTGTATATTGATGATTTTGAGGTGGCCAACCCCTTAGGAACCTCCAGAAAAAAGCACAAACTAACTGCTGTCTACTGGGTACTTGGCAACTTGCACCCTAAATATCGCTCCTGTCTTCATGCCATTCAACTTGCTCTGCTTGTCAAGGCCAACAGCATCCAAGACCATGGTTATGGTGAAATTCTCCGCCCTCTTATCCAGGACCTTGTTTTTCTTGAGCAACAAGGAATATATGTAGAACAGTTGGGAGCCACTGTTAAAGGCACAGTGTTATTTGTGGCAGCAGACAATCTGGCTGCCCACTCTTTGGGAGGATTCTTTGAAAGCTTCACAGTTACCCAAGTGTGTCGGTTCTGTATGGCCAAGCGGGGGGAAATACAGGACAAGGAAGTACGGACAGGATTTTTTCAAAAAAGAACAAGAGAAAACCATGACAAACAAGTGCAAGAGGTTTCTCAGGATTCAACCAAGGCTCAAGAATATGGTGTGAAACGAAGCTGTCCATTAACTGAAAGCTTGCAACATTTTCATGTTGTTGAGGGGTTCCCTCCAGACCTTCTGCACGACCTCCTGGAGGGGATTGTTCCATTAGAACTGGCCTTGTGCCTCAAGGCACTCATATCAAAGGGAATCATCTCCTTTGTGGCTCTGAATGATGCTATTAAACAGTTCCCCTACACATTTTCAGACAAAACAAACCAACCCCAGCTCATTCCAAAGACGTTCTCCTCAAAGTTAACAATTGGAGGAAATGGTCATGAAAATTGGACTCTGCTCCGACTTCTGCCATTATTGATTGGTCAACACATTCCGAAAGGCGATGAAACCTGGGAAGTTTTAATGACCTTAAAAGATGTGGTAGAATTGTCTGTGTCCACAAGCTTTACAGAGGAATCCCTGTGCTTTCTTGACAGCAAAATCTCTGAACATAGAGGTTTGTTTCAGAAGGTTTTCCCAGGTGAAAAGCTACGACCAAAGCACCACTATGTTGAGCACTACCCTGAGCTAATTCGAACATTTGGTCCTCTGTCTGATGTCTGGACAATGCGCTTCGAAGGGAAACACAAGTTCTTTAAAAAAGCTGTGCGTCACTCTCAGAACTTCAAAAATATTCCCCTTACTTTAGCAAACAGACATCAGAAAATGATGGCTTTCCATCTAGCTGCCTCATCTTTTTTTAAGCCTTCCATTGAAATTCACAAATTGAATTCTGTGATGGTTTCATCATTTCCAGAAAATGTGCAGAACTGGCTCAATCAAAGAAGCAACAAGCTGAACACAGTACTTGTAGCTTCCTTTGTCTGCATTGATGGCATTAGGTACAGTGCTGGTATGGTCATTTCTGTTGGATCCTGCTCAGGGCTCCCAGATTTCAGACAAATCACAAACATTGTCATTATCAACACAGATGTAGCATTTGTCTGCAGACTGATGACCTCATGGTATGATGAGCATCTTCGAGCATACGAACTCTGTAGCAGCCATTTGCCCATCTTCTCAGTCACCCAGTTGTCTGAACTGAACGATGTTTTTCCTCTATCACTTTACAGAGTTCATGGCAAACAGCTTGTTACTCTCAAACGGTATATATTGTGCTGACTGGTTTTAACACTGTGCTGTGAGGATTTAATACTTGCCAGTCTCAGATGAATTTCTCTCTCTCTTTTTTTTTTTTTTTTTTTTTTTTTTTACAGGAGAGGATATCAAAATGGAGCAAAGAATGATGCTGCGAGTTATCATTGACGATGATGATATAAGGAAACTAATCTTGAATAAGAAACCGGATTCCATTCAGGAACTAAAAACCCAGCTGAGTGATAAGCTGTCACTGCAGTATGACTTCAAACTCCAATATGAAGACCCAGACTTCAGTAATGCACTCTGCAATTTGACTCAAGTAGAGGATTTGCCTGAAAGACCTACTCTGAAAATCATCCCTCTTGTAACTCTTGAGTTGACATCCCTGTCTTCATCCACTGAAGATACAGACTGCAGCACAGCAGACACTGAGATCTTGTCCTCCACTGGTTCAACACCTCCACTAAGAAGACAGTGGCCGGAGTTCTTTGACATACCCAATTTCTCCGTGGATGTAGCTTACCGACTGAGACAGGCAGATCTCTTATTTATGAAAGATCGTGTCCCATGGACTCCATCACGAGATATGAAACATGACATACTTGAGAAACTTGCTGAAACAATGTACAGTTTCAAAGCTTACCCTGACGATGATGACTTCAGCAGGGTTGCAAAAGCACTGATTAGCAAGCACCCCAGCCTCACTGAACCTGGTCCCCAGCCTGGATGGTATGGCTGGAAGAACAGCCTTAAATTCAAGATGGCCAACTATCGTACAAAACTACGAAAAGCAGGATGTGATGATGTACTGATCAATGGGGGTAAGCGAAGCAAACGCAACCCAGAAGGACCATCATCTAGCAAGAATATCAAGCGGCCAAAAAGAGGTGAAGTCAACTATTTGCCAAATTTTCCTGACAGACATGATGAAAGCAGCCTTGAAAATGCCAGGAAGGTTATCATAGAGGAAATGAAGAAAAAACAACCCAATGCCAGTCTAGTTTCAAGAATGATGGAAGAAACATTCTCACTGCGCAGAAGGGAGATAGTGACACAGGAACCTGCTGTGCAGAGCGTGATAGAACGATGGCCAGCACTGTTTACGGAGAGACAGGTAAGATATTTGTTAGTTTTGACCTGCCTTCCCCCATATAGATTCCAGCAGACCAAAATAATCGTGATCATTATTTTTACCATAATCGAGCAGCTCCAAGTCATCCTAGTTTCACATGTGAAGTTCTTTCATTTGCTATAGTATTAATTGAATGATGGGCAGCTTAGTGTTGCTATCCCTCTTGCTATTTCCCCTCTCTATCTTCCAGGTCTTTGCTGAGTTTAATCGCATAGCCAGCAAGAATCTTGAGGGCAACTTCTATGAAGCTCTGGACCAGCACACACCACGCTTCATGGATCTTTTCAAGTCCAAAAAAGGAACTGTGGGACAAAAACTGAAAGACTTAATGCAGCACATCAACTGGGTGGTAAGGATTCTATTGTGTTTTTGTACTATATTTCTAATAATTAGTTTTATGCATTCTCATTCTTCGCCTTTTTTGGCCCTCTACACATTTTTATGCTGATTGACTATATAATATTGATCCTGTGAGTAACAGACAATAAAAATAAGATTTCTTTCTATATTTCTTTCTTGATTCTGCTCAGACAAGATTAGAGTTGCAGGAATTTGATGAATCCACCTGATTGTTTCCTATTAGAGGCCTGCACTATCAGAGGAAATACAGAACAGTATATCAACACATATTCCCCCAAACTCTCAAAATGCTACATAGGTCTGAACTTATCCGTTCTCTCTCCATTCTTAGTCACCTGATGTGACGGCACTTCGTACTGTTGTCCTCAAAGGTCTTCCAGTTCTACTCAGTGAAGACTCCAGTCAAGTCTACACGACTTGCTCCGTGAGTAAAACAAACATTGATCTCCATTATCCATTTTATTGCAAATCATATTTAATTATTTCACAGCATTGTAAAATATTTAATATTCAATTTTTGATTGAAATTGCCCAGATTCAATAGCTGGTTCTGTGTGCTTTTTTGCAGGATACAGCAAAGGAAGAAGCATTTGCCTCAGTCACAGTTGGAGTGCTGACAGTGACTGAAGATGCTCAACAGCAGGGTCCAGCAGTGCACCTCCAACCCATCTCCACTGCCATCATACTTGAGGGAGGTACTGTCATGGACAGTGTCAGAGACTTTCCCCAGGCAGTCTGCCTTCTTTTCGGCCTCATTTATGCCCTTCACTTGAATTATCCAAAATGCATGGAAAACACGTTCAGATTCATTCAAGTAGTCATGCTTGGACTGGGCAACAAAACCCTCCCTCCAAAGCTGGTCACACTGCAGAATACACTACTGGGGTAGGCCAAAGAGAGAAAAAACAAGGTAACTTGTTTACTGTTCCAGGTTTAATAATGTTCAAATGTAACACTTTGATGGTGTTTGTAACAAAGTGATACAGATTTGTTAATTGGCAGAAAGACAGTGATGCATTTTGTTATTTATCACTGCTGTGCACTTTAGCAGATAATAACATGTTTATTGTAGTTCCAGTTTGATAGAAAGGGCCAGTTAGAAAGGAGGGAGGTGTGTGGGTAGGTAGGTAGGTAGGTAGGAAGGAAGGTGAAGAGGTAGGTAGGTGTAGTGGGATGGAGGGAGGAAGGTTGGTATGAAGGTAAAGAGGTAGGTAGGTGCAGAGGGAGAGAGGGAGCGAAGTAGATGTAGGAAGGTAAGCAGGAAGGTTGGTATGAAGGTAAAGAGGTAGGTAGGTCCAGACGGAGAGAGGGAGCAAAGTAGGTGTAGGAAGGTGCAGGAAGGTAGGGAGGAAGGTAAAGAGACAGATACATGTATTTATTGTTGGGACATATATATACATATATATTCTTTCCACAAACGTGGAACATGTTTCCAGAGCCTTAAATGTGTTGTTCACATAGCATTTAAAATAAATGTTAATTGCAAAGTAAATCCAATGTGTTCACCATTCATTTTGTTTTGGGGGCTCATTACCTTGTATTGTGTGTGTGTGTGTGTGTTTTTTTTTTTTTTTTTAATTAAATTAGCATGTGTCCTATTGTCTTTCACTAAAAAAAATATTTAAAAAAATTAAATTAAATTGGCCTCAATATGAAGGATGAGTAAAACTAGAGAATTAAGCTTTCACAATTCATGAATATTAAATTAAATGTACTTTTCTGAAATCCATTGATTTGAGCACTGTAAACTTAAAATAAATAAGGTCATGTAATCAAATTAATATAAGTTAATTTGAGTAATGCAAACTCAAAATAAATAAGTTAACCCAATTTAATTTGTCTAAATCAACATAAATTACTTTTTTTGAGGCAACGACTTTGCATATTTTTTTTAAGTAAAGTCAACTTATTATATTTTACAGTGTTGGGGACCACATGTGATTTAGGGATTTACCCCCCCATGTAATGTGTAGTAACCTTTGTTCTACTTCGTACAAGTGAAGCGCTCCAACAGACTCCACAGGCTTGGACCCCCATCTGTGGCACCCAAAGGCCCCTGTGTACTGGAAATGGAAATGAAAGGGCTCAACAAAGCATGGCTGACCTTGCACAGTACTGAAGCAGAGCTCAGTGCTGCCTGTCACTCTGTACCTTTCAATCTGGCCTGAAGAAACACCAGTTGTGTCACATTTGTCTTCAAACTTTTTTATTTCTCCAGCTGCATTTCACATCAAGGAGATGTTTCTATATAGAGGTCGGTGCCAGCATACAGGCTCATCGGCTCAGCAACATGTTTCAGATAAGATTACAGCACACGGCAGTTCACATCTGCCCAGTTGTACAGGCCGGAGCATGGTTACATTGTGTCTAGTTAAGACACAGTTCAGTGTGTGTATAATCCTCTGATAGGGGTATACAGTGTAGGATGAGAGGGAGAGAACATCAGAAAGAGAGCGCCTGAGTACCAGCATAGGTACATTGAGAGTGTATGTCAGACAGTGAGAGAGAGAGAGAGAGAGAGAGATCTTAAAACCAGCCAGGAGAGAGAGAGGTACGACTTGAAAGTTTGTAAGAAACAGGTGGGTTTCTTACAAAGAATTAGAAAAAAAAAAAGGCTGTATGTGGGTTCTTAGAGTTGCCGGCCTGTCAGGTTGCAATCTTCCTTTGAAGTGTGTGTGTGTGTGTGTGTGTGTGTGTTTGCAGGGAGGGGGGAGGCATGTTTATGTGAGTCAAAGTGACTGCATAGATTCATGTCAGCACAATGTCTGTGTGTGTGCGTGTGTGTTTGTGTGTGTGTGTGATCTGTGAATCTGTGTGAAGGTGAGCCAGGGGTTCTCCTGACTTGAGGGCTGTCTGACTGATGTGTGAAGGCCCATGTGTGTGTGTGTGTGTGTGTGTGTGTATGTGTGTGTGTGTGTGTGTGGTGCCCTGCCTCCACCCCCTCTCTTCACTCTCTGTCTGTCCTCTGTGGGGTTTTCCATTGACTGGTTGAATCTCCACTGTTGGATCCAGCAGGTAATGGTCCTTGCAAAGATAACCAGTGCAAAACAAGCAGAAAAAGGAAAATTGATTCTGAAATTCTCTTTAAAACATCTCGTCTTTCTTTTATCTTTCATGTGATTCTCCTCATCACAATGTCTAAAAACTTCCTTAAAAATATCACGTTTGTCTCACTCTGTTTGTTGCACAGACTGTATGTTGAAACTAAAATCCTGTTTATACCCCAAAACAACAAAATCCAATTCAAGGTCCAGTCTGCAGCAAATGTATAGTCTCTTGTCCTGTGATATACTGCATTTATAACAGCAACACAAAATTAAAATATCAAATAATGAGTGAGTGTATTTTAGGGGCTCTGTAAAAACACTTTTAAGCCCCTGTCCCTGTCTCTTTTACGGTTTCATGTCCCATAAAGTGTGCGTGTGTGTGTGTGTGAAGAATGTGTGTGTGTGTGTGTAATTTTTTGTTTTTCTCAACAGGCAGGTGTAGAAGTCAGTGATCTCTCTTGGTACGTATCTACGACTGACGGAGTCCACACAGGTGTTCTTCCTGCAGTCTTCAACGCACGCACACACTGACGACATGCGCGCACCGTCTGTCATCACTCTTCTATGCGTGAGATTAATGGTGCTGTGAGGGTGACTCAACTGTGGTGAATTCAGACAAAAAAAAAAAAGAAAACTAGGTGTCCTTCCCAAATTCTTATACCTACGAGACAGCTATGAACTCATCCAACAAATGACTAACAAATGACTTCAACTCTGACGTACTTATCAGTCGCTACATCTCTACAAATGTACTTAAAAACGTTGTGCAACCAACCACTGTTCAGACACACACAATTTAAAACAAATTCAGTAACAGCAATTTGCATTGTTCAGTTGAAATACAATGTTTTCAAAAGTGTTTGTCCTAACTGAAGCATCTGTAAGTGAAACAGACTTGTGAAGGTAATACATGTGTGTTCATGAGTCAAGATGACGTTGAAGGGAAAGAAACTAATCCCGACTGTTGGCAGGACATGAACCACACTTTCTGATGTTAAATTTGCAGGTTTTGTAGATCAAACTCTTCTCACACTTTTAGCAGCAGTATAATGTCAGACTATGTACACTTTTGCTATTGAAAAGTGAGGAAAAATAAAGTTTCTTTAAAAGCTGAACCAAATATTTTATATCAAAAATGGGTCAAATGACTGACTTATCTTTCAGCTTATTGTATTGGTTTTACAGCCTGCAGCTTTACTGTTACAGTTAAGTCTTGCAGTTCCCATAAATGGGCAGCTGCCTTTAGCTAAAAAGCCCCAACAACCGGTTTTATACTATTGGCCATGTGCAAAATGGATTACAGATAAGGCCAGGGCCTAACTGGTAGTGGAGCATTTAGCATGTAGCCTGTACGTTTTCATATCAGTAAATATTAGGCTTACATTGATGAGGTGGTCAGAGACATTACTCCAAATAAATGCTAATATTGCTCCGTGTCTGCTGGATGAATAAATAAGGAAATGTTTGCTGAAAAGTTCTCCATACTAACTTCATTAGGTGATGATGAATTGATGTGTTTACAGCTTGCTCCACTGCCCTCAAGTGTTCAAAAAACCATACACACACACATTTATAAATATATATATAAACAGTGTAAGGATTTTAGCCAAATTAAATAAATTAAAGCCGTGAATTATCTCAGAAGAGACAACAATACACAATCAAACCACATCACAAGCTAAAGTAAACCAAGAGCACCTGATGTGCACCTCCACGCCCTCCTGCTATTTTCTCCTGGTCTTTTTCAATGAAAGAGTGTTACCTGACATATTGCAGATGAAAGATTCACAACTGTGCACATATTTTCAACCCTGTTATCACAGATACTTCTAAAGCAGTCGTTGAACATGTTGTTGAGCAGAAGGCAGATTCCATGTCAAATACCCATCTAACCACTGTCTTCAGCTCATATTCACAAACCTTAAAACCACAAATTACACACAACATGGGTAGGGCTTGAAATTGGGCAGAGAACGAAATTTAGCTCTCTCAGATCTAAGTTTGTTTCCTGGCTGATCATGACACTTACAATGCATTTTTATTAGTTTACAGTAGGCGTTGCTATTGAGATTTTGAATGGCCTTGAGGTTATAAAACAGTGCCAGCACATAAAAAATAATTCCCTTTTAAGTCACATAAACATGTTGTACCTTCTAACATTAATTAATTTAGCTGACTGAATTATGCTAGCGGGTGCCCCATAATGCATGTTTACCAGTAGACACAGACGTGTAATATGAACAATAAACTCAGCTGAACCTGCAGGTGTGATCATACATACGACAGCAGGAGATTTATTTTGAAAGTTGTTCAGGCGAAGTTCATTGTACGGGCGAAGTCAAGCGGAACACCCACCTGAGCCAGCGAAGCTGCACATCCTCTAATAGTGCAATGCACTGAAACCTGAAAAGACCAATACTTTCTATGAATTGCCTTTCCATAATAATTAGGCTTCTGCTGCAGCGTAAAACTAAACCAGAAAAATTGATGTCTGCTGCAAACACATCTGCATTAAGCTGTTTTGATTTCTTTGTGATAATTTACTGTGAAGTGAAATGGCAAGAAGTGCATGCGTGTAAGTGCAGAGAAAGGGGTATTGGGAACTGAACTGATAGGAGGGAAAAGAAGGGATTAGAGATGAGACAGCAGACACTTATTCCCCTGTGGTTCTCCACCCTTGTGGTGTAAAATCATTTATGTGGCTTACGGCGGACATGTTCGCTCAATGGAATGGATTCATGGACAAATTCACTCCTAAATTCTTAATAGGAGTGGAAACATCCATTAACATGCCAGACAAGGAGGGGTACAGGGAGGGAGAGGATGACGGGGGAGAGAGGGAATAATACTGAAAGAAAGAAGGGAAAGAAAGAAGCGATTCAAACTCACAGTATTATCTGTGCAAACTAACACATTCAGGTAAAATACAGGTCTGGTCTCAGAACACTTGGAGCATGACTTTTTTTGTTTCTGTAGAAAATGGATCATCTGTACTGAGGCGCGGCCAATATCATTGTTCACCTTTCAAATGATTAATGTTGAGGCCATTTTGCAAAATGATGGTCACACCAAAGTCATCGTATTTATCCTTTGAGCTTTTGGTGGATTCACTGAGTTCAATCATCCAGGATCCTCAACTACAAAGATCTGCACTGGACTGTACATTATCTGCCAACTTGGACCTGATTGATTGTTAGACATTGACTGAGATTGAGAAATCCACAAGAACATGTGTACATTGCATCATGGGTGCAACACCTTAACCGCTCGACCACCCTGGTCATAACAAAGCATAGATTTTAATAAAACCTTTGGAACTGGTGTGTTTTTCATTTATACTGATACTTCTACCCTATAGCATCAACAGTGCAAAAATGTGGGCAGGCCGTGTTAAACCTAGAATCACTGGAAAATGTATTATTTTACCAAATAATTATAAATAATAAAGAATATGAAATGGACATAATGAATAAAAAATATTCCATATTCTTTAGATAAATGACTTTCCCTCTTAAATTCACACCTTGAAGGGTCACGGCCCCCAGGACTCTCCTAAATACTCAGCAGACCCTGAATTCAATAATGACCAAAGCTGTATTTTTATTATCAGCCTTCATGGGTAGTCTAACACCACTCAGCCTCTGGGGGTACACACACACACACACACACACACACACACACACACACACACACACACACACACACACACAGGGTGGAAGTAATTAAAGCAAGTGGAGCTAAATTGAAGTATATTGAACTCATCTCTCACACACCCGCTCTGTCGATAGATCACTCGCCAAGCGCTATCGACCGCTGCAAAGACTTCCCTCTGCAAAACACTTCTCTCTGCAGAGTGTGTGTGTGTGAGTAAGTGTGTGTGATGTAAGCTGGTGAACAAGAAAAAGGGACAGTTGCAATGAGAGATAGGAAAAGACAGAGACAGAGAGAGTTGCTCTGTGCAGCAGAATTTGCAAAAACTAATTTTGGAATTGCCCTTCACGCTGTTCTTTCTCTGCCTCTTCATCCCTCATTTTACCTCTCTCTCTCTCTGTCCCATCTTCCCATCTTCTTCTCTCACTTCTGCCTTCCTCTCTTCATCCCACCTCCTGTTTTCTCCTTTCTCCCTAAATCCCTTTATCTCTATCTATCTGTAGGGAGGGGTAATGATTTTAACTAAATGAGAGTCCTGCACGTCCCCACCCCACTAGATTAGCAGATCAATGGAACAGCATTTGTGTGTTCATCGGGGGGTGTGTGAGAGGGGGCGGCTGTGTGTGTGTTTGTTCAGTCCACACAGACTGTATAGTCATCATAAATGCCCAGTACCCCAGGTGACTCTGCACTGGACTAAGGACAAAGCACTGCTGATGAGAAACAGCACGAAAAGAAAAAAAATGACAGCAGAGATTTTCCAGAAATGGCAGGGGAGTGAGACGCCATGGATTTCTATTGAATAATCGGTAGGAATTCCCTACAAGGTCTCGACATGACAAATGTGTGTCAAACCCACCATCAATGGTGGATGGCTGCTCTGTTGAAATGCATTTCCCTCTCTGCTTGATGTGAATTCAATTGGAGTGGAATTGATTATCTCCTATTTGTGATCAATCCTAAGTGGGTTTGCATCTACTGGCTGAGTCCTTCCACTGTGTGACTGAGCTTCTCAGTGTCAACCTTTTTCTCCTGCACTTATTCTGTCCATTCACTTTCTTCATCCATCCCTCTCTGTGTGTATGTGTGTGTGTTGTTTTGCAGTTTGATAGGATTGAAAAGGCTAATATTTTGGTAGGAGTGGTTTGATTTGACAAAATTACAGGTAAATAACTGAACTAAGCTCTGCCTAAGCAAACCAAGGTGTATGGCTGAATAAAGCCAGCTACAGTGAGTAAAGCATCTCTCAGAAAATGATCACTAAATACATTCAAAACACAATGACCACAACATCCAAAATCCTAGAATCCATCTCTGGCACAGTTACGTTTAGTTGCCTAACCCTAACCACACCCTAACCTTAATATGCCATACAGATGCCATGTGCGGATGTTGGAGATAGAAGTTACACTGAAAACATTAGCATGAACATAATCCAGGATTTTGCAGAATCGCCAGATATCAACATTTCTGACAACGGTAGGGTTTGGTTTGCAGTCAGTGTTTTACACCGAAACACATTCATCCACATCCAGATGTAAATTTCTCAAATTTAACTGATGCATAATTTGAGATGTTGATACATAGCACCGTGCAGACTTCAGTCAGTCGTTGCTGTTTAGCCTCACTACTATTTAATATATATTTGATTTGGATATCAAGTGGCCTCATTGAGCAATGGAAATTGAGCATATCTAACACGCAGCCACACAAACACATGAACACACACTGACACACGTCCCTGCATGCTGTGTGCAGATTTGTGTTTATTGTGGAGGGCCCATCCAAGCATGGTGGTTTCGCCCTGTTGGTGTGACAGCTCCTAAGCCTCACACATGAAAGACTGACAGGGAAGTTTTATTACACCTTTTCTCAAACCAAGTGTGAGTGTGTGTGTGTGTGTTTCTGTGTTCTCAGCTGGGAGAGGTGTAGACAGCGGTCTGGCTGAAGAGTTGCCAGATTTTCAGAACAAAACATGACTTCACAGCAACACAGCCGTCGCTGTGCTTTTATCTGTTGCTCTTTTATAAAACTTGTTGCTGTCAGTGCAAACACGAAGGACTAATCCTTACACACAAACACACACATGTGCAGACCCAGACAGGGTTTGGCTGGAGTTTTGAATATTTTCTGGATTAAAAAATAACAACAGAGAAGTCAAACACTTTAGTGATAATTACAAGATTTGATTCTTTAGCATGGTGGAAATCTTACATTAGAATTAATATTGGACCAGCCTACTAACATATGAAAAGATAAGACAGCACATGCATCAACACCAGTAAAATACTTTACCATTACAATACTTTTTTCAGATAAAACATCAATTTTCAGGAGAAAACAGTGGTGCTGTTTCACACAGGAAATGTCCCATATGATTTGTTGAGGCCATCATTTAAAAACTAAATTGATTACAAGACAAGATCTGTTTGGGGCCACATGTGAACTATAATGTCTATGATATCATTCACTGGGTTTCTCCCCAGTCACAGCTGCTGTGCGAACAACCTCATGCACACATGTACAAGGTGTTTGATCACGTCTTATTTTGTGGTTGTGTCTCACTGATGATTTCTCTTAAAATGGGGAGACACCAAAACAAAGAAATAGTAAGAGACATAGAGAGGTGTTTGCCAGTGATGACAGTATCCATACCTCAGGAGTTACGACATGTGAAGGTGACAGACAGTATTTGGAAAAGCAACTCTATGTTCATGTGTGTGGATGTATGGGTGTGTGTGTGTGTGTGTGTGCAGAACAAATGGCAGCAGAGCTATGGAATGCTTGTCTTATACATACTGTAGCTGCTGTACTCGTGAACAAATAGACAGTAACTATGGCAATAGAAAGCAGACGAAACACTGCAAGAACCACACACACATACACACACACACACACACACACACACACACACACACACACACACACACACACACACACACACACACACAGAAACCACACTTATGTTGTTATCAGAAGATCAGGATATGAGTGATCACTGCATTTCTAAGCCAGGGAGTTTCCTTTCCTGGCTGAGGCTCTATGAAATTAGTGTGTGTGTGTGTGTGTGCGTGTGTGTACTCCTTACCACTTCCAAGCAGCTTTGACCTGCCAGGAGGTAAACAACATTGTCGCCTAAGGTTGTTCTTAGATATACCTCAATTACACACACTCATGAGTTCAGGCAAGCACATGCACTCACACATGAACACATTTGCACATTCACACACACTCTCTCTCTCTCTTTCTCCAGAGAAGCAGTGTATCATATTTTCACTTTTCATTGACAATCCTTGGAAGTGAAAGAAAGCAGTGTTCTCTCATTAAGAGCCTCATTCAGTAATTCCATCACTTGTCATGTCACAATGCAGAGCTGTAAAAGACACCGTAAATCATCCAAGTCAACACCATAACTAAGATTTATGATCGTCTGTACGCGACTGATTTCAATACTTTCTTTGCTCCTGATTCTGAGTATGATGGCCAAACCTTCCCAATCATTTCTCAAAGGTTGGACTGTTCCTTTAACTTGCTACAGTTGATAGGTTTCTTATCTCACCCGTGTGACATTATCCTTAAACCAATATTGCTGATGCTGTGCACCTGCAACAAACCCAGGGCCGTTGGATGGGAGGGAAAAGTTAAGGGCCTGTGACTGACAGGAGCCTTTAAACACTAGGTACATATTTTTTCAATATAAAATCATTAACCAATTATCATTAATAGAATATTTTATTTACAATGTACCATTAAAGCTAAGTTTCTTGTTCTATTCTTGTTTTTGTCAAAAAGTAAACATCCAGAGAGGTTTTGTATTGCATACACATTTACCCATATGCAATGCATACATACATGTAAACTGTAAAAGATGGCCTTTAGCATATTTCTCAGACAGGGTAACAGTCTTGCATGGAATAATGAATTCCTGTGAAGGCAGAATGTTGCATGTAGGTCTGCAGTGTAATATTTTCAGGGTTGAAGTAACCTGCGTTGGTGGAGTGGTGGAGCCCAGTGTGATATCTTTTCCTAGGGCCCAAAATTCCTGCAGGTGCCCCTGAACAAACTTACACGTGACCTGTTGGACGTATTCCTCCACCAGCTCAGCAAGAAAGGAGACTCAAATAGTTCTGTAACTCTGAAACATATCCACTTAATCTGGCTGACATGGACTGCACTTTCAAATGCAATGTTTTGCAGAGGACATGGATTGGTATGGAGAGGAGGACTGATTCCAGAGACTCTAATAAATATCTGAATGTATATATTATATAAGAGTAATGTATTAAGACAGTTGAAAAAAAAAATAAACCAACCCTTTAAGATAGACTTAAAAGGGAAAGTAAATTAAAGGTGTGCAACCAGAATCGCAGGCCCTTTTTCTTTAAAGTTGAAGCGACTGAATCTAAGCTGTAGACTTAAGACTCAAGTCACAAGTCCACAGTCTTGAGACAGGACTTAGACTTGACTGATGTGAGTCCTGACTTAGTTTAAACTCAACCTTAACTTAAATATTAAGACTTTAAAACCTCAACAATTCCCCATAAAATTCCTCTGAGATGTTGCAGATAAAGTGTAGAACACTTCACCTACAACTATGCACAGAAACATATTCCTGATTGGTTTGTTCCATTTTCCTCTTTGCAGATCTCGTCTGGTTCTCTTCTCCAGAAAACCTGAATCCAGGCACATCCTGCCTAGCTGTGGTGCATGGAGCCTGGACATGTCAAGACATGCAACTTTTGTGTGCTTCAATTGCAGAAAAAAAAAAAACCACACATACACACACACTCATACGCACATGCAGTCACAGACACAGTGACAAGTGGAGTTTAAAAAAACAGTTTATGTATAAGTAAAAGAGTCTCTCCGTGTTCTGTGCATCAGCATGTGTTTATTTCAGAATATGTATGTGTTTGTGAGTTTGGAAATGAGTATGTGTGTGTGTGTGTGTGTGTGTGAAAGTCTATGGGTCCCTATACTGATACCTGGAGTCAGGTGGGCTGGCACATCTAGGGTCCTCTTTGAAGGTGTGTTCATGTACACACACACACACACACACACACACACACACACACACACACACCAGCTGTTTCTCTCTTCTACTGCCCTTTGATGTCTCCACTTTTTCCATCCAAGCCACTGTAGTTGTATCTCTCTCTCTCTCGCCCTCTCTCTCTCTCATACACACACACACACACACACACACACGCACACACACACACACACACACACAATCTGTGAATCATTCCGTACTGTTATTACAACTGTTTATTACTTTTAAAAACAAATAGTAATGGACCTTTTTTAAAATCATAGTCCTGTTCTGTTAGAGAATTACAGGGCAGATGTGACTGAGACTCTAAACTCAAGGTAACACAAAAGTTTATAAAAAAAGTTTGATACTGTTCTACCAAAACACACTACAAAAAACAACCCATCTTAATGAGCTATTTCCTCGACTATTGAATCCTAAAATCTGATAATGCGATCTATTAGTTCAGCTTTTACCTAAACAAATCAGCTTACAAAAAACAAGCAGAAGCCAAAGCCAGAAAACCTTAAAATGCATTTTTAAAAAAAAGTTCTCTTCGAAAACTAACTTACGTTAAGAATTTTGCAAAATTAAACACTGACTATGAAAGACACAGAAAACAAGGGAAACACTGCTGAAAACAGTGGAAGTAGAACAATGTCAGTCCAAAGGCAAAGAAGAATACATTTTAAATTGCTGAAAATTAAAAATGACAAATGCAGAGTTTTTTTTTTTTTTTTGGTGAATCTAAATATCTTGAAACTGAAAACAGTGTACTGTGATATTGGATTTTTCCAGTTCATAGTGCCATTTTACAATAATTAAACAAAAAAAAGTCTATATGACTTAAAGATGTATATGTGTCTATGTGTGTACACACATAGACACACTCAGACACAAACACATCTGTCTGTCTTTATGTCAGGCAGGTATGGTAATTATTGTTTAGATTCAGCCCTCTGCAGAACATATGTGTCGGCAGTAAAATGCTCAGATGCAGAAATCAACGTGTCTTTTCTTTCTTAAATGTCACTGCTGTTATAGCACAGGATGCCATGGCACTAAAATGGGGTTCAGTTTCATTCTCACTCATATACACAATCTCTTTTGATAAGCACATGCACACACACAAGCACGCACACACCAGGTTTGCACGATTTTTTTTGTTTAATGCTATTCCCTCAACATTTCAAGACAGTATTCAAAGTAAGGTCTTTGGTGTAAGGTCACCAAAGCAACCGAGCCTGAGAAGGTTAAACCACTCTGACCTTGTCTGTTCAGCACCTTGGACCAGTTTTTCTCATTCCATTTCTCTCTCTTTTTTTTCCACTGTGAGGTGAGCTTGATTTTTTTTAGAAAGAGATTCATTTTTAGCATTTCAATATGGAGAAAACATGCGACATGAGATTAGTAAACTGCACACAGATCCTCCCATGAACAAAAGGTGTCTCTTGTCCACAAATATTGTCTAACTAGTGCATGCACATGCTTTCTCACATTTTCTATAACACTGAGATACAGTCAAGATACAAAAAGAAATACTGAAAAATTCTTTATTTACTACATTTTGAGAAATACACTCAATGGCTTTCTTGTTGAGAGTTAGATGAGAAGATAAAATAGCTTAACTTAGCACAAAGACTAGAAACAAATCTAATTATAAACCTTATTGACCTTGATTGTGTGTAGAATAAATAAATATCCGGATCATAAATAAACAAAATTAAACATGCAATTTCTGCGAATCATTGCCCTGTTCAGCCATTCAGAGGTGCTTCATGGGAAAGAGGTGACTGTGCTGACTGTGGAGCCTCAGATCATCAAAAAGCTCTGTTTTTAACCCAACATTTTCCCATGTTGTAATCTTCTTCTAACCATCTTCCCTTCATCTTGGGGCCATTAAGACCTTCTAGTGTTACCTTGCCTGTTTGTGGCCCAGCGGAGCCCCAGAGCCCCAGCCTTTGTCCAGGTCCGGGCAGCATGTGAATAGGATGCCCATGCGAGGGGCCTCTCAGCCCAGATACACCTGATACCTGGCTCATACCCTCAGAGCAACACCCACCCACCACCCCTCCCTCTAAAGTCCCCCACTGGACACCCAAACCCCCCCCCCCCCCCCCCCTCCCCCCCCCCCAACTCCTCCTCCTCTGGTCTGCCTGCCAGCTGGCTTTTTTACTCACAGACACACAACAAGAATGAAGGATGTTATTGTTGACAGTATTGGCAGCTCTGCCCCCCCACACTGCGTGTATGTTATGTGTATGTTCTCAGTTCTGCCCTCTGTCTTTTTTGTAGAGTCTATGAGGGCTCTGCCCTGTTGTCTGAGCCTCATATCTGTGTGAACTCTGTGTTCACCTTTGAAGTTCTCTACCATGCATCCCTGCGCCCCCTCCGCCCCTCCCTGTCTCTCCTCTACTGCTTTGATTCCCTTTCTTGTTACGGGGAGTTGGCTGATCCAAAGATAATGCCACTTAGTCTCTTCTAGGCTGCATATTGAAGAAAAAAAAAATCAGCATACACGGCTCAGGTGCAGAACAAATAAAGAAGTGCTTAATCTTGTTTGATCTGTTCCTTGTTTCATTTATTTATTTGCACATTTCGATGTGTGCGTATGTACTGTAGGAATATCAAACAGAGGCAAACATATGGGATAAGTTCAAAAGATAGGTGGGCACAGAAAATGGATGGACGATCTGAAAAACTGTCCCGGTAACTTTGTTTGCATTGGTTCATTGGCGTGCTTTCTCCACAAACTGTCTATTGCTTTCGCTTTTTATTGCATGTCACCAATGTGCTGAAATAGCACAGTTGCTTTGAAGGCACACAGGTGGATTAAAACAAGCCTCACATTTGCATGTTGATGACAGTTCATCCGGGCTGGCTTAAGGACAATAAAGTTAAACCTTTTCATTGCTTTTTACAGCTTTCACAAACAGTAGTAACCTTCACAGAAGTTTCCCACTGCACATCTGTCTCATGTTGGTGTCTCCAATGTGTTAAGTGCTCTGGAACGTTCTTACTTTCAGCTTGACCTGCTGGAATTTAGAGATCATTTAATGTGAATTTAAATTAGTGTGTTATAAGATTGTAGAATGTCCTTTTACAGTGATATCATGAATCATGGGATTCTTTGTTTAAAACCATCACAACTGGATTTTTGCAGGTGATGGAACAGTCTTATCATTTAGTAGCTCTTAGTCCTCTGTGCCAAGGTCATTAAAACGATTTGGTTTTCCTCAAAACCACAACCTGACCGCTGGGAACACTTTTATACATTTTACATTGGGAAACTTTAACTTTTAATCACTTCTAATTTTCATGTCACCCACCCATCTTTTTTTTTAAACAACTAAATTAATTAATCAAATGCTATTTTTGTTTTAGCAGATGGTTGCAAGTTTCTTTTAATGTGTAAAAGTCATTAGCTGTAAGAGATCAACTTTGTTTCCTGCTTCAATGTCCTGTAAACTTCTTATTTTTTGACTGATCAAAGAAAATCTGTATTGATCTTTCAACCCTGCATGCCAGTAAATAACTGTGTGTGTGTGTGTGTGTGTGTGCACATACGACAATGTGAATGTTTCTACAGGAAATGATAGATGGCTTATTTCGATCTCTCAGCTGTTGAGCCCTCAGCCCGTTTACACAAGCCCACGACAAGGGCTTTGTCAGCAGAAACAAATGATCTATCAACACACACACACACACACACACACACATGATTTTGCAGCCTGGTCAGTGGTGAGTATGATGGATTGGACCTGAGATGTGTCTTGTCTGGGTTATTGATAGGCAGGTACCGGAGTGGCAGCATGAAATATTAATAGAGTGGAGCTAAGCGCCGATCTGACAAAGAATGAGAAGGAGAAAGAGAAGGGCAAAGAGAGAGATGTTTGAAATGCAAAAATGCAATGACAGTGTCCATACCTGAGGCATTACAACATGAAGAAGGGATGAGAAGCATTAGAAAAGCTTAGCATTCACATTCGTGTGTCTGAGAATTTGAAATATGTCTGATATCAGAATCAAGTGATTTCTCAATGGAAATTCCCTCCATCCTTGATACATTTGACAAACACACACACACACAAATCTTTCTCCCTCTCTCTGTTTCTGTCACTCTAACCCACATCCTGTTGTGGTGCTTGTTCTCTCCTCTGCTTTGATATCTGAGAACCGCTGACTTACGTGGACAGACAAAGCACACCTTTGTCTTTGCCACACTGCATGAGTGTTTGTCATCATTTTTTGCAATCTAGGTTTTGTGTGTGTGCATGTGTGTGTGTTTGACTGTGTTCATGTTCTTTCTACCATAATGACAGTAACAGCCACACACCCAACAACAACAAACCCTACCCAAGAATTTGTTCCCAGAATTACACTTAGAAAGGCAGAGAGGGTTGAAACATCCCACCGTTATTAGATGCAGAGAGGGCATACGATGCACAAGTTTGTGTGTGTGCGTGTGCGAGTGTGTGTGTATTGACACAGCACCGCAGCGCAATCTATACTAATGATTTCCCATAGACACCTCAAGTTGATCTGGGAACCAGGGAGGATGGGAGGGAGAGAAGTCAAAAGAGACGAATGAAGAGATGGAAGGAAAGAAAGACTGAAGGAAGAAAGAGGCAGCACAGAGGAATGTAAGGAGGGACAGACACCAGTAATATGAATCAACAATTTACAGCTGAAGCACTGCGCGCTTATTCTTGGTGCTTTTTAGGTACAACTTCGTTCAGAATCTGGCAGAATTTTCTAAAAAGAATTTATGACTTTATAAATGGTTCTGGTAATGGTTACTTACTGATTGATGCTTACTGATCAGTTATAAGCCAACAACAGTTGCTCTTTTGCTGGTGAGTCATTAATAATCAAGTCAATAACAAAATGCTAATGGGTTTCTCACTTTCTAATGAGCAATCAAGTCTGGAGGTATGAATGTTTGTCAGTCATGATAAAGGGTCATGGGCTTCTCACTCCCTAAAAACCCATCAGCAAACTTAGAAAGTCATCATTATAAACGTTAATCAGTCAGAAGCCTGTAGTTGTAAATGTTAATAAACAGTTACTATACCGACTGTGACTCTGATTCCTTGCAGTTAAAAAGACAAAGTAAGAGCCCTCAGAGACTTCTCACAACCTGGCAAAGGTGCTTTCAGTGATGGAGTATTACTGATTGATAAAGCATTAATAAATACCTAATTAGCCATTGTTAAAGCCATTAGATACAACTTACAAGCTCTTCTTAGAGCTTCTAAGTTGGGCTGTCTGTCTCTGTCTGTAATAGAGGGAGGGAGAGAGAGAGAGTGTGTGTTCGTGTGTGTGTGTGCTCGTGTGTGCATGCATGTGAAGCCTTCAGACGTGCACAGCGGAATTTCCTCCAATCACCTCACATTGTTCAGTCTAACAACAAGTCAAAGACGACAGGGCAGGACAGCAACACTCTACACCCTTCAGGGTGTCTCTGAGGAACCATAAGCACTTCCAGGTCAAAAGGCCAGCCGGATGATCTCAAGGGCAATGAGAGGAGCAGACACACACACACACACTCCACAAAACTCAGCTTCAACAAGTCATTATGCCAGAAATTACGTCTGGAAATTGCACATTTCTGTTTTCTTAAATTTCACCATCTAATGAAGCAGCACTTCTGTACATATCAATACCTCTGGTGAAGGCTCACAGTAAGCCCAGTCGTGCTTTGTACAACATTCTGACCTTTATGTTATGTTAAAAAATAAGTAGCAAGAGAGCCTGAGAACAGATGTGATCGTTATCCTCTCTGGTTTCTCATGCCTGACAGAGGGAAATTACTAATACTGAAGCAGGGATAAGAAAACAGGACAGACGCAGAGAAACTGTCAGAGGCAGTGTCAAGACAAGTGAAAATATCCTTTTCCATCCATTAAAAAAAAAAAGATTTCAGTTTCCTGTGAGCTAAATGATGCTGCTCACTCTTTAATATGATCTTCAACACGCTGCTAAAGTCTGACTAATACACTAACACTCTCTTGCCCTTTAACAAGCCACTAAACTAGTGGTTGTACAGGGGAATTCAAAGTGTTAATATAAAATTAAGAGCAGGTGTGATTCAATAAATATCATCACCTTACAAATAAAATATACGTTCATTCCTCTTCCCCCTCCGTCTTTCTGAAACAATCCAATATGTTCTCACAAACATTTACAGTTCTCTAAGAAAACCACACAATAAATGAATCACAAAGGCAGCAGAACCGTGGCTTCTTAAAGCTGCATTAATGCATTTTTGGTTTCTAGGGGCAGAAAAACCCTGAAGCATGCTCACAGAGCATGAAGCTTGGAGCCTTTGGGCTGTGAGACAACAGTGCTAAACCACTGCACCATCATGTCACCCTCCAACAGATACACACCCACTATTATCACCATTACACTGTATATGGTTTGGTAATTTGGTAGTCCCCAGCGCCATGAAGGCCAACAAAAACACTTTTTTTTTTTTTTTTTAAAGAGCCATTTTCCTCATCCACTTTAAGCTTTAAGATTCTACATTAGTGGAAACAACCATGACAAGGGCTGTGACCTACACTCACTCTGGTGGTGGTAAGGCTGCAGACAGACTGTGTTTAAACATGAGCCTGAACACTCACAGTCACATGACCCTGTTGTGTGCAGCATGGGTGTGTGTGTGTGTGTGTGTGTACATATGTTATCAAAAGGAAGTGATTATAACTTGGTAAGGGGGAAACCTCCACTTCAGCTGCTATTGTTCAGTCCTTCCTGGTTGTTACAGAGGAAGACGCCACTCCATCACTGTCACACTTTTTCTCTGCCTCGCCTTCACTCACACCTTCTCTCTTCTCTTTCACTTGTTTGATCGGTTTATTTTCACCTTTCCCTTTTCAATTTTTTGAAATCATCCTTGTATTTATCTATCTGCAACGATGTGTCTAAAAGAAAACCTCAGGACTGCACATGAAGATAATAAAGATATAAAGACACAGATAGAACATGGATTCACAAGAAGAAATTTCCTTTGATTTAGCAATACATCAGCTTTCAACACAACTCTCAACTCACAATTCTCACACACTTACATGCACTACGGGTCAGTTGTGTTATGCTGCCATCTATTGTTTAAGACACGCAATGGCTGATTAAAGCAGCAGCATTTGCAGTCTGGAACCACATGATTATTCACACAAATTTCAAGCCTCGTAGCTACTTTTTCAACAATTTCACTTCAATCTGTATATTTTATTTAGACTATTTCCATATGATTACATCATTTGTAGTATGAGTAGTAATGGTGGTGATTACAGTTTGTGCATTGTACATGATCATCTAAACCACTTTAAACAGGACACATTAGGAACATAAACATCTGCACAAGGTGCAGATTATGACATGAATGAAAGACAAAAAGTCTGCAAACGCATGAAAGAAAATAAAGTGTAATTTGATTTAAAGGGGCAGGGTGCGGGTTGGTAGGTAATCAGTCATTTATAATATTGAATTCGTGACCTAAAGCCTGCAGTTTCATACCATTGATCATACTGCAAAGGAAGATCTGCTCCTCATAAACACAGGCCTTTGAAGGAACCCGGGAGGTTTGTTGGTGACTTGATTGAAACTCGCACGGCTGCAGGTGAATGAACCAATAGGGGCGTTACATCAATCACAGCTAATTAGATTCACCCGAGGCGGCTCTGCTACTTATAACCTCCCCACCGAGGGTTTCATCAGTTTTTCATCAGTGCGAGCCAAGCAGCTCCGACGTGCGTAAAAAAAGAAGAAGAAAAAAAAAAGTCCACCATGCCCACCAAGAACATGACTGACGAGCGGATCTCCAAATTCAAGAACAAGGGGAAGGATCCAGCAGTAAGTTGATGTTTAATTTTCGAGGTAATGCGTATTAATGAGTTTATCGACACTACATGTTGTGCCACTTGCAGAAGCTTCGTGAGAAAAGGATCTCGGTGTGCGTGGAGCTGCGCAAAGCCCACAAGAATGAGAGTTTCCTGAAGAGGAGAAACATAACGCTGTCCTCTCTTCCGGACGAAGAGGCCCTTTCTCCCGATTACATCTCCAACGAGATGGTTAGTGCACAGAAACATTGAACGATCAAAAATCAAACCAGTGTAGGCTCTAACAATCGACCTGTTGTTTAGGTCACCTGTTTATCCATAGAGGAGATAATCAAAGACGTGAACAGCGACAGCAAGGAGTCCCAAACCCGAGGCTGTCAGGCAGCCAGGTGAGACATCAGGGTTTCAGTATTCAAGCTAATAGAGATGGGGGGTGGGAGGGCTGGAGTTAAAACGTACGATGTTTAAGTAAATTTCCTCCACCCCTCCTCCAGGAAGCTGCTTTCTCAAGAGCGTAACCCTCCTCTGAAGGAGATCATAGATGCTGGTCTGCTTTCCCGCTTTGTGTCCTTCCTGTCTATGGACGATGAGCCGACTCTGCAGTTTGAAGCAGCTTGGGCTCTGACCAACATCGCCTCTGGAACATCTTGGCATACACAACAGGTGTTAACACAACTATGGACAGCCTAACGTTTAAGTTGACTGACCTTAACTATTTAGTTTCACAGTAACTTGGGTTCACATGGTCCATGATGGGCTTATGAAGTCTGCAACTTCTTGAATTGCTCTTTCTGAATAAACCTAAGTTAAATTGGCATTTCTGTCCTCAGGTGGTGGAACATGGGGCTGTACCAGCTTTCATCGCTTTGCTTGCATCACCTTTGTTGCACATCAGTGAACAGGCTGTCTGGGCTCTGGGAAACATTGCAGGTGAAATCCAAGTTGAATTCATGTTTTATGTTTCCATCATATCCAAATGAGAATTTTGAATTACAAAATATGGTAATGTTTCCAAAAGTACAAAACCTAAGTGGTTACCCACCTTATGTACCAATTGGGATGTAATTAAGCTATGAAGTGACTCAAGGCCCATGTGTCTTGTACTGCAAAGGTCTTAGTGCTGAAAAATATAAATCAGTCCAGTAAAGACACTGGTGGTAAAGACAGACTCTATATCTGTTTAACTGTGGTTTGCTTTACTAATGTCACCAAATGTAACCGACAGGCGACGGTCCGGCTTATCGAGACGTCCTGATTGAGTGCAATGTGATTCCAGCCTTGCTGGCCCGTATCTCCCCAGACACACCAGTAAGTCAAACCTTTACAAGACCAGCTCCAACTATGCTCCCACGTTCTATACTCTTCCCATTTCACTTGATTATTAAAACTTTACAAAGAAGGGTTGGGGTCACATTGTTTAAAACTAAACTGCTGTACAAAACCCAGAAAAGTTCACTCTGTTTTTGACATGCAGCTCTGATAGAACACATGTATGTCCAACTTCTTAGGGGGGAAAAAAAAGACCTACACCTGGTAAAGATTAAATTAGTGAGTAAAACCCAGTAAAGAGTTTCAGATGTCACACTGGCTTCCTCAGTGTGTCCACAAAAGGCTTAACCCCCCCCCCCCCCCCCCCACCCATGTTGTAGTAGCCCCTGACGCCTGTAAACAGACTAATGTGTGAAATCATCATTAAGGTTTTAGAAGTCTTAATTTTGCTGCTGTGTAGCCATTACTCATGATTTATCGCTCCAGGTTGGCTACCTGCGTAACCTAACATGGACACTGTCCAACTTGTGCCGAAATAAGAACCCATTTCCACCCTTGTCTGCAGTCCTGCAGGTAAGTGAATGACCCCAGGTTGGTACTCACTGATCCTCAGTCCAGAAAGGTGTCCACAATACCAGTAAGAGAACTGTGTTGTGACTGTCCATCAGGTGCTTCCCTCTCTGATCCAGCTGCTCCATCTCAGTGATAAGGACATCTTGTCTGATGCATGCTGGGCCATCTCCTACCTGTCGGATGGCGACAATGACCGTATTGATGTTGTAGTAAAAACTGGCATTGTCTCTCGACTGGTGGAGCTCATGAGCCACGAGGAGCTCAGCGTCATGGTAGTGTGGTGTCGAATCATTAAAACTTAACAAGTGTTTCAAACAATATCAAATGTCCAGTAGCAACCTGTACTAGTGAAGTAATCCTAGTTTTTTTTTTTTTTGTTTTTTTTTTTCCTCACCTCCAGACCCCAGCTCTCCGGTCCATCGGCAACATAGTGAGTGGCTCCGACCTGCAGACCCAGACAGCAATCGATGCTGGAGTTCTGAACATCCTTCCTCAACTGATGAGGCACCCAAAGGCCAGTGTGCAGAAGGAGGCAGCGTGGGCGTTGTCCAACATTGCTGCGGGTCCCTGTAAGCAAATCCAGCAGCTTATCACTTGTGGACTGCTCCCCCCTCTGGTAGAACAGCTTAGAAATGTGAGTATAACATGAATTGCGTGAATGCTTGGCGTTTGAAATTTACTTGCATAAAAAATATGTATCCATTTCCACAGAAGACATTTTGACAAAAGCACATTAAACAAATTGAATGATGGATCAACTCATTTAGCTGCTTCAGTTTCAGGGTCCTGATATTGTACATGTCACACTATCAGGACTTACTGGGGCACAAATGCCCTTCAGCAGCCTTCAAACTGGCTCTGAAACAGCTTTCTTACACAACAAAACAGATTAACTATTCCCTAATTGAAAACTCAAGTTAAATTACAAGGAGTAGCTGGAAATGGCTGCCTGGAGACATAAATATATAACACAGACCATGTGGGGTTTAAGTCTCACTCTGGTCTGCTGGTCTACATGGTGACATTTTACAAATTGTTGTTACTCCTGTAACAGCCAAGAAAATGTCCACTTTTCAGCTTTTTCAAATCAATGACACAGATTTGCTTAAGCCATATGTTCCAGTTTTACTGGAATTTAAATATCACCAAATTTGGGGATGCAGTTTTCACTGGACGGCAGCAAATGTTAAGTGAGCAGATGAGCAATGCCCTGATCAATCTTTTCACAGGGAGACTTCAAGACTCAAAGGGAGGCAGTGTGGGCAGTGACAAACTTCACCAGTGGGGGCACTGTGGAGCAGGTGGTCCATCTGGTGCAGAGTGGAGCCCTGGAGGCAATAATCAACCTGCTGCAAGTTAAAGATGCTAAAGTCATTCTGGTTATACTGGATGCCATCAACAACATGTTCATGGTGAGGAGGGCGGGTGGGCACAGATTAGCGTTTGCATCTAATTGGTCTAAAACTTTTTTTACAATTTTGATCCAGCCAGAAATCTGACATGACCAGATAACAGATGGCTTCAGTTACTGTATATGACTTTTCAGGCAGCAGAGAAGCTCGGGGAGACGGAGAAACTTAGCCTGTTGGTTGAAGAGCTGGGAGGGCTGGACCGCATTGAGATGCTGCAGAACCATGACAACGACATGGTGTACCAGGCTGCACATAACCTCATAGAAAAATACTTTGGTGATGTAAGTGGTTGAATATACAGCAAATTGCACATCTAACACTTCTTTCCATCATGGATGTTAAATAGATCAGTTAAATTTGGGGAAAAAAATTTTCAAAAATTGCCTAAAGCTTACTTCTATCTGAAAGTGAGGTAGCACACTTTCTCCATTTGCAATTTTAAAATTCGATTTATTCTCTTGTCCTTCTAGGGTGACATGGAGGGAGTCAAGGTTGACACTACCGACGATGCATTTGTGTTTCAGTGCTCTGATGTTCAGAGAACATTTGAATTTTAAACTGAAAACTTTGCTCTTGTATGTGTTTTAATGTTGAAAGTAAAATAAATGACATGCAGTAAATTTCTTATTGCTGGAAGCATGAAACTTGAAACTGGTAAGCAAATCAAGCAGTAGTGGATACAGGACAGAAACAGATATATTTTAAAGACCGTATGTATGGGTGGCATGTGCGTCTTCAAAGGACTGAGGCAGAGCTGTAGCTATGTTAAACTCAATAGAGCCAAAATCCTGATTAGCCTCCATTATCTGACTTGATAAAAGAACTTGAACCTTTTGGGATTTAAGTTTGTCAGTGATCAAAACTACATCTACATTTATTAGCAAGGTAAACATTTACTGCAGTACTGACACAAATTGCCACAGTTGCAACACATTTAGTTCCCTGTTTATTAGGTACACCTAGCTTTAAAAAAAAAAAAAAAAAAAAAAAAAAAAGTTAATACAACACTCATGCTATTAATCCTACCTTTTATAACTTATAAAGTTCTTTTTTTTTTTTTTTACTGTCTTAGGGGTAATGATTCCACTGAGGATGTTTTGTGGTGCTTTTGAACTGTACTGCTTTATACAGTGGTGTTTATTTAGACAAGCCACATTATTGTAAATAAGGTAAATTATGCAATACATCCAAACAGCACTTTTTTTTTGTTTTTTTTTTGAGTGAAAAACTGAATTGTTTCCTGTGCTATGACCTCTGAAGGTAAAAGAAAAAAAAAAAAAAAAAAGGGGACTTTCCAAACAAACTCACATTGTTAGACAAATTTCATCAGAGTGGTGATTCTCAGTAAGATCTTAAATTAGTTTCAAGTTTCAGTTATGAAACTCCCACTTCTCCACTTAAAGTGAAAAAAGGAAGGACTTAACTTACGCTTACTTGTGACCATTTAACAAATTGATTTTGCTTCTTCCCAAAACATGCATTAATATAGATATTCAAATGCTATAGTGTTTGTCATGTTCACAAAACTTTTGACCTGCTGCTTTGTACTTCTGATTGGCCAACTGCTTTTATATCTGACAGCAACTAAATTATCTATTGAAGCACCACAAATACAACCATGAAAGTCATTCTACTCTTTGATTTAGTTTTAAACTAATTGCGATACTTCACCTGTTTAAGGTTCAGATACAGACATTTTCTCACGTATCTCCACTTGTCAGTGAAGCCATATGAATTGCTTTAGGCCTGTTCACCAGACCCAAGATATCTTTTCATTAGCCGGCTTCACTGAGACTTTCATTGGATGTTCTGAGGCCTGTACTACGAAGCAGGATCTGGGATTACTGCGGTAACTCCAGGTTTAACCCCTGGCTTTTCAGGGCTATTGGCAGGTTTTGAGCGGTTAACCTGCTCCAGAGCAGGTTAAGCTGCTCTGGAGCAGGTTAACCGCTTCGATACGACACAGATGAATGGAAACGTTTTCCACGAAGTGTCACGTTAAACATCAAGAACACACTGTCAGCGGTTTTCATGCGGACTATTTCTTTTGTAAGATGGACTTCTGATAAATTGTCTGCAACTTTCACTCCTTTAACCTTGCAACTTCCATCTTTTGGAGCTGTTGAAACCGACAAAAAAAACTGTTGCTGGCAAAAACCCTGGGGAAATCCTTGGGAAGTACTCCACCCCTCTCCTATACACACCCATGTCAGTTCTGATATAAGAGAAGACAACTGGCATCATCTAGACCAAACACCTCACCGGCTCTGAGAGCTACAGCACCTGCTGCACCATTATCTGGTAAGATCAAATAGAATAAAATACATTTAATCTATTTACTCTCTCTTCTCATTTTTCTTTTGCGGGGAGTGAAATTAAGTGGGGTTTTTATTCAGATTTTATTATAGAAAAGTTGCTGCTGCTTAATAATCTGACCGTAAGTCATTACTATCCACTTAAAGAATGTCCTGTGATTTGTATACTTTCTTTTAGGCATTGTCATTCGTGTTGAAGGATAGCATGTTGATGTTAATTGTCCTCTGCTGCTTCTGTGTGAGGATGAGACCTCTGGATGCAGAGACGGTAAGATTACAGATCCATACAGTAACATATTCAACACTGTTCCCTGATGTTAGTATATTCCCCCAGCTTGTAAAAAAATTATTCATACTGACATAATATTAATAATTGTAATAATTTTTATGTTGTAACATGAAGATTTGTTGTAAAGGGAGCACTCACTAAATACACAGATCTACACATCAAAGTCAGGTTACTTTAAAGCAGGAGCACAACTCACTACTTGAGCCATAGTGACAAAAAGTCAAGATATCTTCTTGAGCCAGAAAAACAAATGATGTGGTTATTATAATTGTTTGCCTAGAATAAATCAAGATGTTTGGTACAAAAAGTACTGAAATAAGACTCAAAACTTTAAGTGTTACCTTCTCACCATGGAATATAAACACAAAAACACAATTTCCCAGAAAAAACATATATTATAATAACACATAATATTTAATATACAAAGTTCTATCATTAAAACCATTAAAACCAAACTAACGTGACCGGTTTTGTTAGTGCTGAGTGTATTAGAAAGTCAAATTTCACTTGCTGAGTTATGTCTCTAAATTGTACATCTTGTTTTTCTGCAGGCGGTTGTTGGGACATCATCTCCACTGGAGGCTACAACGGCTACAGTGGACCCAACGTTAGCTTCCAAAGCTCCTGTAAAAGTTCAGAATACCTCCACCCATGCTGTCACTAATGCCTCACTGAAGGTCTCCTCAGGTCTGTCCAGGCTCATCAGAATCCCTCTGAGCTTGTCTCTGGACTCTGTTGATGACATGTATTACGGCTGCTCCCAGAAGATGCTTATCAAGGTGAAACGTCAGTACCTGCCAAGGAGCACCAGGGAAGGTCTGCACGACACATATACTAAACTTTGTGCTATTAGAGCTATGAAGAACAAGGACATCTACGACCCTCTGTCCTGGAATCACTTCAGGGCCCTGTGTGCCTACACAGCGGGGGCCTATGATGACTTGAACCGAGCAGTCCGCAAGGGGAAGGCCTCCTACAAGACCTCGTTCGAATTCCACGCCCTCCACTTCCTGCTGTCTGATGCCATCCGGCTCCTGAAACTCAACCAAAGGAGCTGCTACACCACCTACCGCAGGAGCAAACTGCTCTTCAGCGGGGAAGCTGGACAAACCATCCGCTTTGGCTCCTTCGCCTCCAGCTCCTTCAACAAGGACCTGCGTCAGTTTGGACGAAGGACCTGCTTCGAGATCCACACATGTTTCGGTGCCTACCTCAAGTTCTATTCAGAGTTTGACTCAGACGAGGATGAAGTACTGATTCCTCCTTTCGAGATGTTCAACATTGTCTCCGTGGACACGTCAGGAGAGAATGATTTACACTGTGATGTCTTCTACAAGCTGGAGACTGCAGGGGTTTACAGCAGCCTCAACTGCCAGGCTCAGGACCTTTAAAAGGTGCTAGGTCTTCAGTTATTATATATCATTTTGATGCATCAGTTTTGTTATGATTCACGGCTTTGAATTTATTAAAACAATTATTTTGAGATTGAAATTCATTCTTGACTTGGAAACAGCAGATGATATAACGATGCACTGACCTCACCGCGCGTACCCTTACGAGGCTAGACCTCCAGATAACGTCTGGTGACTTTTCTTGCTTTTACTTTAGTCACAAACACACACTGTCATTCACGTAAAACCGAAATACAACAGAAAAAACAACACAAATCAGTATCTGCACAATAACTACGCAAAATATAATGGGGCTAGCAAACAAACTCCCAAATAACACGCAAGTTAGCTAGTTCGTGCGGTAGCTGCTAACATAAAATGCTAACAACACAATAAACATACCACTTAGAAAACTACACACACACACACACACACACACACACACAATACTTACAGACTGTAGTGTTCCCAGGCTGAAGCGTGTGCAACCACATTAACCAACTTTATGAGCAGGTCTCCACGTTACTGACTCAACTTGTTGACTGTAGTAACGTAGCAGAGCGGAGCGGCAAAGATGCGACTTAGAATATTACGGGAAAGAGCGCTCACTCTGTCGCTGTTTCCAAAACCAAGAAAAGTACAGAACACTCACTCTGATACAATTTCCATGAACTAAAGGAAAATATATCTTTTACACTTTTTAAAATACTTTTTAACACTTTAACTCATGAACTTTAAATTTTTATTTTTAACCTTTTTAAGACAGCACAAACCATCTCATCATATTTGATATTATCACATGATCTATCATCAAATTGTAGCTGAGCACTTTAAGGACTTCTCATTCATGTTGGCATAAAAGTTGAGATAGAAAGTTAATTCTCAAGCTGTTATAGACTGACTATACCAAAAAACTAACCCCAAAGTTTGTTTCCACTAGTTTAAAGCAACAGAATTTTTACATAACACAAAAATTCATTTTACAAATATATATACATACAATATATAAACATGTTTCTTTTTAATCTCATTTTAGTCTTTTAAGAAATGATCAAAAGTAACTCTTGAGCAAATCCACAGCACCTTTCTTTTATCATCAACACCAGGTGAATATCTGGACAATGACAACGTGTCTTTACAGCTGATACCAAATAGTATCAAACATTTGTTCACAGAAACCTTCTTAAATAGTCTGATATCACGTCTGAACCCAGCAACTCCAGACCAGACGAAGGTCCATGCACCACTACATCTTTGTCCAATAACAGACAATAGCTGAATGACTTTGATTATAATTTGGAAGCTGACGTAATAGAGAGCACGAGAGAAAACTGAGCTAAGCAGAGGTCCCTAATAACAATGGCATATTAAGCCACAGTTATATGCCTCATAACCAAATACAGTTAAGGTGAATAAGGCCACAGACGGTGATGAGAAGTGAACTTTTAGCATTCAGTCTTAACACAATGATGTGTGACAGTGAACACATCACAGTACGTGTAGCCAAAATCTGTGAGGACATATGGATACAGCCACAGACCTGTGCCCAAAAACGTGAAATAAAAACTAAAAACAGAGCACCTTCTCGAAATTCACATTTTTCTATAAGGCAGCAGACTTTTGTTCTTGTTGCTAATATCTGTTTCAATCATACATATATAAAGTAGGCCCCACAATTCACTGTTTTACGCAAGACAGAATTTTAAGATTTCAGTATTGTCCTTTCCTTAATTTGCCCAATGTGAAAGGAAATTCCTGACAGGAAGTGTGGCAACAGGCAGTGGACTAGAAAGGCAAGAAAGCGAAGTTATTGCTAAAAATATCTACAGCAATTCTGAGTCAACGTTTCAGCTGAGATGAGTAACAGCCGTTTAAAATAGAAATTACTATTGACCTAGAAAAGTGTGCGTGCTTCACACAGGACAGCGATTTGGCACCTTGAATGTGACCAGGATGTGTTTTATCAATGAGCAAGAAAAGAATACATTTTAAAAAAGGAATATTACTGGAGGGAGAGATGGATTGTGAGAGAAGTGGATCCCCACAGAAGCACCAAATATCATCTCCTCATAGACTGTCAACGTGTGTGTGTGTGTCTACATCTTCTCATAGGTGAGTTCATGTCCGCAGGTGGTGCAGGTTTTTTTGTAGAGGTCCTCCTCTGGATCCACCACCTCCTCTGGTCCATACTGATGTTGGTGAACGCTGGTGTCTTTGGTCCACATGCTGCTCCTCACTGCCCTGCGCAGCTCTGACACACACACACAAATGACAAACGATGATTTTGAAACAACCCACAGTGTAACTGGTTTGTCATTTGAGAGTTGTTTTTTTTTGTCTCAAACAGGAAACTGACCTTTGACTTTCTTGTTGAAGCGTTTTTGTTTCTGCACCTCTCTGTTCTCTTCCCTCGTCTCCCTGGCCTCCTCCAGAGCCTCCTCTGAACCCCACACCTCCATACATCTCTTCTCCACCTGTGGTGTAAACACACACACATACACACACACACAAATACACACATACGTACATCATTGTTGAACAAGGAAGAGTTATTTGGCCTTTGAACCTAAATGACTGTTGCTTTGGTTTAGCGATTCAACCAACAACTAAATGATTTATTAATTATTTAGTTTAGATAAAATGTTATAAAACTGTTAAATTTTCCAGAGCCTAAGACTACATGTTCAAATGTCTTGTTTTGTCCAAGCAACACCTCAAAATTGAAAGATGGCTAATTTTCCACAAAGCAGCAAATCCTCACTTCAAAAGAAACTGGAACCAACAAATGTCGATTCATTTCATGACGAGTGAGTAACTGATCTATCAGTTACACTTTCCATGGTTTTTAAATATTATCTGCAATTCCCACACATCCACTGACCTTAAAGGGACAAATTTAAAGCTACACTGAAGTAAAAGCTTATTTTTCATTCTTAATTGAAATGGTTCTTGACATGATTTTCAGAATCTGGAAAATTAGACACCAGATTGCTTTGGGTGGATGTTGTCTTGGCAGCCAATAACACACCTGGCCACCAACTACTAAGACAAGAAGGACAAAGAAGGATAAGACACAGAAAAGACAATAACAGAGACAGTAACGTCAAATTACAAAATATTTGCCCCAAAATGAGTTGGTCAGTAGTTTTTAAATCCCATACTTGCAGTGAAGTGTTACTTTACAAAACCTGTATAACTGTTTTGCAATTTGGGATTTAACATAATGTGATATAAGTTAGCATGGACTGGAGAAGTTTTAATTGATTACTGCATTACATTTAATATTATAATGAACACCTTGATTCTTTAGGCTTCAGTCAGACGACACCCATCACCACACACACAGAAACACACACACACACACACACAGCACAGGACAGCACCTGTAGTTTGAGGTAGAGCTTCATATCTCCCCAGCGTGGGTTGTGGGGGTTTTTCTTCAGTATAAACCTGAGCGGAGGCTCTCGCTTGTCCAGGTCACAGTCCTTCAGCAGGTAGTGCTGCTTGGCCTCAGTTCTGGAGATCAACTTGTGCTTCTCCTCATTGTCTCTGCGGAGAAAGATGCTTAACCTGTTAAGTCTATCTGGCTGTATTTCATTCATATAATTATGAAAAAAAACCCAAAAAAAACAAAAAACAAAACAACAACAGAAAGATTCAAGGACAAAGGATGGGAAAACAGAAAATGGCACTATGAGTTTTGAAAATTTTAACACTCCATAAAGTCAAATTTAAACCTGAATGACCAGAAGATTAAAAGTTTGTAATCCATCTGTGATGACAACCAGATGGTGTGTTAATCCAGCAAAGATTGAACTTTCTTGGAACAGTGGTGCTGCACCATCAGACTAGTTACACTTCAAAATACACAGCTAAATGTATAGAGAGTATATGTATGTAGAGTCCAGCATAATAACAATAACGATATCAAACAATTTCATAAAATACTACTTAATGCCATTTTTATTCTGATATTTCAGATATTCTGTTAATTTTATTAATTCATCTCCCTCATTTAACTTTTCCTCAAGGAAAGTGTCACTACATGTAATCAAAAGAATAAAAATATAATCCAGTAATGCGCAGACAAAGGATTGTACTGATGAGAAAGAAAAACAATTATAAAAGGCATCTCACTGACACATAAAGAGAAAAATAAACATAAATAAATAAGGAAAATTAAAGGAAAATTGAATTAGAAAAATTCACAACTCTAATAAATACTATAGACATGTTATGCTTTTCCAACAGTTTCATGAAAACCTATTATATTTTGATTACATGCTCACTGTCAACCAAACATCTGCAGTTATGTGTGTGTATGTGTGTGTGTGTGTGTGTGTGTGTGTACCTGCACTTGTCACACACAGACAGGTCAAAGCTGTTGCTGAGGTATGAGTCCATAAAGGGTTTTTGACAGTCATCGCACATCAGGTAGTCTGGCTCAATGACTGGAGCTGGAAACAAAACACACACACACACACACACACACACACACATTCAGTGAGGTGATTCAAAACATACAAATACCATATGTGTGCACACGCACGAGTCACGAAACACACACACACACACACCTGGCTGGTGCACCACCTTCCTGACCCTCTGCTCTTCCTCTTCGTCCTCCTCCTCCTCGATGAAGAAGCCAGCGCCGGAGTCGATGGTCTTGGAGACTTTGGCCGAGGTTGCGCCCTCCACCGCGGACAAAGGGCGGCTCGCTAGTCGGGCTTGCCTCAGCATCAACGCGCGCTGCCGGTTCCGCTCGATTTTGGCTCGCATCGCCGCAGAGAGTTCGGGTTTAGGACTCTGTTTTGGTTCGGGACCGGCAGCGTCCGACCCTTCTGTCTCTGAGGGATCCATGATGTTCCCTCAAATAGCGATCACAGCATGGAAATGAACTAAATGACTGCGGAGACCGGTGGTTACTGTCCTCCACACGGAGCACAACGATGGACTGTTGTTACAGAAGTGACAGCTGCTTCCGGCTGCTTCTCTTTCTTCTTTTTTTAATTTTGAACCTTTAGGTGCATTACCGCCCCCCAGCGGCCACGAACAGTGAAACAGAGACTAAATCCTACGTTGGTTCTCTGGTCAGTAACATCCAAGGAATGTTTGTTGCATATGCCACATGATCAGTTCATTATTGTTTAGATTCAGACTCTTCTTTTTACTTTGTTGTCTTTCCTGATCATACTTACCATAATCCAGTGGTTCCCAAACTGGGGGGCGCAGTGCCATAGCAGGGGGGGCGCGAAAAGACTGAATGAATTAATCAATAAATAAATTTTCTTATGTACCAAAGGGGGGGCCCAGCAGAGAAAGTTTGGGAACCACTGCCATAATCCATGATTACATGCCAGCCCCCCTGCAACAAACCACTTCCCTGAATGCTGTCTGAGTGGTTAGTCTCTGAAGGATTTTCTTTGAGTTCTAGTAGCATCCCTCCTATCAGGTTTTCAGTTCTTCTGCTATCATATCATGTGTAACACTAGATATCAGAAAACTTCTCCGCAGCTCTGACATTTGGAAATGAGAAATCAACTGACAAAAAAAATAAAAAATGATGAAGTGATAGAAGGGTTTGTGTGACACTGTCTCCAGCTTGATGGTTGACAGACATTTACCGTATACTGAGTGGGTGTCCTCAGTTGGCAGTGAAGAGAAACGCAGGAAGAATACAGGCAGGTGAGTGTGTCCTTCACTGGTTGCCCTCAGGTGTCCACCGAATCCCTGTTGCATCATGCCGATCATGGAAGAGAGCCACGCATACTGCCGTAAGAGGCTTGTGTCAAAGTAAAGCAGATCACATCCTGATAGATGACACTGCAGATCTTACCGCTGTGGTGAGGAAGCTTGACAGGTGACGTGAACTTACTTTTTAAGTGGTTCATCAGATTTAAAATCGAACATGACCTTGCCAGTTAACAAATGATGTCTACAGTGCAACTGTCTTAGCCGTAGAGCAGCTGCATGAATTCCAAAAACCTGTGGCACAAGCCTTGATCATCATTCACAAAATATTCTGTAGTTTAATTAATTTCATCCAGTCTGTCAGACACACTAGGTCTAAATCTGACCATCAACTCAAAAGGCCAGCAGTGAAAATTTGATTTCATTTATTTGATCATATAACACTTTATACACAGTTGAATGATATATATGTTTTTACAGTATGATACATGATTCAAGTAGTACATGAATATGATTCCATTCTTGCATAACGTCCAAGGGAAATACAAAAGCATGTTACTGTTTATTATATTTCAAACTGGTTGAGGATTGATTCTTGTAGATATTTCTAATTGCATCCATTCATACACACGTCTCACATTCAGATGATCCATCAAAGCAAGAAAGATATACAAATGATACTGAGTCAGTGAGGCTAAATATGAAGCTGGATTCTGAGATTATGCGCTGACTATCATTACATACAGGAGCTTATGTACAGTTTTGCATTACAGTTTATAAATCTTTTATGCACATACAAAAAAAAAAACACATTTTTAATAACAGGAGATTAGGAATAGTTGGGGGTCAATTATGTGGACAATCTTTTTTCATATTCATTTGGACAAAAAAAATAGCATTTTATGAAAATTTAAAAAAAAAGAAAAAGGTGGGTTGACCTAGTGACACAAAAGGAGATTTTTAAGCCTTTGGAATAAGGGAACTGATTTATTTATGGAGGACGGACAGTTAGACCAGTTTTCTAAAACAGAAAAATGTCTACATTAAAAAGAAAATACAAATTTAATGCAAATTTATACTTGAGAAAAAACAAGTTTTCTCATTCTGCACGCTAAGATTTCCCTTCCAAAGTTAGCATATAGATTATAAAACTTCTGAAAGAAGATTTTAGCAGGTCGCCAGCTTTCAAATTCATTTGGCTCTTTTGTTGTTTCGGGGTTGCACATGACCAATTTGACATTTTAAACAATTCCCAACTCCTGCACTACTGTAAGAATAAAATCAGAGGAGGATGTTACTCAAAGAGTCTACAGGACCTTTACTGAGCATTTCTCCAAGTCTGATGGAGCACGTTGAACATGACTGGGAAAATTATTTATCACCGTCATTTGGTTCCACTTCATGTATTTGACATATAAAGCAGGCAACATAAGGAAAATGAAAGATACATTTATACAATTATTCACCAACATTTCCTTTAAAACTGCAACCAGAACTTGAACTTTTTAAAAATGTGATCTTTGTCTGCAGAGGCTGATGATGTTCTTCTTAACATTTCTAACAGGTATTTTAGGAGCCCTGAAAGGTAGTGAACTATTTGGGCTGTTTGAGATATTTGAAGATGGTGAAATAAATGTTTCAGGACGGTCTGCGTGTTGTAGCTTGTATGAGGGCAGCCAGGCAGATCAGCTTGCAACAGGTGGTGCAGCTGATGTAGACAAGGTGGACATTTGTTGGGTCACAACTGTTTCTGCTTCATAAGTACGCTTCACCCCGCCTGTTAAATGGAAGCACCACTTTTAAAAAAAAAAAAAAAAAAGAAAAAGAAAAAAAAATCACTGAAATTTCCCCCAAATAAAAAAAAAAAGCAAAACAGTAATGGATTTTTTTTTGAGTCACAGAGACTTCTTTATTGTGGTATTCTTTAATTGTTTAATCTTTCTGCAACTTCTTTGGAATATTTGCATCATGGAAACACACACACACAGTTTTTTTTTTTTTTTACTTTTTGAAAATTTATGTAACATTTGAATGGATATGCTTATTGATACTTTTAAACTACAGCAGGACCATAGTGATGCTTTTGCTCAGTGTTGTTTCACGAGCTGAGCAATGGCTCACATCTGTAACTCTAATGGAAAAAAGATTGAGCCAAAATGCGTAAATGTCACAAACTGAATCTCTTCAGCGGTGCGTTATTTCAGAAGTAAAATACGGGCCTACGTGGTGCTTGTAATAACAACTTTAGTCTGAGATTTCCCACTGTATGTCACACACTGAACACATGAAAGTAGTATGTGAAGGTAGCGATGATGGCCCCTCATTAGGCTTTTTTGATCTGATACAGTACAAAAGGCCTACAGCAGTGGAAAACCAGGAAAAACAAGAAATGAGAAATATTGCTATCATATGCTTTCATATATATATATATATATATACATATATATATATACTCACATATAGATGTTATACAGTACGAGTTGCTTCACATCAAAGTGTTACAGGAACCTGGTGATACCTTTTGATATTGAACACTCCTTTTTGTAAATACATAATTCAAAAAACAAACAAACAAACAAAAAAAAAAAAACACTAATCTTTAGTCCACCACTTGCTGTCCCAGCTGTATCATCTACAGGCTGGGATTTTTTCTTAAAATGTGATGCTGACCTCTTTATCACTATGCACCAAAATCATCCAGTTTTAGTCAGGACAATGAAGTAATCTCTCTTTCTCTAAAGTGGTGCATGTAAAGGCAGACAGAAAAAAAAAAAAGACAGACCAGAAAAAGTCACTCTCACAGGCTTATTATATGAAAACCCAAATAAGATAGTTGGGATATACTGATATAAGCAGAAATACCGAGCGTGATAAAACCGTAGCCAGTTTAACCCTGGTCCATGCTAGCAGTGCACACTCTATTGTAACTATTTAGCATTTAATGTGTCCTATTATAGATATTCATGAATTAGAAATAAAGAAACAATTTCTGCCAAATATGACCTGACATGCAATGCACTGCATTTGAAAACACATTCAGATCATTGCAGCGCCGTACAGGTGGTGGAGTCGACATGGTTAAAATCTAAACATCAATTAAGCAGCTTTCACACTTATGTGTTTTCTCCAGTTTTCCCCCAAGACATACGGGATCTCTCCGGAGCTCCGCAAACAAAACATAAAGTCTCTTTGAGCCCTCAGTCTCAGTCTGTATGCTTAACATGGCTGCTTGCATGAGTAGAGGAGGTACTTCTTATGCTGCCACACAGTCCTTTGGTTGAAAGAAAAAAATAAAATGATGGTCTGCGATTAAAATCAGTGGCTCCATCGGTTGCTTTCAGCAGGTTTTAACCAATGGCAGCCACAGAGTGTAGTCACATGGTACAAAGTGAGAGAAGTCTCCCCCCAACAGGCGGCATAAGTCCATTAATGAAGGACCGGCTTGTCTGCCACTGCTGGAAGGCTGTGATGCACCAGTTTGTACCTGTAATGACCTGTGTATGTTTTGTGTGTTTGCTTCATTTGAGTGTGCAGGTACAGCTTGACACTGAGTGTGTGTGTGTGTGTCTGTGCAAGTCTTCTACTGTGTGTATGTGTGAAACAGACAAGACTTTGTGTCTGTGTGAGCATGTTTGTTTTTTTTTGCGATCCTATGTGCACATGAGCACATTTATGTTTAAGTTCAGCTTTCTGAGAAGCAGTGGGAGTCGCTCTCTCTCAGATGGTGACGGGACAGCTTATGACTTTGTCCTCCAGCATGACACTGATGATGAGGAACACGAAGTAGAGCAGGAACATAAGAAAGCCCAGCAACTTGCTCATTCTCCACTTGCAAGCTGCAATGGACATGATGACGAAGAGGAGCATGAGGAAGAGGAGGACGATGGCGCAGAACAAGCCATTGCTGCTCACCTCGACGGCCTTGAAGTCGTTGATGATGTTGTAGAGGAGCCAGGGGAACGGCAAACTGGGAGGAGGAGAAAGCACAGCAAAGAAGAGTTATTTATCTCTGTCCTTAGCACACAGCTCTTAGAGTAAATGTTTTGACTGTCTTTTGCTGGACTCACCCCACAGTGATATCAAAGATGTTGGAGCCCACAGAGCTGGACACGGCCATGTCACCGAGGCCTTTTCGTGCTACAATCACACTGGTGATCAGGTCGGGGATTGAAGTGCCAGCTGCTAATATGGTCAGACCCATGATCTCTTCTGTGATCCAGAAAGTTTCTCCAACCTGAAAGGGAGTAAACATGGCGCTTCATGTTGCAGCTGCACAATTTTGAAACGTCATAAAGGCAGAAAAGTTTTCCACGGTGCTCAGAGCAATCATTTTTGCTTTATTTCTGGTTTTGTTTGGGATTTATGTGTGCTTAGGCATCACTTTGCTATCATGGGCTGAAAGGTTTAAACACCAACCATCCCTTTACAACAGAGTCAGTGAGTGAGTGCACACGATGGAGGCAAAATAAAAATGACATGACAAGACTAAATATTTCCAGATAAAAGCCGGTGTGCTTCTTCTGTGACCTTGCACGCATGACCTCCTGCTTCAGGACTGTCTTTGCATTTGCACTGTTAAAATAGAGCATTACAGGTTGATCTGACTGTGGATCAAGGCAGATTAGTCGGGATTAGCTACCGTGGTCACACATTCAGCACCTTGACTGCTGCACTCTGATAAGAGAGGCGTCAGAAATAGAATAAAATAGAACAAACCAGACAGCAGAATTGGTGCATGTGACAAACAATCAGAGATTATAAGAAATATAAATCTTGAAGTACAGATCTTACAGGTTTCCTCTTTGGAATTGTGTTGTATGAGTGTGTGTGTGTGTGTGTGTCTGTGTGTGTGTGTGTGTGTGTGTGTGTGGGTGTGTGTGTTTTGTACCTGGTGAGCCCACCAGACCATCAGGTAGGAGAAGAAAGCAATCCAACAGATGGAGCCAATGAAAGTGATGGGGAAGAACTTTACTGAGCTCTGAAAATAAAGACAAAAAACAAGACAAAATACTCAAATCCAAATGTCAAGAAAGTGCAAAACAAAATCATTGTGTTACACCCAAAATGATTATGGAGGTCGTGCAACATAGAAACTAAACAAGAGAAACACTGAATATAAGTTTTCTCATTTTGTTTACATCAGTAATGATTTTAAAAACAGCAGGACAACACGCCTGTGTTTTCAATTAACAAGCTGAGAAACACAAACTCCTCAGTGAACTATGTGAACTTATAATATTGTCAAGATATCTGATGAGAAAAAGTTTGTGTGTGTTTGTGTGTGCTGTCACCTCTCGCCTGACGTCGGGCAGTGTAGCCCACAGTGGAAATACAATGGGCAGGATGAGTAGGTAGGTGATCCTTTTCCTGGCGGTGTCAGGCCAGGCCAAGCTCAGAGGCTGGTCTTCATCCTCCTCTTCATCACCATCCTGAGGAAGAGTTCATGAATTATACTGGACATATATTGAATGCATCAACATATTATCAGCAATGGTAAAGCTATGTATTGCTGAGGCTTTTGTACGTTGAAGTCAGGTGATACATTTTTAATAGGTTTTTTAAGGATTTATGTGCACTTGTTTGAGGCTCTATAAAAATAAAATGGTTTTTAAAAAGCCTTGAATGTGAACCATACCCCGTCTCCTCCTGCAACACCGTTCATGGGTGGCGTGACTTCCACTGCGACATTTGTACTGTTGGGAATGTTTTTATCAGCTTCAGGAAAGGAAAGAAAACAAAGAGAGAAAAAGACAAAAATGGTTTAAGGGACACTTTCATGAGAAGTGTGTTAATTGGAAATAAAAATGGTGGTCAAACGACACAGAGGGAAAAGATGAAACTTTGCATTTGCATTTCTTTAAGCTAGTGTCTGGGAGAGGATTCATATGTGGAGAAACAAAATATCCATGTTAATCTTCCCAGCTCATTCTTACAAGTGTAACATCATATGGAAAATCTTTTATGCCTCTAAAAAAACAGATTAAACATATGAATAAATAAGTAAATGAACGATAAAAATATATCATTTGATGATAAAATAGTATCTCACTTTACAGAAACACCTCCTTCTAACTCCCACATGGTCGCACGCTTTCTTATAGATATCACAAATGTGTGTTCATGCACAAGTCATCACTGTCGCTCACCTACGCCGTTGGCACTGACTGCTTCATCTTTACACTTCTGCTTGGCCATTTTGTGAAGGATTGATGCCTTCTCTTTAAATTGTCCTAAAACAGAGAAAAGGAGACATTTTAAGCGGTCCAGCAGCTGAACATTTACTGTGGTAGGACTACTTGCAGGAGACACAACCATAGGACAGAGATAACTGACACTGAGACAGAACAGACAGAGCAAACTGGACTGTCTTGCTGTCACACAGCCTAATTCTATGTGGAGGAATGTAATGATTACATAACACGTATGTAGCCTGTTCACTTGTGTTTCAAAGCTTGTGCTTTTGATATTACACCTTGTTTTAGAGATCTTGTCGCATTTGAGTGTGTTGTCTCTGTGTTTTTTTTTTTTTTAACCCTACCTTCATCACTGAGAGGGTCCAGTGTGTGTATCATGAGCTGGAAAATGCTGTTTCTCATCAGTGAGTTGTGCAGAGATGCACAGCTGCCTTCTCTCTGCAGCCTGGGCTTTGCCTGTGAAAATAAATAAATGAATAAATAAATAAATATTGACTGACTCTCATATATTCAGCATAACGTTATTTTTACGCCAGACACATAAACTGCTTTCTTATAACATGACCAGTATCAGAGATTTCATGATAAGTTTACACACACACACACATAACAAATTTACCGTCAGCTTGTTCTCATCATCTCCTGGTGCATTTACCTTTAGGGAAAAACACAGAGAAAAAAAAAACACAATGTATATACAGTGTAAGTTTTCTTATATATATACATATACATGCATACAGTCCTCTATATATGCAGGGTGTGGACACAGTAACACAAATGTGCTATATGCAATCTAATACATTAGGCCTGCAATAAATGCAATTCATTTCTTACGATGTTCCATATTTGTGACACAACACTCTTATTTGACACCAGTTTTTCAGTTTGTATTGCTTTTGGATTGGATTGCATCACCACAATGGCAGGGTGAGGAGGGGATAAGTGAAATAATCAGATGACACAGCTACAATATAGCTGAGTGAAACTCCTACAGACCCAGAGGTGCTCATAACAGATTTGAAAATGTAAAATCACGCAGTGAAAACACACAAACACCTAAAGTAATGATTTACATTTTAATGAATCAGCCCCACCCACTAAAACCAAATGTCTGAGCACATAAGTAGGTAGAAAACAAAGGAAAAAAAAAAAGGTAAAATGGAAAAGGATGCAAGACTGCAGAGATAAACCTCTTATCTTACTTTTTTTAGATCAAGGATATGATTCTTCTACCCTGTAAGTGTGATGACAGCACAGAGCGGTAGGGACAGATATGAAAGATGAACATGAGCCTCGTTCAATCCACAATATGGCAAAGAAATATGTGAAAAATATGTGGAAAACACCTCTGCGACCTGATCCAAAATTTGCCTCCCTCTTCTCAGGAAATTAGACTAATCTACGTCAGTTGCACAGCTCACTGTTTATGCACCCTGAGACATCACTGTCTCCTCCTTTTTTACTCCTCCTCTTCACTGCTGCTGGAGGGAGCAAACCAGAGCCCGAGGTTTTGGGTCCTGTTCCAACATGAAGACTAGGATCCTACATGCACAACACACACACACACACACACATACACAGAGGAGGACTCACACTAATCTCAACCTCAGCCATTTCTTCAGAGGACATATACAGCACAGTGGTGTCACCACATTGAGAAACACACACAAACACACACAGTCCACCGGCAGAGACAGACAGAGACTGTGGTGCTGGTTTGTGAAAAAAACAAACAAAAACAAAACAGAGGTGGTGATGTCAGCAGTGGGGATGGTTTAGTGTGGGAATCAGGGATTTTGAGATGTTCAAGAAAACAGATGGGAGCATCAGGTTTCGTAGGTAGATATTGTGTTATGTAATCCAAATTTAAGACCAAAATTGTTTTCATGAATTGACTGAGGAGATTCGCAGAATTTGTTACAGTTACAGTTATATTTTACCAAACAAATGATCACAGAGGGCAGTAGCTCTATCACACCCTAGACCTGTGTTTCCTGAGTGTACAGAGAGGTTTGCTCCAAAAATGAAAGAAAGAATAAAACAAAGAGCCGAGGATGTAGATTAAAGCTACAACCGATTGCAGATCACAGTGTGTACAAAAAGTAGAAACGTAACCCACCATCAAAAATCATAACACAAGTTTGAAACATCACGTTAATCTCAAAATGACTGGCAGGCGTTTTAATAAACAGACTCGAGGTATTTACTAAATGAAGTAAAAATGACGGTAATTTCAGAAATCTACCTTTGATTAAACTAATGATCAGAGGTTTTATCAGGACTAAAGTTTTGAAATTATGTGGAACTACATTTCAAAGTAGATCACAAATTAGAAAAACAGTCAGTCTTCTGTATATAGTTGTCCCTGTTCCTCCCAATATATCTCTCAAGACAGGTTTGTATGGGCATTTACTGAGCTGGATTTCCAAGTTAAACTCTCTCACTATTTCTCTCAGTCACTTGTGCAGTCATAACAGTTTCAAGCTGCCAAACGCTGTGTGAGTTTTCTGAGACTTTAAACGGACAGAATAGTTTAAAAGAGAGCCTATAAACAGCCCTGTATTTAATTGATAAAAATGATGAATGAGGACAGAAGTTGTAAATTTTGCTGGTCTGTCTTGTCTTTTTCCTTAAATAGTGCCAAACCTAACACGGTGTTAGCTCACACAAACACATCACACAGCTGAGGTAACTATTGCTTTTCTTTTTATACACTTTCTAATTCATATTACAAGCTACAGATATCCTATACATACAGCTAGAAAACCTAAAAAGCAAACAGACATCTACAAACACCAAGCAGAGAGGTGGGTGGGGTTTTGTTGTTGACACATTTTCATGATGGAGGCCTCAGAGCTTGAGCAGATAATCCCTTTAGCTTGCATCTGACAAGACACCTACCACTGTTATGGAAGCTGAAGCAAAGCTAAAGAAAGGGTTTTCTTTTAGGGTTTAAAGGGCTGTCACTCCTATAGACCTGTTACGTGTTTGTCCAGTCCAGATTTCTCAATGTAGGTATTTATAGTTTCAGCTGCATGAAGACCCCCTGACTGCACATTAGGTGATGTTCATGATTTTCATTCAGCTGCAAGTTTACATTCACCTGATTAAGATTCACCTACACAGACTCATCAAACTGAGCAGGATACACTTTCAGAACTGTGTGATCTGCAAACAAAGCTGATTTTTTTTTTCTCCAGAGCTGTACTGTTTTATATACACTATACAATAAATTATTATTAAGAAAAATAACAGCGACATGTTAAAGGAAGGAGGAAAAAGAAGCAGTGGACACCTGACAGTGTATCTATGAGCCTATTTTGCTCCTCTAAAACTGGTGAATGTCTTCCAAAGCCAAACCTTTTCAGTCAGTAATTCCAGCAGGTTGCAACAACAGATTCAAGCAGAAACATAATGAGAACTGTCACAGAATAAGATCATCCAGAGTAACATTACTGTAAGTTACCTTGTTGAGAACGTTAGGTTAGGTCTATTTTATATAGATATAATAACACATGTACTATGAAACCACATGCTGTTGTTCATACCTTGTTATTTTCTGAGTTCAATGTTTGATGCATTTTCCTGATTTTGTAGAGAATTAATAAACGGAGCTGAACCTCTTTGCCTTATAATGTACACCTCTCTTCATTGAAACAAGATACTCTTGTACATGTGTAAGGCAGTTCTTTTTCTAACTTAATAATAACAATAACAATAACAATAATAATAAAGAATATATTAATATTGTGTATTGTGTATTCATAATTTTAGAATTAGTAGAAAGCATCAACCTTGAGAAGTTAAATGAATTATTACAAACAGGTCATGACTCATTAATATTATGATAAAGAGCTTTTTGAGATTTGAAGATGATCTGTGCAGAGAAGGAAGAAAGCCTCACTAAACGATTTGTTCACTTTGGACTGAGCTGCTGTTCCAGGTCAGTTGTCTCATCCCTGGTCCAGACAAGGAGATACAGACACTGGACGAATGCCAAGATGTAAAGAGCTGACCTGGGGCCAGCAGATTTACACCAAATGTTCCCTTCATCATAATTGTCATCACTGATAATTAAACCAGTGAGGCACAATCAGACCAACTTTTCAAAATTCAAACACATCCATGTCTCCTTTCCCACCCTCTTGTCCTCTCTCTCTCTCTCTCTCTCTCTCTCTCTCTCTCTCTCTCTCTCTCTCTCTCTCTCTCTCTCTCTCTCTCTCTCCCTCAGTGTACACCTGACTGTCCGAGCTGTGGGGCTTAGCCAGGATTAATCGGCAGAGATCACCACTTTTAGACTGGTTATTTTCAAGCCTGTGTGTGAAGTCCTGCAGTAACTTTCACAGGTCACCACCCTATCAAACGTTTCTCTTTCACACTCATTTGTCAGCAAATCCCTACTACCTTTTTAATGTATTATAAGTCAAATTTCCTCGACAAGTTCCACTGCAGTCAGCACTATAGAGTCTGTGGATTCCTGGATTTTTGCTGCTTCCCTCACAGTTACTGTCACATTTTAGGAGAGCAGATTTTGAAAGATCACAATGATGATATGAAAATAAAAAATCAGTCCTGTTGTGGAACTGAGGCAAACTGAGGTTGCCAGTGCTGACCCCAGAACAGAATCCGCTGTATGAAGAAAAATGTCACCACCCATTAAATATGGAATAAACACATCAAAAACCAATGTGAATCTGCACTCCAGATCATGAATATTTAAAATCCCCAGAATTCTACTGAGCAAACAAATAAGCCAAATAAATCTTCCTTTTCCAAACAGATACTGATGTCTTCTTCTGTTCTGCACTGTGATTCATGCAGGACAGAAATTTATTATGTCCAGAAGAACTTGAACATTTTGTTATTGCTCTGCACAGAAGCAGAGTTACAGTGTGCTGGGCTGTATGTTTGCTGTCGTCACTGCAGGTAAGCAGTTAATAAGGGGATCAGAAAGGATTGGCGTCTTTAGTGCCATCAGCAAGCAAACCAGCAAATCGCCTCTCTCTCCCCTTGTACATAGATGCTGTATGCAACATATATGAAACACAAAACCACAGGAAACATCCTAAATTATGCACTAAAATTAAAAAAAAACCCACAATGCGTTATGAGCATGACTGCAGGCTGACAAAGGCACATTCAGTCTTTTCTCTCAGTGACTTGCTGATTCCTGCTCCCCCCAAGGAGCATCTGACTATTATTAGAGGCTTAAATGCGATTGGAGAGCATTAACCCCGGGGGATTATTTAGCTGCGACCGACACATGAGGGCAAGACAGTTGGACATCAAGTGCCGTACGACAGAAAGAGAAAAGCTGTTCTTGGGTTGAGGCAAGGCAAGCCTGAAGAACAGCTGATTCCCAGAAGGGCACAAATGTCAAACTGAGCTTCTGCAACAACACTGATTCCAACAGAGGTTGATCAGGAAATGGATGAGCTCACAGGTTTAGGAGAAATACAAAGAACATGACAATTATAAATGTGGATCAGACAGTTTTGGATTGTTCTTGTGCTCACAGCGGCCGGACTACAATGACATAAAAAAAATCTTAAATACAGCATTCATCTGCCTGAAGATGATGAAAGAAACCAAAAAGTACTAAATCTGCTCTTACCGATCAATAATTAGGAATAAATGGAAAAGAGAAGGGACGCAGAGGCAAATAATAATAGATTTATCTTCTTACATAAGTGACGACGTGACGATGCAGGAGCAAATAACTCATAACTCTATAAAACCTCTAAATAAAAGCAAGTCATGCTTCTGGGGAAGCTATTTTTCTTGTTTGCATTTTCCTAAGCAGTGAAATGGAGGAGCTTTAAAGCAGGTATGACCATAGTGGAGGCTGATGATCATTAGCTCATCTGCTGCCTAAAACCTGAGACCTTCCAATGGCCTGAATTACGACCTTAAAAGTATCTGTATCATTCTAAGTGTTTTTAACCACTATTGTATCTTAACAGTTTACATTTTGAGAACAAGACCTTGCTTTAAAGGTCTATGATGATTAAAATGTTCATAATCTGTGATTAATATTTCTGGACAAACAAAAGCAGCACTGCACTGTATACGCCCCTGAAGAACTGGTGATGGGTGATGCTGGTCTAAGCTACAGGCAAGCTGCTCTAAGATCAGTCAACAGATGTTTGAGTCACCTGAGCGCCGTATGAGATTACAACATCAGAGAGCAACAGATCTGACTCCAACTGCACACACACAGACAGAAAATACAAGAGACGGAAAGACAAATATGAAAAAACAAAAAACAGAGATGCACATCCTCTCATAAATCCTTCACCAGGCAGAACAACGAGCGCTCCAAGCTAATCTCAAAATTACACTTTCCCATCATCTTATACCCGGCTGACATGAAGTGATTGGTTTAGTGATTGTGAAGTGATTGGTATTTTAAGTGTGTTCAGGTCAACATCCTGTCAGTGTGACTCACACTTACTGTGCAAGAGCCTAACTAAAGAACAGACAGATGCCTATGAAATCTGTATGTGACCCATGTTAGGATGAATAACCACAGATGTTCTGAAATTAGCTTTAGTGTGAATAGAGGACAAACAACACTCAGAACTACAGCCTTCTTCCACAGTCAGAGGATCCCTCTCACTTTACCCAATGCCATGACAAAACCAGGGGAGCTAAAGGAGGGAGCTGATGCTGATGCTGGTAGGAGAGACGCTACGTGGTTTTTTCTTTCTGACTAATTTCCCAATTTCTCTGCTTCTTTCTTTGCTTTTAGTTTTCCACTGATTTTTAATCACACAGGATGCCAGCCATCTCAACTCTCTCTACACTATGTGTGGGTTTCAGAATTGGCAACATAACATCAGAATTCACCAGCAATTACAATGTCTCAATGTAATAATGAAATAAATATCTCGATGTAACCAGTGTGATTATAACATGGGAAATGGACAATGGACTTCGAAGTGACTTGCTCCTAGCGTGGGATTGAAAAAAAAAAAAGAAACAACAGAAAAAGAAAAGCACTAATTTTATCTTTGAAGATCTCAGAATAGGCAGGTGAGTGCAAAGTTTGTAATATTTTGCAACGTTTTTCAAATGTCATTTTGAATGTGCAGTCTACCAAAAGCACTGAGCTGAGATACGTCATATTAAAGATTTAATACACCATATGGAAAAGTTTTAATGTATGGATGAATGAATGGATAAATGGCTTTTGACAGAATCCTGCTATTTTAGGTTTGGGCAGTTTTAACTGTAAACATATTTATCCTCCAACAGAGCTGATACAGCTCTTTGGAAAATGTTCAGTACTGTCAGAAGATGTATGTGATAGATGTGACCATTTAAGAACAGGTCATAGTGTTAATTTAGACACTCTCGTAAGTAATGAGAACATCAAAAGTATTCTTACACAAAATGTCTTTGTACTTCAGTCCATTTGAATTGAGGACATTTTAACAACCAGCTCTGTTGCTATTCCTATTCTGAGAGCCTTGCTGGACTCTGGTCTGGACTCGGTTTCTAAAAGTAGAAGATGAGGTCTGTTCCTTGACTTAGTCAGCATGAAGACACTGCAGTCTGGCCCTGCGTCTGGCTCTGTATGAGCTGCACGGGTTAAGACAAATCTTTATATCCTTCCAGAGGGGGATTCAGGGGGGTTTGGCTGCCTGACAGAGTGCTGCCTGTTCAGTAAGCTCTGTTTTAACACCCTCTCTGCCTCAATATAACACCCTCTCTGATTCCCAGAACAGGAGCACAGCTATTCTCAGGGTCAGTGGCCATGACCGGTTTTCTCTGCGATCTTATACACTGTGAAAACCAAATGTTTTTTTCTCAGATCAGTCATCAAGAGGTGCAACGATTTCAAGAATCACAAATGTTGACTTAAAGAAAGAAAAGGAAATGCATCTTATATATTTTGATCTTTGTCAGATATTTTCAACTTCTAAATATTTTCACTTCATTTTTCCTACTCTCTGGTACACCAAAAAGCCACTAATAGACTTAAAAACCTCTTGATGGTTGTTTCTGGTGGGGATGCTCCTTAAGTGGATGGAGATGTCAATCAGTGAATGAGAACACTGGGGTAAATGTATGGATGAATGAGTGTAAGTTTCAGCTGTTGGCATCCAAGATGGGGTGAAAGATGGGTGCTGTTCAGCAGAAAGTGGCAACAGTTGGGTCTGTACCTCAAAAGATGAGGGGTTAAGGGAAGATGGATGGATGGATGGATGGATGGATGGATGGATGGATGGATGGATGGACCAATGGATTGATGGGCGGATGGATGGAATCAGACTCACCTTTGATGCATTCTCCAGCTTGTCCACCTGGTTGCTGCCCAACATGCTCTTGATGAGAAGTTCTACTTTGGCATTGAACTTCATGAACGTCACATAGCAGGTGTAACACAACAGCAGGCTGATACTTTCCCCCAGTGTGATTTGATTATCCAGAAAGAAGTAGATAAGCATGAGCAAGCCAACGATATAGAATGAGACGTCTCTGAACAGAGGCCACCAGGTGAGGTTCAACACCTCTTTGGAGAACAGGGCACACATCCCGATCACAAACAGGATGTTGAATACGGCAGAGCCCACGATGGTACCGATACCCACATTACTGTGGGAGATGAAGACTCCTATGACAGAGGTGAAGAGCTCTGGGGCTGAGCCACCTGCCGCCATGAAGGTGGCTCCTGCTACATCATCAGAGATCTCCAGCTTCTCTGTGATGACAGTGAGCGCAGGGACAAAGAACTCATCGCAGACGATGGCTAAGGCTATGAACATGTATAACATGCCAAACATATGAAGCACCACATAGCCCTCACGTCTCTCCTCCACGCTGAAGTAGTCCGTTGGGTAGTCCCCTTGATTCATCTCTATTTCAGATGATCGCATGGCCACCGGTGTGTCCTCTGGCGCAGCTGAGAGGTTGTGGTACTGCAGAAGAGTTCTTTGGGGCACTTCTGCCTCTGCTGAGCCCTCGGCGGTGGATTCCAGCTCTGTGGCCACCGTTGTGGCCAAGGACAAGGCACTCCATGAGCAGACTGTGCAGACCACCACCAGGCTGATGATGAAGCCTAGAATCCGACCGGGCCGCAGCTTTCTCTTGATGACCTGGTAGTGGTGCCTAGCGCAGCTGCTGTGAGGGCCCATAAGGGGAGCTGAGCTGGAGGAAGCCATTGTGTCTCGACTCCTTATGGGTAGCATGAAATCCATGGTGTTTGGCGCAGGTTGTCAGGCAGAGTGGAAGTGTCTGGAATCCCCCCCAAAACTGGGCTGGTGGTGCTGGTGGCTTAGAGGGTGGGGGTGTGATAGGCCGCAGCGGTTCACCGATTTGTTTGCATGCTGCTCCCCAGTCTAAACACAGTGGAAGCCCTGCAGTCTGACTCCTGGATCTAGCCCAATCAAAGGCTTCCTCATATTACTCACTAGATGACAGAGAAAAAAAAGTAATACAGTTTTAATGCAAGGGAGCATTTCAAAAAAATAACCATAGTTATACTTCAGAACCTAAAAATTAGAAGAGCATACATAAAGTTAAGCTTCTTAATGCGATTGAGAGATGGGGGTTCTCAATGCATCTTCTGGGGTTTTAAGTTGATAAAAAGACAAATTACTTTTTACACCACTACATTTCTGCAGCATTACGAGTACTGCTGCTAGTTGCCTCAAAGATGAAGGTTTCACATTCAAATCATGATGAATATGATTTGGGAAACTGTTTTAGATAGACTACTCAACAGTGTATAAATTAATTCAAATTAGCTTCTCCTCAACCTGCTATAACAAAAAAGTTATTACTTATAGGTTGATGCATCCATAATAAAACCCCAGTAACATAATGTCTATAATAATGCAACACTGTGAATGGGGCAGTTCTGCATTATTTGACTCTGCTGCTGACAAATTTCAAGAGCTGGCTTTAAGTTCAAGGCTCAGATGAATGATAATTGCTGGGCAAAATATTCTGCATAAACCAACTAAACTGACGCTAGAACAATAACCTATCTGCAACTACAGTCAGTGTCTATGTGTCTATGCTACATGTTTACAAAATATATTACATAAACATATTTAAACCTTTTGCTTTCTTGTTTTTCATCTGAAATCCAACACTTTCTTGCAACTGCAATTACAGTATGTACTAATAGCTAATAGCAGTTGATAGTAGCAGTATTAATAGCAACAATTCTGTTAAACGTGCTGTGGCCTTCTTGACATTGTGTGAGGACCTGCAGTGAGAGCTTTCCTTTAAGTGAAGCTTGGACATTAGTGAAAGCTCATTAGGAAGCCATTTAATCCCTGAGAAGATATACTTAGATTAGCCTCAGGCCCTGCACACTGATGCCACTGCACAAAGTCAAAAATTGACACCAGCAAAATGAATTGAGCCACAAACTCCACGTCCATTTTCATAATAGTAATTCAATCGTGAAGCAACTCCACTGGGACAAACTGCAATTCTTAAACTTCTTATTCGCACAAGTCCTAAAGATTGAACAGTCTTAATCTGCAGTCAAACTTCGGTGTCAGTTGTTGTAAAAACATTCATTTTAGAATTTCAAATCCAACTGTGCTATAACAGCAGCTCCTAAAGAAACACTCTGGACTCTATATAAGCACATTAGAGCAAAGACAAACAACAGCTACACACAAAAAGCACACAAGCATCATTTTTGCTCTCATACCACTCTTGGATATTTCCCGTTCAGCAGGAAGAACTCCAGCAGGTAGGCAGGTCCAGAGTCTCTGAAGTGAGTATTCCAAATAATTGACTCCCAAAGGAGAAAGGTCCCGAGCGCTCAGTGTTCAGTCTGAAGGTCCCAGCAGTAAATCCTCAGTGAGATTTTCCTCCCTCAGCAGAGGTGGAGCTCCGAGACATCAGGTCAGAAGCTGAGGACCAAGGACTCCTCCCCCCCATTCTGTGCCCCCTCCTCTCTGGTTCCTACCTTCCCTCAGTGTCATGTATCATTTCTTCCCATCCACACACCTAAGAAAATGAGTCGTACAAAACAAGCTTAGAGCTTTACAGGTTGAAGCCCGTTCTGCCATCAGATCATAGTGCTGTGCATAAAGCCCTTGAAAATTATCCCAATTGCTCTGTAATGGAAGGCATTGCTACCAGGTTCAGAAGACCTGCTGCATGAAATTTGTGTGCATTTTTAAAATGTCCAACTTTTAAGTAGGGTGTCAAACAGAGTGGAGGAGGCACAAAAGCACAAACATTTTTAAATCAAGCTTTTCTCTTGCACATCTTCAGTCTGGAATATTAGATTATATTTATTGATACTTTAGCAGAGATTTTTTGTAATTTTTTAGGTGACTATGAATGTCACTTTTGAGAGAGTTTTCTTTTGAGTTTTTCCTCTGCATATTTTGCCACTCCTTTCCAGTTCTTTCCTTGCAACAATCATTTTAGTCATAAACAGCGAGTTGTTGGATGTCACCACGCCTTCTGTCTTTCATCTCCTGCATGTCTGTAATTGGCTTTGAGAGCAACATCTGCTCTTGAGAGACAATCCTGCATCCTTCATTTATCGCACAATAATGAAGCCTGCTGACAAATGCTAATCTGGACCTACACATCGACAGGCCCTGAGACTTTGAACTGCAGAATCACAGTATAGCAGAGATTATGTTAGGAAGCTCTCCTCCTCATTTTTCCAAAATGAATCAAATGAATAACAGTATAGTAGTAATAGAATACAAGTGTAAAAAATATCTAAAAATAATTTTTAATAAGAGGAATGAATGTATAATTTTTAACTGAGGTGTGTTCGTTCATGAGTGTGTGTGTGTGTGTGAGTATGTGTGCGCACGAGCACACGCTTAAAGTCAGGTCAGGCTTTACACGTGAAGACTTTAATAGCCACGTGAGAACTCCAATAGCCACCTGAAGGTGAGTTCAAATGATGCGACCCATTACGTAGAGTGTCCCTAACACACCTCCACCTCTTCTCCAGGTGCAGTGTCTGTATGTCTGTGTGTGTGAGACACAGAGAGAATGTAGTGTTCTGAAAAAGAAATTAGACATTTTAGAAATAAAATAAATTCAATTAATAATTTTTTTTTTTTTTTTATTGAGTAGTAACTGAATACTGGAAAAATGTATTGAAAAGATGGAGATTTTGGCAGCCTGAAACCAGAATGATGTTTTAAAAAAAGCATTATTCCACTTCACTTCCTTCATAAACAACATATTCCCTGCTGGGAATAAATCCAACCAGACCTGACCATTGTTTCACACCTCCTACTGGTCTTATCCAATTAAACAGGAGCATACTTAAAGGGGTGGACCGCTAACTTTCCCTAAGAAGCAAAATGCTGCTCTTAATTGCTCACAGTCAGTCTGTTTCAGCCATGACCACTTAAAAGGTTGAATACCTTTGTCAAACAGGAGTCTGCTTTTGACTATTTTGTTCAGACGATACTGAAGTTTCAGGATTTTCTCTGGCTTTATATTCAGGTGGTCTTTGGACTTGTTTAAATAAAGGAGAAAAAAAAATACAAACTGTGCCAAAATGACTTTGATAAAGGTGTTGCATTCTCTTTATATTTAGTAGAGCCATTACATTTTTACAATGTAGAATTACAAACCAATGTCACGGCCTGAGGTGACACCTGGCTTGGTGTAAGGGTGTTTGACCTCAGTATGGATTCCTTATTTGGGTCATTAGCTGCTATATTAAGGATCATGTAAAGTCCTGAACAGCCTAAACTTGTTATATAACCAACCCTGCTAACCTAACCCTCCTTCTATGTAGGCTGAGGTACATCGCATGCAGAACTTGAAATACAAATAAGTCTCTTGGCATGCAGAAGACGCCTTTGGTAGCTGTTTCAGGTTAACTTTGAAGTACCCCTCTCTTGCAAAAATAAATGTGTTAGAGTTCCCATACGAAGATGTTGCCTAAGTACAGTGACTGAACATAAACATTAGCCAATCCTTGGCCACATAAACATAACCTTTGAATTTGCACCAGTTCATTATATATATATATATATATATATATATATATATATATATATATATATATATAGAGAGAGAGAGAGAGAGAGAGAGAGAGAGAGAGAGAGAGAGAGAGAGAGAGAGAGAGAGAGAGGTGGGAGTGGCTAAGGTATTGGTAGGCCAGGCGGTGAGAAGTCAGAGATAGAGCCATGTTCCTCTGTGAAGCTGGGATCAGCAGCAGCTTATTGGCTAAAGCTCCTGCCTGAAATAGCTGCTAAGTTATATATGAGTTAGAAAGAGAGACCCTTTATCTGTGAACAGGGACGGCCCAGGTAATCACTGAGATCTACACAACAAGTCTACGAATAGAGAGGAGGAATTTACCTCCTTTCTCTCAGGGAAACTGATCATTTGTGAAGCCCTGCCCCCTTAGTTACTGTTGCTAAGCCTATCAAGCCTGGCCAGATTAACATATTGGAGAAGTTGGGGCAAAATCTTCCCGTTGGGCCCCCACAACTCAGAGTAATTTAGGAATATGCACTGTACAAGCACAAAGATCAGTCTTGAACTTGGGAATCTCAAAATAAAATGATATAAAATCATTACAGGCACTAAATCTGCATTTCAACAGGTTCATCTCCATGACAACTGAACAGACTCCATGTGCTGATGTGATAATAGTTAAAAGCTGTGGAACAAGTGTGTAAAGGCACCTTGAGTTAGAAATGTTTAGTAAATTAAAATTGTTAAGGCCTTAAAACTAGATTTAAGGAGCCACACACACACACACACACACACACACACACACACACTACACTGTGATGTGCATTATGATATCAGCAGCTGAGATGGCTGGTAAGAGGACGACCTATGCAGCTCATTAGCTTTACTTGTCTTACCTTGACCTCTTACCTCTTACAGCCATGAGACTAGAGGCCTAAGTGACTCGTGTCAGACAGACAACTTTGCATAATCTTGGGGAAATCCTCTGATTCTCAAATGCAGAGAGAGAAGGATTAATCCCAGAACAGTGGCCCCTGTAACTTAAAATAATAATAATTAATGAAAGGTATGTCTTTTTTTGTGAAATAAGGTGTGGTGTTTGTCATGTTTTAGACATTAATTCAGATAAAGATAAAGAATGTCAGTGTCAGTTCACTACAACACTGGCAACAAACATGATCTCCTGCCTTCAACTGATCCTAGAAATGTCAGAGATGGGTTAACACCCTTGCTTGCCTGTGATGATACGGACAACAGAGAAACAGCACCATCCAGTGGTCAAACACAACATTACTTGTTGTATATTTGGTACAAAGAAGTTTTCATTTGTTCTTTACTCAGCATAGCAAAATGTGAACTTGCTTGTAGGGAGCTGGAACACACAGTGGGCCGTTATCATCTGCTATTTTGTGACTCTTAGGTCACAAAGGATACTGAAGGAAGGCGTGTGTATTTAGCATCATGAACTCTGCAGGACAGGAACAACCTCTTCATGTCCACACAGATCATCTGATCAAAACGAAACACTTTGGGATCTAAAATGATGCACAACGCACACACCACTTTACATAGCAAAAGAAAAGTAAGACATTATGCACTGTAGTATAATCGTATAGCATTATAAACCATAGTACTGCTATACAGAAAATATTAAGCATATATAAAGAAGCTGCCATAACAATAGAAGTACTGCGATGCATGCTTAACACCAGCTAAACATCAAAGTAATGTTTCAAAGAGATTTTGGCAATATAGATATTTTATTCGAGGGCTTCATCTTTTCAGATCATCGTAGATTTCTCGACAGAGTCTCATCAGATTTCCACGTTAACAAGAAGTGTACGTTAACATTCCATCGTCCTTACATTATGGTCAGTGGACACTGTTGGTGCCAGAACAAAGACAGAAGAAGTCTGGCTGATGACAAAAGCAACATTAATCAGCTGTACGAACACAAACTCTGTTTGATTCAGTACCAGACATTTCAATGACTAGAGCCATTCTGGTGCTAGTTGACAATCCTCTGACAGCTCAATGAGAAGGTTAGAAAACAAATACACTGACTTTTGGGCTGACAGGCTCTGTGATGTGTGAAGACATGACTAGTAGCAGCTTGACCTCCATGTTCAGTGTTCATTTAATCTCTATAGTGCAAAGTATGTTTAGTAGTAATGCACTGATCAGAGTGTTGAAACTACCACTGAGCCTATTATAAGATAATGATAGGTCTAACAAAAAGCCAAAAAGTGTGTGTATTTTATAAAGAAGGCTTTTGGAAAATGTAAAAATGCTTTGGCAATGGAGAGCTGAGGGAGAGACTGAGTTATCAGAGCTTAGTAGCTGTGATAATATTCAAACTATCAGACTCTAATGCAATGTCCAGTACCAGTATGCAACCAGCTACTGATCATCTGTGACTCGTGAAAGTCAGAGATCTCAGCAGCACCCAACAAAATTACCATCACCATCCTGCATGTGTCGTCTTGAGCTCCTTCAGAATTATCCCCAGAAGAAAAAAAAAACAAAAAACAATTTCCTCTCAAATTAAGTGCCTTTTTTTCTACTTATTTCAAACCTCTCTTCCATCCTCAACACTTAGCCCTCTTGCCGTAGCTGTCCACCACTCCTGGCACAACGCTCTCGTCCTCCTCCACATCCTCCGTCACGGTCTTACCAACCAGCTGGAAGATGTCCTCAGCTGCAACTCCCATGGGGTCGGCCACCTTCACTGTCAACATGTCCAGAGTGAGGACGGTTCCTTTGGGGATCTTTACTTTGGCCACCACTGACTTGCCCAGCTGGTGTTAAAATAAAGAGGACGTGACATTATTATTATTCTTACAGCACAAAGGGGAAAACAATTATGAAAAGTAACAGCTTCAATGGTTTCTTAAACTTTCTATAAACATTAGAGATTAAAATTAAAAATAGCATTTAACTCTTCAGACTGACTTGTGTATTTGCCCGAAGAAAGACGGTATCTAACCTTATCATGGCAAGGCTTTTCACAGGGTAACATCTGCTTGAGGCCGCTGCCCAATGCCCTCTCCACCAGTCGGATGGAGCGGACCAGCTCCACCAGCTCAGAGGGCTCCAGTGAGGCTGCATGGTCACTTCCTTTCCACGTCTTGTCCAAGGTTATGTGACGCTCGATGACCTTTGCCCCAAGAGCTACGGCCGCCACTGAAATGCTGATCCCAGACTCGTGGCCGGAATACCCAATGGGAATATCAGGAAATTCCTTCTGGTATTCCTGGTGTGGTTGAGACAAAGTGACACTCTTAAAAGGAATAGTTCAAAATTTCACGTTATGACGCTCATATCTTATAATCAGGTTATTTTGTAAAGAAAACAAGTGGTTTTAGTAATTCTGCCCTTTTAGCCATAAAAGCTAACAACAGACCTCAGTGAAATCTGGATGAATTTAAGGTTGTAGGATGAAATCAAATTCATTAACTATAACCATGGATTAACAAGATTACGGACTTTGTCTGGTTCAAAAAGAAAAAAATAAATAATTTAAAAAGTATTAGGACAAAATGAATTGATTATCCTCTTCCAGCTTTAGCTTAAAATGTATGGATGTACCTTATAAGGAATCATCTAATGTCTGAGAAGATAAATAATATGAATGAATAAACTAAGCATAAAATTCTATTGTGACATCATGTCACAAATATTTTGCCATTATAACATGGACTGATGTGCAAGCACACACACCAGGTAGATTACTTTGTAAAGTGAGCACAGTATATCTGTTTACTTGGAGATCATCATGATGAAAGATAAAATAAATGCCGTCGTGATTATCTTCCACGGTTCCCTGTGATATTACAAACCACTGTGCAGTGTTTTGGCATCTGGTAAACCTTCAAACTCTTGTATCTGTCACTCAAACTGGACTGGTTTGCCCCATAGAGGGATGTGTCTCCACAACAACTAAAGTGGATAAAGTGTTTTTTTTTTTTAATTTGCACAAATTCTTATTCTATTCTATTTACAGTGATCACTCTGAGGTTGACGTCTTCAGCTTCCAGAGGGTAGGCGCTGGTGCACTGCAGGATGGTGAAGTTTGGGTTGTGCTCCTTCACTATCTTGTAGACCTGGCGCATGGTCTCCATGGACTGCATCCCGCTGGACACCACCATGGGACGTCCTGAGACACAGGAGAGGGCAACAGCGTCATAAACATCATGTCTAACATGAGCAGAAGGCAAAATGCTATACTATACTTTTCTACTCTCAGAGAGCCCCAGACTGGTTAAGAATCACACACTGGACTCGTGTGGCTTAAGATCTCTTTGCTTAGGGTTAGCTTCAAGCATTTTTTGATAAAGGCCAGAGCCCTGAGTCAAACTGTAGACATTTCCATGCATATTCCAGAAGTTTACATCATGATATTTTCCTTTATCATACCTCATTCTGAAAGAGGCCTGAGACATTTCTGCATTTCTTCTTTTACTGTTTTCATACATATTATCCAAGGATCAGCCGGAGCCCAAGTTTTAATGCACTTGACAATCCTTGAATCCTTCTACCGTAGTTACCTAAATCTACCACCACTGCTGCCCCAAAACACACTGGATTGGTTTAATGCTGACTTATTAACACTGACGTAACTGATTTAACATCTAATGACTCAATCACATACTTGAAACATTTCTGGGGTTATGACAGTTCACACTTACCCTTCTTGGCAGTCTTTTCCAGATAGGGGAAGTTGTTGGTGTCTCCAGATCCCACTTTGAAGAAAGGCACATTGAGCTCATGGAGAAACTCCACTGCCATCTAAAGACAGAAAAGGTTATGGTTAAACTTAAACTTAAACCTGACTGAAATGTCATGAAAACCTCTATCTTTCTTACCTCGTCCATCCCTGAGGCAGTGAAGAAGATCCCCACCTCCTCAGCATATTTTTGCAGTTCCCTGTACTGCTCGTGGCTGAACTCCAGATGGCGCTTGTGTTCGCCATATGTTTTCCCCCAGGAATGTTTGGAGGTGTATGGCCGCTCCAAGGCTCGCTTGTTAAATTTGTACTCTAATTCACTCTTCTGGAATTTGGCACAGTCAGCACCACAGTCCTGTGAAGGTGGAGGAGGCAACGCTTAGAAATCATACTGAACAGGAATGATTTATCTCAAACGTCCTCTAGATTCCAGTAACTAGAAAGCAACTGATATATAACTGTAAGTTCATACTGAACATGCAAAAGTGTGATTTTCTTTCCTACAGGCAGGTATACCAATCAACACGTATGGAGAATAATGTTCACAATAATAAATTAATAATAAATTATTGCATTTACTTGGGTTTGAAAGAAGCAGTGCTTTCAAGAAACTTCATTAAAAATTGATCCTTTTAGGAAATGTCGAAGGAAATTTATTTATTAACAAGGAAGTTGTTATTAAAATGTCTGTCAAATAAAACACAACTTAAATTATAAAGGAGGAGCCATACTGAAGCTTTCTGCTTTATTTCTGAAAAGATGTGATGTTGTTGTTGTTTTTATGTTTACCATGTTCACCGAAAGTCTTCATCTAAAGTTTCTCACCCACTGCTAAAAACAAAATAAACAGACAGAAACTAAACTACCAAAGGGGCCAGTATGCTCCACACACCTATCCCATTTGACTGAACTGAAAGCAGATGACATGACATCATGTTTTATGTAGCCTAAGGCTTCAACATACTGTAGCCTGGTATTACACGTAGTTTTACAACAGAAGTAATACTTCTAATAAGGTGAGAATCAGACATGTTAGCTCATTTATATTGTTAAACTGTATAAACAAAAACAGGAATGTACTATGGCTTAAATACAGTTGTCTAGCAAGGCCACTATGTGCCAGGCATGAAGTTGCACACCAAACTCCATTCACAAATATGGCAATTTAACATTCTACAACATGGCTCAACATCCTTTCACAAAAAGCCTTTAAAGCCACTTGCATGGAGCTGGTGCATAAGTAAGCACATAATAACTTAACTATTAATTCAATAAGCTCGATAAACACACACTGGTTATGTTTATATCTTGTTCAAATGAATGATTCAGAAGAGGAAGGTGTGGCGACTAAGATATATTAGTCGATTTCTAAGGGGAATTCATGTTCTAACGTTAGTACGTTCCTCTGTGTGTGCAAGATAAAAAAGGGGAGAAAAGAAAACACTCAAAAGAAACCAATACGTTGCCTTTTCGTGTGGTTTTTATTACCTTTGCCATCTTGATCATTTTCTTGGCAACCTCAATGTCTCCCTGATGATTTTGTCCAATCTCAGCTATGATGAAACATGGATGGTTACCTCCGATCATTCGACCGGGACACAGCTCAAACTTTAACGGCATTTTGTTCACAGATGGGAAACGAAGAACTACCAGTGACAGTAATTATTTAGCAGAGGACTGGACAGGGTGGCGCAGAGCGATGAGCTGTGACTAGAAAAGCCGACCGGAGCAGTTAGTGCGGTGCACATCCAGGATGTGGGAGGACTTCCGCTTTTGTGCGTCAACGTATCAGCCGGATTTCCTTTAAAATATATATTTAAATTCAAAATGTAAAAACGCCAACATTAAAACGAAATAAAACATTATTTAGGACACTGAGACTATTTCACAAGAGGCTAACAACATTTTTGGTAAATAAAGTTTTTCTTTACAAATGAAGCCTATCCCAAATCAAATCTGAAAAGACAGAAAACGATTACACAAAAATAAAAATAACACTAGAATACAAAGCTTTCTAACACCCTTTTTTATTTACAAGACTAACAACACAGAAACATTGATTACTATGAAAGGGCCACAACTGTGGAATCAACAGTTGTTGCACATGAAATCCGAACACCATTTGTCTGTGACATTCCCCACAAATTCAGTATAGGCACTGCACATAATTCAAGTACAGCCTAAATATATTTGCATTTGTAACCACACCACACTATTTTATTATGATTCACTGCTGGGAAAATTAGGCAGGGACCGATCATTCCAGAGATGATGTTCATACCACATATGAGAAATATTATCATTAAGTGAGGAACTTTTACAAGCCAGCTGTGGTGCATTTCTTAGTTTGGACAGGGACTGGTGGTGCAAATATTTATCTTTTAGAGGGCTGTGGCAGTGCAGAGATGCAAACATAGCTGACATTACCAGCTGATATTTTCATTCCCTGGTACAGGCGTGTTCATATTTATCTTGTCAAAGATGTGCAAATCACACAGCAGCCATGCAACTCCACTTTGTTTTTCGCTTTTAGTTTGAGAACATGTTATTATTTGAATACAGGGGACAAGCAGAAATGCCAGCATCACATTTACAGGGTTTAATTTCAGATCGTGGAGTATGAACGTGTGGCTTCTCATCCCAGATTTTACTGCTGACAAAATTCTCAGTTGGGTGGTGTAAACTGATTTGTCAACACCACGTTAATTACAGTTTGTTGGTAATTACATTTCACACACACACCCTGTTTGGTTAAGCTATTGGCATCATGTGGTATCATTTTAAGATCTGTTCAAACCTGTTCATCTTCAATGTAATTTGCCTTTCTCTGACTGCATTTCTATTTATCAACCCTCTTGTCTTTCTCTTTCACCCAGACACACAGACTTAATCTTCTGTTCCACTCATTTCTTCCCTCTCATTCTCTCTATGTCTCTTTCTGATCATGCACTGCAAACATTGTCTTTCCGTCTTCCACCTGTCTGCCTCTCTCTCTCTCTCTCTCTCTCTCTCTCTCTCTCTCTCTCTCTCTCTCTCTGTCTCTGTCTGTCCGCCTCTCTCTCCCAACCTCTGTGGAGGATCCTTTATTCTATCATGTTCTCCAAGATGCTGTCGTCCTCCTCCACATCCACTTTGAGCTTCTTGCCCACCAGCTGTTGCATGTTTTCTGGAGGTATGCCCTTTGGCTCACCAACCTTCACTGCAAACATGTCCAGGCACAGCGCCGTGCCTTTGCAGATGGCCACCTTGGCCACCACTGACTTGCCCAGCTGGAACCAAAAAAGGGAGAGAGGAAACAAACAAAACCATTGACAGGTTTTTATAAATGTCTGTTACGTTAACAGTTTGAAATGCAGGCTTTTGTTCAAAGTCCAAATTGAGGAAACCCTGATGACATCACTGGGGTTATTTTCTTATGTTATGGATGTGTGCCAATTTAATAATTACATGCTAGTATTATATAGTGCATACTATACAGTAATCTTTGTTGTATACAGCTTTTGCAGTTAGTATACAAGAAATCAGCACACTTTGCTATTTTATGCTAACATGAAATTATGTAATTTGTGTGAAGTGCAATGCATGGTAAAAATGGTAAACTGACCTTCATGTGCAAAATGTAATTCTGGTGGGTGTACCTTTTATAACTCTGTCAATGTGAATTAGGGATTAAACTGAAGGGAATAAAGACTGAAAATAAAAAATAAAAGATAAAAAAACAAACCTTGACATTGTAGTGGCAATTTCTGTTCAATAAGTTGTAAAAGACAAAACTTATCTGCCAGTAGGACATGAACAGTTTCTGCTGTTTGTAGACTCATAAAATGTGTTTGCAAAGACATAAAAGTTTTAATCACTCTGTAGTCACTGTGCCAAGGTAAAGGTTACTTAGGTTCTGGACTTTTCCACTACAACACTGACTCCAATCAAACCAACCTTATCATGGCAGTTCTTCTCGCAGGGTAACATCTGTTTGACAGGAGATCCCATCGCCACCTCCACCAGCCGGATGGCTCGGACCAGCTCTGCCAGCTCTGAGGGCTCCAGGGATGCTTCATGGTCATTCCCCTTCCAGGTCTTATCCAGGGTCACATGGCGTTCCACAACCTTTGCCCCCATCGCCACGGCAGCCACGGTGATGTAGATCCCCTGCTCGTGTCCGGAATATCCGATGGGAACATCTGGGAATTCCCTCTGGTATTCCTACAGGGAAAGAGAGGGGGAGTAAAAATCTCTTTGCCACTGCTGCTCATAGTGTGTGTTGTGTATAACACTTGTTATATGTGTTTTTCATGGATGCGTATGATCTTACAAACGATGTTATTGCTGCATTAACCGTAAAGAAGTTTTTGTTCATTTCCCGACATTCAAATATTCTCTTCCTCCTCCTTCCCTTCCTCCCCTTTGTTAAAAGGGTATTAAAGGGGATTAAGTCTAACTGGTCTTCAAGGACATACAAGAACACGCTCCAATAACTTGATAATGTAAAGGTATCATTAGATATAATTAGCATTGATTGTGTTTGTGTTGAGAGGTGACTGTTCTCCTGACAACAGAGTCCACAAGACTTTGTTCTGTTGTCACATGACCTTAAGGCACTGGATTGAATGATAAGTAATTGCAGATCTTGTTTAGGGTAACTATCAAGGTAATTTCAATTTCTGGCAATGTTTTCAAAAGCAAAAATCCAACAACATGCCCACTGAACACAGCGACTGGCCATGTGTGTGGAGGTAAGAAAGTAAGCAGGATATGAACGGTTCTCTCAAGCACATTTCAGTGTGTACAGCCTAGTGCAACACTATGAATACCTTCAAGGAGAGACTGTCTGAAAGTGCACTGTTACCCACATTTCTATAAATCTCAGAACTAAGTTTGCTGCCATTTCTAAGTGGTTATAAACACTTTTGTCTTTAGACAAAATATGGAAAGTGGGATTCACTGCTCTCTACAGTAGCTCCTGAAATGCAAGTATTGCGTCAAACTCTTAAGGTAATGAGAGAAGAAATTCTTTGTTCAGACCATTTATAGTTATGTGATCTGGGTAGTCACAGAAAGGTGAGACTGTGGATATGAGACAGTGAAAAGTGAACTTGTATTTATTCACACACGGTGTGAAGAGCTTTCAGTTTCACCTCTCAGAAGAGACCAGAGATTAAACACGTTGTAGGGAGTCAAGTGCACAAAATCTGTATCATTTTAACACAGAAAGTGGTCAAGCTGTACTACACAAAAGCAGAACAATTCAGAGATTATATGTCTGTATCAGTGCTGAGTAATGGTAATTTATTGCAAAAGATCATAGAGCAAGACACTGAGATATGAGTTATTATTTTTTACTGCACCCCAGGGAGATGATGACTGTGGACATGACGACTGACTGGGAGGGGACACTTATCTCTTCATCTTACCGTGATCACACTGAGGTTGACGTCTTTAGGATCCAGAGGGTAGGCGCTGGTGCACTGCAGCAGAGTGAAGTTCTGGTTGTGCTCCTTCACTGTCTTGTAGACTCGACGTATTGTCTCCATGGACTGCATCCCAGTGGACACCACCATGGGACGTCCTGGCACAGACAGGTTTGTGCAAAGACAAAGTAAGAGGGAAATATGATGTGTGTCATAAGATGCACCATCCCTGGACATATTTACAAAAAATTAACAGCTAACAGCTAAGTCTCTATGTCAAATCATTACTTTTATGAGCTCAGCCTTGGTTTTCGTACTGACAGCATGCATGAACCTTTATTCATAAAATTTCATCACCAGACAGTAAAGGGTGAAAAAAGACATTATACAATACCTTTTTTTGTTTTGACTTTACTTATTTATTTTAGAAACTTTTTTCTCTTACTACACACTCTATCTTCCTCACACTCTCAATTTTCAATTGGGAGTTGTAAGTAACAAAAGAATTTCCCTACGGGGATTAATAAAGTTTTTCTGATTCTGATTCTGATTCTGGAGTCAGCCAGAGCTGCACCTGTGTCCACATCCATTTGCATTACTAGGTGTGGTCAAAAATAGACAACATACGCATTGTACCAAAGGTTTCAATCTCAAATAACAATCAAGCTCAGTTTAAAGGGACATGTTACATCTGGCAGATGTAACATATTTTTCACATCATGTAATGTTGGTTCAAGTCAGAATCATTTGAGACTATATGCTACAGGACCTCATACCTTTTTTGGCACTTTTCTCCAGATAGGGGAAGTTGTTGGCATCGCAGGAGGCAACTTTGAAGAAAGGCACATCCAGCTCATGGAGGAACTCCACAGCCATCTATGGAAATCAGAGTAATTAGGGCACAAACATACTGTATGTGCTCTGCTCTTGTCAGCAGTTGCATTATTTCTATTTTAACTTAAGGAACACAGTTAGGTACAGCCAGGGTGCTATAATGTATTACACTATAACTCCGGATTAAAGTCTACTGGAATATTAACCTGATCAGACCTAACCTTGTCACCGGAGTGCGGATTTAAATATTTGTTACCTCATCCATGCCAGAAGCTGTGAGGAAGATGCCAATCTCTTCCGCATACTTTTTCAGTTCCTTGTACTGATCGTGGCTGAACTCCAAGTGACGCTTGTGGTCGCCGTATGTTTTGCCCCAGGAGTGTTTTGAATTGTAGGGGCGCTCCAAGGCTCGCTTGCTGAATTTGTACTCTAATTCACTTTTCTGGAATTTAGCACAATCAGCACCACAGTCCTGAGACAACAGAAGACAATGGGGGATAAAAGAAAGGAAAGTAAGAGAAGAAAAGATTATTTTTGACAGGCACAAAGCATTAATTTAATGTAAAATAAATGACCAGCTTCTTTGTAAGCACAGTTTCACCTCCTTAAATTTACCTTTGCCATCTTGATCATTTTCTTAGCAATCTCAATGTCTCCCTGGTGGTTTTGTCCAATTTCAGCAATGATGAAGCATGGATGGTTACCTCCGATCATTCTACCGGGACACAATTCAAACTGCAGAGGCATTCTGGTGATATAGGAGAGCTGATGAGTGAATTGCTAACAGGAGTCAGAGATCTCACAACTTGGCAGGTGAGAGATGTCAGATAAAGTGAACTCCCCTCAGGCAAGCAAACGAGTGGAAATTGTGGCATCTTCTGATGTGCCTTTTATAATAGGCCCAAGGGATCCCGCCTCCACATGCTAAATGTCCACGTAATGCAGTTTTCTGGTACGCGCTTACATGCACACACACACACACACACACACACACACACACACACAAGCACACAACATGGCTGAATTTCTACACTTGTTAGTTTGGATTTTTTTTTTTTTTTTTTTTTTTTGTGAACGAAAATATCCACAAAAAGTTTGACTGCTATTAAAATCTTCACAAGCAGATGCACTGATATTTGATTGTTGTGAGCAGCCCCATCCAAACACTGTCCTCATTGTGAAGTCAGGACTTTACATGACTGAATTTGTTTTCTGTTCCTGTTTTGAATATCAGTCTGTGTGTGGTCTACGGGCAAAAACTGACCCTAACCGACCTGGTGATCAAATTACTGCACAACCTTCCGTGCAAATTACTTCTTCTCTGTCACTTTCACTGCACAGTCTTCCTAGCTCGTCCACTTGATCACTTCATGAACGTGAGGACCATTCTTTTTTTTTTACTCTCTTTTTTACTCAACTTTTTTATTAGCATAGTTGTACTATCAAACTTTAGCAAACCAACAATGGCCCATCCCATCTTCTCTGCCTAGAATTTGCAGACAAACTGAAGTGCATGTAACAAAAGACAGGGTGGGGTGAGAATAAAAGGAAGCTGCTTTGTTTTTGCTCCTCACCCTTTTCATCTGGTGGATCAACCATTACTTATATTCAAAGAATTTAACCTTATATTTTGTTGGAGATCCCAGCATCCTCGTCTAGAATATTTATGATTGACATAATGGAGCATCCAGAAAAAAACAACAGTATAATAATAAAGAATATGTCATAATGTCATGCAGTTTGGAGAAATACTTTCACTTAACTTACTAAATACTTCTACTTTCACTTACTTAACTTCTACTAATTTATTTAATGGAAATTTAAGGTTATTAATATTAATTTAAGGCTGAAAGGTATGTATATATATATTGCTTTACATATATTCAAATTTGCATTTGAATGAGTGAAAACAGGCAGCACTGTTGGGACATGACTGGGTCAGATGCTGTGATGGCAAACGTCACATCTTTTAACTTTAATTTTTACAAAGGCCCACAGACTGTGAGGGCAAGTATCATAACAGCATAACTGTAACGCATGAAGATCACAATCAAACTACCTGGACTCGTACAACCAGATTTTGTGTGAATCATCCTATGGCATGACAGACTGTTGACTGATGCTATAATGCAATGGAAAACTACAGCAATTTGTTCATGCATTGTGTATTTCTTAGTGTGAAATACACAATATTTTACAACCCTCTGGGTTTTGTTACTTTGCTCATTTTTGCAAAATCTTGTTAATAATGATGCACAGTGATATCACTATGTGTAACTGACTAAAGGTAATAGGCAGCTTAAAAAGGAGTCCAAAATTTGAACCAAATATGTGTCATCGGTTTTCAACCTCTCTCAGTTTGTCTTTGGTCTCCCTTCCCTTGGCAAACAGACGCTGACAATATGTCAAATTGTACTTTAGACTGTCAAAAAAAAACTTCCTCTTACTTAAGTAGAATAATATTCCTAGCAACGAGAAGAAAAAAAAAGTCAGTTTCAACATATCAAAAAAACATAAACAGAGGAGAATGAGCATAAGAAACAATTTAAGGCAAAGGCCTGTGCCAAGTCGTATCAATGCTCTGTGCTGAGGGATGTAAAGACGCAACCAAACACTTTGACCTACGGAAAGTCATGTGTCAGAAGATGTGATTTGGGGTCGTCACTCTCTCCCTTCCAGATCTCCGTCCCATCACTATGACTTTAACCTTTCATTACATACATGTGACATACAAGTGTGCGTGTGAGGGCATAAATGCAGTCCATTGTGTCGGTATAAACCAGCCATACCAGTCTCTGTGCCAATTTTATAAGTGTCAGTTACTTGTCTACACATCAGACGAGAGGAAACTTCTGCATTTATTTAGACTCATGGCTCTGTCCATCCAGTAAATATCAAGTCCAAATGTGATTCTGTCTTAATATTACATATAGAAACAGGTCACCCACTGTTGATATAAAACACTGTTCAGTGCATCTTTGCAGCTGTGCAAAGCTTTTCCACGTCTTACAGAAGCAGCAGGCAGCTGTTTTATGCCCCCCCCCCCCCCAAAAAAAAAGCTTTTGACAAACCTGCTGTAGGCTGCCTAGCACCAGACAGCAAAGTTAAATGCAGAGGAAAGTGGAGCTAGAAAGCTAGTTACTGTCATATTAAAAGTGGTAGCAAGTAAAACAGAGCAAAAAGGAGAAAATACTAGGTTTGAATTAATTGGTTGAACAGAAACATGACTCCACTCAGATAATTTAGTTAGTCCAAGTCTGCTGGGTTTACACTGGGGCACTTTTTGCTAACTTCAGTAGAAGTAAACATGCCATTTGTTTCTGTTGTTACCTGTTTCTACAGGTGCTGCGCTGCCTCCTTGTGGACACGAAGTGATTTAGTTTAAAGGTTACAGTTAAACTCACACCTTTCCATGATCTTCAAGCACCATGATACCTTCAGCACAGTGCAGCCACGCTCCTTAGTCACAGAATAACATTAAATACCAAGTTGAAGAATGACAGGACAATGACTTTCATTCACGTTTTACTGATATTGAAATCAAATGGTCAATGAACACGCATGGTCAAGCAACAGCTGGCTGATATCTAGTTCTCTTTAAAACCACAACTGTCTAATTTCAGTGACGTAAATGTTTTATATAATGTATATATACTGCCTTCTGTATATGTACAAAGGTACACACATAGAGTACATACACACACACACACTGCTGAGGTTTAAACACACATACAAACGGGTCACATTTATTGTAATGACCGGACTTTGTTCAGTTCCTGACTGGAGAGGGGAGAGGCTTTTCAAAAGGAAATGCATAGATTGGAAAATTTAACACAACATGCCACAAGCAGATTCTAAACACACAGTTCAAAGGACACACACACTGAATTTGGAATTTTGTTGTTTGGTCCTTAAAAAAACAAACAAAAAAAAAACCCAAAACAAAACAACAAAAAGAAAAATCAGAATTTTTTTTTTTGTGAGGATGGGACATGAGGTGATGTGTTAAGAGGGCAAAAGGTGATTAAATCCATTTAACATCGATCAACCCTCGTAAGTCAATGAAAGGATTCATAAGATTGACAGGTTAAGAGTTAGAGTACAGCATCATGGGAATGATATTGTTTGGGGGCCATGAGAAGCAGGCTGTAGTGTAGCTGTAGGCCCAAACAAACATCAACCCTTCCCTTTTAGTGTCCCAACTCACCACCCTTACATAAGTGTTACACAAGTCCACAGACCATGAGATGATGATCTCTTTAAACAACAAGGAAGAGGAATTACAAGGTCCTGACTGGTCTGTGGAAGAGGTGCACTTGGGTAAAAACCTTTTGGGAAAATGGTGAGCTGGTGCTTCAAAGCTAATCTCTACAGCCCTGCAAGGAAGAGACAGATGGGGATGGGACCACTGGCTATATCCTTCCACTGGGGAAAAGAAAACAGGGCTGTGTATGGCAAACAGATATGGAAAGATGAGGTGCAAGCCCCCTTGTCTTTATAATACAGATGGTGGGACATCGGTAGTTGGGTTGGTTGGTGTGTGGTGATTGAGGATGATCCAGAATGACGCCCAGCCTCGGGCTGCCTAGCGGACGAGCGGGGACTGCTTCAGGGAGATGAGGACGGAGCGCATGCGGGACACGTCTTTGGCCTGCTTGCTGGACTTGGGGTTGAAGTCGCAGAGCCGAGCCACCCGCTCCCACTCCGTGCCGGGGTTGTTCTCATCCAGATCTGAAATCATGGCCTCCTCAGCCGCCCTACATGCAACAGGGAAGAGGAGAAGGACGGGACACGCAAGAGAGAACAGTCAGTGGGGGAAGAGGTAAGATAAACATAGATGTACGCACAGCCCTGAGAAAATCCTCTGCTGATCATCAACAAACACAAGTTCTCGTGGAAAACTTGGCAGCGCCTCCTGGGCTCAGCAGTGGCATGACTGACTGAACTGCCAGATAGACACAAGATAAGTTCAAATTTCAATCTGACATCAAGATGTGAGAAATACTCCCCTAATGTGTATAGTACACATAAATCTCCACGATATAACTCATAACAGATACGTCTTTGTTTTATTTACTATTTATTTATTTTTATCATTGTTTTTTTCTTGGCTTGGTGGGAGTTTGTTGGTTCGACAGAGTCTATCTCAGGGCAGGACAGTCCGATCATCACACAGAAACAAGACATCCACCTGTCTTTATGCTAACAAAGGGAAACGAGCTACAACAGTTTCATTACCTGTGACATGCCCCCAACTCTACTTACACAGTAACAGTACAGTCACCTGTATTTTCAACTCTCCACAACAGTAAGGGGCAGTACATACAAAACACTGATGAGAAATCCAAAGAGAAAACAAACTGAAGCCGAAAAATAATAATAATCAAAAAGACTGATAAGCATTTTTGGTTGGTTAAAAAGGCAGTTCAGTACAGAACTGAGGGAGGGGACTTTGCCCATACCCTTATACTTGGACTTGCCCTGTAGTTGCATTTTTACAATGTTCTCTTTCCACAACAAGACCCAAGTATAGGGATGACAAGCTCATCTGTATACTTGTCCTTGATTAAAAAGGAACAATAATGGCAAGTTCTAATTTCTTTTTTTTAACCAAGCCCAAAAGAATTGGAAAGCACTACTGGGCCTTAGCCATGCATTATGCTGCGGCTGAAAAGCAGGCTATTTGAAGGTGTGGCAAAGAATGTGTTTACTTTTCATGTGTCATAATTGTGGAACTGGTCAATTAATGTTTTCTTGGTGAAGGCTGGTGTGTTTTTAAACCATCTATCAAACAAAAAATAAATAAAGAAAGAAAGAAAGACATTTATACTAAAGGACTGACCACATACTTGAAATTAAAACACAAAAGTGACAAAAAGAACAAAAGAAAAAAAAAACTTAAGAACTAAAAATGGATCAGTGCCACTATCACAAGACATTTTGAGATGCAAGCCACAGATTATGGCTAAACAAATGTAAACCCTCATCACACCCAACCCACAAAACATTGCATTAGTTAATTCCACTGCCATATTTTATTTCTATTTACAAAGACTGTTTTCTAGTCCCCACCCCACCTGTAGGCACAAACTCAGCTACTAATTACAACACAGTACACAAAGCAAAATGAGGGATGAGAAGCCAATGAACATTCACTGTCACAACCGACTACAAATACACAAGGGACTAGAAGGACCACAACACCACAGAAGGGACAGTTTACCAAACCTCTATCTAGGCAGTGGATCTAACTCTTGGGCTAGTAAGCTGTGGATCTGTACAAGGCATAATTATCTAACACACACACATACACACAAATAACTGAATCTACCCCCTGTCAAAAATATAGAGTATTTGGAGGTTCTGGGGTTTTATGTTTTTACTTAACTGGTCTAGGCGGTAGCAAGGATGGTTAATGTGTGTGCTTTAAGGTGCATAGGAAAAGAAAACAGGGAGAAACAGTTTCACAAGTCAGAATTTAGAAGAGAGAGAGAGAAAGGGGGGAGGGGACGAAATGAAAGACAACAAAAATGAGCTAAATGCAGATGTTGAAAGCAAGCATGCAAAAGCAACATTTTTTTTTTAACTTCATATTTTTTCTGCAAAGTATTCTACAGAAAGAACAGTGTGCAGCCTTTGGTTTGGTGAGAGTGTATCTCGTGCCATATTCTTGTCAAATACACACACAAGGAGTTTATAGCCCGGAGGTCTCCTTTATAAAACGTTTCTAATAGGTTGGGTCAAACACGAGCACTGCTTGACTTCAAAAACATTCTAATGTAAAACAGACAGCAAATAAGTTCATCTACACACAGTTTTTCTTTCTTTAAAAATCAACCATTCACATCGTTTATTTCACTGCTTTGCTAATTGTTCCCTGCTCACGCTTGTTCCAGAAAGTTTACAGGCACTGTTCAGAGACTGTGTAGAGAGGTGTTTTTTATTTTTTTAAATCACAACTTTTGCGTGGGAAGTGGTATTCACATCTTTCAAGCCCACGTGTTCTTAATGAATGTTTATAAATGAGGCCCCCGCAGTCCCTGTCGCAGACTCATACCAACAGGATGAAGCAGCAAGAAGTGGTGTGATTCAGTGTCATCCTACAGCAACACTGCTGAGGCTGAAAAGCAGTTTGTTCTATACTAGAATCCAAGACCAAAGCTAATAATAATAATAATAATACGCTGTGTAGGCTGCATTGAGATGTGCACATTAAAAAAAAAAGTAAACGACTGAATGAACAATAAAATACCTCTTTCCCTAATCAACAGACAAAAATGACCCAGGGACATGAATTTATCTACGCTGAGTTACAGATACAAAATAAGGGTGATGTCAATTTTAAAAAGAGTAACAGCTCATCAACCAACTCAGTGAAGGAGAACCCAAATATAAAGACGTGACCAGGAAAGATATCAAACTATTAAAAAGCAAACATGACAGCTTTCAGCTATACATAAGCATAACTTGCTACGAGACACCTGACCTTGAAAACCTAAGGCAAAAAACAAAGAAACAAAACGTGTGCACCACAATGCAGGCTAACTGCCATTCCCAAGTAATTTGATAGCAAAACCAAAGGCTGCACAGCTCAGGCTATTGGATAGCTAGCTTGGGCAAATTAGCATGTCATCCTGTAGGACAGCAGTAGCTACAGAGCAGCTAACATTCTAATAAAGCATGAACACAGTTCAGTTTGAAGCAGTTGTGTATTCATGACATGACCAGTGGTGCCAGCAATAAAATCTTACTGTACATTTAATTTTAGCATTAATGAGACGCAGAGAGAAAGAGAGGCACAGTGAAAACAGCGAGTGCTGGAGCTTTAGGAAAACCAAACTTAAACTGTTTAGTGCTACCTGTAAGTGAACTGAACCAAAATCATGGATACAAAAGTGGAAACCTGCATATCTGAAGAGGTGATTAATGCCCTAAAACAGCTGATGACCTTTCTGCAGCTTATAGGAGAATTAAAATATATCCTCAAAGGCAAAATAAGGTATCAACTCGTATGTAAAAGAACATATTTCATGTAAAAGTACATAAAATGATAAAAGCTATAGTTTGAGAGGATGTTTTAATACATTGCTTGATGAGGAGTTCCACCTCACTGAGCACAGATGAGTTCAGAAAGGAGTATAACTTCACACACTGTATTTAAAACTAACTTTTTTATGTTCTGTTTGGCCTTATCCTGTTCTGTACATAGCCCTTGTCTTTTATATAAGTGAGCAGCTAGGGTGAGGATTTAAGCAGGGAGCTCATATCTCATTTTACAAACAACTCTCGAGATAAGGAAAAAAGTCAAATAAAGTTTAGGTGATACTAACGAACACACCACGTCCACTTATAAACACACAATTGCTTCAAATAAATCTATAGGCATCCTACTCCTGCATATATTTTGTAGATTAATTAGGTGAAAATCACAAATATAAAAGGTGTTAAGTGGAAACAAAATATTTCATATAATTAATGTAAGCAAGTGATAACCGTTGGAAATGTTTTGCTGAAATGAGTTGAAAGGAAATGGTTTATAAGTGAATAATGGATGAGAAATCAACACAGGTGAAAGAATTAATTAGGTGATGAAAGAATTAATTTGACTTCAGTGGATGTGACTGAGGAGCCTGGCAGTGAGTATGTAGAAGCATGCAGTCATTCTCTTTACTGAAATATCCAGCCACGAATGGCATGCAGGCATGTGGGGTGAAAATTACTGCACTTTATAATAAAAAAAAACAAAAGCAACAATTACAAGCTACATGAGAAGAGAAACCGTTAAAAATCCAAGTAGTTAAATATGGGAAACTAAGGATGGAACTAAAACATGGCAACACATGGTTAAACTAATGCCCTAACTAATGTCAGGAATATGATGTCAGTGGTTGGATGCTGGGAGCAGATGACGATGGAGAAAACAAAAAACAAAGAAAAAAAAAAGAGAAAATGAAAGAGGAGGATGTTAGTTGGAGCAACATACACATAACCAATGAGCTCAGAGAAGGGCTGCTTGTAGAAGTCTTCATCCAGCACCCTGGACAAACATCCGCCCAAACGACAGAGCAGCAAGAAGGCAGGAGAGAAGAGAGACAGCGGTAAAAGGGAGAATAGGATGGAAAAACAAGCATTACAGGTTACGACACAATAATACGCTCAGGCATATAATCACAGGCTCAGGTTTTTGGATGGACTAAATGCAGTGTTGGGGGTGGGGGGAGTTCATTGTGTCAGCCCCCTGAAATCTTTAATTACCCAGCACTGGTGATCCACAAGACACCATTGGTCCTTCACATTTAAGACAAATTAGGTAAGTGAGAGAAAGACTTCAAAACGGTATCAAATTCAAATTTTCCACTTTCTGAAATCATTCGTCAATTTGTCGGATCAAACCTACACAGTAGGTGTGAACTATGGTGAAACTACATAACTATTTACGTAAGTAAAAACTGTTCAAAAGATTATAGAGCAGAAACAGCTTTCAATCAAGCTGATACACAGGGCTGCCTTATGAGTGTGGAGTCATGGCTGCTGGTAGTTCATTATTAATACGGCAGCAGGGCTACATTACAGTGCAGGAGAAACTTTGCCAATTCAACCTGTCAAAACGATGAGTTACCTGGTGGCTGATGGAGTACACAAATACACCAGCCATTTGGTTTTTAGTACATCCATATATTGTAGTACATGTTAACAACCAGGCGAAAAAGCAACACATTAGTCTTACAAAGTGTTATTTTAATCTAGTCAAGAGCAATTAACCTTAACACCTTAAACGTGTCAACTAGTATTTTATCATAAGCCTGTACACTTGTAAAAATGTTTTTTAATCTACATTTGAATTTTAGTTGTTAAAAACCACTTCATGTTATGATTTAATTTTGTACAGAGCAATTCTTAGATACTTTTCCTGAGCCACTGCTGCACACAAAAAAATAAATAACAGGAAGCTAAACCCACAGTTTATTGGAGGAGCCCTGTGGATTGTCCCCAACAATATATGTTGCCAGTGCAACAAGCCAGGTTGTTGTTGTCGTTTGATGTGACAACTTTAGTTCGACCTGGTACAAAGATGTTATTCATCCACCCCTGCCAATTCACGAAAACAGATGCAGTGTAATTCTAAGATAATAATATAAACAAAATGTAATGGTTGTTTTAAGCCTCCATGATAAATCCAGTGTAAAGTAATATCGAACTTTAGCTGACAGGTAAACTTGAGTAAACTTTAGTCTAATCTAAAGATGTTTAAACTAAACAGCTGATAAGTAAAGAGTGCTGTGTGCTGGGAAGCATTACAATAAATACTGCACTGGATTGTAATAGATTGTAGAAGTTTGAATTGGCTCAAGGTTATTATGGAGCCGGATTTTGAATAAACACTACCTGAAAAGAGTATGTTTGTGCCAAAACATGAGATGCTACGATACAACTGTGAATATTGTGCTCTTGGCTGATCTACTGTAGCTTCTCATGTTGGCCCCTAAACTAAAAGGCTTGTTTTCACATTATTGGCCACAATTATAAGTTAACATATGAACTGATAAGTGGAGGGATGGGGATAATGATGAAAAGATATAGTGACGTGTTGGGGCGCTAACACATTGTCCTTTCTGGTATCTCACAGTGGATCCATTTCTTTTTCTGCCAGAGAGCCACGGAGCCAAACTATAGTATTCGATTATATGCTCACCTGTGCCTAAACCCAAGACTGCTGCTATTATTTCACAACCATTAAGAACCTTTTTAAATATTCAAACATTTTCTGAGACTGTGTGCTGTTGTGAATCCTCCATCATCATCATCATGGAATCATCATCATTCTTCTTTAACAGTAATAGTCCTCTGTCCTGTTTCTTTCCCTCTAAGACACCAGTACCTGTTATTGGTTTTGGTTTTTTCCAGCTGCTCATTCTGCCTGGCATGCCACTCCTCCAGCTCCACCTTGGCCTTGTCCTTCCACTCTGACTCCTGCTTGCGAGAGTTGGCGTCTGGGGAGGGAGATGAACGAGGAGAGAAACAATAAAGAAGATCTGCTAGGCTTGAATCTCCAGCGCTTGGCACAGCTGTCACAAAACGAACCGTTATTTCTTCACATCTCAAAGAGCAAGGTCTGTCCTGTTCTCTTTGAGAAAAAAACTTTGTGTTAAGTGCTTACCTAGCACTTCCAGCCTTTCTCTTTGCTCCTCCCTCCACTTGCGTAAGCTTTCAGGTTCGGCCTGCAGCCGGTCTGCATTGGAAATTGCTGCATAAGCATCTGATGGACCGTTGCTTTCCTGAGAAACAAGGGAGATAATGATAGGAAGGTGACAGGAAAACCATTTTACCAATGACATTTACATAGACATGGCAAAGAAACAGTCCCACATCCTGAATGATTCAATAATTCATCTTTCCAACTATCACCTGGAATTTGTTAGGACATTTTGAATCAGCTATTGTTGTCAGTCTCTTGCCCTGATTCAGATATGCATGACGTTCCTATGCTTGTAAATGTTAGCTGTATGATGTTTGAGGGGCTCAATTAAAACCAAATGTGGCCCACTTTGAGTTTTATCAGCTAAGTTTCTCTCACAGCAACAAAGAACTCCTGACAGTGCAAAAGCCAGCAATGTTGCAATGACAGCACAGGAAAAGGAAGTTGGAGCAAATCTTCATTCAGCATCTGAGGTTAGTAATACAATCGCACTGCTACAGTGACATATTTTTCAGACTACCACTTTAAATACTACAAATAGTCTTTATATTTCATGCAGTGAGAAAGCTGCAGAATTGATGCAGCTAATGATTAACTTTAAAACCAACCAACAGGTTACCAACATTTTTAGTAAGAAAAAAAAAACACAAGTAAAGGTTTTGTTACCCAGACTGTGCAATATAAACATGCATCACTGTTTGCAGGACAACTTATTGGTTCAACTTTGACCCATGGTAGTTCATGTAGTTGTATGTGCACACTATTTTTTTCTGTGCAATGAAACTTTATTGTTGGCATTTCAGGTGGACTAACTGTCAGGTTTACACCCAAATAAAGTAATCTGTCTTAACTGTTGGCTTATTTAAAACCTGTCCAATCACCTCAATGTTGTGTTGCTTCACCCATCTGACTTCTTTTGAATGATGTTGCCATGTTTCTAGATCTAAGCAATTTTCTTAGTGAGCACAACATTATAAATACTGATAGGAATTATGGTCAGGTCTGAGCAACTACTCTGGTGAGTGCAACGTTATTTTCATTGATTAGACACAAAAACACATGGCTCTTAAAAGGCTGAAAGTAAAAGCTCTATTATTTAGAAGTCAAAACATCAAAGATCTGTGTACGTCATGGGTACAAATAGGCTGCTGTCAAAATCCCCCCCTTCACAAACAACACACAGAAGAACAAACAATAGGGAAGACAAACTCTGACAATTAAAGAGCTAAAAGAACAAAGGCAAATAACAATAAGTAATTAAAGCTGCAAGCAGCGATGACGGGCCCTCGCACCCCTTGCGACCCAGCGGAGTCGGAGCCGGCGCAGCCAAGAGTACCAGAGTCCCCCTATGTCCTCTCCTCTTCTACCCAGTACACGTCATAGTACAAACAGGTTATTTCCTGTTACCAGCAGGGGGCGCCACGAGTAAGGCGGGGGTTTGACATATGGAGCCGTTCAGGGCAGAGCCCTCATCATGCTCATAAAGTTTGAAGATGTTTGGATAAAGTATGTGGACGTGAGAGCCATTCAAAATGTCATGGCAAATTCACCAAACGCCACCGAACTTTGGCGAGCCACAGAGGCCACACCCTTTAACTTAGAGAAAATTCTGTTATAACTTTTGATCATCATGGTCTTGAGGTGAGGTTCACCAGATATGAAGTTGATCGGGTGAAATCCCTAGCACGAGTTCATCCGCATACCAATGGTGGAAAGCACTGAAATTTGGCCGCCAAAAACAAAATGGCTGACTTCCTGCTGGGTTGAGGTCATGGTGTCAAGAGACTTTTTTGTGCGTCCCGAAGTGTTCTTTATGTGTACTGATTTTCATCTTTGTATTCCAAAAAAACCCATATGGAGAGGGGTATTTTAAATCTTCAAGGGGGCGCCGTTGAGCCATTTTGCCCCGCCCAATTACAAAAACCCCATCAGAGTCTAGGACCAGCCCCCAAGAACGTGTGTATGAATTTTTATGATCATAGGAGGTGGTTAAGGTCATTACAAATCCAAACGTAATTTCACGGCGAGGGATCGTCAGTTGCCGCGCCGCCACACAGATGCCATTGCACCCAGCTTCACGGCCTTTATAATGTAGCTTCACCAAGTAGTTGGGAAGGTTGTAGAGCAGAAACCAAGCCGATGGTGTCAACTATTAAGGAGCAGTACACTTCAGAGTAAAAATAGGTCATTTCCTGTTACCAGCAGGGGACGCCACGAGTAAGGCGGGAGTTTGACATATGGAGGCGTTCAGGGCAGAGCCCTGATCACGCTCATAAAGTTTGAAGATGTTTGGATAAAGTATGTGGACGTGAGAGCCATTCAAAATGCCATGGCAAATTCACCAAACGCCACCAAACTTTGGCGGGCCACAGAGGCCACGCCCTTTAACTTAGAGAAAACTCTGTGATAACTTTTGATCATCATGGTCTTGAGGTGACGTCCACCAAATATGAAGTGGATCGGGTGAAATCCCTAGCACGAGTTCGTCCGCATACCAATGGTGTAATTCGCCAAAATGGCCAACTTCCGACCACAATGGCGGTCTTCCTGTTGGGTTGAGGTCATGGTGTCAAGAGACTTTTTGGTGTGTCTCGGTATGATCAACATGTGTACCAATTTTCATGCACCTATGACAAACTAAGCCCAATGGGAGGGGGGTTTTGAAAATTTCAAGGGGGCGCTGCGGAGCCATTTTGCCCCCCCCATTTACAACGACCACAAAATATCAAATTTTTCACCAGACCTGATGAGTGTGCAAAATTTCAGGCGTTTTAGAGCATGGGAAGGGGTTGAAAAATGCAGTTGTTTGGGAGGAATAATAATAATAATAATAATAATAATAATAATAATAATAATAAACACTACAAAAACAATAGGGCCTTCGCACCACTCGGTGCTCGGGCCCTAAATAAATCATTACCCCATGAAGCTCTCCGTTGACAGCACCATCTAAAAAAGACACAAGTGAAATAGCTGTTAGATATGAAGCACATAAATATGACCACAAACATAATTTAACATGAATGGAAAGAAGAAAAAACATCTTAACAATGACTAGAACTAAATGGGAATCCCTTATTCTTGCTGAACCCTCAAGATTTTCATACACACATATTTCATAATATGCCATGTCAGCATTTCTGACCAGCTACAATTGCCAAACCACAACGTAGCTAAAGCTTCAAGGAAATGGCCAAAGGTCATTAAGCTCCATCAATTTCCTCTTAAGACTGTGGGGTTAGCTGGCAAATGCAGCTGGAGCAACACACAACAGCGCTGACATAAGGTAGTTCAGCTTGATGGTCAGCAATGAATGACACGACCAAGAGCTGATGTTATCAGACAGCTTCATTCATTTTAGAAACGCGAGCGAAAGCGTGGATTATTACAAATAACACTGACTAATAATTCGGAGTTTTCTTTTTATATGTTGGTGGTCATTTACCAATTTTAAACAACGAAGACACGGATTACTTTTCAACGTTAGCGAAGTCCTCTTAGCTAATTTGCTAGCTCAGCTAACGTTAGCAAGCTAGCTTAAAGACCGTCCACTCCAGTGTCCATTTGGGACCAAATTACCGTTTAACGGAACAGTTATCGTTTAGTAACAAACACAACCACATATGGTTAAAGTTGGGTTTTCTAGACAGACAATGATAACACTGAACAGAGGCAAACTGTGTCCGCTTGACCACAGCAGTCGCCCACCGTTAGATTCTCCCAGCGACGAGGGGACGTCTCCGCTGTCCAGGATGCTGAAGCCTTCGTCGTTTTCAATCCCCGCGATTTCGCTCTCCTGCTGGGCCAAGAACGCGGCAGCAGGGTCCTCCTCCGAGCCGACACCGTTTCCAGCGGCGGGTGCGTTCAGCATGTCAAAATCATCCATGTTGTGTGTACTTGTAGGTGGATAAATAGGAGAAACGGGTAGCAGGTGTAGCGGTTGACCGAAACCTACGGGAAGAAGGACGACAAAAAAAACTGCAAAGCCCAGCGAAGCGGAAACTGATAAACAACCAATCAAAAACCAGGATTGGTGACTGATAGTGCAGAGGCCCAATCACACAGCAACTGCCTCAAATTTGGACCAATCAAATCTTTAAACCCTCCTGCATACGGGTCTCATGACCTGCTACGTGCAGTCAGAGTTGTGAGAAAATTCCGCAGTCTGCGATTAGGCGAGATTAAAGTGCTACGTTTACTGTGGTCATTGTTAGGCCCCAATTTTATTCCTGTACATAGAATTTCTGTTATCAGATAAGAAAAAAAATCCAAATCCATACATTTTATGTATTTGTATGGATTTTTTTCTTTTGTAAATCCAAAAATACAGATTACATACTATGATTCTTTGGGTGACTGTCATTGAAATTTTAAAAAGCGTTCTTGCAAGTCCCATTTCTATAGTTTTAGCACAGGTTGCCATAGGTTTGCCTTGAGGGTGTCTTTTACTCTCTGCCACAATTCTCCCAGGGCCTGCTGCGGAGATGTCCACTATTTGGCTTACACACAAAACACTGTTTCAGTGTGATCACAGAAAAGGTTTCATTTTAGTCTCGGATCATAGAACTTTGCCGTCTTTATTTAAGTCTTCCTCATGCCTTCTGTCAAGCACTAGCAGAGTGGTATTCTTTGTTGGTATTCTTTCTGCCACCCTGGCAACCTTTGTTGTGTCCAGCCCTAATTATAACGTTGTGGTGGTTAATTATTTACAGCTCTGCCAGTCTCAAAGAGCTCAGGTGACAAGCAGGCACTCACATGACCCAAGGAATGAAACTGGAATCAAAAATTGACATTGTTTTAAAGTACATCACAACGTTAGTGTGATTCAGAAAACACGTGAAGTGTTGTACACACTCAGTGCTACAGCATTTCAAACTCCCCATAATTAGAAAACTAGAAACTCTAGCCTTTTGTTTAGAGGCTGAAACCTGTGCTGCTGAACATAAGAACCGCAAGGAGCAAGAACACACATCCAGTTGTTGCTAACTTTACCAAGGTCATTCCATTTCCTCTATGTGCTATGTAGATCTTATACAGATTTATTTATGTACAGAACCATAACAACTCATAAGTTTTCTAAGTCTTGGGACATAAATGGGGATTGAGGACTTGAATGGCTCCAAATTTCCCTAAAATTTCAACTGAGTTTAAATTTAAGGTAACGAATTGATGAGAATGAAAAAAGACAGAGAAAAATGATAAAAGTACAATTCTTTTACAAACCCTACAAAAACTTTTATAACTTCAATTTTTTTTATGATTGTAATGCAGGCACAGAAATTCACAATAACATCAAAATAACTGAGGAACAAGCAACATAACTGACAGGACTGCACCACTTGACTTGCAGGGTACAATTGCTAATCATCTCCATAATGAGTGTGTGGTATAATACTAAGTTTTGAAAGAATTCAGCTAATAATAAAGTTGAATTTAAAACATAGCAGCAGCAGAGACTATAGTGGAGGATTCAGGTACTGCAGCTCTGTCGGAGCCCCAGTCAGAGAGGGTTATGATAAGTGTGCAGAAGCCAGAATGGATATAAGGGGTAAATGTTTTTCTAAAGCAAAAGTCCCATTTACACTACTTTTACCATAAAAAGTGTTAAGTGACTGACTGTTTTGTTCAGTTTAAATATCCAGGAGACTCATAAGATGCACCCTGAGACATGCTGCAGGTCCTGTTTCACAGTAAAATGTCTAATGGGAAAAACTTCTTCTGGAAAAAGCAGATCAGTCAACTTCTTTACTCTACTGGAACCCCAGAAATACACCATCCCATTATCAGATTTGTTTATCTCCTCATTTTTGAATAAAGCTTTTTTTAAACTAACTGTTATTTACCAGTAAATCTAAATTTTACACATATTTCAAGGTTGTAAATGCTGAAGTAAAAGAGATTTGTGTCTTGAGCTGCTATGCATCGTAATAGGTGCATGTATTCTCTGTACAAGTAAAAGGTGCATAAAACCCCAACGAGGGCAACAACATTGTAGACTGTGAAATCTATTTCTTGTTTATATCTTAAGCAAGTATTGGAGTATTTATTTGGACCAACATAAACCAATTAAGTTACATAAAATGTATCCAAAATTTTCAAATAGCAGAAAATGTACAATACAGTATGTAATATTACATACAAACCCCATAAACAGAGACAAAATATGTCTTTGAAAGGCGTGAAGAAAACTCGCTTCAAATTCTGATAAAAATCTTCATAAGGGACGTGGTAGTGAAATAAAAAACAAAATAATAAAAAAAAAAATTCCACCTCAGGCAAAAGATTCACCGTCAGGCCGTCATCATAGCGTAGCAGCAATGAGGTTAAAACAATTGCAGCCTTAACATTTTTTTTTATATGAGCCAGTATAGCATTTATACTGATTTTTTACAAATATACGATATTTTTCCCCTCAAACCTCTAAGACCACCAACTATACTAACCTTCTTAAAGCACTTCTGTTTTTTGCCAACACCTTAAATAATTAAATTAATAATAAAACATGGAAATTTAAGGTAATAACTAGACAGTCAACCTTATCTGAAAAAGGGATAGAAATTCTGACTCCATATAAGATACAAAGAACACTGAGAAAGCAAGCATTTAGAGAGAACAGAGAGGGAGCTACAGGAGCATGTTTCAGCAACATTTTTGGTCACATCTGAAATAAACTTTTCCATTAAAAAACACATCATACTGCAAATAAAGTGGGTGAGTCCAGTCTTGTATGGGCCATTTTGGCTTCGAGATGGCTTTGTAGCTTATTTTAAAGCTCATGCTTTGCTCAGAAAAGCCTGGGGCTTCATTAAACCTCGCCTACGTAAGTACGAAAGACAAGTGGGATTTCTGGCCCGTGCAACTGACCCACTTCATACATGAAGTACCAGGGGTATACTCTGGCCAGCATCTGACCCAGTGAAGGCATGATTCCCATAGGCTTGGGAATTTTTACTTTTGTGGAGAACACAAGTAAGACTGCATTAATCAAGGTTATCAACAAGCAGGAAATTAAAAAAGAAATTACAAAAAAATATCATCCTTAACTTGATGCTTCTAACACACTGTCTTTCACTTTTCAAAATGTATCCCTTAGATGCTTATGCAGTTATGTAGGGAGTACAGGTACAACTTTCCTTTCAGTTTTGCAGTCATGTGGTAGGTAGTGGTCCTTAGGAAATCAGGACTATATCCTTCAATATGTCCTTCTGGTTGCATAGTCTAACACCATGCTAGCAGCTCCAAGTAATGCAGGCTCCTCCAAGTCTGATGTGACAACTTTGATGCTCTGGGCAGAGAAGAGGGCTCTTTCAGTGATGATTCGCTGCACAGGGGCCTGGTAGTAAGAGGCCAAGACTCCAGACAGAATCACCAACGAGGGATTCACTATGTGGAGGATGTTGACGATGCCCACACCGAGAGCTGTGGAGGCTGGAGAAAGGAAGAAAAAAATGAAATTTCCCATTGTTTTTATAACCAGTGACACACAAATTCTGGACTACACTACACTGCAGTGAACCCCACTAATATGAATATAGGGAGTCATTGTCAAACCTGCCTGCATGCTTTAGCATTCTGTAGTCTGAACTCTTAAAATAGAATTTTTTTGTGTGTTAGTGTGTGTCTGGTTTGTGCTCTGACCCTTGTTCAGAACAGCATCAGCTTTGGAGTTCCCCAGTCTGGCTGCGTTGATGAGATGGGCAGCAGTGATTGGCTCTGAAAGCTTCATATCCATCCCCTCCACCTTCAGCAGGTCCTCTGAGAGACACAACAAAACACAGGTCAGATGTTACACAGCCTCAAGTGTGTGAATGATGTTGTACTGTCAAGCCTTTTCAGGTATATGTGTGGTAAGAAGCTTTATTTAATTAATCAGATTTAAATATTTCACTTCTGGTTTTCTTCATTCTTTTAGATTTCAATAAAGTTAAGTCACAAATTCTTAGACCACTTCAACAAAACAAAAATGATAACACTGGTAATGAGTTCGTGCAGAAAAAATATTTTGTCATGATCTACTCTCTGTTGTTTAAGTGTAGGGATTTCTAATTTTAATTTTTAATTAATGACAAGGAAATTACTTTAAATTCCCCCACCCAATTAATCCAACCAAACTGTTTTCAATTCAGTACTTAGTGAGAGACTGAACAAAGTTTTTTTTATTTTACAGATGCCTGTGTCACCTGGGTGTGTTATATGGATTTTGGTAAACAAAACTAAAAGTTGTTTTCAGAAATTCCTTGAAGCTTCATCAGCACTAAAATAAACACTTACCATCGTGCAGCCTTTTGGCCTCTCTCTGCAGGGCCATGCCAGACGCGTAGGCTTCTATGCATCCGTGACTGCCACATGAACACTCCGGGCCTTCTAATGAAACCATGATGTGACCCAGCTCTGCGGCACAGAAGGTGCTGCCGTGGACCAGCTCACTGTGATGGATAATCCCTCCTCCAATACCTACAGACAATCACAATATTTATTCTATATACATATATTTATTTTTATTTACTTCCTCAGACTGTCGGTGCAATTATGCAAGAGATCTGATTTCAAATAGCAGCTGAAAGGCACTGTGACAATCTACAGTGATCAACAATTATGTCAAAATTGAAAACAATATGAACTTGAAAATACATATTTTTTATAATAATAATGTAATTTATATATAATGCACTATTTTTAAGCAATTCTGATTATCTTGACAAAAAAAAAAAAAAAACAGATTATGACACTTGTCAAATCCTGCCTCCTTACCTGTTCCCGTGATGACCGTCACAAAGTTCTCCACTCCTTTGCCATGACCAAACTTCCTCTCAGCCAATGCAGCGCAGTTGCCGTCGTTGTCGACCCAGACGGGTAGGTGCAGGGCATCAGAGATGGGCGTTCTCAGATCCACTGAGGACCATTCCTGGATCAGCTTTGTCGAGTGTAGGACCACGCCTTCTTGTGGGTTTACACGCCCACCAGTGGACACTCCTGAAGATGTGGACGACACATTTTAACAGAACTATGAGCTATATTAGTTTGTAATATGTCTGTCAGCATCATAGCCGTCTTTCAAGAACGAATGTGAGTGTGTGTGTGTTTACATACCGACACCGAGTATTCTGCAGTTGAGACCGACAGCGTCCCGCATGGCATCAGCACACATCTTTAATATTAGCTTCATCCTGTCCTCAAAGGTTTTTGGATTGGGCTGAGTGTACTTCCTTACTATATTACCCTGGACAGACAGGGAAGAAGTGAATATGACATACTGATGCAAATTAAAAAGACAAAGTAAAAGTAATCTAATCCCCAAAGTTATTTAAAGAAACAAATAGCTGCTGTGGACAGGTAATTAATGATTGACAGAAAACTGAAAAACAAATTCGATCACACTGAGGATACAATTTCTGTACACTGATCAAATGAAAATGAATGACCAGTAAAGTGAAATTAATATCTTCAAGAGTAGTAGCACCTATCATCACGACAAATAATTTAAGCTCATAAAAATGCAGTTACATCAAGAGTAATACACTGATGTGTGTGTCCAGGTAAGAGTCTCTGAGCCTACCTTCATGCAGACGATAGCCACTCTGAGGTTGGTCCCACCCAGGTCAATGGACAGAGCGCTCTGTGTCTCCAGGATGTGATCGATGTCCTGGGAGATGGAGTCTTTCACAGGCGGGAAACAGAAGGTCTTCTGGAGGGGCTCGTCCAGGTCAATGGAACGGAGAAACTTAAGAATACGAGGCACCGCGTTGCCATCTCCGTAAATCTTAGAGCTGATGGGAAAACAGAAATATGCATTTGTTGATATCATTCATCAAAATAAAAAAAAAAATTATATGGCTTCAGAGTAATAAAGGTTTTTGTAAGATAAACGATAACTTAGTGTCCACAGACAGAGCTGTGAAAAACTTGATCCAGACAAAAGAGCAGAGCAAAGAACCACACTACATTACAACTACACTACACTGTGTTCACCAAGAGGCATAACTGTGCTTCCTCTCCTTGTTTAAAGCTATAGTACAGAGGATTTTCCTCACTTTGGCTGAGTTCATACAAAATTCGTCAATGCGGCACCATCCCATGAGGTTGTGTGGAGGAAACAATCAGAAAATAATGTTTTATTTCTGTCATTCACTGCTTTGTTCTAACCAACGCCGCTCCCTCTGTTCATTCACTAGCTTGCTCAACCACCACTGTGCTTCACATTTTATTTGCTGTGACTCAGCCTTAATAATATCCAGAGCCAAAGCGCATGGTTAGATTAAAGAATCAGCACTTTCAGGAAAAGAGGACAACAAGAGAAAAACTGAATGACAAAGGAACACCACAAAGACGCAGTGAGACAGAAGGACACTGGTCATACCAGGGGTATCGCTTTCCAAACTGCAGCTCCAGAGCGTGGTAGATTTTATTTTGAGTATCAGCATCCCTGACATGTAGAACATTTTCACCTGGCAGAGAAGGAAATGTCATTCACACAGTTGTTAAGATAAACAACCTGGGGCAAATTTAATTTCACAGAATAATGTTTGCTTTGCATTGCTAATATTAAGAAACTGATTTTGACACCTTAGCAGTCTTCTTGTCTTCTAGCTGCCACAATCCTCTAATATTCGTCAAAGCAATAACTTGTGTCAGATGATGAAATCAGATCTACAACCACTCCAGGGGGAGCGGGTCAACAGTAATCTTGGTTTTTGTCTTTCTCACCCGTCTCTCTGCCAGTTTGCCTTGTTCCCAGGTTAATGACAGGCGTGCCGAAGGCCCCTGCCTCACGCACTCCACAGCTGCTGTTTCCGATCATGCAGCCGGCGTGGCAGACCAGCTGGATGAACTGCTCAAAGGGAATGTGCTTCACTGCTCTAAAGTTGGGGTGCTGCTCGATGCCCTTTTTCCGCATCACGCGTACCATCTCCTTACTACCTATTTAAGTGGGAAGGGGTGGGTCAAGAGACAGAGATACATTTATTTATTCAACTAGTCAATTTTTAAACTAAATTTCAAACATGCTTTAAAATAATTCCAGTGATCGTAGTTCTACTTTGACAAAACACTCACATACAGAAGAGGACAAAACCTTTAAAAACAAGTAGGAAAAGTTCCTTAAGGGACCAGTAGGTGAAACTAACCGGCGTCAATGTTAGGGAAGAGGATGAGAGTCTTCTTGTTAAAGGAGAGTAAGGCATCCAGCATCAGTCCATAGATCTTAATGGAGTGCTGGATGTCTGTGGTGACCGGATGTTGCAAAGCCACAATATATTCATGCTCCTGCACGTTGTCACCTGCAACATGAACAAATCACATCACATACATACACCCACTAAGGTCACACACTGTATTTCTGTCCAGTGACTGTATCCCTGCATACCCAGCCAGCTCTTGATAATATCCATGTAGTCCTCTCTATAGTGAGTTGACAGCAGCTTATCATATGAAGGGCAGCCAGCCAGCAAGATGCGAGAGTGGTCCTCACACATGGCGATGAGGTACTGCTCTGCCCTGCGCGTGCAGCAGGCGTGGTAATGGGCCAGTTTGCTTATGGCGTGGCGGATTGAGTCATCAATTGTACCACTCACCTGGGAAGAGAAGCCAGGGTGAGAAGAGATGTTGCAAGTTATTTGCCATGTGGTAACAATTACTACAAAGTTCCTACACAGACGAGTGCAAGTCCTGAATTTTATCGATCATTTGACATTAACATTTTTATGGATTTTTAAGAAATAAGGATATGTTATGCACTTTAATAACAGGGTGGTTTGTAGCATCAACACAACTGTTTTATTATCTCTGAGTCTGAACACAGTGTAGCAACAGAGTAGGAAACAGCAAAAGCCCCACTGTTTAACTGCTGTTATATGTCCTTTGGGTTTTCTTAGTCAAAGAAAAAAACCTGCTAAACTTGTCTGCATGGACTGTTTGATACATGGCATTATTGGAATTTAAGTCCATGTTTTCTTGTTTGTTTATTTATTCTTTCTGTAACCAGGTGAGTCCCATTGAAAATACACAGAAAGATGTTTAAGCATATTGCTGGTGTTTCCACCCTTTAATTGAAATGACCATTTTACAGACATTACAACTAGCACTGTCGTCATCTATCTTCATGAATTTAAGCCGGGCTTAATTTCCATTTCCTCCCTCCATCATAACTCCTTTTTATCACAAGTTCCCAGCAGCGCATATGACTGACATCATACAATGATTGACATCATTGTATGACAATTTTCAACTGTCAGATAAATGTGCTGGCGCTGATTAAAGGAACTGATAAGCTCAGAGATGTGTGATTCCGATTCTTGATTTGGAACGTGTTCTTGATTACCATCAGGAACCCATAATGCAAATGCTGCTCAGCAGAGAAGCCTCCTCACCTCTCCTCCCTCCAAGTGGAGTATTCTAATGTTCATCAGCGCCGCAGCCGTGGCCAGAGCGAGTGCATCAAAACGGTCACCGTGGACGATCAGGATGTCAGGGCGCAGCCTCTGCAGGACGTCAGGGAGTTTTACCAGTGCAAGGCCAACACTCTCCACCATGGCTGCCTCATCCTCTCCTCTCACAATGGTATGGAGCTTGGAGCCGATATCAAAGTCATCCTGCTCGATCATACGGAAAGTGTTCCTGCAGAGTGCATGGTAGGAAAGCAACAAGACCAATTAAAGGAAAAAACCTGGATAAATGAGTAGTTTCATAATCAGACAGTTGTGTTAGCTGGTGCACTACGATTTATACAAAACTTCACTCTTTTCAGATGTTTCTAGCAAGCTTTTTTTTAAAGAGTGCTGTTGTGCCAGTTGTTCCTACCCGTAGTCATCGATGAGATGTGAACCAAGCACCACGACTTCCATTTCAAACTCATCAGGGTGGGATTTGATCCCAGACATGATGGGGGCCAGCTTGGAGTAGTCTGCTCTGTTGCATGTCGCCACACACACTCTCAACTTCTTCTTACACTGCAGTAAAAGGAGGTGAAACCAACAAACACCATCTCATGAGCTGATTTTCAATAAACACAGAGATACACCCCACTCTCCAATAACAACAATTAGTCCACTATTGCAGGAATATTACCATCTCCACATGCCGCTGTACTATAATTACAGAAAAAGGCTTTATATGTGTATTTCTGCATTTAACAACTAGAGAATTCTCAATTAGCTCTCATTCAGAAGACATACCTGATTGTGCTCTGCCACCTTTTGTCTCTCCATCCTTTCTCTCCCCCTTTGCATTCTCAGATAGTAAAGCTCCTAGAAAACAAAGGCAGAAGAGAGACTGAGATCCAGTAGATTCAGAGACTATAAAGCATAATATTATCCATTATTTTCAATCAAAACCCACCCACAGGTCATACTCACTTGGGCCTTCCAAATATTCAGATGCTGAAGCATGAAAACACAACAAAACTATGCTAAAAATGTTTTGTATTTTACATAAAGAACACATGCTGTCACATTTTTCCTGAGGTAGAAACATGCTGTAGGACAGTGCTTTGCATGGCAAGGCAAATGTCACACTGATACGCTCTGGTCGCATGGCAGGAGAAAACTGGGAAGGAGGAATTACTATACTATACCACTATATGAATACTTTACCTAACTTATTGGTTTAATTACTACGGATAGTACAAAGTAAAAAGTACTGCTGTAAATGTGCCAGAGTCAGCTGTTTTTCATTTGTGGACCTTGGACAGATGTTACAAAATCAACCCAAAAAAAGATGTGGAGATGCAGTGGTGGTGAAAGAGGCAGTGGTGAGCAGGTCAGTGTCAGTGCTCAGTCAGATTTAGCAAACCAACTTGTTTTTGCCAGTCAACCAGGAAAAATCAAAGTGGGAAGTATAGACTAGGTTAAAGTCTCATCAACACAAACAGGTTATACCTGAATATTAGGCATTAGACAAAATTAAATTAAATTTGATATTTTAAATTCAATTTGGAATATAGTGCCTATTGCTCACTGTGCTGCAAACAAATCTGAAAACATAATGTAGTTTGTGAACATTTTGCATGCGGAGTGCCTCTCCTCATGTTTTCAGAGTTTCAGACTCGGTAAGCTGGGAAAGTCTGGTGCAACATTTGCTGAGTTGTAACGTCACTGACCTGACAGGAGCCCACGAGTGAGCGAACCAAAGTCACAGCTCTTCAGCGATGAACTGAAAATCATATAAAAGCTTTTCTCTGTGCTTGTTGGCTGTTGATATGCAAAGCACAGGAAGCGATGACAGCTCGAGTCATACGTAGGTGAATCAGCTGCAAAAGCCTGGTGTGTTTGTGTCAGTCGATTTAATTTTAACTACATACTGTAACCCTTCATTACCCTCCCTCAATACAGGGGCGGGCAAGAGTCTCCTGTGGATTAAATGAAATCATTGGGTCGTCCAACAAGAATCTCTGGTATGATTATAATTTTAAACACACCCCAACTACATAGTTTCAGCCTCAGACAGTTTGGCTTATACTACGAAAAAAAGCAACTATGGCTCTGTTCTGTTCAGGAGTTCCAGCAAGCAATGATTTAGTCTTCAAACATTTAATGGCCAATGTCACAATATGTCACTTAAATACTCTCTATAGCTCATCCAGCTACATTAAATTATCACTGTTGCGGACATTCCCAGTGAAGATGGCTCCCTTTATTCAAAGGAGAATCCTTCTCTTACAAATACTTGCTGCCATCTGCTGTTGTGAATGTATTATGACAGCTGCACTTGCCCAATGAAGCATTCAAAGACTACTTTTTGAATACTTTAAAAAGACAGCACCAGTGTGTCAGGTGTCATTTCCAGAAAACATACAGTTTTTGTATATACATTCAAACCAGTGTGGTAAACCACAGGGACCTCAAATTCCTGAGCAGATTGAGTGCGTGGAATTAACAAAACTCCTGATGTTAAGTTTGGTCACTGACTGAGCGGTATTTCACTCCTTTGCACTTCTCGGAATAGGAACAGAGGGGTCATTGACATCAGAATGAACAAACAAGGATTAAAAAAAAAAAAAAACATGGTTCCCACTGTGGCACAAATGTTAAATTCCATCACGTTTTCATGGCGTGATCCAGTGTTTACCACAGTCCATGCTGCTTGTAAAATTATCAGGAAAGCCTTGGCGAGTACATTGCTGTCTCCATTGCTAAAAATATTCTAATAATCCATTAGACTGGTGTAACTACAATGTAAATGAATGGTAAACGTAGGATTGAGTCTTTGTACTGCCATAAACTGCCATAATGTACAAAAATCAAAGGGTAGGGTACTGCTCAGAAAGAGGGAAAACCTAAATATAGTGGTATTAAATTTACCAACTTGGAAAATATTAAGCCCTTTATTAAACAAGAGAAAAAGAACATCCCAATTCTGCAAATTAAAAAAAGGCATCACCAAAAACGGAATGGAAGGAATGTGCTATGGCATGTGAGTTCAGCTGCATGAAGAATACTGCCACACCTGGCATTCACATCTGTATTACATCTGTATCAGCTTCAAAAAGCACATTAATGCAATATTGCTCAAGTCAAATTTCCTGAGCTTCCTGTACTTGAGCTTATTTATTTTTGATACATGACAAGCATGTTAGACCAGATCACTGATAACAATGACACATTGGTACATTGACGGGGTGAAACCTGGTTGCGTCACAACAGAGACTGACAACACAGAACAAAGGTAATACTCATCACTTCTCAATCTTGACTTACTCTTGTTTGTTTTATTCAGTGTAAGCTGGAAAAATCAACTCGTCTATTCATGAGCGGCTTGGCTTGGGACTGAAGTTTATACACTCAGTCCCATGCTCATGCCCAAGTTAAAGATGACATCAGGTCAGGATTTAAGGACATTTTACATAAGCCCCTTTCAGACATGCACCTTGTTACGTAAATGTTAATGGCAATTTAACACTGAAACAAGTTTACAATAGCGTATAGTGGATCAACCTGTACAAACTCCACTGGCTGTGTCTCATAATTGGAGATACATAAGACTGACCTATCATATCCATATTACAAGTGATCATTTAAAATAATGTAAGTATGGTATACTTGATTTTCTCAGTATCACTCAGCTGTTAGGGTACCAAGAACAGGTTCTGAGAAGAAACTGTTCCAAATAAAAAAAAAACAAAAAAAAAAAACACTAGAAATTTAACAAATCTCTTGTGATCAATTACAATATTAAGGTGACTTACTATATGATTTGCTAAACAACAGCCTAACTTATTAAAAAGCAAGGCAAAACGCAGCAGAGACTCTCACACTGAGCGCTCTCGCAAGTGCACATAAATTAGGTAAATAACATAAATAATACTTTTCATAAAAGCTGACTGGTATTCCCCAATAATCTTGCGTGCTTATGTTGGTGAATTGTTTGGCATCGACCAATCATGCTGATCCCACGTCCTGAACTGTGGCTTCTAAACGCACACTTTGGGAAACCTTCACTGACCCGCTTTCGAAGGGCCCCCACCGACCAGCCTAGCACCAGTGTTTTGAGCGGGTTGTACCTCCAGCCAGTGGGTTTGCCTCTAAGGACCAGGAGAGTCCGAGGACTCCTCATCTGCGTTCCTCCTGGGCCAGCTGATTGGTAGCGAGACCGAGACGCCCCATCTGATGCAGTATGTGAATTAGTTTTAGATCCCTGATAATTTGCTACATAATTTCCACAAACCTAAATCTAATTCCCCTTTACAATAATTCAGCACGTTTACAACAAGGTAGGTAAACTATAGCATATTTTAATGAGCTTACAGGATGTTCTGACTCTAGAGAACACCTTTTGAGTTTTTTTTACGTTACCTGAAGGCTATCATAGGGTCCTCTTACACGATTAGAGAGGGAAGGGTGAGGGGACGAGTAGTCAGTCGGTTGTAATCTCAAACCTCACTGCTAGATGCCACTAATTTATTTAAAAATCTCATTAGACTGTGATTTTGACTGAACAGATGTGAAATGTGATTTCACGTGGGCTCTGTAACTTCTTCCCTCTGCTTTCCCACCCCTCTCACTTACACACCTTTAAGGAAATGTACGTAGGTTTTCATCAGTGATTACACAACTTTCCAGTAGCCTTCATTCATTCATTCATTCTGAGCAGTGATGTTCTCCTTTATTAATGCCAAGAGGAAGTGCTGCTGTTTAGTTTTAGTTCTGTTAAATGACTGCATTTGTTAATCATCTGTGTTGAATGTCAATGTTGTTAATCATCTTCCTCATCCTCCCCTTAGTTTTGCTAATCATCCCAATTATAATCATACATATACACTCACAAATTAGTTACAGTAAGGCCAGGACAGTATTTGGACAGCTACTTTTTACCCTTAAAAGATGTAACATCATCGTGTGAATGCCAACTTATCTGTGTGACATAATCAAAGCAATATTAAAACTCATTCTTTGCTGTTGTGCCTTTCTTCAGCATTTCTGTGTCACATCACACATGCACAAAAAAAAACTGCTGGACTAAATCCTGAGATTTACCTCAAATCTCATTCAGCGTAACGTGACTTCCACTCAAGCATCACAAGACAGCATCAGCAGCCAGCTTTATGGTATGGGGGGAGGTACACATGCGGAAAGCAAACACAGGGATGACACGGCAGTGGAGGCACAGATACTGAGCATACAGATTGAAAGAGACATAATGATAGTGAGAAAAAGAAAGAATGATACAAAATCAAATGGCAAAAAATATGAGAGAGTGAGGGAAGAGAAAAAAGGCCGTCTGACTCACATGAGGATTTGCACACAAAGAACCCGGATGCTTTTCCATCCCACGCATCTGTGGATTGCTTCTGCTCTTTTTCCAATCCTTTTTTTTTAAATTTTCCCTCTTTAGCCCAGGCACATTGGTCACCAAAGGAAGGGCATGAATGAGCCATCAAGCAGCAGTGGAAGGAATAAAGGAAAAGAGAGCGGTAGGATGGCATAGACGTAAAAAATGGGGGAGGAGCAGAGCTGCGCTAGATCGGGGCGTGGCTTACAGCCCACGGCAGGCTCAGTGGACAAAAGACACATCATATGCAGACAGTCTTGGCAGGAGTTATACTACCATATACAGCCCCCATATTTCTCTGACTACTTCTACCTATGAAATGACAAATGTCAGAAACAATATGTTTCACATGAAGTCTGCTGAAATTCTGAAAATGATTAGGGAAATTCTCTGTTGTCATCCTCAGCTTCAATGGCTTAGCCTCAGAAGAGCTACAAACCTCAACGTTACAGGAGACAGCTTCTTTCATAAACCAGGAAGGAATAAGAATTAGATGTAAAAATAATAAAATCAAGAGGACTGCTTTTACTATTACATTTTTGGTTGCTATGGCAACACAAGACCAACGTGGCACACATTGTTAAAGTACAGGTATCCAGGTAAATGTGTTTGTAACTAGATCTATCGCCTATCTCCATTCAGTGTTTCATAAGTTGTAAAATCCCTATCAGGACCTTTTTTAATATATGACAAATAAATAAATGCCAGACCACAATCAAGAAATAAATACAATAAAACAGAGAGGAACTTACAGCAACTGATGACATTTCTATGAGCCCCCACGTTTTTTTTTCTGGCCCCATTTATGCAAAGTTAAAGTCAGTCTGAACACGGCCTAAACTCGATTAGCTCAACATACAGAGTGATTATAGATGTGGCAGATGCCCCAGCTGCTCCAACAAACACTTTATAAAGGGATCATTTCACTATCTGTAAATTCAGTTTGAATTGACTTCAATAATTGAAAATGTATGTCTCCATTTTCTAAGATGGCTCTAAAATGTCTGGCTCTTTGCTCTGTCCATTACAGTATGTTTATTGTAGTTGTGTTATTCTGCATAGGTTACACCTCTACATTGGTCTCTGCACTGGATTCCTGCATTGTTAATTATTCCTTATGTATTTTCTGTGCATTAATAACAATATTGATCAATTGTATTAACTGAATAGATAGCTCAATTTATTTTTTAATCATTGAGGATGTAATGATTGTGTGAACATGCCATGCATGAACCCAAAGACTCGGTGTGGGTTTGTCTAAGGGTGGTAAAAAACATCTAGCTTTTTTCCTAGCTAGTATTTTTATTTAATTTTTCCTGTCCCCGTATACATCCGTAACTTTCTTGTTAGTGCAAAGTGCTTTATACAGAAATGGACTGATAATGCTTGTCCAGTACAGATTACTAAGTCAAGTTTTACACGAGTACTACTGTTCATCTGCTAATTAACTGGGATGCCGTCTTATATAAGTACAAGGCTTCTTAAATCTTTTTATAAGTCCAATGAAGCACTGAGCCAAACGTGTTGACCATATCAATGTTAATAAAAGATTCTTGACCATTTACTTTTATAGGATGAGAGTTAGTTTCGTTAATCCTCCCGGTTACAGTCAGTCTGTCTCCATGCTTGCATACGCCCACCAGGCCCCCACACAGATATGCCAACACAAAGTCACAATTGAACTCTTCCCTGGACTAACAGACCGCACCGTCTGTTTGCTTTCACTTCATGGGTCAGAACAGTCCTGGTCCCCAGAGACCCTAAATCGTCTACCTTGATCACATGTAGTTTCGACCAGAGGTCAAATTAAAACAAAGCCCCCCCCCCCCCCCCCCCCCCCCCCCCCCCCAAAAAAAAATGCAGCCTACTGCATCTGCCACATCTAATTCCCAGGAGCGCTAATTAACTCACTTTTACAAGAACTCTGTTTATTTAAGAAGTTCAGAGACCTTCAGGCTTCTGCCTTCCACTATTTGCCTTAAGGGCTGAGTTCAAGGTAACTTTGGCATATCCTTTTACGAAATTGTTTCAGAGAAACGCATTAAAAAACAAGGTAAAAAGGCAAACAAAAATCACACTGACATTCACAGTAATGTAAATTACAAAAAAACCCAAAACAAAACACAGCCTTCAAGACCTTAAAAGCATGAAGACTGTTTCCATGTCTGAAGGGAAATTCTTCCTGCTGAGCCCTCTAAAGCCGCTGTGTTAAACAGTCGTTTACAGTCACTTTGAAGAGAAGCTGGAAGCGTCTTCACCATTCTAATTACTATGCTTCTTCCTCGAGAGTCCCATTGTCTGTTTTTCACTGTTTCTATTGTTGTAGATGCATTTATCTGTCAACTCTGCATTTGAAGTGCAACTGCTATTTGTTTGATTAAAGGAATGAAAATATCAATGGGTAGACTCCTTTGACAGTCTGTGATTAATAACAGAATCAATTTATTAATTCCCTTGAGTAAAAATCATACTAACTACATTCTAACTACAGCTAAAACTACTGTGCTTCAAAATCATTAGTGTAAATAAATATAAGTGCTGATCAAAACAACAGTCACAACAGTGTGGTTGGCTAGAGAGTGTTTCTAAAAATTAATGCTGCATTCCCTTAAACTCAAGTGCTTCCTATTTCCCCCTTATGGTTTTCCCATAAACCAGGAAGGAATAAGAATTAGATGTAAATAAAATCAAAAGGACTGCTATAAATTATGAATTAAAATTATTAGTCCGTTAATTGAACAACATAAAATGAATTGCAACAAATTTGATAATTCATTAAATGTTTGCCTAATACTTGTATTTTTTTCCAAGGAAAAAAAAGACAAGTATTAGCTCGTTCCACCTTTAAGTTGAGAGAAATTGCTGCTTTTCTTTGACTTATATGATAGTAAATTGATTACCATTGCATTTTGGACTGTTTGTCTGAAAAGGTCGCCTTGGGATTTGGGAAACGCATCATAAAGTGAATATTCGCATTCATTCTATAAGCCTGTATTTGACATGAAGGAAGGGCAATGCAGGTACAACTTGAGTAAGCTGGCTGTAAAATGGAATATTAACTGAGTAAACTACCATCAGAGCTAACATAACAGTGACATCCTGGTTCACAACAGACAGATAATATCTCAGATAATACCTCATCAAACTTGACCAAAGACTGGTCTCACAGTGTTGAATTAACGCAGCTTTGCTCTGGTGAAGCAAGAGAGCAAACACAGCAATGGACCATAAACTGTGCAACCACTCCTTTGCAGAATTACTATAAAATTAAACAGACTACAGTATATGTAGGGTCAGCTTACTTGTTTACCCACATGTGAGGTCCCACAACAAAGCTCTCCAAGCAGTCTTTTGTGGAACAGTTACAGAACATATTAACTCGACTACTCTAACGCTGTCTTTACAAGTCTCTCTAAAAAGTTGTCTGATGAACTCAGAGACCTGGCTACAACCAGGAAAGTGGATCACATCAGTACAGTTCTCAGATACAGCAGCAATCAGTTTCTATGCACCACATATCTGGAACAAATGTTCTACAACTCTCAGCTCTTTTAAATTAGGACTTAAAAGTTTTCTGTTTGACACTGCATTCATTAAACTAAATTTAGGATTACTTATTCATACCTTGCACTGCACTATATCTGCTATGTAATTTTTAATCTACTATTTAAATGGTCTTATTTTATTTTAGCTCATTTTAATCTTTTATTTTATTTTACACATTTTAAAATCCAATCTGTGTGTCTTTCAAGATTGCCTTGTGTATGGTTTATATCGGCCCTTATTGTATTTTTGTCTTAGGAACTTGCTTGTTGCTGAAAGTTGCTTAAAAAAAATCAGGGCTAGCCTTTGAGACCAAATACCAAAATATAATTATAGTTTCCACTTGCTTTCCTGGTACAACAATTGGTACAACAACCAATATCTGCTTTTGCTGTCTTATGAAGGCAAAGGTTTGAGAGAACAATCAAGCTTCATAAAACAGTGCCTAAGGGCGTAAATAGTATACTAGTACAACTGAAGGAAAAGGCCGATACAAATGAAGGTGTGTCTGTCATTGTTCATGGCATGCTGTCATTTAATGTCCTTTATAAGGAAGCAGCTATTGTAGGTTACTTCTGACTGATTCCTTGTAGGTGCAGCTGCATATCGTAATATTTAGATGTGAGGAGCCACCCACATCTCTCCTTCACACTTACTGACTCAAATACCACAAGGTAACCTATGATCTGTGCAGGATTATAGTGGATTAACCGAGAATGATGTTGATGTGGCCTGGTTGTACAGGCGCAGAGTAACTGTCTGATTATCACAACACAACCTTACGTGCTATGGATAGAGTCATATGTAGTACAACCAATTAAGCGTAAAGCAATGACACTACATTATTTAGCAACTGGGTAGTTAGCTAGAAATAACTAAATTAATTAAATGTATTTTGATATGTAATGTGCACACATCTCCTCGGCATTCAGTGGCTGCAACACAAAGGGATCTTTTCATGCAGGCAGAAGAGTTTTTTGTTAAACATTTAACTTGCGGCCAAATAACGCCTGACCCAAATTATGTCTCTGAAATTCAAATTCAGCTAAAGCAACTCATGACAACCACATGAAGACAACATCAGACTGGTCTATTTCTTTTTTTTTATTTCGGTATTGTGCATTGTTGTGTCCAAACGCATGGCTCTTTTAGCTAACATTAACGTTACCCACCGCTGAACAAAGGTCTGACTTTAGCTAAGGTTCCAATGTTATGCTAGTGTCCGCTGTCCCGTTGACAAGGGCACAAACAACAATGCCATAGCCAACACCATCATAGCAACACCCACTTGGTGTTTTATTGCTAGAGTTTGGGACACGTTGTCACACACTGGACTGAAAGTCTCGCAGCAACGCTAGCTAACGTTAGCCAGTGAATCCCACCCAACAGTCACGCTAACTCAACTTCTCAGTCCCGCACATTTTATAAACACTGCTGTGGATTCTCACGATATAACGGTTACCTTGAATTAATCAGCGACTCCGTGCTCTATGATGAAACCCTCGATGGTTAGAGGCACTTCTTTCTCTTCTGCTTTGGGTTTCCAGTGCATATCAGTCAACGTTATGGGGCATCTGGTGCCCCCCCTCTCCCGATGGGTGAACACCGTTAACTTCCAGTCTGACAACGAGAACAATACCGGATGTTCGTGCTTTGGACCTTCATAATAAAACCAAAGCATTCAAACTAATTTTGCAGTCGGATTTTACATGTAGGACAAAGTATAACTTAAAAAAATGAATACAGAATTGATCAATTACTGGATAGTATATAGAAATTTTGCTTTGCTGGCAACTTCTTACATGTAATAATAATTACATAACTGTCTGAAAGGGGACATTCGGTATGACAATTATATTTTAAGGAACGTATGCTCTTCTTTTACTTATATAACAGTTTAAGTGCGCCCCCTGGTGGAAATCATGTGGATCTAAACACACTTTCGGCAGCCCAGCATCTCAAGAATCACAACAGAAAAAGGCTATGGATAAGACAAAAGAAAAAGTATAAATGAATGGCAGAAGAAGGAGTAAATACAATGTTTCCTTGTTGAGATGACTATACTTTCAAAATTCGGTGAAACTGGGTTTGTCAATCCAGTTCTTATTGTCTTGAATCCGAGACGGAAATCAGGTATGGTATTGCTTTATCTTGGTGAACTTTATGATGCTGTGGGCCAGCCCGACTACGTCCGGAAACCTGGCAACCACACAGAACATAACGGAAATGCAGTTTACACTGAAATACAAATATAACAACTTTAAATGGTAGAAGGGTAAGTGCTAAACTACCCAAGGGGGGAAAAAAGCAGTTTAGGTCACCAAAAAAATAAATTTAATAGAAAACAGGCTTCTTTCAGGGATTGAGAAACTGGTTAATTTACTGCTTTCCTGCAGCAAAGGAAGTATAGGAAGCCTTTGAAGTAGACAAACAATTCCTACACCTTTTGTTGATACAGACTGTTACTTAAGTAGTTCAGATGTTAGCTGAGGCTAAAATATTATTGTATGTATAACTAAATGCTCTCAGTTTTTGAAGTGTTAGAAATTATTACATGTGTTTTAATATCGAGTACGTAATATCATTATGGTCTGAACATATGAACTGTGGGAGTTGGATGAAATTGTCTTGTCAGCAGGTTATACTGATGTGACCTTGAAGAAAAGCTAGTAAAACACCCATTCTTCTGTTTGGATGTGAACTCTGTCTGTCACAGAGACACAAATAAATAGAGGCTAAAACAGAGTGTTTCACAGCAGAACCAGTGCAGAGCAGTGTAACCACACAGCAGTGTTTTGTCTCAGCTGCGGCTCCCATAATGCCTGCTGCTATTTTCTAACTGTGCTGCATTGCAGGGTTAGCGCTCCCCCCCGGCACACACACATGCAGGGCTGGGATTGCATAAGAACCAACAGCATCATGGTGGTTAAGAGGAGTCCTGTGAGGGAGCTGGGTGGAGGATGCTTGGGTGGGATTTGCCTGAAGAAAAACAAGAGTAAAAGTGAGAAAATAATGAAAAGTTTTTAGAAGGATTGAGCGCTGAGGGTGGGGAGTGAAATAGAAAGAAAGAAAGAAAGAAAGAAAAAGAAGGATAGAAAGAAAGGACCAGATAGGAGGGTGCTGACAGATCGATTGTTGTGTGTGTGGAGGTTGAACAGAGATGGGTTAAGGGGAGGGGGCTGGCCTGGGGGATGAGTCACGGTGAAGGAGAGTGTGCCTGTAAATGTGTATGTGTGACGCAGTAGGACGTGCACAGAGACTGAAATGCACCTACTTTATCTCCCCCTCTGCTCTCCCCTCCTTCCAGTCAACCCTGAGATATCACAAAACACTGCTATTTGTTACTGATTGTGTGTGTGTATGTGGGTGTGTGTGAATTGGAGGGATACTCTCAGCCTGGGCAGTGCAGTGGGGTCTGTGCCACGGCTTTTAACAGCGACACTGCACAGCAGGACTGGATGCTGTCTCAGCTGACATGTTAAGTTACTGTAAACTGCACGTCCTGTTAGCCACCATGACACATGTGCTTTTATCCAGCCAAACTTGGCTTTATTATGCAACAAACTGACAAATGGATCGAGCTATGACAAAAATGATTTATCTATGAACTCTGTGAACCCTTAAACCCTAACACACGGTACTTTACATCCTTACTGTATCAGTAAAATGAGATTTTTTTTCTACACAATGATTTGAGTATGATATGACATTTTTTTCATGTAACTGACTAATTTAGAAACATGTTTATTTTACCATGTTTAACATGTTTTTATGCAAAGTTCGGACATTATTTATTTAGTTTTTCTGTCCCTCCATCATGGATTCATGTGTGGGACATATTATAGCCCATTTGTGTGCCAAAAAAATGGCCGTCCATCAAGAATAATACATAATAGAAACATCATACCTGCACCATAGGTTCCCCCCTTAACAGCAGGTGATCTGATCTGATTTTGTCATACATCACTGTATAAAACAACTGCAAAATTATTGTTGTTTCAAATCTATCTCAAAATAAATATAACGTCCTAATTCTTTAAGAAAACAAACTCACATTACAGTAATAGCATTTCTGTGCTATGTGAGGACAAATGCATTTGTCTATTACCTGATCAATACTCTCACAAACATGACCATTTTTGCATATTACTTCATGGAAATAATGGCAGATATGTATACTCTGTGTATGTATACTATACTCTGCTGTAGAAAAGCTGCTAAAATCCGTTTTTATCTTATTTGTTACTTGGTGTTTGCTAATTCATGATTGTATTATGTTGCACAGTCCTTTCGTAGCTTATTCCTACCACCAAAATCATGTTTTCTACCCTGCAAATGTGAAACTTTCAAAAATTCTCCCTCTTAAAGTGTAACTGTACGATGTAATTAGGCAACATGATGGAGTCAGTTTCACAGCAGTTGTGAAGGGGACAGAAAAGAAACTGATCCATTTTGATGCACTAAGAGAGAAAATGTACCCACAGGGGCTTGGCTGCACTGGATGTGCTGCATTCCACTGTGGTCACAGCATCTGGTTTGCCGTTCCTGGTTGGCAGTTATTAAATTGGCAAATGCTTCAAGTGCAAACAGGGTTCAGAAAATTTAAAGCACTTAACACATGTGTAAACTTGCACAACCTATATGATTACATGACAGTATGACACTATGACACTATAAGAAAAGATGCAGATAAATGAAATGCTTCATTCACCTATGACATAAAACTTGTGTTTGATTCAACATGGAGATCTCATGTCAGTGTTATTATATTTTTGATAGATATATGATAGACTTTGCACATGACCACAAATTACAATGTTTTTACAAAACCACAGAACATTGAGCGAGATCTGTTGTAAAAACCATGAGAGAGTGAGTGAAAGAGAGGAAATAAAGAGCGCCTGAAAATGTGTGATATGCATGCACAGAGCTCAAGAGTCTACAACTTGTGATTGTCATGTGGTTTTTGCCTTTGTTCAGAAGCAGAATGAGTGCTGCCATTCAGGTCACGCTTCCACTTTTATAGTCCATGCCCTGAAGGTGCTATGGTAGCAACAAATGTCACTTTAGGTAAATCTGTGCTGTTCATTCAATTCAATTCATTTGCTGCAGCTCTAGCAGTGAATGGACCCCCCGCCTGTCTTACATCCAAACATGCACACACACACACACACGGAAATGTTGCAGCAGGATAAAGACCCCCCCTCCCCCAGTTGTATTTTTTTCACCATCCAGGTTAGGGTCCACAGAGCAGCTTATTACCACAGTTGTGTGTGAAATAACAGGAAGGATTTCCCCTGACTGAGGCTGAGCAACAACAGCAAACAAACGCTGCACAGAAAGAAAATCAGTCGTCACTGCTCAGTGTCAGTCCTCCTCTTAATGTATTGTCCATTTCTGTTTCTTTGGTCACCACTTTTTAATGCATCCCTGCTGCATCACCAAGAAGGACATAGCGAGAAGGCAAACTCACTGAAAAGAGGAAGTTCACACGGTCTTTTTTTTTTTTTTTAGAGAGAATTGGGGATTTAGTTTCTTCTTCAGCATCTCATTCACCAAGATAAACATCAGGAGGTGGATTCACATTGCACTGGCTGATTTTCAGTAATTCCACAGTGGTAAATGATGCTGGGACAGTGTGTGGCTGGATTTTGACAAACACACTATGATACTGTACATACCTCTTCTGCTAATATCTTAACATGCTCTGCAACACTGTCAGGCATTTTTATAGCAGTTTCACATCGAGACCCTGATATAGCAGGGCTGAGACTGCTGCCTTTATCAGAATAAATCAATTTAGATCAAAGAAGAAATGTCAATGATCCCTCACGGGGGGAGTGTTAAAGTTGCACAACACCAATGAAAGTAGGATAGAGTGTACATAAGAACAGAGTATCTTTTGTTCCTGTAAGCGGTTGACACTTTTGGAGCAGTTTTGCTGTGGTAATGCTTTGGGTGCAGTATTTTTTTAGTTTTAGGGGGAAAAAACCCCCACAACACTCCTAATTCTGAGAAGAATATTTTGGCACTGAATTGGTCACATTCAGATGATACAATACACATCAGGACACGAGTCACAACACAAGTTTTGATGACTAGTTCCCTCGTGGCATTCACCATCAAACAACCAAGAAAATATAAACGTCCTCCCAGAATCCAGTTGTTATTCTGTGGGTTGTTTCTGTGTCAATAGTGCAGGGGAAGCGTGAGAACTAGACTGAGACAGTTACAATGATATGAAACTGAGCTAAAAAAATTATATTTTAAGTCCAACAGATTGTTTCACTTCTCCATTAATATTGTGACACTTAAACATTTGCCACATTTGTTTCCATCAAGTCCTCATTCAGTCTTTTTTTTTTTAATCACAGAGTTGAAAACAACCATTACAGCCTCACATCTAGAGGAAAACTCAGACTATTATACATAGTCACCCCGGGAATTCCCTCCACCCATATGACCACAGCTAGTTCCATTACACCATGCACTACTACTTCCTGTAATCAGATGCACTTTTCTACATTGTCCACTGAGGGGCAGCAGCACAGCCAGAGTGCTTGTTTCTTTGCCATCATCATGACTGCAATGCAAGCCAAGGTCTCTGTCAAGGACACACATCATATCTGCAAAGTCACATGTAAAGCAGGGAGAGGCTGCATGGGCGTTTTCAGTCGGAGCAAACAGAGTAATTCAGAGGAGGGGGAAAATGCTTTAAGTCTAGACAGTCACTGAATAGTCTCTGAAACGGGTACATCAGTTCACACTCTGCTGTGATTGCAAAATATTTGAGGGTGAAACTTTGAATAAGAGCAAAAAGAAATTAGAAGCACAGACAAGTCTAACTGAAGGGTGTTAGCAGGACCGCGGACATGAAAGACTTTTACTGTCTTTGCTGACAAATGGCTGCTATTCGTTTTGTCGCAAATATGGTTTTCCACCAGAGCAATGGAAATATTCTCATTATGTTGTTTGGAATTAAAATCTATGCACTATTCTGAACAACGACACACAGTTTTGTAGGGCAGAAAGTGTGTCGTACTTACAGAATGCGCAGAGCCATCATAACTCACCCCAGCCTTACCTTTTTATGGCCATCAAATATGCATGCCCCCTCTGAGTGTACATACTATTTAATGTATTCAAGGATCTCCACTGCACTGGAAAGCTCACTCCATCAGCAGTTTGTGTGTGTGTGTGTGTGTGTGTGTGTGTCTCAAGGACAAGACAGAAAACATATAAACACTGATTCATGGTCTTCTGGAAGAAGAGAATCATTTTACAGAATTTCAAAGGAGAGACAGGGAGAGGCTGTGGGTGGCATGTTTTCTATCTGTCAGCAATAATGTGTGTGTCCTTTTTTTGTTGCTAATTTTCATACATTATTCAAAGCACTCAAATATATCACAAAAGGTTCTTTTTGGAATGACACATTGCTGTGCCTCAAAATCATCATTGCAAACAAATAAAAGTGCAGATCAGGACAACAGTCACGACAGTGTGGTTGAGAGTGTTTCTAAAAATTAAAGCCACATTCCCATAAATCCAAGTGCTTCCTATTTCCCCAGTGTCCTACATGCTTCTTGTGTAATGAATTGAATTGAATTGAATTGATTTTTCCATCAGTCCATTCAACCACCATCTTTGAAGATCTACCATCCTTAGTGGTGGAAGCATTCAGACCCCTACATATCATGAGTAAAGGTAGAAAGACCACAATTTAAAAATACTCCAAATTACAAATAAAAGTCCTGCATTCAAAATCTCACTTCCTTTTACTTAAGTAAAATTACAGAAGTATTGTCACCAAAAAATGGAGTATTGAAAGTAAGATGCTAAACCACATTTTTAAAAAAATGTAACATGCTAAAATGCTCCTTGTGAGTAGAATTAATGTGTGTAAGAAGCAAGCTCTGTACTGATTTTAATAAAGTAAAATTTATTGCAGATTTCTTGGCCACCTTCCAGATTTCTTGGCGTCACCTTCCATTTGCCCAAGTTTTATTATTATTATTTTTTTGTTTTAATTCCCCTCAGTTGGTGGCAAGATTTAGAGACCACATTTGTTTTGGTCTTTCTGTTTGACGTTTCACAGAATTATCTGAAAACACTAAGTACAGATATTAAAAATTTCATCATGCTTTTCCTTGCTCTCTCCCTCTCTTTCATCCTATGGCGATGGACATATGGGGGAAATGCAATCATGCTCTGGACACACCCTTTCTCACTGGACGCAAGCCATCTGCTGTTACTTTAAGACTGCTCTGTCAGCGCAATCTTTATCATTGATGGGATGGATAGAGTGTGTGTGTGTGAGTGTGTTTATGTGTGTGAGACTATGTGAGAGTGAGACAGAGACAGAGAGAGGGATGAGGCAGTGGGGGGAGTGAGAGAGAGAAGGATATGGGTGACTGACATAAAATAAAAGGCGGTAGGATGACTGCAGCTCATAAAACGACTGACTATGACCCAAGGAGTATTGATCACTGCACCGAGACCTCCTTTAATCAGCACCACCAGCACACACACACACACACACACACACACACACACACACACACACACACACACACACACACACACACACACACACACACACACACACACACACACACCTGAGCCTATTTGCTGTATTGCTGATGCAGTCTCCTTCAGTGTGATTGAAGTTTGCTATTGTTTAAAGTTTAATTGGTTAATGGGTGCATAAATCGAAGGACAGAAGATAGACCAACAGACAGACTGACAAATTGACTGATAGATAGATAGACAGATAGATAGATAGATAGATAGATAGATAGATAGATAGATAGATAGATAGATAGATAGATAGATAGATAGATAGATAGATAGGAAAACAACATTTTCATTGTAGCTCATTCTTTTAATTTTTTGTGGTGCTTTGTTCAGGAAAGCACTCTACAAAGAGATTTAATATATTATTATTGCGACTCTCAGGAACATGGGTGCTAATGTGGATAGTTTACCCTGCCAAGTTGGACAACAGAGGCTTTTCTAATTTAAGGAACATTGCTTTCAGCCAGACACTCTCGGCTATTAATTAGGATGACTTCACAGAGCACCCAACAAACGCACACACGAACATACTCTCATGCTCACTCATATTCATATATGCATAGATATGCACTCACAAACGCACAGATACACACACCCACACACACGTAGGCGCTGTAGAAGTGAATCTCTTATCTCATACATCACTCTGGCTCATGCTGGCTCTTCTTTGTCATCTTGTTTTCTTTTCTCACCTGACTCAGAAGTCTGTTCAGCTCTGCAGTCAGTCCAGCTTTTCTACTCTGACTTCAGCTCAAACAGTACCAGGTTGGACATTTCAAGTGTGCTTTTAACACAGGTGCAAACAGTCTGTGTTTTGAAGTCCTGTCTGATTTTTGTCCATCCTAAAGTCATGAAAAGATTAGGTTTAGGCTTAAAAGGAAAAAGTCACATTTCCTTCTGCAGCCAAAACGTCCAAATTGCTCCACAGAATTAAGAGAAAACCATATCTGCCCTTTGATCGTGCAGTTCTACTGTAAACAAACCTCAGTGATATTAGTTACTGTAGGTCTTGTCTTATTTGCACACTTTTATCATTTATTGTTCAAAAATTTCCCTTTTGTGAAATAAAAGTACAGAAAGCCTTTATCTGTGCAGCAGCCTTTGTGATTGCAGTGCAGTATGCTTGACAGTAAAAGATAGTCACTTTCTCTCGTTTACCTCCAAGGAGCATCTGTTTAGACAGGCACAACCTGTCAGAGGTGCTCTGCAAGAAACTGCCTCCACTTTGTCTCTTCAGGTAAACATGACACTTTGTTCCTGATCCAAATCTCAGCACTTCTCTTGTTTCTCTTTCAGGAGGTGGCTGAAAAGGCTGTTTTACTTTGTGACAGTAAGCTATTGTAAGCATTCACAGCAATCTGTGAGTAGGTCTAGACTCACTGCCCCTTGACCACACTGCCATTTTAAATTTGTGACACATCCTCAGATGTCATCATTTGAGCTGCTTAGAGTTGATAAGCTAAAGGGGCAAAGCACTGAAAGTCTGAAGTCTGAAAGTGTGCTCATCTATTTTTCAGCCTGTCTCTGCATTTTATAGCATCCAGTGTAGATGCCACAAAGTCCCTGTAAAACAGTTACTGGAGGTGTAATCGAGGAAATAGGAGCATATAATGCCTGGCAACATTTTGGCCATGATCAAGTTCTCAAAAATGTGATTCTGTAGTCCTTCTTCAGACAGGTATAGAGGACACGTTTATTCAGTCATGATAGTTTTTCTTCTAGAGTTTACTAAGCAGGGCAGTCCCAACTGCATATCACTTTTTCAAAGCTACTCACATTGATATAGATTTTATTCAACTGTGCTTTAAATCTGCTCAGAGAAATACAAATCTCTGCTCTTGCTGTCCACTGCATTCCCTTTATGCTTGTATTTGGTTGTGTGGTTGGGGGGCGTGAATCCAGCTCTCACCGTCCTGTCACGTTCCTCTCTTCACTGCATTGCTCCGTGACAGTTCTACTGCACTAGCTTTCTAGGGCACGATGCACTCCACTCTGGATGCTTTCCAAGTGTTTTTGTAGAGGAGAGTGGGGGGCCCAGCCTCCTGCAGTATTTTTATTCCTGTTTCAGACAGGTACAGAGGCAGCAGGGGAATTTGCACTACTCACACCCTGCAGTTAAAAAGATGTGGACCACAGTCCAGTGACTGGGCCACCAGGGCATAGCGAGGACACAAACTTGAGAGGTCCAACCTTTGTCGTGTTTTTCCATCGACAGACGGCACAATGAGTGCTGTCCTCATACACCTGCTGCACTGTAGCCGTGCTGTGACTTAGTCCCCAAGCTGCACCCTTCCGTTCCTTTTGTCCCACTTATCAAGGACAAGTGAGAAAATCTAGTTGAGCGTATTCAGCGACCTCACAGTTTTACATTTGTTTATGTCGTTCTTTATCTTTTATAGCGAGCGGACATTGTCTTCTCACACTGGAGTGTTTCCAGTTGTCACACTGAGCTGCTTCCTTCACCACCCCTTAGCTGTGTTGTTGGACCTCAGGGAGCGAGTGATCTCTTGACACCACAATATGGCGAGCTCTGATATCACGCTTGAGTGATAACCTCGTATCTCCAATAATGGTACTTTACGTGTTAAATAGCTAAAGGGTCATTCTATATGCCGCTGCGTAGTTCAAGAAAATCTCTAAGCCCTGGATTGATTAAACATGTTAAAATACAACAATTTCACCTCATTTCAAGGTTGACATGTTGGACAATTATTGCACAAAAAAAAACATGTTACTCAGTGATGATGGAGATGATGGAGTGCGGCTGTCTAGATGTCAGCATATCCTCCATTACTGCAAAATTTTCTTGGTGTAAATGCATCCAAATTAGAATAAATTACTACACAGAACGAATTGCTTTTCTGCAGGAAAATATGTTGCCAGTTTTTTTTTTATCCCTATCAGCTTTGGCTAGTATCTGTTAATGGTGAAGAAAAAGGCACAAGAAAATCTAATATCTGTTGTGGTGTCTTCTATGGGTGCGGTAATGAAGAACCACACTAATGAATGTGCAAAGTAAACATGACACTAAGAAGATCATTGATTAAAATTTTATAGATGAGAGACTGCAAAACTGGTCCCACAGAATTATTCAAATTGATACACACTGCATCAGCTCTGGGTTGTTAAATGGTAGTGGTAAATGGTAATTTACTATCTGCATTTTGGTTACTGCACTAATGGTTCTCAGTGTAGAACCTTGTCCCTTGACCCACTTGTATAATCTAGCATGAACAAATCACCACCACATTGCTTTTTGTTTCATTTTTATTTCATTTGAACTTATCGCACACAATAGACGGCCTGTTTCATATATGGTTGAATAAAAGTATAGTAGTATTTGACACAATCTGTCCATGTAGGCTAAAGCATATCATTTATCTGTTATTCATCTGGTTAGTTTATTAGACATCAAATCACCACCATGCGTTGCTGAGACAGCCTCCTGCCTCCCTTGGCATTGAGACAGTATTTGATATCATGAAGTCATATCTAATGGGATTGATATGAGCTTTGTATTTACATCATGATACACTAAAGTGAGCAATGAATGGGAAAACTTCAGCTTGTTGTCAGAAGGTCAAACATTTTCGTTGGTGGGCCACATTTGGTCCATAGCTTGCTATCTTCCTACTACCGTTCCACTTGGAAGCTGTACATGTATCATTAGAAGTTGGCAGCAGAACCGAAGCAGTGTGTCAAGTTTGGCAACAGTGTGTTGGACCATAAATTTTCTTTTTTTGTTTTTGTCTCCTTCACTTCTTTGGAGAGAGGAAAGACAAAATTTTCACTTCACAGAGTGGAGCTGTGTATTAGGACACCACTGTGTTTCATTTGAATTTGCAGAAATGAGGGAAAGAGCAAAGGGAGGAAATGAGAGGAAGTATTGGAATCACAGCATGTTTCTCAGAAAGACAAGCAAATGAGACGACAAGAGATGAGCACAATTAGCACTGACATGGAGTGCTTTGAGGTGACGGAGTCAGGACCAGTGGCGCTAAAGATGAAGCAGATTTCTATGGTACATGTGTAAATTATTCACTTTTAAATAGAACACTCCTGAACACTGAGAACACCAAGTGACCAACAACACTTATTCAGTCTTATTCAGGTCTCTTCCCCAAGCCTGGCTGTTGTATATTTAGTTCTATTTGTGCCAGTTTTCCCATGGACCAGCACGATGGCGTCACCTGTGGTTAGGAGATGGATGACGTATACCCAAAAAGCCTATAAAGTCATCCAGGTAATCAGCTATTCTGCCATCTATTCAGTCCATACAGACATTATACAGGATAAATTCCCTGATGCAGTCAGACAACAAGTCAATTGGCCTTTCAAGTCTGTCAGCCTGCTCACCGCATGAAACCATGAAGCTGCGATTCCTTTACGCATTGCAGCAGCACACACCTCCCCCTGTGTGGGACTTCAGAGGTCCTCTACGGGTTGATGGACACACACACACACACACACGCACACACACACACACACACAATTACATGCTATTCCTCCGCCTCCCTTCCCTTCTTCTTTGCCTCTTTCAGTGTCTCCGGGGACCTCAGAGTGCAGCAGGAATGATGGACAGGCGACTAATATCCAAAGCTAACGACTCCTCCCCTCTGACTTCACAGAATAGCCTGACAGAGGCCACTGTGCCCTTCAGATGGAGGAATATGACCCACTACAGTAAAGAGGAAATTCTGGCAAGGATACAGCATGATAGCTAATAGCATGAGAAGATAGAGGGATATGCTATGAAGTCATTAATATTGTAATCTGCACTTTAAAATATGAATACTGTGCCTCTGCATTACAGGCACTGAAATCACTAAAGACATCAAGGGGACATCACACTTCGTTCATATCACAATGCACAGATTCAAAGGGGAGTTTCAGCTTGACTAATACAGAGAGGTCATTATCAAACTGAGGGTAATTGACAAAGCACTGCTACTCCTACATCACACCACATACATTTAAAAATGTATCACAAAATTGGTTTCTGATTTTGCGAAGATGTGAGGTGGATCACACCAGTTCTTTGTCATTGCGCAGATCATTATAGCTACCTTTAATAACACACAGGAGGGGATGAATCCTTTGTGCTATTTTAGGACAGTAACTATGTAGAAACTTGCTTGAGTGTGCAAGGGGATAGGGTGAGAGCAGGGATGTCATAAAGGTTTATCAAGGCGGCACCTCCCATTACAGACGTAAAATGTCAGCAAGAATTTCTAGTGTCCTACAGCTGACCCTCTCCAACAAACAAACATCTATGTGATAACACAGTATTTCCACTTTAGGACACACCTAAACAAAAGAGTGTTCATCCAGTCAGGTATGGGAAAAGTTCATCTAGTAGACAACTTGTCAAAATATTGTCAGAGAGAATAACAAGAAAAAGGCGTGAGGAGCAAAGAGCAATGGAATTACATTGAAGTGTGCACTGGAAAACAGCATCAACCTCCAGAACTGGGGACTGCGGATTTGCATCCCACCTTGGCTGCATTTGTGTTTAATTCCATGAGACACTATAAACATGTGACTCCATGGCTCCATGTTACCGCCATCATCTCAAAACATTAAGCAAAGGTTAAGAGTCTGTTTCTTCATCAGCTGGGAGTTAATGCTTGTATGATTAAAGTTTTTTTTTTTTGAAGGATGTTTTTGGCTGCCACTGCATATATGGTTCATCCTCTTCATAATCTTTCAATGCGCTTCATACAATTCAAAGCTTCAAAGTGACTCTGTCCCCATGGCATTCAGTTGACATTCTGCTGGCTTGCATATTATATCACAATGAATGGGATTTGATACAGAGTTCCTATATGGCCTACTGCATGCCTCAGTAGTTGATACTTAATGAATCAGAGGTGCTATAGGGGCCATAGGGTGGGACAGCTGGCTCTTTGTCAGCAAAAAAGGCCATCCGTTATGTGCAGAGGTGACTGCTTAATGAGAGACTGTAATAATCAATCTCATACATTAACCACACATGCTAGGATTTCTTTATGGGAAAACAAGCTCAAAAAGACTAATATTCGATGAAATATCACAAAATAAGCACACATATGTACCAGTTGAGCAAATAGGTTTTATGTTATGCTACTAATGGCAAGTAACTGTGAATGAATGCACTCAAAAGCAAGCTGAAAGGATTTCAAAAGGCCCATTTACTGAGAATCTACTCATGCAGACACCTAAATGGCTGCCTTTTTGCTGCATCCTGCCTCAAGAAAGGCACTAAGTTGCTTTCCTGTGACATAATCCACCTTTCATTTGACTGCAGCTGTGACTAAAGGCAGAAGTTCAGCATTCAGTTCTGCGGCCTATTTCAATATCAGCTTCTCTTTGTCCCTTGGGCAACATTTTCAGCAGAGCAGATGCAAGTAAGTAGGCTATTTCCATAATGGCCATGCACAATTAGTATTTTTTCTTTTGTCACTAATTTTGTTGTCCTAAAATACAGTAAGACTGTGGTAAGGAGTACAGTGATTTGCATTAAAGAGCTGTAGTCTTCACAATGATCACTAACTGGAGGTCACAGCTCACTGAATTTGGAGTCAAATTATTTTTTATCAAACATACTTATGTCTATTGTTTCTTTATTTATGCTTTATTAAGTTTAAAATAGCAAAGGTTTGGAAGATGTATTGCTGTTGTTAGCGTGCTAACACACTAAAAAAAAAAAAAGATGGTGAATGTGATAAAAATCAGTGCGGTCATTGTGAGGATGTTAGTGTACTGATGTTAGATTAGCCAGTCACAAAGCAACCAGCATGACTAAAGACTGGGTCGATTTAACTTTTGCTGTGAGCAAAAGTGTTTGCTGCAGAGATGAATGACTGAATAACTTTTGTGCATTTGTTAGAAATAAATTTGAAAGCAAGACATCAGTCATTGTGTTTGTCTTGTTATATTGTTGCTGCTCTTGGTTCAAATATGGTAGCTCCAAAATGTGATGCTTTTCAACCTTTACATGAATTAAATTTTAGCCATTGGCGGCAATATATTAATTTCAAAGAATATGCATACATCTAATGTCTACTAGCTTGACGAGAGCACAAAACTCAGCACTACAGCAGAGTTTTTGTGTGACAGCAGTGCTATGTTAATTTGCCCTTTTTTGAATGGCATAAAGTCCCTGTGGAGCTCTGCCATACATATTCCGGTGTAAAATGCTAATACAGTTATCAAATGGCACTCATTGTAATTGTTTGTGTGTTTCATAGGTTGCCACACCATCAGTGTATTCATAGTGTTTTGATTCCAATAGCTCAGGCATAGATTGGTAACTTTTTTCTATTTTGGCACATTTTCATGGTGAGTCATTACTTGGATACAGGCCACATGCTGACATGTGGAGAATTAAGGAAAATACAGCCGTTTGAACGTAAAAAAAAAAAAAAATCAACAAAGAACAACAAAATACACACATCAAATTACACAAAGATGCAGAACAGTACAGGGTGCCAGATTACCACCTGGCTGTTTGCAGATTTGCTATTAAAAGAGCAAAGTGTCCACAGAAACTGAAAGCAAAATGCTTTTAAAACGACACTAGTGTAGATTAATGGAAAACTTAAACTCAACAATCTTTTTTAAAAGCTCTGGTCTGCATGGGAAAACTATAAGACAATATAGGTGTGACGATACATGGTTGGCGGATAATTATTTTTTGTCAAACTCCACAGCCTTGAAACAATGTTAGAGCAGATATGGGCCCAGAGCAAAAATGGACAACCTCTGACCTTAAAACCAAGAGACTAGAAATCATAGGCATATTAAAAAAATAAACAAAACTATACAAAGATAGTGATAGTGTACAGTTAGAGGACAACAGCAGAGTACGTGAGTGTGTGTGCAAGCATGTGTGCTGCTGTTGTTTGGAAACCTTTCTAGGCCATAAACAATGTGATGGATGCTTGTGCCAGAGTGTGTTGACTGGACACAGCCTCCTATGTCTTGATTAATTGATGGGAGATACAGCAGTTTAAGCTCCCCTCGGCTTTCTGTGTACTCTCTCTCCACCTGCCTGCCTTGCCATGTGTGTGAAGTGCGGTAATGGTCCTATGCAGAAAAAGAGCAAGGACGGTACAAGCATTTGCAGGGGCAGATGACTCCTATTTTAGAGCTAGGGGTTTAGTATAGCATCACCAACAAGGTTGGGTTGAAGTGATAAATATTCTTTGTCCTTTTTTTTGTCCTCATTCTTCTTGTGTTGCTCTGTTTGTGGAGGATGTAGAAGTGTGAAATTGTTTGCCAAACTTAACATCATCTAATTAGCAAAAATACCTCCTAAAACTGACAGAATATTAGGAAATTTGTTGCTGTGAGGTTGGTCTGGAATATTTATGCCCTCTAGTGGTCAAGATTCAGTCAATTCAGCTTTAACAATTAATTCCAAACATAGTTTTGGGTGTGTTTTTTTCACCAGGTGAATTTCTGAGAACAAATTGCATGAAACTCCTGGATTAACCATGCTATCTAAGCCATTCATTTGGGTGTGAAACAAAAGGAAGTGCATAGAAAATGTGTGCACAGCTATGGGGAGCCCAAAACAATATGTATGCTGTTTGTCCTACTGGATTTCTAGCAATGCCACCACATCCCATTTAGATCCCAACAATTCACTTGTACCATGTTACGAATAGGAATGATGGACAAAACCCAAATGAAATAAAACCCAAGTTACTCTTAGCTGTACAGAGTGTATCTGGTGTCTTTCAGCTCACTGTTTTGGTTTTAAGGCCCCCAGCTTTACTGTTTTGCTTTGCACTCACTGCTCTCATCAACCTGGCTTCCAAAGTTATAGTACAACTGTACACCACCTTCTCAGCACCAAACAACACACAGACGTTAGCTGGGGAACATAGTGAGGCACTTAGCAGCTAACCAGCCAGATATCGTTTTATCAAATGGTTGGTGGAGACCAAACCAGAGCTAAATTAAGAGGGAATATTGGACTAATGGTTGTTGGGTGGAAGCATAACTCCAAAAGAATACTAATGTTTCTCTGCATGGGCTGGATATGTAAACATTCAACTGTTTGCTAACACATTCGCTGCAACTTTGCTTACAGTATGTCAAAGTTGTGCTAACAATCTGTTCTGCTGCCCCCTAGTAACAAAATAAATCTAACTATGGTGCTTTAATGGTGCATGCTGCATGTACATTTTACAGTGTATGTATATTTAACAGAATAAACACGTTTTTTTTTTCTCTTTCAGGACACAGTAAAAGCAATCTTGAACCTTACAGGCTCTAGATTAATGAACCAGTAAATTAATAACTGTGTGGATATGAAGACAAATCTCATGAAAATGCTGATTTGATGTTTTTTTTTTTTTTTTTGTAGCGTGTTTTCTTTTGTTGCGATCATTAAGTTGCAGAAGTTTTCTGGGGCCCACTTAGAGGCTCTAGAGTACCTTTCTAATGTTTCACATCTTTTCTGTTGAATTGTTGAAAACTAAACAGAACCTTCGCTTAGGTGATATTGCATTCATGCGCTCCCTCCCTCCCCCTCTCTCCCTCTGCATGCTCTCATCTCCTCCTGCAGGAATACAGCCTCTTCCTCCGCCGCTGCAGCCTGACTCTGACACAACCGGCATGTCTGCAAACTGAGAGCCAGAGAGAGGCACAATCCCTCCTATCAGAGGCACAACTTGTGTGTTCTTTCACCCCGCTGAAGGCGAAAAATAAAGGTGGTTGTAACACTGCGACGAGGCTTTTCTTTTTTTTTCTCCCCCCCGGAGAGGATAAAGACTTGGAGGAGGATCAAAACAAGGTAAACGATGTCCGAACAACCTTAGACAGAGATGCTGGTGTGCAGCTTTACTGTACGGGACAGGGGATGGAGATAGGTTCGTGCACTTGGTGAAAAATGCTGATGCTTGCTCACACAGCCTAATGTGCATATAACGCGCTGACTTCTGAAGACGGCATGTGCAGGGAACAGTGGGTGCAGAAATAAATTGAACACAGAGTACATATACTGTAGGCTACACTACTGTAACTGCGCCGAAATGCTGCATCGCACCAGGAGCAGCGACTTAATACTACAAGGGTTCATGTGAGGAGAAACTGATGCTGCTGCAGATGATGGTGAAGAGGAAGGGGAAGCAGGAAATGATTTAAAGACGCTCGGCTGGTGCAGAGTCGACTTTGGGCGAATGAAAATGACCCGCGGACGAAAAAGCGCTATAATGAGTGCAGCAAGTTGTCAGGAGATTTTTTTTTCTGCTTGGCTGTTCTGCAATGGCAGAGGGATGCTGTTAAAATGCAGCAAAATACCCGTGGGTTTATTAGGTCGTGAAAAGAATAAAAAAAAAAACAACAACAAAAAAAGAAAAAAAAAAAACGAAGTGTATTAAGGTCGCTATTAAGGAGCTTTTAGCTCGGTTTGGAGCTGTACTCCCACAGAAATATAGAAATATTACAAGGATGCCATAATATGTTTGATTACCATCAAATACTCTAAGGTCTGTAAACTCACAATTGAGCACCTCGGGAACAAGTACCAGCAGCAGTGTTATAGAAACATGGCAGTTAAAGTTATTATAAATTCACTATTGAGTGTCCTGACTCACTATAAACCCCAAGAGGGACACATCAGAATGATTATAGCAATAACATAAGGAATAAAATGTCATAATGCCTAAACTCACACATGAGAGCCATAGATGCACTGTGAGATATTGTAGGAAAGCAGAGCATCTTCAGAAAAAAAAAACCTCCCCATTGTATTCTTCTAACGCTCTTGCAGATTGAGTGAGGTAATGCTCTCAAAGGCTCTTGTACTAACGCAAACCATGTCTCCACTTGCTCATCTTTGACCCTGTCTTTGTTTGCCCCCTCACCCCCCTCCTGTTTTTAGTTTATTCTTGGTGTCATTTCCATGAGGACACATCACAGACAGTCAGGCAGCGTCAGCATAAATCCACTCAAGATGGAGTGTGGTTGTGAATCGAGGGCGCAGGTGCCTCGACAAAACTCAGGACACGGTGTGGCACTGGAGGGTAAAGCCATCTCAACCCAGTTTAGTCACCTTTCTTTTGTTCCTTGGAATAAAGCTGATCACATTTTGTGGGTGTTTAAGACATACATTTGTACTACTCAGGAAGTAGAATTAAAGTTCTCTAACGTTTACGAAGATATTGGGAATACTGTAAAAATATGCTTTTTTTTGTCTTGTGGTTCTGTGCCAAACAAGAATCTCCGTGTGACGGTTGTTTCGTGTCCAAATTGAGCCACATCATCATCATCATCATCATCCTCCTCCCCCATCCCATCAAACTCTTGCATATGAAACCCGCTGGAGTGAAACTGCGTGTCCTAACAGTGGTATTCATACAGTCACAGCTTGTGTATTCTGTCCCCTGGCTGCAGGTCTGTCCCTGATAACGTGACCAGTGAAGGAAGAGAACACAGAACTGCTTCATCATGAATTTTGTAATGAAAGCTGCGCTGGGAGGTGAGTAGTCTGCTCGGCTGGAGGTTGATTTAACAGCACTGCAGTGTAAAGGATTTAAAGGGATGTTTAGCAGCAGTGGCAGCAGTACTGTTCTAGTTCTGGCCTGGTAGTTACGGGGGACACTGGGAAGCGATAATCCATCCTGCACCAGACTACTAATTTCAGATGTTAGCTACACATTCCCTCTTTCTTTATCTCTGCATCCATCTTAAAAATATCTCAGGGCAGGATGCGACTTGACGTCCTGTTGGCCAAGTCTTTGAAAACGCCACGATCAGGATTATAGAAACCTGTTCATGGTTTGTTGCTCCACATTTCTGCTTTTGCAGAAAAGGTGTCTGAATAACCAGTGATTCCCTACAAGTAGGAGGACTGCTGCAGATGAAATAGAACAGCAGCACCAGTACACATACTAATAATTCTCCTGTCAGTTGAAAACCTTGTATCTCTAAAATGTCACCTTCTCAGGACAGCAGCAGCCTTATTTCTAGGTTGATCTTTATGCATTTTTGAGCTTGTAGGCACGAGGAAGGCTGGCCCAATCCTTAAAATGTTCTGATAAAACTATTAACCAAAAAAACAGTTCTTTTTTTTAAGCAAACTGCTGGCAACATTTGAGGCAAGAGAGATAGTGACGGGCTATTTTGCCAAGAACTATGACTAATATTTTTTTCATGAGACTTTTGTCCTTTAAAGCCTTCAGGTATTATCCTTTAGAATATTATCTTAGCTATTATTTGCCCCCTAATTAGTCCTCATTATAGCCCTGTAATTCATCCTCCTTGTCAGCTGTAGCTTCAAGGGGAAAGGCAGGAAAGTGGCACCAGTAGTTATACTGTAGCAGCTCCGCACACACATACTGGTCAGTGGTGCCCATGATGCTGAGCTGTTGTTGTCCAGGTTATAGAGGTGTTGGGTGGTTACAGTTGGGATGTGGAGCTGAAGCAGAGCCTCATTGGAATGCAGGGGATGCAAGCGCTGCCTCGTTCTGCATAGCTGCTGTGGCTCGTGTCCGCGCCATGAATTCTTAAATCAACTGCAATGCATTGGATGCAGGCTTTACTACGCTGAAATCAGTCTGCACTCTGCCTGCGGACTTTGGGAATGCATTTGACAGTGTGGGTGTTTGCTTGCGTTTGTGTGTCCGTACTATGCCTGTGCTGGAGAGATGTTTTATAGATACTCTATAGGACAGTGTGTGTGTGTGTGTGTGTGTGTATCTCCAGGCAAGATAAATTATGGAGCCTGCACAGGCCTGCTTTAGAGTATAGATATTTGTGTACGTGGAAAAGGTTGAGAGAGTGAAAAAAACATCCAAGTTTGGTAATGCACAGGTATCTGTGTCTAATAATCGATTAAAATGTCTTTCGGGGTGATCATTCTGCTGTCAATGCATTTCTGCATTCGTTAAAGGAATCCTTTGGTTCTGGTCCAGATTTACTGACTGGGACACAGTGACCTCTTTCCACAGAAATGTCCACAAAACTGCTGACTGCTGTGTTGATCACTAAAACTCCCTGTGGGGGCAAAAAAAAAAAAAAAAAAAAAAAATCAGATAATGAAACAAACCAATTAGCCAGCTAATCAATCAGCTAAGCTATCACTCCAAGTGCCAGAGGCTGTCAATCAATACATCAATGTTGGTGAAATATTCCTTAATCAATTAAGCTGCATTATTGGGAATCTCTATGCTGCATAAAGTCCCAGGTTTGATTCCAGGCGAGGACAACTGTTATATGTCACCCTCCTTTGTCCCTTCTCACGTTTCCTGTGTGTCTTCACTGTCAACTATCAAATAATGGCAAAAAAACAAGATTAACACGTTCCCCTGTGTCTAACTAACAAAGAGAATTACCACCATTTTTATTAGCCACACCAACAGCGTGGGTCAGCGTGGCAATGTTGATCAATCAGTCCACCACTTTGTATCTATATATCTTCACATGTATCTATGTATCTTTATATCTCAAAAACTACCTAATGGATTGCCATGAAATTGCCCACAGACATTCAAGACTTTGCCTCTAGCTCCACCATGAGGTTGACATTTGTTGTTTTGAGTAAAATATCTCACCAACTATTGGACAGATCCCTAGGAAATTTGGTTCAGACATGCATGTTCCCCTCATGACAGATTATAATAACCCTCATCTTTTCACCAGTGCTGTCATCAGGTCAAAATTTCAGTTGGTCCAGCAAATTGGTTTATGACCAAATACCTACAAAACCAATGACCATACCATCAGCCTCAGCTGTACTTTTTCTTTAAGTGCTAATAGACAGGTTTCCATTTTACAAACAGCTGCATTGTGGTAGAAAACAACGTTTCCACAATGTCATAACAGCTTACATATGGATATTTTCATTGTTAATAAAGCAGCTTTCTGGAAGCCTGTGAAATTGCTGTTTAGAGGTGAATTTGTATGTGACGAAAAAATGTGACGAAGTGAGAAACGACAGCTATAGCAGTGATTGTGCTAAATCAAGCTATACACAAAATTAGCTCCACAGGTAGAGAGAAATGACCTGTGTGTGTCTAAAAACGTTACAGCACAGGTTTAACGTAAGCATAAAAAAAGATTGTCAACATTGTCATGCTGTTTGCTGCCGCACAATTTAAGAGTATACCATCACGCTCATGTATGAAAATCCTGCTTTTTCCTCAAAATATAACAAACACAGCAAACACGCGTCCTAGAGATGAGTGCAGTGTAAACAGGCAGGCAGAGCTCCTGATGAACTGTGTCAATACAGGATTTAATCATCATTATTGATCAGCCACAGGATCTCAGGACTCAAAAGAGAATCTGCATGCCTCTTAAAATTATAAGCACAACATCGTGACATATTTTTGATCCAAAGCCTTCACTTTGGTCCCCTGTCAGCTGTCAGTGATTCCCAAAGTGAAACTCTAAACATGTCAAACACAGTCTTAGCAATATTCATTAAACAGGCTTAAACACACGGTAACAATGTGAGCTGTCTGACCTTAAAACATTTATTCCTGCAGTTTCAGTGCAAAACCATCCACCGCTAACAGGTAATTCTACACTCTGACATAACAAGCAGGTTTCCTTCTTGAGATAATGGACATTTTCCTCTCATTACTTCTGCAGTTTGCGCAGTTTAAGTCACAAAAACAACTTTTTGTGTCGATCTCCTCAGAAACTCTCATTTTGGGTTCTGCCCAGTAACGGTGCACACATCTCACTGATGAGGTCGCTCAGAAACCCGTCTGTTGGCAACTATTAACATGTTAACATTAACATCTTAATAACTAAGATGGTGAACACGGTGAACATTATACTAGCTAAAGATAAGCATGTTAGTATTGTCACTGTGAGCGTGCTAACAAGCTGACATTAGCATTTAGTCCTGTTTGGGTGTGGACTTCTGTCACTAAGTGTTTTGCTGAGTATGAAAGGTGATGAGCGTCTGGATGAGAGTCTCTGTAAAAGCGACAATGCTGCCAATGCATTAACTGATCCTCCAAGGCTTCTCTGGTTGCAGATAAAAACAGAGCGATGTTTAACTGTGATGACTCAGCATCTAATCCGGAGCTATACATCTGCCGTCGGGATGTTTGTTGGATGTACTTTTCCTCAGTGACAATTTTAGCAAGTGTTCCTGCATAGTTTTCTGTAAAGTTACAGTGCATGGCATCCAGTGTTTTTGCATTGTCATGACACCAGAACAAAGTAACTTGCAGGTACCCAAAAAAGCTGCAGCACTTTTTTTTATTATGAATATAATATGTAATACAATAATGTTTTCATTATTAATACAATAGAAAAGTGGGAAGGGTTGAAATTGGTTTTATATGTTATTTAGCTGTTAAAGATAAAAGTGGCCCTTAATGTGAGATTATTTTGTCTTATATTGATCCAAAGACCAAGAATAAACTACTAAACTACTATCACTAATATTATAATACTGTTTTCCCATAGTGTGAGAATGTTTCTGGACAAAAGGAATAAAGGTGCATCTCACTGTCTTCATTAACAATTCAACTTTAAGCTTTAAAAAAAGGCGCAGTAGGCTATATCTCTCTAATTGGCCTTTTGTAAAACAATTCTACCCAGCCCACAAAACAGAGTACTGCTGATGCAACGAATACCTCTTTTATGTAACCATTAACTAATATTGAACGATGTTAACTTGTAGGTGAAGCAGGTTTGAAATTAAAAACATTCCTGTACCTCTAGCTCCATAGGCTACAGTTTGTAGATTAAGTTTATTATCAGTCATTAACTGTTGTTATTTGGGAGCCATGAAACAAGCCCTCACTCAACTTTAAATTCAGGAATCACAGTGGTTTCCTTGTGCATTGATTGATCTTGCACCTGAGTGGTTCAGTGCTGACTCAGCACTTCTTAACTCCTAGTTAATTTGAGGCAAGTTTGACAAAATAGGGGGCTGTAAAGTGAGGTAGGCATTAGTCCCAAGGTAAGAAGCTCAGGCACCAGTCAGACCTTAACTATATCAGTAGAAAAGTCAGTGGTGCAGCCTCTAAATCAATGTCAAAATTTAATTACCAAATTAACAAACATTTAGCTTTTGTCTCATTTTGCCTGATTAACTAATGTGTGGTTTGCCAAAGTGGGAAATCAGTCTGCTACAGGAACAAAGAGGGTCTGGCACTCCTGAGCTATTCTTACATTTTGCACATCCTAACCACAGTAAATCACTGATTTGAATTCGACAATAATTTGTAATGTTTAGCATTCTAATAAAAGGAGCTATCCTTTTATTAAGCCATGTTTAGAGGATTTATTTGTTGAGTTTTTCCTTATCAATGTCAAGGGTCTATCCTTAGACCCTTGATATTGATAAGGTACAGACATGGATACCTAGGTGTGTTGTGCTTAACAAAGCAGTTCTTATTTTGGACATCTAAATGAAGATGCAGACATGAATAGGATCACTGACTCATCTTTTCTCTGAGCCAGAAGTGGTAAAATGAAAATATGCTCTCTGGATAAGACACTTTATGACTTCTTAGAACAGCGTATTGTGTTGGTGAAACTTAAAATAGCTCATGACAGTGAATGGCTTAGTCCTGACTAGAGCTTTGTGACAGACTCAAACGAAAAACAAAACATATTTAACTTTTAATGCTTTTGGAGGCTACACTGACAGTGGAAGTTCCCAGTACAAACTCAATGTTTTTTGTTTTGTTTTTGTTTTTATTATTATTTTGCAAAACGGTGCAAAAATGGTGTGCTTGTAAAAGGTATTTTTGAAACTTTGTCAACTTGCAAAGGCTAAAAGACAGAAGTAGAGAAGACCTCACAATGCTCAATGTCATGCATTATTTCTTGATAACTGCTTGTTCTGGTTTACATACAGAATTAGCAAAGCAGCTAATGTTACTTTCTGTGATATTGAAAGGCTGCTGAACCCAGAGCGTAGCTGTTGAGCCCTGTTTTTGAGAAATTAAAGGACAAGGCTAACAATGTTCCATATTTTTCTTATTGTCAACAAATACCAAAAACAACAAGGAAGTGTTCCTACTAACAGTTGCACTGGGTGACATGGTCCTTCGTGACAATGAACATGGACACTGTGGTTTATTCTGAGTCAGTCCCACATTGTCCTGCTGCTGTCAATACTCACTGGGACACAAAATGTGTATTAATCCTCCAACAAATACTATTTACACATGAGAAACATCTGCTACACTACCCCGCTGTTTTAGGAAATTAAAAACAAAACAAACACAAGACAAAAGCAAATCAAAATACGAAACTATATATTTTATATGTAGTAAATATAAGTAAATATAAGTAAAAGTAAAATGAGCAAGTAAAATAATTTTAACAAGGCTACCGTAACATTTTTTGTTCTCTCTTGCATGTAACTACCACAGCTCCCATGTTTTAACATAACTGCACTGTTTGAGGTGAAATAAAGAAAGAAGACACCTTGAGATGTTCCTCCTTCACCTCAACTCCTCGAAGTACAGATAATCCCATTTATCAGGACTCTAATGTGATTGACTGAAGGAATCAGGTCTTCATTGCTTGACTGGGTTATCGCTGACACATGCACACACAAACAAACACACTTCCCCATCTTCTTGTGTGCTACTCCAGCAAATCAAATTCAGTTCATCAAATTGACCTTGAGCTTGAGTGCACAGTCTGCACGTGCATTTGACAGTATGCCCAGATTCCATAAATAACAAATTCAACCATCGAAGTCACGAACGGCGAGAGAGAGGCTGACAGACAGCAAGACATGGAGAGGAAAGGCTATTTGTATTAGAACATGTTGTGAAAGTTTTCTTTTAAACATATACTAAGAGGAAATTTACACTACACATAGCAAAAGGTTAGAAAGTTACCAAAACCTTTTCTGATTCTCTGATCATCCAGTCATCCTATGTGGATCACATGTCATAGAACCTGAGAATAATCAGGATCAAAGTGTTGTACTGATGGACAAGCCTGCTTTGTTTACATCCATGTTTACTTGCTTGTAGTCTTCTTCTTTCCTGCCTTTGTTGGAGCATTGCTGTGTGCTACAATGTTAACACCGCCAACTGTATCTCATTGTCCATGTGCTTGAGATCCACTTGTAAAACCACTGCTCTAATGCATTGGGTCAAAATCTTCATAGGGTACCTTCAAACCCGGCCACTAGGAGATTAAAAAAAATACCTAGACTAGATTAAATGACTTATTAACATGAACATTTTTCTTGCATTTGAATGAAGTAGGTGTCACATTCAAATGCCTACCAGGCGACTAGCCTGTAGCCTGCAGCAGTAGTCTCTAGTTAAAGTTTGAACATTGCAAAGATAGAAAGTGGCAGACTGGTCAGGTTATAATGCTCCTCTTGACTATCTGTGTCGAACGCAAACACATCACTATCACCCTCTCCAGTCAGAAAAATGAGCTGAAGACGTGCAGCCCACTCAAAAAAACTGGCATCTAGACAGGAGTATTGTAGACCTCATCACAGCAATGACATGTGTTGCTGGCTGCTGGATTGACAACTGTCATATTCACTCCATAATGCATATTAGACTGATGGGAGAGCCAGAGACACAGGAAGCTCTCTCCTCTTGAGTATTCTGTGGACAGCTGAGACACACTGTAACCCACTGCTGAGGTGTCAGCCAGTCCTGAGCCGCAAAAAGACAGGTTGGCAATCTGCAAAGCGATCTGGACAGCAGAATCTGTCAAAAATAGGGCTGTCCTGATGGACATTGTATGTCACAGTGCTGACATTCTGACCACATGTCAGCAAGTTTATCGTGGAGCTGCTGTGGTGAACCCCAAACTTTTATGGTGGAAACTGGGGTTGGTCATTTTTATTGTAGGTGTTCTCCATGTCAGTGGTAAAATCAAACCACTTGGTACTTAAATTCTCAGGTCAAGTGGTGGTTGTGTTGTGTTGAAACTGCTGAGAAATTGTCTGACTAAATTAAAAAGAAACTCTAGCACAACAGCCTTTCAATATAAAAGAAATTACATTGCTCCCAAACAACCTATATTTCTTGAACTGCAGCTCAAGAGGACAATTTACATTGTGCAGCGCTGTTCCACCTGAGGAAAATTTAAGCTGATTCAAAGCACAGCTGCCGCCAATTAGAGAATAAAGAAGTAGTGGAACAACACTGATCACACTTTCTCCTCCTTTTCTACCAGTTTTTCCCCTGCCACGTTTTTTTTTTTTTTTCTGCTGTGAAATAAGCTGTGTTGATACAATGGTTTCTGTCCTGAAGGCCAAACCTAGATCTTTAAACTCATCCTCTTTCTCACCACACTTTGGATTTAGAGGGGGATTTGCCTGAGAACCTTCAGTGGGAAAAGAGCAGATAAGTACTGTTTATCTGATGCTGTCAAAAGTTCAAGCACTGGGAGAGTTAGCTAAGGTTAGTCTTCTTTCCCGCTTTGCCGCAAGACTTTGGATTTAATAAAGATTTAGCAAAGACTTTCTTTCTTTCAGAAGGAAAAGCATTAGATCGATGGCACCTTTTATCTAAAAAGAGAAGAAATTTCCATTTATTGAGGAAAGAATTATAATATAACTTTACCTCTGTTGGCAAATTTAGAATGCGATTGCTGCCACGTGAAACTGTCTTAAAACGATGAATTTGGCAGGTGGTCAAAAAGGCCTGGAATCTGTTGATTTTATATTGGATATGATCTCTGTGTTTCGTTTATTCACAGGCATTGTCGTGTACGGGATGAGTAGTAGACTTACTGAACTCAGCCTTGCATTGCCATTTTAATTAGCCTATAAGTCAAATCCCATACAAACGTGTAAAAACGTTCATAGATAATAAACTGGCATTTGCCAAGTGCCTCTTTGTACTAATGTTGACTCATCTATCGTAATGTGGATTATACAAAAAACATAAAAGGAGGCTAAAGGCCAACCTGTCAGATTTCCATTACAAGCTTTTATTAGTTTATATATTGAATGTCGTTCCAACAACTACAACAGCCTAATACAGTGTGCAAGGCTAAAGTGTGAAGACACTTTAATCAAAAACGCTCAAACATAGCTCGATACAGCTTATGTGATGCCTGAGAGCTTAATAGAATTATTCTGCTTTAAAAGGACACTGCTGTATCGCTCACAAAGTAGGAGCCGGGATCGTAGCTCAATATAACTCAAGGCTTTGTCTCCCAGGATCCTCTTTTTTACATTTGAACAAAGACGATCCCAATAAGCTAATAAGATTTTGTGAAACCAGACCAAGTTTGTTTTGGCTTGGCTCAGTGTAAAAGAGGTACTGGAGGGCTTTTTCTAGGCCGCGCATGGTGAAAAAAAAAAAAATTAAAATCATTTGACAATGAGGCTTAGCTAGTTGTGAGTCATTGCTCCATTTACAGGATTCAATAGCAGTGTTTACATGGGCTCTATTGATAGAGATAATTCAGGCACTGGGCTCATGAGCTGATCCTGAATCCTGCTTGCAGTATGTCAGATAATCTCTTACTCTCTGTGAAATCTGGATGAATCAGGGATATTCAAAATTGGTGTTACAATGAATAGTTTACCTGTTTCTCTGCGGCAAACACTCATTCTTAATTGGTCCAATTTTAAATCATTGGCGATTGCCAGTATCATCGAATGACAGGAAATAATCTTGGATCCAAGCTGTTTCCTAGCAACGCAATTAAGATACAGTAGTCCAGTAGCATCTATACAGTGTGTATATATACGGAGGCAGGGTGGCTGGTGATTAAAGTTGCATATAATCTGTCCACAATAGCGTAAGATATAAACCATTATGTAGAAAACAGTTTGAATGTAAATGTTAGCATTAATGCAAAGTCACACCAGATATTTTCCATACATAATACGCATCCACATGCTTATATGTGGATGAGTATATGTGTACGAGTACATTCAAACACATGAAGCACAATTGCACAACCACACAACTCACACGTGCGTGCCCAAAATGGAACTAATCAGTTATTTATACCCACATGTGCATATAGGGACACTTGCTGTATATGCACTTTAGCCCTATTAGCTCTCCCTCTCTTTCTCACTGTCCTCTCTCACACATACACACACACACTTTCATGAAACAAAGATAATGCGTCATGGTTGGACAGATATTGCGATGTCAGCTTCTCAGTGCCGTTTGTCAAACGTCGATACCTCAGTTTACTTTGGATTTCTCACTTTCTCTCTCTGTCACTTTCAGTTACATCTAAGTGCCTCATTAGTGTGACTGATCGATTGTTGTTCTGTTGTTGTAGCTTTTTTTTTTTTTTTTTTTTGAATTCACTTTCCATCTTTGCTGCTGGAGTATAATTTCAACCTCACTGCTGTGGTGTGCACTGCAGTTCCCAGAGAGCACCTATTTAAGTTTCTGTAGTTTGACTTTGTTCATCACTTGGATGTAAAGTTTTTAAAAGTGACAGACATTTTTGGAAACACTCTTTCTTTGTTGCCGAGATTGAGATGGAAAGATCAATACCACTCTTGTGTCTGTAGTGTTGTGTCTAAAGTTATAATCAGGAGATGTTAGCTTAGCTTAGCATAAAGACTGGAAATAGGGGGAGGAGCTGGTCTGGCTCTGTCTAAAGGTACTGAAATCAATGTAACCAGAAGTCAAAGTGCCCAATCAAGAAACAGGTGTCTGGTCCAAAACCGCCATTAAACCACAGCATGTTGTTTTTACACTTCAGTTTTTATATTCATTATATAAGTGCTAATTTGAGGTCTTTAGAGGTGCTGATAGGACGATTTTGTTAACTTTGGACAGAGCCAGACTAGCTCCTCCCCCTATTTCCAGTCTTGTTTCCAGCCTTCTGCAGTTTTCAGGTTCATATTTATCAACAGACATGAAAGTGAAAGTGGTATAAATGTTTTCATCTAATTTTCAGCAAGAAAAGCAATAAACATATTTCTCAAAATGTCAAACTATTTCTCAAAAGATTTGTACGAATGGGTGCTGAACACCTCTCATATAGATAAAAAAGGTGTTTCTGCTTCTCCTTCAGGTCTCTTGTAGAACTTAAAAAGATTAAGATCATTTGAGGGAAAGAAAATGCATTAGTCACAAGTGTATAAATTGAAAAACATCCAAATTAAGCTGTATAAATGCCCCCCCATCCCCCATTCTTTCTACAGACTGCAGTTTCTCTGATGTTTATTTCCTTTTTACACCCTCTCATTCTCCTTCATTGCTCTTGCACTCATCTCTTTACACTTCATCCTTTCTTCTCCTCCATCTCTCCTCTCTTTTATCTGTCTGCATTTTGCTGCAGTTCACTTTTATTATGCTGATGAGTCAAAATATTAACGATACCGGGGGCATCTGCAGACCGAAGGAGTACTCTGTCTTTCTTCCTTGGTTGCTTGCTCTCTCTCCTCAGACGCCCCTTGTCTGCCTCCCGCTCCTCCTCCCCCTCATCCTTCCCCTCCCTTCCATTTTTCTCCTTTTCCATCACTCTTTCCTTTACACCTTATTTCTTCTCCCCCTTCTTTTCCCCTCCCTCCTCTTTGTCACGTTTCCCTCGCCGCTCCCTCCCTTTTTCCCTCCTCTCCGTCTTTTCAGCTGTCACACTCTCTCCCCCTTTCTCTCTGGTCCCACAGAAACTGCTGGGTAATCCCACTAACTGGAACAGCTCAGCTAATTGGACTCAATAGTTTCTGACAGATTCTCTCCCTCTCCTCATGCTAGCCTTGTTTTCCTAAATATGTCTTGTTTTTTTTGCACTATACAGACTGCTTATCTCCCTTGTCCTCTTCTTTTCTTTTTTCCTCCTCCTCACAGTTCATCTGCTCCAGTCTTTGCCCAAATCCTTCAGACCACTGGCTTTTCTCTTCATCTTTTCCCTTTTCCATTGATGCTCGGTGACAGCAGCATTCTCACTCAGCATTTCTCTGTCTTGTCATCACAAGACATTATTTTATAGGATGTATACTTCCTGTAGGGACAAAGAGAAGGTTTGCATAAGACATCTTTTTGTATCGTATTGATTATACAGAAAGTATCTGTCAATCTCTTCTATCTGTGTGATTCTCAGTGTAACAGAAATATTGTGGAAACAAAACAGATTGCTTTATCTATTGTTTGATCCCAAACATCAGGTCTGTAGCTACAATTGAAGACACCAAGGTCATATCTTCAGTCTTTTTGGAAATTTGGGGATTTAAATGAGAAGGAGTTTGCATTCTATAAACACAAGTTGTAAGTGGAGATTATAGTCTGATAATAGACTTGTTATTCTTAGAGGCGACTACTTTTAGGACAAAAGAAACTGAAATAAAGTGACTTTCTCCATCAAAATTATATTCCTAAAATTGTGGACAGTTCTTGTGGACAGCACACAGATCTTCAAACAGGGAGACAAACTTTAAGTAAATATATATAAACAGTTAAATAAATATATAAAACATGGAAAAGTAAAATATTGTGAACAATTTACACTTTTTTCCCCAGACAGGTGGGGTTGTCCGGCATTGGGAAATTTGGACACATGACAGTAAGAGTTTCTATAACCCTGATTTTAGAGACCATTACTATTCAGGTATGAATAAGAGGAGCAGCTACAGGCCACTTTTTTCCTTTTTCCTCACCATGCTGGCATTTTACTGGCATGGGTAACGTCTCTGATCAGACTGTGAACAAGATGGAGACACCATCCATCAACAACTGCTTAGTCAGATATTTGTCTTTAACACCAAAGGCAGTATTTATTTGACTGGTGACATCAGCAAAAAAAGAAGACAAAAAAAAAAACACAAAACAAAACAGCAGGAACACAGTAAATGTTAAATGTCCTGCAAAAACATTTAAATCTAACTCACTAAAAAAAATAATAAAAACAAAAACAATATATAACATTTGTTTCTACTTGAGTTTGAGAAAGTAGTAATTCAATAAAACAAAGAACAATAGGTTAAATAAATAAGAACAAAGAAGATACATACAGAAATGACAGTGACAACTGATATATTAAGTAAAATCAGTGTATATGGACTATAGCAATGTTCAGCAACAACATACAAAGTAGCAGCTGATTATAACCTGACTCAGTATTTGTGACCGTTTGGAATATGTGCATAATGAAAAGAGTGACGCAGGTCATCCTGGAATAACCCTAAAAGCTTTTCCACCCCGGCAAAAATACAGTCCTGTGAAAAATAAGGAACCTTATAATGACTTTGGAAAGGAAATGGACAAAGTTACTCAACTTGACATCAAACAAAAATAAAATAACAGCTATTAGCAGTTTTTATCCTTGACTTTTCTTAAGAATATTCTTAAGACTCCATCTGAGGTTTGTAACTTCACCTGTCTCTATATTTGTCAGTACCATGAGACCATTTACCTGCTTGTCATGTACCTGTCTGACTGTCTTACAGACTAATTTGGTAGTTTGACATCTCAATCCTAGAGGCCTGCTAGAGCTGTCATTGTGTCTCATGTCTCTATTTCCTTTCGCTCCCTCTCCCTCTCTCTCTCCTTTTCTCAGGAGGACCTCCTGATGTGGGCAAGATGCTGGGAGGGGAGGAGAAGGAGGAGGACCCTGATGCAGCGAAGAAAGAGGAGGAGAGACAGGAGGCGCTGAGGCAGCAGGAGGAGGAGAGGAAGGCCAAATATGCCAAGATGGAGGCTGAGAGGGAACAGATGAGGCAAGGCATCAGGGATAAGGTATAATAACAACAACAGACAATAGGCTCTCCAACTAATTTAGTTAACAGTTAACAATGAATGCTCACAGAAATATGAAAATGAAATGGAGGGAAAAAAAACAAGCACATCACATACAGTCAGTTCTTGTTACTACTTATATTGTTAAAATTTTGTCACATCCATGTTTGGTTTGATTTTGGATGCTGTCTTGTCTTTTGATGTTAATGCAGCTTCTAAAGGCTTCACATCTTGGCTTCATGACAGCAAAACTCTTCTTATGACAGACCTGTGTCTTAAATTAGACTATTATCACACTATGTTTGCTTTTATGTTATTTTTATCCTTTTCCAATGTTATGAAATAGATCAATGGAGGATCAGGAAGGAACTGCACAGAGCTGAGAGAAGTAGAAAACAGTAGATGAACAAAATGAGGATCTACGATTAAAAAAAAAAAAAAAAAAGTCCACACAATTCTTAGACAGAAATGGGTTGACTTAGAAATGGAAACTGCATGCCATGATGATCTCTTGATCACTGAAATTCAGTGCTTTAGGTACAACTGTAAACCAGGGTGCACTGTTCAACAACATTGTCCAGGCTTAAACACTTTTTTGCATATTTATACATTGTCTTTCTGTCTTAAAGACAATATCTAGTAATGATTTTAGCATTCTGCGTCAGTATTAAGCGTATGTTTTTTCTCCACTTTGAGTTCTGCTACTGTTAGCGTTAGTTCACGTTCAGACAGGGTTTGTTCTTCCCTTCACAAATGTCAGGCTGTGGGGGGCGACTGTGAGGGTAATGGCTGTGGTGTAACCACTTCACTGTAGAGACAGTGTGAAAGACAGGCAATCTGTGGGTCGGGCAAGTCCGAGGGGAATACTGTGAATCAACGCGATGAAAAGCAGCACTCCTCCCCTGGCTCCTCACATCCTTGATTCTCCTTAGGTTCTCCCAGAGGAGAACAGAGAGTGAGGAACAACTCCCAAAGTGCTCGTTACTGAAAGGTTTCTGTCAGCTTCTTCCACAGCTCTGTCCCATTGTGCCAGATACTGCGAGAAATTTCCATGTTATAGCCGAAGTCTGTGACTTTCCGCATGTTTAAACCACGGTGTGGGAGACGACAGAGCAAATGGGACACTTAATGACACTGAAATGCTTGAAAAATTCTGCCTGTGGTAATGGGGAATGAAGTTTCCCTCTTTTCAATGTAGCTTTAGTGGGAAAAAAATGCCAAAGCTGCTGTGCCTTTGTCAAATACATACCACTGATGTTTGACTTGCACTGTCAGTGTCTGAACACTGAAAATGTCCTCTGTTGATAGACACAGACAGGGACAAGACAAAGGGAAAGAAAAAGATAACGGGTTAGGAAAAGGCTCCATGGATGGGTGAAGTTCAGTGTTCAGTAGGATGGATGAGTAGCAGTACAGGCGCATTATGACACGTTCATCAGATTTATCATAATTATGAGTTTCCTTCTTATAAATAGTGTCTGCATCATCATATGAGTCATAACTGGGAAACCTGTTTGAAAGACTTGGCACTTAAAAATACTAGACTGCCTGTTTACCTTGCAAATAACATCACCTAAAATCTGTCCTTCACTATAGTTAAACCTAAATTTAACTGATATTTTGTTATATCGTTAATGCACAGTATTTTTAACCTTACATTAGCACACACACACACACACCAATCTGTATTACATCCTATGCTTATGATGATACGTCATGGCAGAGCTGCTGATTCAGCACGAGTTGGTGTCAAGCTTTTCAAGGCATTAATAGATGTTTTTGACAGAACAACTCAGCAGCTTGGACACATGACGCACTTGGAGCTAGGAATTAACAAAAGGAGAAAGAAATTGCAGAAATATCTACAGCAACTGCATTTAGAAATTATGGTTTGTGTTATCACAGTTTTAACCATCATACTTAATAGAAAAGTGAGACAGGAGCAGATCTTCATATCATTCATGTATGCAGGCATTTTTGTTCAGCTTTACACTGGAATCAATTAATGGTTGTATCAACCATGCATTGGCCAAGCAGGCAGAGTTTCTGTTGGCTCCTCACACACATGAATGGGATAAAATGATTTAATCAAAGCAGGTGTCACTGGACTAAATGGTTAAAATTCTACCTTAGACTCATTGTAGATGGTTTTTGACGCTCAGAAAAAGGTATCCACCATTTTAAAGCTGCTACTTTCCAAAGACTGAATGGAAAAAATGCTTTCTGGGTTTTTCTCTGAGTGTCATGTGATGATCCTGAAAGTTGCAATACCTAGAGTGGCCACTGCAGAAAACCACCTCACAGCTCAGCACCGTTCCTGGGGCTCTAATCAATCAAACTAGGTTTCATAACATGACTGTGGTGTCCAGCAATTAGTAATTTTCTTTACTTGCATGTTATTTGAATCTTTCCCTCTTCTATTTTCCCAATATTTCTATTTCTACTTTTGACAATCAGTATGGCTTGAAAAAGCGCGAGGAGGCTGAGGCTGAGGCAGCAGCCGCCGTGGAGGAGCCTGCAGCCGGAAGCTTGACCCGACCCAAGAAGGCCGTGCCGGCCGGCTGTGGTGACGAGGAGGAAGAGGAAAGCATCATGGACACAGTGATGAAATACCTGCCAGGCCCACTGCAAGACATGTTGAAGAAATAGGTTGGCTAGCTAGCTAATGCTAACATTATCTAGCTTAGTTCATAGGCTACGTTCACAAAGTTGGCTTCAATCAGGTTTTTTTTTTTTTTTTTTTTTTTACTAGCCACATGTAAGCGCGTAAAATGAAGTTAAAATACGGTGTGGTCTTTAGGTGTTCGGACAAATCAGAGTTTCATGGTGGGGAAATGAATAAGATGTGAACCAACAGTGTGAACTGTAGCCATTAGACTAAGCTGGGCTGATCCAACGGCCAGGTGAACGTTGGCTTGTCTGATGTTAACGTTAGCTATGTTACACTTAAGAAGCTAACAGCCAGGAGAGGGGCTAAAGACACAAAGTTAGATGGTTTAGCCTTCTAGTCTGTGAAGTTTTAAACTCCCTTTTTCTCTCCTCTGTGGTAGCTGCAGAGCTCTCTCGCAGCACTGAAAAATAATCTCCTTGTCCACTACGCTGTTCACTCAATTTGTACATAAAGAAATGACTACATGAGAAGCCTCAAGGTGGGCAAACAATCATAAAATATTATGTGAAATTACTATATTAACTGCGTGTCTGTCTCTAAAATTTAAAAAAAAAAAAGTGATCACTTGATAAGCCATATTTTAAAAAGGAAATTTAAAGACTATTGTTGTGTGCTCCTAAAGCTACTGTTTTGTGTTCGACCATGTCTGAAATTTATGTAAAACTTTTTGCACACAGTGTTACACATTCTCTGTAAAACCTATTGTCGATTTACCCAACACTCCTACAGTGCCCAACATCGAAGTGTAATAACATTCATGTAGCGTAGTGTTTAAAAAATGTTTCTATTCCCCTGTTCAGTGCGTGTCCTTCTTATGTCTTGCATGCCATTTGTCTGGACCAGTCCGTTGTGTGAATATGTACAAACTCACCTCCCTGCCCCTTTTATCCCCTTCTTTATCATGCAAAAAAATATTAAGGCAATAACTCCTAAGTTTGAGTGTGTTTTCACTACCGTGTCGATATAGCCGTTAATAATATCAGTAATAAAAAAAATTATATGTATGCATTCAGGAAATTTAATATACAGGTTTGCAGGGTTTTCTTTTTTTGTTGATTCTTTGTTTTGATGAAGAATGACCGTGTAGCCGCTCATACAACAGCCAAACCTTAACCTTTCAGCCATAAAACCAGAACTTACAGTATATATACTATTACTATCAGGATCTACTGCGTGGGAGAGAATGCTGAAACTGTATGAATCAATAAAAATATGTGTCAAAGATTTTTAAGCTACAATAAGCAGCATTAACTATTAAAGTGGACTACAAGTCTGGATTTTGGATCATGTCAAGATTCCTGAGAAAGAGACCACTTTCAATCGGTACACTACAAACACACACACATACACGGTGAAGTGAATACAAAGTGTTTTAAAAGATGGTATGATGAGATGCTTGTCTCATTTCTAGTTATTGTTGTAGAGGTGACAATGAGTCGCTGCGGGTGACGTGGAATGCCATGAGCAATAAAGGATTATCATGTATATTTCTGCCTGAGATTCAATAAAAACTTAAAACCTTGTTCACAGACATTAAAAATGTGTTATCCTCTTTTCTCTGTGGTGTGCGGTTGGATTCAAAAAGACCCTGAATAAGACAGGTGAAAAAAAAAAAAGCCAACAAGCTCCATCCATTAATCTTGCTCTTATGTGTAAATTCAGGCCTGTGTGAAAAAGAGTTCATGAGTGCCTCAAGTCTGCTATAGGCCTTTTTCACAAATGAATAAGTAAGACATTTGACAGTAGGAGAAGCAGAGATGTAAGTGTTTAGCTAATTCTGTTTCAGAGTCCTAGCATAGTGTACTTGAATAGAACAGTGCCAACATTAATGTTAACGCCTGTGATTTTCCTACTATGAAGTACAAATATCTGCTGTGTGAAAGGCCTATGGTAAAGAACACTGTCTTATTAAAAAGCGCTGAATTACACTCTCAAATTATTCAGAGATCCTAAGACATTAGTAATTTGAGTAACGTTTTTTGTGACAAGGATGGAAAAAAGAACAGGTACAACTAAACAATCTATAAATAAAGTTAAATTGCTGCAGTGCATCAAGTCATAAATTACAAAATACTTTATACTTTATTGTTTCATATCTTGGCTTTCATTTTAATCATACCTACAGTAATATCCTGGTCCTACAGATAAAAAGGTTTTGTGTGACAAACCCAGTCTAAACATTGACTACAGAGACATGTGCAACCTGAACATGAGTAAATTTAAAAGTAAATTTAAAAAAAATGAACTCATTAAGAGACTTTGCACTGCAGTGTCATGAAACCTCACAGTGTCCAGTGTGACACACAAAATTGAACTACTGCTGTCCCTTCAGACACATACAGTTTAAAAACTCTGCCACCTCTGCATACCTTCACACAGTAGATGAGCTGACACAGCAGTTCTTCACTGGGAACAAGAATATTGTGAGCAGAGAACTCTGTACACTGAAAAATAAACAGAAGAGAACCATCATTAAAAGAAAATAAAACAAAATATTACAAGTGTAGTGCTATTCTTGGTCTGATGAGGACAATATGTGGTAGTGACACATGGACAATCCAACCAAGATGATGTGGTGTATTTCTTCCATTTAGCCACTGAGTGTCACTGTTGTCATTAAATGGGAGAACACCACACCTCACATATTCAGGTAAAAATGTCCAACCAAATGTAAATAAAGTTTAAGCACAAGGACATTGTGGAAATATTATTTTCAAGCTTTATTTATCCCATAAACAAAAATTCAACCCAAAAAAGGTGAACTATCTAACAAAACACAGTCAAGCAGTAAAATATCAGAAAACTCTAAACAGAAGAAAAGAACAGGGACACACAAAGACTGTGAGTGGCAGTCCTCACCCCCCTTTAGCTTTCAGTTTCTTATTGTCTTACAAATGTTTACATCCATAATTACCCCTTGCTGAACAACAGCACTGACCAAAGAGTAAAAAACAAAGCAGTGATACTGTATGAAATAACATTAAATGGGTTGTATAACCCATTAACATGCTGTCAGACTTCATTTTTATTTATGTATTTATGTATTATTATTATTATTATTATTGTTTTAATCTCTGAGTGTCAGTATCAGGTACAGTTGTTCACATGAAGGAAATATGGATGTACGAACAGTTTTACCTTCAAGTCTGCAACTGATAGTTTATCCATTTGCTTTCAGCAGGAAATACAGATCCATTTCATCTTGAGCCATCAAAAAGACTAACAAGAGTCCAGACCATTGCTGGGGATTTTGACTGGAGACAGCAAAGGTTTTAGCTCTAGTTCCTGCTTAGACAGTAGTAAACCCTTCTTTTTTCCCCTCATTGTGCTGTTAGAAGTACTGCCGAACATACAGAAGCGTTTATCATTGCCAGCATATAGTTGGTTGTTGGAGACCTGCCACAGGTAACAAACATTTTGAAACTGCAAATTGTCTGTTTCCCATTTCCTTCTTTAAATAAAATGCATCTGTAAAACCTGACAGCTGTGAAGACATTAGAGGTTCCCTGTGTTTTTAAATCTGTGTCTGACTGAAATACTCCAAACCTGGATTGAGGCGTTCATGTGAAACCTGTAATAAACAGTAAATCAACAGTACCAACCATTTCATATTAAAACACACTTAATTTTTAGCTCCAGTAAATAAAAATAAACAAACACAAAAATCAACAAACCAGACCTGGTTGAAAGTGTAGCAGAAATACATTCAAATACTTGTCGGTTATTAACAAAATGGTGTTTGTTGGATGTTTTATAGTGGGTTCATAGAATATCTGATTTCAGTGAATAAAACTTGAATTGGTGGATATTGTAACAGTGTAATGTGTAATTAGAGTGTACATTTTCATTTACAGCAACATGCTTTACACTTGTTATTAACATTATCCAGCACAATCGATCCAAGTTATAGTAGTAAGTAGTAAAGTAGTAAGCAGTCAAGCATCTGAATGGATTCTGACTCTTTCCCAGGTCTGTCACAAATAAATATATCCTGTATATAGCAACAAATCTCACAGTACCCAGGTTTATAAATCTGTCTGTTACTGAAGAATCTGCATTGCTACTGAGGACAGCGAGTCACAAAAATACTGTTTGGACCGAATAGGAAAAAAAAGTCTATAACATCAGATTTTCATGACCTGGTTAAAATGTGACATTACAGTATTACTCATTGTTTTGTTTTTATTTTGTCGGTCAAATTAAAACGGGCCGTTGTCTTTAGTGTGTAATTTGTAGAAAATACCTTGTATGCCGACCTTGAAACAGCATCCGAAACTGTTGGGAACAACAGTAATGACAGCACAATCATTTACAGCATAATAATAATAATAATGATAATTCATTCAACTCAATAGGAAAAGGGGTTGCTAAAAGTGGCCCATCACCTTTCAAATCGGCCCTCACTCAAAACCAAACTTCCCCCCCTTTTACTGTACAATCCAGACACTTCATGAGATTTTAAAGGATTCAAGATGACAGAGTAAGCTATGGCTGGCAGCCTAGAACCCAGGTCAAAATACAGATTCAGAGCACAAAAAACATTGTACCAATCTGACTTTTTGCATGCACTGAAAGCTCAGGACACTGCATTGGATCCTCTAATATCTATTAAAAAAGTCTAGAAAACAAAAAGTTTTTCTCCAAACCCTAAACAGCTGAACCTGACGTGGTGGTCATGGTCCTCTGGGTACGTTGTGAGGCTGAAGAGGGTTTACGAGACCAGGTTCCGGAAAAATGATGGGGCTCGAGGGGGAACAGGAAATTGAAGGATAACCCTGGTTTCTACACATTCGTCCGACACTTAGGGAAGATTGGTCCTCCCTCAAGCCTTCTCTTTCTTACTATAGATGGAGAGGAGGATGGAGGGGCCCAGGAAGAAGAGAAGAAAGAATAAAAGATGAAGAGGAAAGAAAGGTGAAAGGATGAGGGAAGAGGAGGAAGGGAGGGAGACAAGGAGAAGAAGAAAAATTAGAGAAACAGGTTCATCATCATCACAATCTTTAGTTAAAGCAGAGCAAGGTTGGCCTGCCTTATTTACTTCACATAGAGCAAAAAGAGAGGCAACCGAAAGCAGCAGAAAAGATCAAAGTTACAGCAACTTTACTACAAGTGGATGAAAAGGAAATGAGACAATGCAGGTCCAATAAAAATACCAGATCAGGGGAGCAGGAAGTTCCGGAGAGTAAAAAGATGCAGATGGCAGATGGACACAGATAAAGTCCATGAAGGATTCTGCAGATTCACAGTACAGCCAAAAGAAGAGAGAGCTCCCAGAAACTGCTACGGCAAGCAAAAAGGGACAGTTTCATCCAGAACAATCAGATTTCACACTCAGACAGAAGAGGCATACAGTGGATGTTGTTCAGGCATCAGTGTCTTGCGCATATAGCTGCACTTTAAACCTGTGCTTGCCTCTGTTCTGCATTTTTATGTCCATTTTGCAAACTTAATCTTATCTGTACTTTTTTGTTTTTTTTGCATTTCAAAAGTACATTATTTTAGTCTTGCAATAATTTATGTGAGTTTACTTTTGCTGAGAAAAAGGAAAGTGATCTATGATTTTTTTTTTGTGATATGTTATGTTTTCGATATAGTAGACATCAAAATTTCCCCATTTGTTGCCTCATTGAACTGAATTTGAGCAACTCCCTGGTTCGACTACTCCCTTAAAGAAGAGCAGCTGCTCTCTTTCCTCTCAATTCCCCGTCTGTCTCGCTATAGCACTATCAAATAAAGGCACAAAAATGCCCCAAAAAGAAATCTGACAACAGCGGGGACCAAAGAGCAACAGCTAAATTTGGGAGGCACTGTCATTGGCCCTCGCAAAGAGATAACTAGAAGAGGAAAAGAAGCAAAGTGACGATAGGTGCTGTGAAGAAGCAACATAAACTCCAATGGAGTATGACAGGAGGTGGCAGCAGATCTGGTGGTCTGGAAAAGAACTAGGAGACGTTGGCAGAAGAAAGGTAAGGCTTAGCGGTCAAACGGTGCTGTTTTTTTTTTTTTTTTTTTTTTTTTTTTACTTAGTCTTGGACTTGAACTTTTTCCCGAAGGCTCTCTCCAGCTCAGGGACAGACAGAGTGAGGGTGAAGGAGCCGTCCGACTCTGACCTGACGACCCGGGCTTAAAGATGATGGGGGAGGAAAAATTAACCACAAATGATGACAAATACACTCAACTTCAAATGGTTTGTGACACCATACAAGCAGACTATGGAAATATCAGAAACAAAAGAAACCATAACCTGAACACATAATGATCATAATCCTCCATGTAATCCTAGTCCTGTAAAAACCTCTGGTTGAGGAGAACACAATCAAAATGGCAACAGTTAACGCACTTATCCTCATCCTGTAACCTAAAACTAATTATCATAGAAGGTTCAAGAGCAAACACATGGACACACACACATTTAAAAACACTGAACAGGTTATTGTTTAAGTTCAAGAACCACTTGCCTTTACTCAGGCAAGAATACAAGCAAAGAGGACACGACGGACAGTCAGTGTTGCATGGTTTTAGAGAAAGGCATCTCACAAAATCTGACATGACACCAGCTTGTTGACACTAATGAATCTGCGTCGGAACACTTTTTGTGCAGCGCTCTTGCAACTAATCCAAAACCAAACATAAATACTAACTAACTCAGCTCCTCTGTTTTTTTATATTGTGTGTAAAATGAAAACATTTAATGAAATTAAATCTGCAAATATAACACTAACCTAAATATCTAGTGCCATGTGCACGAAACATTTCCTCCATTAGTTTCCTCTTGTCCTCTCTCCCATGCAAACAGTCTTTTCTTAGTGCTGATGTCATAACTTAGGAAGGCAGTGTTTTGATTGGCTGGGGCTTCCTAGCCGATGATATCACTCTTGATTCTTCTATTAGAGTCTGATTAAAGTAGAGCTCAAGGAGATATAGTGAAGATAGAGTGTCAGCGCTGACGCACGTAACAACGAGCCCTGCCAAATGCAATACTACTGAAAGACTGTGTTAGTTATGTAACTGACTAAAGCATAGTGAGTTAAATCAATCATCAAATACAGTATGTACCTGAAATGTTATCAGTTTTGAGTTCAACCCAAGGACTTTTGTCATGTCCCCTGTTCTGTTGTTCTATATGTGTGTGTTCATAAGCCTCAAAGCTGCATCTGCGCTATCAAATGCATGTGTGTGTGTGTCTGTAACCCACCCAGGTCGTTGTTGTTCATCATGGCGTTAGAGCCTCGGAGGCGTGGGCCCTGCTGGGTGAAATGGTAGCCGAACTTCAACAGCGTGGTGTTTTTCTCCAGCATGCTGGCTATCTCCATTTCCACCTTGTTGCCTAGCGGTTGACTCTGGAGTTTGGAAAAAGAGCGTGTGAGGGATGGAGGAGGTGAGATAGGAAGAGATGGATTAAAAGTGGGTAAAAAAAAAAAAAGTAAAAGGTTTGTAGTAGAGAGATGGGAGCGTTAGAAAAAAGGGAAAAATAAAAGACAAAAGAGACAAGGACGAGTCTACAGAAAACAGGCTGATCTGATAACGGAGGATGAAGCGGCAGTGGGTGACCTGTTTTTACAATTTCCATTTTATATCATTTCAGTTAATCAATCAATGGAGACAAATGGCAAAGACATAACAGATAAAGGTGAGAGATGAAAAAATGAGTCATTCAACAAGCTGAAATAACAGGCGAGCAGTGAGTCACGGATGTATGACTACGCAGTGTGACACATCACAGTGCAATCCAGGAGCATTAGACTGAAGTGGCAAAGATGGTGCCTGTGTGCACTACCTGACACACATACCCACACACATAGTTTTGTGCATGGTAAGTGTGCATGAGTCTGCAAGTACTCTAAGCAAGTGGGTTGCATGTGTGCGCGTTTCTGTGTTGGTACCTGATTGTCTATCTTGAGCTCCAGTAGCGTGCTGTTATTCTGCAGTGACTCTATGAGGGCCAGGATTCCAGTCCCTGTGATGAAGTTGGACTCAACATTCAGGCTCTTCAGCGTCGTGTTCACCTTCAGCATCTCTGCCAGGGCCTGAGGAAACACGCAGCACATGATGAAGCTTAATTCGCTCATTGCTTTGCAGCCATTTGTTCTATAATCCTGCACCTGGTTCATTCAGAATAAGGGATACATCACCATCTCTGTGAGACTCAGTGATGCATATGTGTTATTAGATAGTAAAAAAAAAGTGGGAAGTGGTAAAGGGATTATATGCAACACAAGTTATTATTTATATTTATGAAAATATGATCTAAAATACAATATATGACCAGTTGAGAAAGTAACATTTTGGAGGCAAAAAAGAAAATTTGAACTGAAGTATAAAGATACTTGAATCTTTTTTTTTTTTTTTTTTTTTTTTTCTTTTAAAAGACAGAGTTGGAGTTTCAGAACAGCATAACACACAAATGGTTTATTTTTAGAAACACTGCTGCCCATAACTCGATCAATCTAATTAAAACCACCAAACACATTTAACTTGGCTAATCTAGATCTTCTATTTCAGACAGATGGAGCAAAACAATGTTACAGCTGTGACTTACAAACGCTACGGGGTCATTGCTTCTGGTTCCTACGATACTGAACCTCTCCACCACAGTGTTCTTCATCAGAGCCTCAGCGTACGCCTTCAGAGTCGGGATGGGGATGTTCTGTGTACAGAAAAGCACAGCACCAAAATACCACAGTTCAGTAAATGCTCTGTTTCATTTACTATTTATGCTCAGCTCCAAAAAAACAAAACAAAAAACCAACAACATTAAATGTATGTTCTTCATGCAAAATCCAAAATTTGTCATAACAGAAGCATTACTTCATTTGGTTCATGAAAAGCCTTATGTGTCAGTATATTCATATTTTCAAATATATTATTTGATTTAAATATGAAATATATATATAAATAAAATTAAAATATGAAAACTACATTTTGTGCACCAAAGTTAGATTGTTTCTGCTTTTGAAAGATACATGTCACCAAACATGATATTACTTTTTATTAAGTTTGGCTTGTTCAAGTTTAAGAAGTAGAAAAAATTATTAGGGACAGACTTTCTACTTGAATAAATTTTAGCTGAAACAGAATATCCAAAAAAAAAAAAAAAAAAAAAAAAAAATCAAATCCTGGTGATACTGAATTTAGAAATAAAGCATTAAGCTCATATCCTCTCTTGTTATCCTCATATAATGTGTGTAATATTCACACACACAAACACACGCTCTTACCCTAATGTTGTTGAGGTTGACTTCAACTAGGTCAGGGTCGTTCCTCTTCACTCTCAAAAGGGTCTCTTCTACATCGGTGGAGTTGGGCTCCTCATCAGGGACTGGTTTATACTGGGTGCACTGGATCACACCTGGGATACAACACAATCACACTGTTTTGGTAGAGCAGCAGACTGCAGAGAGACAGAACCTCTCTGCTCAAGGTCTAATCTGAGTAAATCTTAGTCCTTAAAATGTACGTGTGTGATCTTTTCCCCACTTGACACATGTCTTCATTAAGAATGTAAGTCTGCCAATTTCTAAACGTACTTCACTGAACGTTATAAACAGCATCAACTGGATAGCTGATTGCTCGAGAGTCTGTTAACACATCTGCCCACAGTGCTTGCCAAACAAAGCATAGCATTCTATACTATTCATGAAAGTAAAATATTTTTCCCCACAGTCAGTGATCACAGTACTACTGAGCAGAATACTGCTCTTGGTTATGAGGATCTCTGCTGTATTAGAAGTGAACCTTCTCAGGGCACGTCATCTTTAACTTACAAAATCCCTAAAATACATTTTAACTTTTTTTTTTTTAGTTTATCTTCTGATGTATCAACAGTTTTCTTTTACGTATAAGTATTAGACAGCAAATAAGGTTGTAAGATTCAGTAAGTTACAAACATGGACCAGCCATTTGGTCAGAGCGTATTATTTTTTCAAGAAAATGAGCTAAACAACAACAATATGAGGAACCAACAAAAGAATTTACACTAGTTTGCAAAACTGTCCAATTTACACTATGTAATATCATGAATTTCCCTTCAAACATGCAGTATAAACATTTTGTATGTACTGTCTTGTACTCAGCTTTGAAAACAAAGCGAATGACAATGCCAGCAGGTGATTCAGTTCAGTTCACAGCTGATTCTCTTTTTGTGAGATGGTCATATTTGGAAGTGAGATACTCTGACTCTGACTGTTTAGAGCTTAAGGAGAATCTATAGGACGAGCCACCATTCAAGATAAACAATGGTTCATTAAGGTTTACGTGTGGGTGTGTGTGCGGGCATATGTATGTGTCACTGTGTGATGACCGGGGATGAAAGTAATTTCAGAATCCAATCGTTTACACTGTGAAGTGTAAGAAAGATACACATATGAATGATGTTCCTGCAGGATCTATAGGACAATGTATGAGTGTCTGTATACACTTAGTTTTATCTGCTTATTTACTTTTTAATGTGTGTAACTGTATTTGTGCACAAATTAAGTGCAAAAAAAAAAAAAGAAAAAAGACTGAGCCTTTTATCTTTGGTAAAATAAACCAACATTCTGCCAAGATGAGATCATTTCACTGGATTTCAATCCAAGTCAACTTCAACATTTTTCCAGAATGAGGTGATATTTTTTCTTTAAACCAGCCATGTGATCTGCTGTACTTCAAGGTACTTTTACTTGTTTCTTGAAAATCCCCGCACCACAATCCCTGTGTTTGAATCAAGTGAAGTGACAGCTCATGCAGCAGACAGATTTTGCCAAATCAAGACACAGTAACAAACAGTACGTTTTGGTACATGTGTGCAAGTGTGTGTGTGTGTGTGTTTTATGTACTGTTGAGGCCTTGTTTGTTGACTATGGTGCTGCTGGCCAGGGCTTCGTAGTACTGCTGGTTACTCATCAGGGTGTGCATGCCCAGGATGGCTGAAAGAGAGAAAGGAGACGGAGTGAGGACGGAGAGAACAAAGGAAATGAATGAAGGGTCAGAAAAGAAAGAGAGACAGAGAAGCTCCATACAGTGGACCACCATGCTAATACAGACAGCACGAAAGCACCTGCAGCGCTGCAAGCAAGTCAAGCCTGACACTCCTGGTGTCAACAATCAAGCAGTCATATGCTGTAAGGTTTCAAGTGCAGTAGTTTAATAGGAAATATGTACCAGCTTTGGTTTTGCGGCCATACCTGAGCTAAATTGCTAAATGTGAACACATTTTGTAAAAATGGCTTTCATAACATTACTATACCATAACTTGCATTTTACGGTCTTAAAACCCTGGTATTATTATTATTATTAATGACTTTCAGACCTCATCACTCTTACCTGCAGTGTATAAATCATGGAGTGATTTACCATGAAGACCATTTATAGTGTATGTTGTCAGTCATGGACACATCATGGCAACAGACTTAAGGTTTGTACATGCAGCAAAATATTTGCCACAGTAATGAAATTTGCCATGCATCACACAGACTCTGTGATACTCCTGTGTAATGCATGTATGGTTACTGACATCTGTCTGGCTGTGAGTTTGAGCTGCACTGGTTTTGCCAAATGTCTGTTTAACACAAGCCAACAACGTGAACATGACAGAGGACTAGAATCATTTCATGCAAACACTTTGTGCAGTCCACGGATACCCTGGATGGTGTTCAGCTAGCGAACAGAGAGATCCAGCAGGAATGGAGGAGGTGGAGAAGATGGAGGGACTGATGGGGAGATGAAGGGGAAGGGTGGAGGGAAGGTGGAAGGAGTGCCAGAGGAGATGGAGAAGAGTTAAAGTGAGGAAAAGTTGATTGACAAGGGCTAGTTAAAGGTGAGATGGTGTGCTGAGACTGATTAGTGATAATGTGCAGGAGATGAAGGTGAAGAAATAATCAGACACCTGCATTTTAGGAAATTCAACACTACAAATTGTTCAGTCTCATTCAGAGGCTTTGTGTTTTCTGTTCATTTTAGTTTTTCAATATTTCTTTTTAGAAAATAAACATGATAAAAACAAATGAAACAAACAAAAAAGCTAAATCAAAAAACTGTAATGTTCATTTTTCTTTCTGGTGTGTGAAAGATAAAATCCTGGTAAAAATCAGTTATAGCTGATCCACATTTTTGTGTATACATGGTGAAAGTCAGAGGAAACCAATAAGCCTCAGGCTTTTAGCAAACGTGTCTGTGAGGAGATGTATGTGAAGGCGTGAGTGTGTGTGTTACCTGCAATATCACACAGTTCAGCATCAGTAGCACTAGCTAGGGCTTCTTCTAGCTCTGGCTCCAGAGTCACGCTCTCTATGATAGGGTCCACCCTCTTTTTAGGCACCCAGGCTTTCCCTACAACATAATTCAATAGATTATTCATTAGATTTAACATTACAAAATACTACTATTAGCACCCTCATCTTAGCTAATGACATTTGCTCAGGTCGGTCGGGTGGAGCCTTGCTAGAATTTACATGAAGTCACCTAAGCCCATGTACTAATAAGGTATCCAGCTCTAGCAGCTGCAAGTATAAGTCAATCGTAATTGCGACTCAGATGTTGACATTAACACTTTTTACGAGTCAGAAATGAATGTGGCATCAGTGCTAACCAGACACAGTTCAGTTGGTACGAAGACAGTATATCTAACCATGATAGAAAAATTATTGTTGTGACCTTTCACCTTCACATAGGCAAATTTTTTTTTCCTGAGTAATCAGAAGGAATTACAAAGACAACAAAGGCCACTAACTTGTTAAAGAGCTCATATTGAAATACATCAGTATGTGCTGAAAATGGAAATGTCAAACTAAGGTGAAATATCACAAAGAGATGAAAGGCAGATGTCAGTCCTGTTACCCAAACCAGCTCTCTTACATAACAGCTGAGGCGTCTGAGGTGAGTATCCCTTCCTGTCACACCTGACCACCGGCTGTCGTCACTATGCCTGACTGAAAAGATCCAGAGTTTTGTGTCTTTTCTGGATGTTACTAACTTACTTTCCCCACCTGTAGTTTTACAAACGTTTATAAATAAATGTCTGGGGTTTTTTAAGTGCACAAGACAGACTGCAGCAGCAAGGCCGTAACACCAGCAAAGAAGATCATGATGAAAGTGACAGCAAGGAGACCTTCTAGAGTTTCGCATAGGGATGTCTGGTATCTCTCACCATCCATCACACACCTCTGTGTCCACACTAGACTGGTGCTGGCTTACTGACAAGCTTGCTGAGGGGTGGTCTTTTTGAACCAATCATCCATTAGGAAATAAAAAAAAAATGATTGTACTCATAAACACCTCAGATTTCCATCAATTTATAATTTTTTCTCTCTCGGGAGTAAGAGAGTCTACCCTCTCCTCAGCTCACATACTTGGATAACTCAGTTACCTTTAACATTCATGGAAAACAAACAGCGTTGACATTCAATGTTCTTGTCATTTGTTCCCTGCATAAAAAAAACAATGTTTTGAGCCAGACAAAGCCACCTTTTTATCTAAGCAGATTCACTATGAGAAAACAAGTTCTCACCTCTCTTCTCCCCCGTGAAGGGCACTAGGTCTTCTCTGTCAGGATGCTCTTTGGCTTGTTTCTCCAGATGAGCCAGGAGGTTATCTCTCTGAAACGTTCCTGTCGGAGCTTTCTTAGTCTGGTCCTTCTGCCGCAACCCAGCTGGCAACAAAGCATTCTGGACAGGAATTTACATAATTTAAAAGGGCTAGGGGGTAATTGGAATAATACCTTGCAACTGCAGTGCAGAACAGTAAAGAACAAACTAGTCAAGGATTTCTTTCTTGTTACAGCAATAATACTGAATAAAACAGAAATCTCAATCATATTTCTCCCCAACATCATGACCGCAGTCTTTCTGAGCAGCATTCCGACTGGCATGAGGAACAAATTCTGTGTGAAGTCTGATTTCACGTGGTTTGTGGTGACGTTAATGAAAGAGACCTTTCTTGGTTGGAGTAAATCTTTAACCTTCTTTATTCTTAAGATTTAACAGTTAAAGATTCTTGAAACTTAGGAAACCAGTAACTTACTGTACTGCTATACATTAAAAATGATGTGATGCGATATGATGCAATGAGTTCTCTATATTTATCTATGAAAATAAGAAGTAATAAGACAATACAATTACCAAACAAAGTAGTCCAAGATAGTCCAAGGTAAATTAGTAATAATGAGGCTTAAAATAAACTTGTTCAAAAATCATTTTTCATATATGTTGCAGGTGTTCATTAACAATACCATTAAAAGAAGAATTCATGCCAGAATTCATGTGATATCATCTATTGAATAACTTTTTAGGAGAGAGACAACAAAGATACAACTAAAGGATTACAGTTTTAGAGCAAAGTGAGATAGACACAGAGATGTTGGTGCAGAATCTCTGCTCTGGTTAATGTAATTCCCACATCTGTTCCTATCTCTACTCACAGACCAGCACAGGACCAAGACATTTCCCAGAGCTGTGCTGCACACCAAGTTATTTTCAATCAACCAATCTCTTCAAAGTGCTACTTATAGCTTCATATCTTATCCGTTCTCTCAGCACTTAAAGGCCTCTCTCTCCTCATAGCTCCATGTCTCTCTCACTCTTATTCATCTGCCTTCACCCTCTCTCTCATTTAATCAGAAGATTCCAAAAAAAACCCAAACCAAAACAAAACACAATACAAACAAAGCAGCAGATAAACAAAAAAAACTTTCTCCCACACTGTTGCTCTCATTCAGCTCATCCAGTAGTGGTCCATAAACGTCCATGTGACTTACAGTAGTATTTATAGTAAAGCCAAGGGTATATCACACCATCACTGCCAAGCTTTTTATGTCACACAGTTGTATCAGCTGTAGATAACTGGGCTCTTACACTCAGGCACAGCATGTTGCATGACTCTGTCTTTCCCTCCTGTCCTTTCTAACTGTACTTCCTCCTCTACCTTTTCCCTGTAATTCCAGTCATCTACGAGAACATGCCTGTAACATGTTCAGAACCTGCAATAACCGATTTTGGTGGCAGCAAAAAAAAGTTGAGAACACAACACAGTTGGTTATTTACACATGCAGCGGGTGTAGCTGGGCAGGTTGGTAGTGAAAGTGAGAATAATGAGAAAACAGTAAACAATGAACAGAAAGAGGGTACAACTGTTAGTAATAATGTTATTTTTGCAGCTTTAAGTTATGTGAGAGAGTGAAAAATGACAAAATTGTCACTTTCCGTGATATTAAGAAATGTTACCAGTAATCTGAGCCTACCTATGATTTGCATTAATCTATTCTGAACTAAAACCAGACTTTAGAGCTGCAATCTAAACATGTAACTAATCTCAGCTTTCAAGTGAGAGCCACAAGGATGTGACCATGGTGTCTCAGTGAAAGTAAACAGTCCAAGCTGTAGAGCTAAGCACATGACTGTGACACAGTCACAGTACTGTATGTACTAAAACACAAAATGTTCTCTAGATGATTGACAATACATTAATCTCTCTGCACCCACAGTGCAGCTGGCAGACATGTTGTTGTATTTTTTTTGTCTAATATGGTGGAGCTTTTTCAGTGGCTTACTGGAACTGATGTGGGAAGCCTTGCTGGGAAGGTTACACTGCGCTTCAAAGAAAATGGGCACTTTACTGTTGTGTAACAGGTTACCCTCATAAACAGGCACAAACATGCACTGTTTTCTTCTGTCTACGTCATGGAGTCCCTCCGGTCATCCAGTAATGGCATCAGTCTCATACACACACACACACACATATATACACACACACACACACACACACAGAGTCCTGCAGATTATACCCTTCCAGTCATCCCCTTGGCACTGAGGGAGAATCCAGTCTCTTTATGAGCAGTTCAACATTCATCTGAAAGCTACTACAGCTGCTGTCACCACCCCCACCCATGATGCACCAAAGCTGGTGGTGGATGAATCAAATGTTGAACTTCATACGTCATAAAAATCAACAGAAACTACAAACAAGTATAACTGTTGCAGTGTACCACGACACACCACGTGGCCTTCCGTTGAAAAAAAAAAGAGAGATACTGACTAAATGTGACAGAATCAGTCACATATCTCTGTTTGCTTAGTTTCACATAGCTTTAATAACCAAAGTTAAAAAATGCTAACTGCTAACTGCCAGTTTTGCATTTTTGCTCAATTAAAGGCTTAAACAACAAATATATCATCAGAATTTTGTTGATTTTCTATCAAGCCCTAAAATATATATATACTGTATGTGTGTGTATATGTATGTACTGTACAAATCTCCAACTGTTTAAATTCTATTTTATGTTAATGTGCTGTCTCTTACTTTTACTGAGGCAATCACTTATTACTCTTTCATTCCAGCTCTTACAGTTCTGGCCAAATAATTGTACGCCCTCAAACAACAGTTTTAAAGTTTCTACAACTGGATAATTGTGACAGTTTTATTTGGATGTAACCTTTCTCTCTGTATCTTTGTCATAGATAAATTGTACGATACTGTAAAAAATATATGGCTTGAGCCAAAGACTGTGGGTCATCATACAAACTCCATACATCATCGTTAGTTTGATAACAGTGAATATGAGAAAATAAACTCTAACCAGTCTAATGGTCACATTGCACAGTAACACTAACTGCATGTTAGTAGGCTCTGGAATAGCTGGTTTTGCCCACACAGCATTCAAAGCACAGTCCATCAGCTGCCCCTGAACTAACACTATTTACATTATAGCTGTTTACTCGTGCGTATGTTGAAGGGCATTAAAATGTTTCGCACGTAACACAGTTTGACTGGCTAGAAACAGCTAACATCAATTCAAATGAAAACACAAGGACATGCAGCTGTAGTAATGTACAGTGTGCTACAGTATATTACAACATGGGGGCTTTATTAAGCCTGTATGACCCCATAACTCTCCTCTGACACCAACACAGTGACAGGAACAGCTTCTTATGGACGTTATATTATAAACTCACATCAGGATCCAGCTCCTCTAATTCATCCTCTAACCGCTGCAGCTCCTCGTCTGAGAGTTTCTTCAGCAGCTCGTCCTCATCTATGTCCCTGTACTTCTCCATCTCCTTCTTCAACACCGACATGATGGACAGCTCACCTGGAAACATGGTTTAAGACACTTCAGCATGACATGCATACAAACTCTTCCAAGAAGCACTGATACACAAAGTTAAAACTGTCACCACCGACATCAAATATCAGCAATGCTAAATGGTGAGCTTCAGGTACAACATGATTTTACCCCATTAAAACAAAAAAAAAAACAAAACACTATATATTTTGTCCAACTTTCATCTAATTTCTGGCAGTGAGAGTTTGCTTTCACAGTATGTTACTATATCAACCTTAAATTTAAATGTCTTGTACTTGATATTGTACTTGTACTTGTAGGTGATATATTTAGCAATTAACTTTTTAATTAACAATTTACTTCTATCATTATCTTTTGTCTTGTATTCTCTTTGAAAGGTTTAGATTTCTGGGATGTGTCTGAGGTATGAGTTTCAGCATTGCAGAGGTAAGTTTATACTATACAAACACAAAGAAGGGATTTGAGAGGTATTCCAATGGTTGCCTTACCTTTCCAACCCCTCCACGCGAAAGACAAAACGTAGATCCGGAGCCTGGAAGACCCTGGGGTTTGAGACAAAATGATATCTGTGGATGGAGACAACTAGTAAGAACACAGCAATAAAATTAATGGTGGAATAACAGTGTTTAAAGGGTCCACTGGCAAAAGACAGAAAGGCAGATATACACGGAGCAATCGTCAGTCGAGGCTGCTCTTTCTCGTAAAAACTTGACTGCACTCACCTCAATGACCCCCCCAGCTCAGGGGCAAAATAACAGCAAAGGCAGCCAAGTGCCTGTAGCGCTCCTGGGAAACAGAGAGAGACCTGGAGGAGGCAGGAGCAGAGAGTGAAGAGAGATTAATAGGTTTCAGAATTAGAAGGCAATAGATACTCCAAGTCAGCTGAGGACAGAGAAATAAAACATCATATTCCACTGCTTGTTTTCCTTTTTCTTCTTTTTTTCTTCCCTCAGTCTCCGCTTCTTCCTAGAGTAACTGACAGGATAGCAACAGAAGCAAGGAAAAGAAGATCTTGTTGTAAACAGTGTTTTTCTTTTTTTTTTTTTTTATGTCAGGCCATAAAACCTGTTTTGCAGTTTTTAGTAGCTCCTTGTTGAACTTTGTTACTTTTTAAATGCTTGTGGTAGAATGTAACCTTTACAGACCATCTGAGGCTGTTTTCACTGCAGATGCAATGAAGATTATTTTTTTCTGTTTCACATTCCTCTAATATTCAAATTGCACGTGGCAGAGTTTGGCCAGCTGGTAGAAGAGTAATGTCGAGAACCAAGTCAAATGGATTTGCATTTTCAAACCTAACTAAAGCAGGAAAAAAGTGACAGATTGTTGTAGGTTGGTCATCTGGCCTACGTTTAGGGATAACCCTGGTTTAGAGGCCATAATTGCATTGTATATTGACTGAATCCTTGCTGTAATAAAAACAGTTGTGTTGGTTCTAGTATGAAAATGGACACACGCCTGTTCTGTTTGATTGGTTGGCTTGGTACGTCCTTTGAGTGATATAGAAAGTGTTGTGAAAATGTTTCTCATAAGTAAAAAAGGCAAAAAGCATCTGAAGTCACTACCAGTAACAATTAGGCAAAGGATAAACTGCCAATCGGCAAAGTTTTCACCTGTTCACTTGTCATTTTGTCTGTCTAAACTAATGCTCCATTTCCTCCCAGTATTATATCCTGTTGCTGACCTACCTGCTATGAAGCAGTGTCAGAATGCAGCTCTGCTTTTCCTCTCAAAGCACTCTGCAGAAAAGGATAAAGGTCAACTCCGGATAAACCAAATATCTTGTGCAGAAATGTGTTTTTCTCATGCTTTCTTTCTCAGTTGGCAGCGTGGAGAAACTCTAGATCTGTTTGTCTCACTCTAACTCTCTATATGGCAGGACAGAGTCTTGGCTGTGGGATTAGATGACTGATGATGGGTGAGCTGTAGCGGAACATTTGTGGGTCACAACACCAAATGCTCGGCATACGTGCTGCCGCTACAGCCTGGTTCCTTAAAACTCCGGGTCAGGGTTTGAGACTTGGTGGTGAGCTGCTGCTGATAGACCCCCACATGACAAGACTAATAATAACTTTACTGAACCTGGATGTAATGAACTCAAATTAGGCAGAAAAGGGTTGAGATGGAGTTTTGATAAAAAAAAAACAAAAACAAAAAAAAAACACCAAAAAAAAAACCAAAGTGCGAGATATTCAGCATTCAAGGGGTACAGATTTGAGCTCTTTTTGATCTTAAGTATGTCAGCAAGTGTGTTTTGGCTAACCTCCTAAAAAGTAGGGTCAAGTGTGCCGTTCTTTTGTTCTGCTTTCTCTAAGCTCCATGACAAGACAAGTTTCCAAAACCAAAGATGAAGAACTGGGCTGAACTCCAAATAATGCTGCAAGTCTGCTGGAAGACACCGACCTGCTCTGATGATATCAAACAGACCCGCGCTTGTATTTATAACATTTCTACAAGCTTCTGCTTCATTAGAGGACGTTCACTGGGCAGAAAGAAAGAACAAGCAGAGATGACCTGAGTCTGAATGTACCCTATGAAGTCATAAACACTTGACTTGACCCTTGCCCTCTAAACCAGGCCTGTCCAGTGCTCAAGCCTCTAAGAATAGCAGCACTGATGCAGGACCATTAATCAAGTCAGATGAGTGTAAAACCTTGAAAGTGATGTTACATGGCAACTGCTCTCACATGAGCAAGGCCTTTCTCACGGTAAAATTAAAAATAAAGTATCGCAACTCTAATATCTGTTCTACACCACAAAAAGGTACGATGCTATGCTTTAACAGGGATTTCTTTCTAAATCTTTAAGTGTGATTTTAAGCATATACACTGATGTAGCTGCGATTTTTTTCAGCCACATAAATCTCTGTGAAACTCACACACGCTCTCGGAGTGGCCAAAAACTCTTACAGCAAATAAATCAGCCCATAAAACACAGTGAGAGCACAGCAGTGGACTTCCTGCTAAATGTCTTCAAACAGCTTACACTGCCATGAACAAATTACATGGTAAGTAGTGCGTGAACATTTAGTGTAAAATTTCTTTAGCTTGGTATGTAGCTGTCATCTCTGAGCCAATGTTAAACTCAGTTAACATATGAGTTTAACCCCGATGGTCCGACACTATCCTTCACAGATTTGTATGCTGTGAAGGATAGTGTACTAACAAATAAGTTTTTTACAGATTCCGACATGAATAAAAACGTAATCAGTGCTACAAACTCCAGATCCCTCTTCTAAACAGACGCAAACTGCAGGTTTTAAGGTGGACCAGGAGATAAACAGTGGGCCAGTTAATCTTTTTTTGACTGGAATTCTGATATCTGTATACTGTTTAAAATGCTTTCACAAGACTGCAGTTGTTAGAACTGCACAGGTCTCTGAAATGGCACAGTAGGAAACAGCTGAGAGGCAACTGTCCTGCTCTCCTATCTGCCACATGTCTTAATGCATGTGGCAGAGACAGGCTGCAGGACAGTGTGTGCATGTTTTCTTCTGTGACAGTAGTAAGGGTGGCCAGTTACACGGTAGATTTAAGTTTAGCATTAGAACAGAGCATAGATGATTACTACATCAATTAGTACACAATACAGTGTCTCCATCTTCTGTCATATTGAGTTGTAACCATATGTGTTACATTATATAGTTGAGTCATCATCAAATAGTCATAAAAATGAATAACGAGAGGTTATAGAATTTTTTTAAATGAAAACTGACATTAAAGTGTCCTTCATTTTTCTGAGGACACTAAATCCATCACAAGGTTACCGTGTTGTTATAGTCTCTACTTCAGGGACCAGTATGGAGTCGTATATCTGGGGCCTAGCAGCTCACTTGCTGCCCCGGACCTGAGGTCAGGCCATTTGTGCATTCTGCAGAGGTCAAAATGTCATAATGTTTTACCACACGTCTCGGCGCTTAACAAGAGCGTTGTTTCAGTTTAGCTGCTGATATGAATGCATGGGTTCATGTTTTAGATGGTGAAACTCTGTGTAACACTGAGACTTGCACAGAGTGAGATGAACAAAAAGATGCAACAACAGAGCATGCAGGGCTATGCTAAACAAAACTGAGAGGAAAACTAACGAACAAAGGTCACGCAGCTCCATATGCTCTACTGTGATGTATGTAGGTCACAGAAGAACTGACAACCAGCATATCAGCAGCCTCTCACAGCACTTGTTGACTGAAATCCCGATTATGCAAGATGATGACAATACTTCAGATTTTACATTTAACAGTGATTTTGTTAAGCCAAGGTGACGCATTTTAGGTAATCGGCTCAAATATGTCATGTCAGTAGACAATTAAATATAAATATTTTTGTTAGATTTGACATTTAACTCAAAGTTTCTAGGGGCTGCAAGAGGTAAGAGTAAAACCTGAGGATTATACTAATAATCATTACATTAAGTTATGATCACTGGTATCAAATTAGTCACAAAGAAGAAAATTCACACATAACTTGTGTCCAGGAGTTCAAAGTTAGGACTGTTGCAGAATACCTGCTCAGGGTTCTGGTTTTAGGGGTTGCAGAGTGTCACTACTTTAAGCGGAAGCCTTCAAGTCAAACTTTCTCCAACAGGAAGGAAAACACTGAAATTAAAAGAAAAAAAAAAAAAAAAAACCCTTTTACTGAATTTCCCTGAAAAATCCCCCCCCCCCCCCCCCCTTTATTCTCAACGACCTCACGGAAATTTAATGTTCTCCAAATAATGTTAAAACTGTTGCCGTGCCAATTATTTGAAGAAAGCTATGTGATCTCCACTAATTTGACTGTGCAGTATAATTTTTGCATATATTTCCGTACCTCCTCCAGCGCTATTTATAGCCGGACGGTCCCGCTGGGTGACAGCAACGAATACTTTGACCAGATATGGTTTCCTTCAGAGCCGCCTAGAGTCGCACTGCGAAGTCCGCTCTGCTGCAAGCGCGCAACCCGGGAAACCGCCAAGAAGTCCGCTAGACGACACCGTCCATGACCCGCAGATAATCCCGAATTCAGCAGATTTCAGCGTGTTCCTGAACTTTCCTCCCCCCGTCCCTGCCCGTCTCTCGGTTTGCAGAGGTTGAATCCCATCTCCCGCAAAGGGCAAAGTAAACTTATGGGGAGAGATCCTCCCCCTCCTCCTCCCCCCACCCCCCACATACACGGCTGCCCTGTCACTCCAGTGATGTCATGAAGCGGAGCTGAGTCCATTATCGGACACAGTCATTCTTTTTCACTTAGTCCAATGAATGATAAAGCTTTATGTTTTGGTGACAAGTCTACTTTGTAATTTTAGTTTGAATTGGTTGACCTTGCTTATGGTTAAGGTTTGTTTCGGGACTGCCAGGATGTCAAATGCAGTGGTGGAAGTACTCAGATCCTTTACTTAACAAAGTAAAAGTCCTGCATTCAAACATAAAAATATAATCATATTTTACATTACAGATTCCGAATACTAGTGCATTTATGTATACAACATTACAGTTGTAGATGAATCTACTTTTAAACCTTTTTTATTTCTTTTGAAAAGCTAGGTAATTTAGTCCTGTGGTTCCCAAGCTAGGGATCGAGCCCCTTCCAAAGGGTCACAAGATAAGTTGGGGGGGTCTAAGATAACTAATGGGTTACGAAAGAAGAAAACCCAAAGTTCTGGTGAACTGATCTGTATTCAACTTTAGGGCTTTCCTCTAATGTTTGCTTTTTACTTAAATGAAACCATAAGGGCAGTTAAGAGGGGAAATCTCTCATTGTTTTAGCTGCTAACAACTCAAAGACATTGAAAACATGACAAGGGGCCCATCCAGACAGCTTCTTTTTGTAAAGGGATACATACCATAAAGGATGGGAACCACTAGTTTAATGGTAAACAACACAATTTATGTATCTATATTTTTTTATGTAAAATCTTAATATAAAAAGGAACCAGTAACTCCAACTGCCAAATAAATGTAGTGGAATAAAAAGTAATTTTTTTCCTGCCGAAATGTTATGGAGTAGATGAGGAAGACAGCCTAAAATGGAAATACTGCCTGTATTAATGCTGCAGCCCACATCCCAATATTAATTTATCCAGCAGATATGAGCATATCACTGTGTGTTTGTTTCACATTTAGCATTTCCGTCAATTTGAGCTGCTCTCTCAGGATGAGCGACCAGAGAAATAAAAATGTTTGAGGAGAGGTATCTTTTGTTATCCTGCCACATGGGAAAAATACCTCTCAAAATGACAATAAAAAACATGCTTCAAAAAGAAGTTAATCTGCCAGGTGTCCGGCATATAAATGGTATGAAAAACTTAAAATTATATGCATTCATTTTCAAATCCTCAAACTCCACCAATCTGTCATCCTTTTTGACAGAATGAGATATTTCATGACTTCACTGGCAGATTATCCTGAGATAGGAGATCATATTGCCAAGATACTGGCCACAGTCTGCATACAAAACTTTTTAAAGCTTTCAGTTAAGGTACATCCTCATTTAGCTCCAAGTTTTAATAGAATATGTCTGTCTGAACAGCTTTTCATGTTGAAACATCACTGGAAATATCACAACTTATTCTTTTCAGGCAACCAACACAAGGTAGTATTAAACTAGGTGTTCCAATCAGTGAAGTTTTAACAACTACACAGATTAAAGCAGTGAAGTCACTTAAGTTGGATTAATGGAAGTATAATATGTACAAAAAAAAAAAAAGAAGTGCAAAATGAGCCACACCCTTACATGCAAAAGGCACACCAAACAAATTAGATGGGGTTAGAGAGTCATAAGTGACAAACAAAACATGCAACACACTTAACTTGCAGGAACAAAAAAAGTGTTGATGAAGCAAAATGAATTTGTTTCAAAATGATCATTTGTAAGACTGGTAACAGTAACATCTTGTGATGTGTAATGTTTACCATCTTTTTCCTCATAAATGTTAAATTTAACTGTGTTCAATACTCCACTTCTCTGAGACACATGCAAAAGATTGTCAGTCCTTAAATTCAGGAAAATGAATTCCCCTCTTGGCTACGACCCCAAAATTAAGAGGACTTCTTTAAAGTCTTTGATTGGGAGAAATATCCAGAATGGTGAAAATGTCGTCTAAAGTTCGCTGAGCACTTTCACTCTTTTTTTTTCCTTTTTTTTTTTTTTTTTTAGAAAATGAAAATAACCATCAAAAATGCACATTCACACATTGGCAGTCAGAGTCTACTTGCTGATTCGTTGCCTGAGGAGACCTCCTAGGCAGCTGAAGATAGCTGACTGCCGATGTTGGCCATGATGCTGTGAATCCAAAGGTCCCTGTCCTCTAATTCCGTGTCCACAAGGTAAACTGTCAACCGGCGCTCCCACAGCTCACCTTTGACCTCCAACATCTCCTGCACACTCTCCACCTGGGCCACCAGCGCTCGCTTCTCCACATGGTTTCTGAACAACATGGAGGCCTCCTCTGACCACTGGTGCTGAGTCACACCTGGAAGACGAACAAGGCGAGAAACAACTGGTGTGTGGACAGATAAGGAGCTGAAGGTCAGAGTATCAGTAATCAGACTGATGGCACAAGCTGCTCCACTTTGTCTTATCAAGGCTCATTAAGACTCATCAAGGAAACAATCATTAGTTGGAGTCAACCAACCCAATAAACTTCACAGTAATAGATCACGAAAACAAGCTTGGAATGAGCAATTGACCCAACACAGAAGCATCCAGTGATTGCTTGCATTAAATTAGGATATTTTCCTCAATATTAAGAAATTCATATCTAAAAAAGTAACACAAGTGTGCTTTTAGAGTAACCAGACTTTTAACCTGAGGGCAGAAAAGTCAATACTTAATATCGATACATAATTAAGATTGGCAGACACCTTGAAGTACAAATTCATGGCAATATTCCTCACATACAAACAATGTTACTTGAATTCCCCTAAAACCTGTACTGCCGCAGAAAGACAATCACGATCGAACTCACCTGCCAGTTGTGCAGTGATGGCCTGGAAGGGCAGCTGTCTGAACTCCTCTATCAGGGGCCTGATGAGATTACTGTGGACCAGCTCATGTTTGCCGTGGTCCAGCTCGTAGACAGACACCAACCCAGTGGCCAGAATCCCCTTCACCTGAACCCGGTACCAACTAGGCAGAGACAGGTATCAATTGAGTCATCAACCATCATGAGTTTAAAGGAAGATGTTACTACAACAACATAATGTCTGTGATGGAGGAACACGACGAGTCTGACGTAGATGATTTTCACTTTAGGGACTGAGCACACTCTTCGAACACACTCTTTTCAGCATCCACATGTGTACTGACTACAAATCAGGTTTGCATGAGGCAAAAACAAATGAGATCACCTACTTCTTGTGTATTCTGGCAGCATAAATATCTCCTTTCTGGATGTGTGTGGTTGTGTTGGTCTTCGACATCTGGTTATAATAGAGGATCATCTCCCCCATCAACACCATCAGTTTATGCAAGTCCTGCCATGGCTGCAGTACAAAGTAACCAGGATGACAGGCCGCTGGCACAAACACATCCATGTTCTGACCAGGCTGAAAGAAGAGGAGGAGGAAGTGTATACTACAATAAGGTTTTAGTGCTTATTTGTTTCTGAAGGTATTCTAAGGTATTCTACAGTAAAAATGCATGTCCCAGAGTCAATGCTTATTTGACAAACTGTAAAACGTGCTTTACATTGCTTGTCTATACAAGCATGAAAGCTATACATGAACACTTGAAGCAGAGTTAAATTCAATTACCTAGACTGTGGAAACCTGCAACAGTCTAATTTGTCCTAGCATGTAAATAATGAACCCATACATTGATCCCATACATTGATATAGCTGATATCACAGATTTCCCAAGCCTAACACCTCTCTCTCTCTCTCTCTCTCTCTCTCTCTCTCTCTCTCTCTCTCTCTCTCTCTCTCTCTCTTTGGGTGTGCATGAGAGCATCACTGGCCAATCACAAAATGTAATAAATACTGGGAAACACTGGCTTACAACCTACTGCCACAAAAAAAATAAGTGCCAGTTAGTGTCTGCTGACAAAAAGTTAATTTGTGACAGGCTACCAAAACTGTTACCAAAAAAAAGAAAAGATGAATCATAAAATCATAACTATGATGACAGTAGCTTGGAGACAATCCATGACCTACCATACATGATTTACATCTATTCCCCACACATGCCAAGTTAACCCCCAGAAAGAATTTGCCCCTCTCCACACACCTGGGGGAGCTCCAGTAGGGGAGGCATCGGAAGTGGCTGTTTCCCAGGTTTAGTTGTCGTATCTGGGAGAGACAAGTCCTCGGCTCTCTGACAAGGCTGGGTTGAGGTCTTAACAACAGGATTTGGGACTGAGCTGCTCAGAGTCAACTTCTCCACTAGAACACTGAGACCTAGGCACAACACAGTTCAGTACAACAGAAATCAAAAACAATGAGAAAACGTCTCACTGTCCTGTTACCTTGATTTTGGAGACAAACAAAAAGGAACGAAGTCTTTGTTTAGTAATACCTGCATCCACGCTTCTGTTTCTGTTGGTGATTGTGGTGTTGTTCTTTGTTGTGAATTTCTGCCACAAATCTGACTGAGCCAGCTGATGGTTGATGCTCTTGTCCAGGTCCTGGGTGCCAGCACCGATGAAGAGGTACATATAGACCAGCCAGTCTCCTTTGTGCTGGTCTAATTTCAGTATCTAAAATGGGAGAAGACAGGTAGAAAAAAAAAAACAAATACACAAACATTTGTTTGGCCAACATGATAACTGATAACATGAGTTCATCTAAGCTACAGCCTGTAAAAAAGCATGTCTGTCAGGGAGTCCTTTAAGGCCTCATTTGTAAGGTTTATTTACACAGTCTGTACACCGTGTGCTACCTTCATTTTGCAGTCTTCAGAGCCCAGGACAGTCTCCTTTACCCACAGCACAGCCTCTGGACTCCAGTCTCCCTCTGGAATTTTGAGGTCGGCCAGACAACATTTGATAGCCTGGAGAGATCAAAAACTAAACACCATTAGCATCTTTAGAAACAAGGTCTGTTGATATGCTTTGCTGATTGAGCTTTTACATACTATAAACAGTTCAGGGGAATGGATGCTACTCTAGCCATTGAGGACCAGGTGTACACTACTGGTCAAAAGTACACCTCATTCAGTGTTGGAACAGACTGTTATTACAGCCTCTGATGCATTATCAGGACGCTGCTGTACTGCAGGAAGCAGTACTGTATATTGTTATCAGAATGGTGAGAAGGACACAAGTGTAAAAGGAAAACAAGCTGGCTGGTCAGAGGTTCATCCCACAGCAAGATAATGCTGATAAACCAGCCAACCAACAGACACAAGTGAAAACATAACCTCCTCGGTGTCAGACCACACTGAGACACTACTCTTTGTAAATTTCAGGTTGACCAGTGGTTTATACCACCCTTAGACAAACATACAAAACCAACTGACCTGTGGAGGGATGATGGTGAAGTCTTTGAGGAAAAGAGGTGGGATCTCTCGGAGATCAGTCACCTCTACAGTTGCTGGGATGCCCAGGTCAATGTAGAGGATCTCCATCACTCTGTTGCTGTACATATTAGTGATCTGAAAGGAACAGTGCATGAGTGGGTGCCCAAGAGATAACCTTAGCCTGTATGATAAAGAAAGCTTAAGCTTGTCAAGGAAATACAGTTTTATGATTCTGATCTTACCTCCACTCTGGACCACTTTCCTTTGTAGCGGGCTAAACAGAACTTGCCACTGAAGGGTCTGGACACCAAGGACTCAGATGTCATCTGTGTCAATTACAATGACACACTTATGAAAGCGAGAAAAACTGGGGTTGGATATGACAACAAATGCAGCAGGATACCAAAACCAGTCACAGCATTGGCTGGGGAGAGTTCAAAGTCATTGTTCCAAGACTAAGTGGACGGCCGAAAAAAGATCAAGGAGGACATTCTTAAACAATAAGATCACCCTCAAGAGATCTGGATCTAAAGTGATGTATAGTTAGAAAACCAACACCTGATGACCTGGAATGTCAGAAATTTATTTGGGAGCCAAACTACTGAGAGCTTCTACGTACTTTGACACAGATTTTATATTATGTCGGGAGCCAGTGAAGTCATTTAAAGTACTGCAGCCATAAATTCACTGCATTGCATTAGGAGTCAGAGGGATGGCTCGAACTGTTAAATAGTCACACCGCAGTCAGGTATCTCAGCTGCTTTTCACCAGCAATCGACAGTAAAGTAGCTTTTTGACATCAGAGGTTGGGATGTGGGTTCAACTGCAACATGTTCAAAAGGTTTCAGAGGTGTGTGACATCAGTATTGTGTTGGTGAGTCAGTGTGGGTTTACTCTTGGTCTAAATGTTTGGATAAAGTCATCCACGCTTTTATCACATCCCATCTCAGTGACTGTAAAATCTTGTTTTTCTGCCTCAGTCTGCCACACTGTTAAGAGCTAGGGCAAATCTGAGTACCGTAAAGTTTCGTCTACCTGGGAGATGAAGAAGGCCTCTATTTTTTCCAGTAACTTCCTGAGTCTTGCTGTTCCTCTGGAGGGCAGCTGGCAGTAGATGATGCCATCTGCACAGACATCTGTGACACACACGTCCTGGTAGGTAACATTTACCTACAGGCAACAGAAAGAGCGATGTTAAATAGTACGGGGGTGAGACTGACAACACACAATTATGTGTCACTTAGGGCAGACAAGTTGCTGGTTTAATTCCAAATAGGTGAAAACCTGCAGAGTTCTTATAACACATGACTGGCCTCCATAGGACAAGACTGACTAATATGAGAACGGTACAATAGCGCCACTCTCTGGCAACTCTGGTAAAAATATAAAAGCTTCCCCCTGACTGCTATTTAACACACAGAACCTCGCTCCCCTAAAATGGGGACTTGGTCTCTTTAATCTCACTACACGTGTGATTAACCCCACCAAACTTACAATCAAAGGGTTGTTCATGGTCACATCCTGCAGAGTCTTGAGGCAGGTGGAGTTAATATTGAGGTCTTCATCCTGGGAAGTGTCGTACAGCACTACTACAGGCATCTCAGTTTGTTGACACGGCTCTAATGTCTCCATCAGCAGGATCTTTCCAACTGCCAACTTGTGCAGGGAGGACAGGACCAATGGATGGGAGCTGAAAGTCTCTAAACCTGACAAGGGAAAGATAAAGAAAAAACGGGAAGAAGAAATGCAGGGCTATTAATATACACTGGCCAATGTAAAAATTTTGCGCTTCATTTACAGAAAGAGTTCTGCTGTGGTATCTCTAGGCTTTCGCCAACATCAGATGAGTAAAAACTAAAGTGTTAAGACGTTTCCTCATCTTTTATTTACCTGCGAGTCTAACATTAGTAGCCTGGAAGGGCAGACAGAGGAAATCCTGGTGCAGCTCCAGCAAATTCCTCCCACTTGTCTCCACAGAAAAGCCATAGTCAACGTAGTATACCTGGCAGGAAGACGGACATACAACAGCTCTTTTTCTGCACTGACCCATGCTTGACAACTAACCACAGTCAACTAACTCGATGAAATACCTTGACCTTGTCAGGGGGCGTAACCTCCATGACCTGAGCTCTGGCCAGCTCGTCTCCATCCTCTCCCCTGACTGCTACCATCTGACCAACAGCAGGGTTGGACAGAGGATTGTGGGTGGAGCCTTGGCTGTAGAAGGAGGACATTGCATCCTCCATGGCCTCCTGGGCATTGGAGTAGTTCTTACCTACATACCTGAAGAGTCAGACCAATATGTCCAAGTATACTGCTTTAATCAATGATGAACATGTCACCTACATCATTCAGAAAAGTACATACTTTGCATGATAATATGAATAATCTGTGTCGTACCTTATAGTAACAGCGTTGCTGCTCTTAACATCAGTAATCAGCACGGAGGGATACTGCTCTGAGGGAAGCGCCAGACAGGGAGGAACCACGGGGCTCAGGACCTCAAGACCAGAGGGAAGGGGATGAATTCTGCACTGCTGGTTATCTTGGATGTCTGTGGATTCCTCGTCTGTTCTGCTGGAGTTATACAGGATGGCCTGACCACAGGGAAATACAAAGATGACAGACACATCAACAGATACAAATATTTTCAAGGCAAACAGGTAAGCAGTAAGGATGCCCCTGAGCTGACTGGAGAATTAAAGGTGACAGAAGAGGAGAAATCACTATTACAACAGTTGTAAAACAATAGCTGCTTTCTCCACACCACTTATCACTCAGCAACTCATCACTTGTATGAGAGCAAGTTTCATTAGTCACCACCAAGAGAGTGAGTGTTAACTGTGAGGATAAAAAAAAAAAAAATCTTCCACAGCGAACTCCAGAACTGTTGATGACTTCCTTAACTGCACTGTGTTAACTCTGGTCCACACAGTGCCACCTCATTCACTTACCTTCTTCTTGTCATGTGGCAAGGGGTACTCCACGGTACATATATCCAGCAAAAGAGACACGTTGTCCAGAACATGTTCGGGGAATGGCGCCTTGTATGTGTCCATGAACAGTTTAGGCAAAGCATGGGCCCAAAGACCGTGACTGTACTTGGACAGAAGCTCCTTTATTCTCTGACGCACCTCAGCTGACACAGTGACAGCAGAAGACTTTGAGAAAGAGGTAGAATCAGAGGTAGGGGAAAAGGTGACCTTCAAAAGGGGTAAAATGTCAGGGCCAGGTTGAAGGGAGGAAGCTACTGAAGAAGAATTAGCTGATGGAGGGCAAGACCAGGTAGGGGCTAAGGGCCGAGAGTTTTGGTTGTGGTTTTTCATGTTCAAATTATGATTGTCTTTAGATCTACCATTGGCATCAACTGCAAGACTGGTACATGGGGGCAGCTGAGGAGCAAGAGCTGGGTTGTGGACAGGGCTGCGCAGCGTGACTGAGGACATCAGCTTACCTAAAGAGGCATCAACAGCTTGTGGAGGAAAAATGAAAGTGGGCTTAGCCAAGGGGCTTTTGGGGGAAACTCTAGGTTTAGGAAGAGGGGAAGAGAAGAGAGGGGTAAAGAGGTCTTTAGGTGCTGAGGAACGTGAAGAAATTAGTGTGGTGCTAGCAGCTGAATTGGTGGGTGATGCTGGAGGGGAGTTGTTGGTAATACTTCCATGGACGTTAGAGGGCTGGGGCAGCACAGGAGGGTAGACAAGCCTGTCAACTCGGTTGGTGCTGGAAGGCTGCTCCACCTGAGAAGGCCAGATGAGCAAGAGACAGGGAGAGGAGGACAAAATTTTTATTCCCGTGTAGATAAAATGGAAGGAATTAAACTATGACGAATAAAACTATTCAACACACTCTCCAGACAAATTTTGTGAGACAAAAAAAATGTTTTAATAAAAAAATCTGATGGAACCTCTGATTTCATTTCCCCAGTAGGAAATGATTTAATTTCAAAGTATTACAGTTTTCACTTTTTAAAATATAAAACAATATAAAATGAAAAAGGAAAGTACCTCATCAAAGACAACCGAGGTGGTCATTGTAGTTACAAACCCAAAAAGCATGTTGATGTGTGTGATTTTATATGTACAAGTTACTGTCTCACCATACAGATGCCTGTCCACTTCTCCAGGTCTGTGAGCACTTGAGGGTGGAGCTTCTGAATGAACATTTGACTGTAAACCTCTGATAATTTTGACATCCACAGTCCACTGCTGTACTTCTCCAGAAGCTGAGTTATTCTGCTCTGCACCAGCTCCACATCATATAGACCAGACTGCAAGGAGAGATGTGACGATTCATCACTACAAGCATGTCCCTACAGTTTAGATTTTCTTTTTTTTAAATAAACCACAAAAACAGAAAAACTACGTACAAAATAAACCTATTAACACAGCTGATGGAAAACGTCTGCTACAACATACCTGAATGAGGTGGGGCTATAGACAAACAAAGAATTTAAATATCAAACAAACAAATTTTCTTCTTACAATTTTCTTTTTAATTTCAGGAAGGCGATTACATTATAAAAAGAAACATAAAAAGAAAGTTTGTGAGTGTTCATCTAACATTTGAATTGAATGGAGCTCCTGGCTGTCAGATCCTTAAGACAGTTCCTAGGCTGTGAAGTAATTTCCAGTAGAAATGAGACACATAAAGCACAGAGACAAGTTTTGCTGTACCTGAGACTGGTTGTGTCTGGAGGCTTGTTCAGGAGGCTTCTCTGTGAGAAATAGGTAACAGGAAGAGAGAAATGCTAACAGATTCTGATATGACGTAAAGAGCCTGCAGCAGACTGATTTTGCTGGCTGTTAGTTTATCTGATTTCCATATTTCAACTTATGATTGTTTTGGCAGTGTTGTCAAATGTTGACATTAGACACTGCTCTGCTATTATTTCCCCAGCGACATGTGTAAAACATCCCAGCTGTGTCTTTTACTCCCCTTTGGAAAAATCTGTTCTAACAGTGACTGGGGAATTTGACAACTAAGTTGATCTATTTTATCATTATCAAGGCCAATGAAGACTTTTTCTAATCAACCGCTATTGGCTTTGTAAAGCCTGATCAATATCTGATCCTTTGTTTAACGTGATCCCAGGCCAGTCAGGTGTCAAAAAGCCCCACTGCAGTGAGATGCAGTCTATACAGTTCAGTGGTGAAGTATGTTGCATTTGGCTTTATTCACTTTAATGAAGATTAAAGATGAAAATGTCATTCAGAATACATTTTCCAAAAACAAAGTCAGCTTGGTGTAGATGAAGTGACATTACTGGAAGCCTTGTTTCGTTTTAAGACTCAAAATACACAAATAATAGTGAAATAAATGAGGATGCAAACCAAGGGGGTCCTGCATACCTTTAGCCTTCTGGCAGTTTGTCAAACTCTTCTGTTTCCTGTTGGGAACATGCCAGTCTTTTAAGGATATTCTGCTTTTCATAGTGACACTGCCATTCAATACAAACATCCTAGTGGAGTTCTAGATACAAGAATAAGCCAATACAGGTTTGTCCACATGTGTATGTTTACCTGTCAGACCTGACACATTGTTTCACAACTGGTTGTGGAGCCGGCTGTCTGTGTTCAACAGGTGTGATGGAGCTTAACCTTTGGTCCAGCTGCCTAATATGTGGACAGAACACAGGCAAAAACTTTGGTTTGTTAGTCTCCTAAATGCACTTAAGACAAAGCAAACAGGAAATAATAAATCAAACATGATTCTCCATAGACGGAACTACAAGAAATTCTGGGCTCGTTTAGGTCATTTTCTTGAAGACAATGTTGTCCAACCAAGTTTTAAGTGTAGCCACTGCTCATCATTTCTTGACAAAAACTGCAACGCAGATATTGTCTACCTGTAGTCTCCTGACGCACTGAAGCCTCTGTAGCCACCATGGGATCGAGAACGATTTACTGGCCAGTTTGAGGCACCAGCAGCTGAGGGCTGGCGAAGAGAGGATCTTGGCCGCACTGAATGTGTGGAAAGGGGGATAATACTTCAGGCTTTTTAAAATTTGTTGTTGCCCTCTTATTATAAAAAGCCATCAAAGAGATCGGACCCTGATTTAAGAAACAGAGTTGGGTTTTTTTTTTTCCAACAAGTTTTAACAAGTGTCTCCTACCATTGAGCATGTAGGGATTGGAAGGTTTGAATCTCATCCTGCAGTTGACAACTTGAGAGCGACCAGACTTCTTGGAGCTTCTCTGTTTGGCCACAAGCTCAGCAATGTGGGCCGTCTCTTGACACACTGCAGCAAAGCATTTCAACTGCAGAGCAGTTTCACTGTTACACTTACAGACACATGCATTACATGCATTACCTTTTGACTGCCTTAGGCTGACCTAAGGCAGTATAAAGTAAAAAAATGCAAAAACATTAGTCACACCAAGTTAGACTAAATAAATAAACTACTTGGTTAGCCAATGGCTTTTAATCAAGGTAAATAATAAAAGTAGCCCTTCTCACCTCACCCATGCGGTACTCCATCCGAACCACGGAGGGGATACTTTTGAGATAGTCCTCCAGATTTGAGTAGCCCAGCTTCTTCAGCGGGATGCTCTCTCCGCACAGTGACTGGTACTCTGACTGGAGGCTGTTAATAGCCACACCAGTCTTGCTGGACTGAAGTACAGACCGCAGCATTTTCTTGATAGACTCACTGTCCGACATCCTGCCAAGTAAACACAAATAGAAACAACAGAAAAATTTAAAAAATATATAAAAATCATCTGGGTTAGAAATGCACAAGTACATCAGAAACACACCAAGGACTAACTGGCTTGATCAATCAAAAGGCAATGAGTGCTGTAATTTTTACCCCGTCATTAGGTTGTGTTGTATTTAAATCCCAACCTTTTCAGAGCTAGATTTCTCATGGCTTTTGAAAATACCAAGAGACAAAACCAATATGACAACCAGTAAAGTGCTTCCACATTGTATAAAAAATTGGGGATTTCAGGAATTTAAATGTCTAAAGGGAGACTCTTGTAACTCTGGGACACTATGCTTGGTGAGATGGACGTCTGACATTGAAAAACGTGTTTTCAGCACCAGTTATTTTAAAAAAAATTATTATATCACGGCGTCCTCAGGAATAAACTCTGGATGTGGGCCTCCTGAAATTTTAATTTAATTCTATTTGGTGGAGAGTAGTACTGCCTCAATCTGGATTTCAGAATTTCAAACAACACACCCATGAGTTCAGGCAGTAATGTAAGATTTAACATGAGACGCAATTAACTGCGTCTAAAAGTTGCCTCAGGTTTTGTGGGTCTAGTTTTCCACATGATATTATACTGGCCTCAAACCTCGGGGGTCCACTGTCGGAGACAACAGGACCTGTTCGACAAAGGGGTCCACCCGCTAAACTGATTGTTGGATGGTTAAGGAATGAACAACGTGGGCGTTGGCTAACGGCTAGCTGTTAGCGCATGGTGGTTCGTTTGCCACTTAGCGAAAAAATAAAGTTAGCCCTTTTCGACCAGCTGTTGACTTTATACGAAGTGACCAGAATTACTCGCAACAAGCAACCGTGGAATTTTATACACATTACGAAACATCCTCGTTTAAATTACCTGTAACTTTAGCTAGTCCGCCAAACTGTCCTCAGTCTTCTTTCGCCAAACTCAAACTCAGGAGTACGTTCACGCCCACAAGTTCAAAAGGTCACTGCCAGTTAGTCCGTTGTTTTAGTCTGAATCTAGCGCGGTTGTGTCATTTTATTTGTTCCTCACATTTATGCAATAAATTACTGGATAAATGTATTATTTTTAACTTAGGGATTAATTAGTCGCTTGAAATAGCGTTTAAATGTCAAAGTACGCTGCCTTTAAGTACCATCGAAAATTTGAGATTTCAAAGTTAACCCCACAGGACTTTAAATATAGTGAGTGTTGCATTTAGTGGAATCAAAACATTTATTAAAATCTTGACAATTTGACTCTTCTCAGTCATACATTGGAAATTTTACCATTTTGTTTTTAATTTCCAACTGAATCTGTATTTGCTTGTGCAGGAAAACCATATTTACCTCGTTTATGGTGAATATACAGCAGCTATCTCTCGTTATGGGTGTCACTGCAGTTATTTACAAAGGTTGATATTTAACTATATGTCTATATACGGTACAACAGTTAAAATGTAACTTAAATGTACATTTTTTAAAACTGACATGAACTCTTGAGACAAGAGTAAAAAAAATCTTACATCTTCTAGACAGCAACACACATATTGAACCCTTTATAATGCATCTGTGGTACTGGCTATCACAATTTCATTAAATTAAATAAATGATCAAATTACTGAAAAGTGAATGCTAGTGGACTAGTGACCTTATCACTGATCACATTAACCAGATAATATCAGTCAAATGTGAGCTTCAGATGGAATGACTTTGCCAAACCTTTGCAAGGTGACAGCCCTCAAAACACACTCATTGCAAACAGCTTAGTACTCCTTTTAACACATAGTGGTCCACCACCAAAGGGCACATGTACAATTTGTACAAGATCAGGATCTATGGAAATGTTTCTTTAACAGTCCTCTGCTGGTGTAACTGTGATCTCTGGTAGTGACTGTGGTGCTTCTTGGCAACTCTGTGTTTGTGAGACCATGACACACGCCCGCACCACCATGTCTGACTGGGGACATGATGATGAGGAGAGGTGGTGTTTTCTGCGCAGGATCAGATGAGGGTTTCTTAGTAAAGTATAAAACAACATCCAGCGCCTTTTGGCCTGGCTATTCACAGGGGGATCTGTCAGAAAAAAAAAAGTTAATTGTTAATAAACTGGAAATGAAGTAAGACACTAATGAGGAAAGAGTTGCACAAATAATCAGAAAATAAAATAATGATAAAACATATAGATCAGTGCAATGCAATGTAAATTCAAAGTATACTAGTGGAGGATACTAGCTTGGTGCATCTTAGATAGCGACAGGTGGAGGCAGTAGTTATTTAGTGGATTGTACATGTCAGATCTACACACACACACACACACACACACACACATACACACACACATACGCTACTGACCAGGTGGCATGTTGCTGAATGTAGAGTATGCAGACATCATGTGTCTCTCCATCTTGCTGGAGACCAGCAGCTGGCAGAAACACACTGCGACTGGATTGTTGTGATAGTGGTCAGCAAAGATCATCCCAATCCAAGTACTGTAACCTGGAATAGGTGGGAAGCACCATATATGAGAAAAAACACGACATTTACAGTATTTCTATTTATATTACTGTTGTTTTATTCATTTATTTTATTTTTATTACATTTATATGTAATAAAACTGATGAAAATAGCTAAAAAAATAGCTAACTGACATGCATATGAATTATACACTGCAACCCAAAGCTATTCCCACACTTACTTCTCAAGATCTACTTCAGTTGTACACTGTAAATCAGTAAACCAGACTATCAAATTTCTTTATCTTATTTTATTACATTAATCACACTAACTTCCTGCTCTCGTCTTGAAAAACACCGTATGCCAATGATTTCCTTTTTTCTTGCACATATTTTCGGTTGAATTTAGGCTCACCGGTATCCAAGGTTTCATATCCTCTCTGCATGATGGTTCGGTCTATGCGGGACACCAGCCATGTTCCTACAACAAGGCTGAACAGCAACCTCATGATGCAGCTGCTGATCCCCATCACCACGTTGTAGAAAAAGAAGAAGTAGTTGAAGCAGTGGAACGCCTTCCTGAAGAGGAGAAGAAAGGATAACTGTGATTTTAAACTACATTACCATACAGATTTACTTTGGATCATATTCACTTGTTCTACTGATGTTTGATGAAAGGGTACTAAGGGGATTTTCCACAAGCAGATAGTGTGGTGGCATTTTACATATTCTAAAATGCCACCACACTATCTGTTTGTTCCAGCAAGTAAGGAACTGCAAGTTTATGACCTCACCATCACATAATATCCTCAACAAGTCCACATTACACAGCTAATAATTAATACTATTACTGTATTTATCTACTTCTTTATCACCAGCATTTCCCTTTTCAAATATTAGTGTTTGCTGGTAAAACAAGGGGCCTGGGTTTTACGGTGGTGTCAGTCTGATTATGATTATGATTTATGGTCCACACTTAACATCTATACTCAAATAAACCCACCTGTTATTGAGAGCAAGAGGTTTCTGTTTATCTGTTGGAGACATTTTGTCCTGGAGGAAGAAGATCTGAACCAGAACTATCTGAAGAATCACCAAACTGATCACTAGACAGATGGTGAGACTGAGAGACAAATAAGAAGAAGAAATCACTTTGTCAGTGTGTCTACATGTCGATCCAACCATCCATTCGTATGCTATCACATATCCACAACTATAAGGAAAGCAGCCTTACACAATGATTCCCAGACTAGTGAGCATGCTCAGTGCTTTTCCGTGCTGTATAGGAAGAACCAGCCCATAGACCAAGAGCAGGGCAAACTGGAATTGGACAAAATGGATAATCAGATAGCCTAAAGAGAAAAAAAATTGCAGATTCATGTTAGGAGTTTTCACACAATTCCAATTCACTGCATTCCCAGTTACACAATATGTGCTTGGAATTTGCAGCAATAGGGCATTTCAGGGTTAGATTTTAATACCTATGTATTAGAAGTTGCCTCAATGATACTCTAGGTCAATTTGCTTTTTGACAAATTTCATGACAAAGTAATCCAATAAATTACAGGTAATCAGTCTTTTTATTTTTCAGACATATTACTTTCTTTTCCCTCCTTTATGTGAGTTTAGTCATGGGTAGGTACTACCCCCGTTTGAGAATCCATTTCTCTCAAGACTTAAATCTTGGTGCTGGTGTTGTTTGTTAAATATGTCAGTTGGTTCAAATGATTAAAAACTCACCCCACAGAGTAAATGCTATTTGCCATCCAGAGTATCTCGCAATGGAGGCCTGTGAAAATCAATGAGAAAATCTGTTTATAAGGTCTTTTGGACCAAAGTGAGTGTGAACTAAATACATGCAAAAACATAAGAGGTCAAATAGAATGACATGCAAACATTCACAGAGACACACAAAATGTTCATATGTGTAGAGTATCCATTTGCTCTACATGTCTGAATGTAGAGCAAATATGTGTGTATGTGTGTGTGTCTGTGTGTGTGTGTGTGTGTGTGTGTGTGTGTGTGTGTGTGTGTGTGTGTGTGTGTCTGTGTCTGTGTATGTGTGTGTGTGTCTGTGTGCGTGTTTGTGTGTGTGTGTGTGTGTGTGTGTGTGTGTGTGTGTGTGTCTGTGTCTGTGTCTGTGTTGGTGTCTGTGTTTGGTAGAGCTGGTTTTGCTTTTGCATTGACAATTAGCCACAACCTGTTCTCCACTGTGTGAGCCTTGTTAAGACGGCTGAGAGCCAGAAACAAATAGAGCTGGTGGGGTGCAGTGGCCATATGGTTTGCAATATTCACACACAGTGACACACATCCTGACCTGGAAACACAGTTAAACTGGGGCCAATGTCACACTTGTGAATGCCCATTTTAAGTCTTTAGTGAGAGGCTGATATTAGATTTGCTCTAGAATCTACTACCATCTGCTGTGTGTGTGTGTGCGTGTGTGTGTTTGTGTTACTTACTACACTGACAGCAGAATTAGGGTTGTGAAACTTCTCAGGAAGAAAACCTCTCTGTCCTTTCCACAGTCTCTTCATGTGTTTCCTATAACATCAGTACACCATGTAATAACTGTAGAGAAATTTCCTACTAGTAAACGTAAACAGGTTATTTACTTATTGATTAACTTATTATTTCATTTATTATTCTTCCAAACAGTTTACATAAAAATTACTGAGTTAAAACATCAATACAATTTGTATAGTTCATATATTTTAGGATCTCTTACCTGTAACATACCAATACATGGAAAGTGTAGGCAACAGAGTTGAGACTAGCAAAGATGGTGGTAGCTAGCCAAGATTCTGGAAAAAACAGAAATAAATGAAGACACTTTAATTAGTGTTTCATGGAGTCTTGACCATAAATAACAGACGTGAGATGATTTTTGCCTTTTTGTTATGTGAAATGTTCAGAATCAAGAAAAGAGGACAGATTTTATGTAAACAATTCTAAAACGTTCACATGAATGGGGCTTTAATCACACAGATCACAAATGCACGGGATATGTATGAGGGGTGCAAACCAACTCACTCCTGGCCACAACAATAAATTCTTCCAGCTGTGGTATCATGACTCCCAGAGCTTCAGTCTGGTTACAAGTCGTAATCATCTGTTGCAGTGTATTCTTCCATTTTTCTACTTGGTCAAAAGCTACATTACTGAGACTGTAGTCAGCAAGAGTCATCTGGAGAAATTACAAAAAGACAAATGAATGCACTGGTACCTGATGATACAGACGCACAGAGAAGTTTTCTGAAACAAAGCCTATAGTTGAAATATTTGGATTAACAGAATTAAAAGATGTCTTTACTGTATATATGCCTATAAGGGATATGATGGCAGTGCCGATGATCCTGTTGGGGAACTTGAAGTAGGGGTCCGACTCATACACTCGTCTCTGGAACCAACTGAGTGGCTTACTGCAAGACAGAGAGGTCAAAACCACTGTGTGTGTATATGTAGATATATGTGTTTGGGTGTATCCATGCTTTCAAAAGTTATATGAATTCTGGTACTGTAAATACAAGTTTTGTGACACCTGGAATCTTTATTGTCTTCTACGTGACATTACAAATTTCACACTCTGACACTCATGATATCAGTGCAGTTGACAAATCTTGGATGCTGAAGCTTACCAGGACCGTGCATCACCACACCAGTTTCTGAAGATACTCATCTCATTCAGAAAATCTCAACATTCAACTCAATTTTTAAATTATAGCAAAATTAATCACAAAGTGTGTCTTCCTGAAAGGAAGTCCAAAAGACAACAAGAAATCTACCTTGTGTTATGTTTAAATTAAAATGCTCATAATTAATGGTGGACTGGTTAAAACATGCAGAAATAGTGGATGTCATCACCAGCACTGGTGCAGGAGTGGATGAGTGTGTATTCTACCTGTGTGTTGGTGTTTTCCTCAGCAGTCTCTTAACGTGCTGAATCTGGTGTTGCTCATTCAGCTCCTCGGGGTCCTGGCAGCAGATTCAGCAGATTCATTTTCACAATGAGTTAATTATTCAGACAATTAATCAAAAAAAAAAAAAGGCATAATTACTGTCAACCCTAAGTTGCCAACAAAATAAAAAGAGAAAATAAAAATAAAAAACAGAGAATAAAACACAACAGAAAACAAAATTTCTCAATAAACGTTATATAAAATCTTAAGAAGTCTTTAGATCAACAGATTTTTCCATAAAGGGAAGGGCAGGCTGACCTCCTGTTCCAGCTGCAGATGTATTCGAACAGCTTTAATAAGTATGTAGATAAATCGACCCAAGAGGAAGATGAGGGAGAGGATGCAGGGCCACTGGACAATTATCTTCTGGTGTTTACCCAAAATCTTTAAAATCATACAAACAAGATCCTCTATTAATTTTTTTTATAATATATAATATAAAATATAATATATATAGGTTTAGTACTCACCTACCTTACCACCAGGACAGGTGAATGTATCCCAGACTGTAATGATGATCCTACAAAGAAGCATCATGTAAAATATTTCTAAGGATAATAAAAACTTTCACATATATATGATGTTACAATGTTGCTCCACCCATTGGCTGATAGAATATAAGAAAACTTTTGTAATATATAATGTGTTTCTGAAAACATCAGTGTGATGAATGTTTACCAAGACAGAGAGTAGAGTATTCCCAGCATGGCACCAGCTGTTCTGAAAGGTGTAGACAGACAGGCAAAGAAAGGGAAGTACACCAGGCCCACTTCTAAAGCCCCAACCAGGTACACTATAGCTGAGGAGTCAGGAAACATCACATCAGTCAGTGTATGCATCTAGGTATGGTAAAGATATTGGAAGATGTAGTCTGGATAACAATAGTGAAAGGAGGGAGTACCTCTGGCCCAGGGTGGGACCGTGAAGGGTATGTAACGCTCAGAGAAGAGCAGCAGGACACTGGAGGACACAGCACCAAATGCAAACCCATAGGACCAACGGTTACTGAGGCTGCCTATTGTATCCAAAGGCCTGGGGCACAACATTTACAACATGTCATAAACAAAGACTTTGCCAGTTTTTCTTCTTGACATATTAATTGTTGCTGGTGCTGACTTACACTACAATGCCAAAACGTCCCCCCAGGAAGGGCAGTCTGTGGTCGATGGCCAGTTTTTGGGCTCTTCTCTGGAGGAATGAGAGCACCCCTACGATCAACACCTGGAAGACAAAAAATACATAGTACATAAATAAACACATAAACAAATCTCCTGGAACAATATTTTGTTCGCATTGCTACAACAGTTTTACTGTGGCTACAACTATGCACAAGTACACTTTTATTAGCTGAGCTTTTTTATTTTCTTATTTATGTTTATATTGAAGGCTAAATGGATGGAAAACCTACTGCTGGAATAAGTGACAGGTGCAGGAAGAGATCTACAGAGATTCCATTTTGACAGTCCTGAACTGTGGAGACCCTGAAGGAACAGTGACAACATGAACATGATGTGATTTAATGTAGCTGAGAGGACTGAGAGCAGAACAAAATGAAACAGAATACAAATGAATGGGATGGAACGGAGACCAGGCTAAGACTCAACCACACTAAACTTTTCAAAATATAAAAACTGAACAGAGGTCGACAACAGAACAGATGAATGTGTTTCTGCAATTTGCAAATCATTAACACTAAATAATATGAGTTCCTCGTGTCTGTTGGTTTAACCCTTTGTTCTCTAATCCTTCATTTCGAGCCTGTCTGGGCTCAGGTTCAGGTTTGCTGTTTCTCTGCCTTGATTTATCCCAAACTGTACATGACATGAACATAACCAACTAGCAGCTGAAAGTAACAAAGGAAAGAGCTGTATCATAGTGTTAGTCGCAGTGCGGAGAGTATTTACAGTCTGTACTTACTCATGTTCTACTTGCTTTCGAATCATCCTTGATAAGTCAGTTCATTGAAGCCTTGTTTCTGCTCCACTGTTAAGACAAAGGAAGTGACTGTGGATTGATATCGCTTCTCTGTTTCCTGGTTTCGACCATGTGATTCACACATTTGACCTTTGACCTCAGGATACAACACTTTCTGTCCTCCCTCCTGATGTCTGCCTCCGTGTCTTCTGCCCGTTTTTTCTTTTGCCAATTCATTTGCTCACTCTCTCTCTGTTTGTCTATATCACAAACACACACTCACGAACATTATTGACCACTGTGTTACTCAGTATAAAGAGTGTAAACAATTATCTCACCCACAGAGATAACCAACCGATCATTCACCTCCTGCCTCCACTTTGCAAAGGAATGCTTCTCAGATAGCGCAACAGAAACCACTATATCACTGTTCCTTTCTTTTCCTTTCTCCTGACATCAGCGTCGTTGCAGAAACTACATTTACTGGTTTCACTTCTTTATTTTTTTCTTTATTTTTCATCACTTTTACTTCTTCTATATACATGAACCAGACTTCTTATTAATGTTAGACTTAGAGAGATGTGGATTTTATTCATAAAAAGAAAAAAGATATTGTTTACTGCTGAAAGACGTTTATTGCTTGTGGCATTTAGACAAAAACATTTAGGACAGTTAGGATCCAGTTGTTGGACACAATCAGATCCTGCTTGGTCACTTTGGAGGTGACATCACCACCTGTGCAGATCAGCAGCTCTCCTCCTTGGCGATCAAAATGTCCATCTTGGTTAATCTGCAGAGACAATTATAACATCACTTGGCTGTGATTCACTCTGTTTTGCTCAGCTCAGTGTAGGTGCAAAAACTGAAAATGAGGCCGGTCACAAGGCTCTTTTGGCAAATCCCACCTCATACCAGCTCGCTTTGTGAGATGTAAAACTAAAGACATCCCCATCAGCCTCAGCTGTACTTTGTGTTTAGTGCTGATTAGCATGCTGACATGCTAAACTGAGATGTGAACATGATATATATTACACTTACATGTTAGTATTGTCATTGTCAGCATGTTGCCATGCTTGTGTTTAGCTCAAAGCACTGCTGTGCCTTGATATGCAGTAGCTTCATAGAGCTAACATGACTTCAGACTCCTGTAAGATCTTATTAATGAAGCAAAAGGACTGTTACAGGGTTAAGACCCCCCAAAATGACAACATATCCTTGAAAGATTTGGAGATGACATCAAAGTGCTATACTTGACAAAAGAAGATTTCAGTCAGCTTGTCCAGTTATCATTATATTTAACTGTCAAATATGTACAACTGTTTTGTCAGGGTTTTTATTTTTTTTTGCAGTGAAAGCACTAATCTACAAGGATCTCTTGAAATCTAGTGCTTTTTCAGAAACAAGGTATGCACATCAGAGGCATGACAGAGGTGTTATTTTCCGGTAAAGATTAGTGACCACTAATCAAAACATAAATAACAAGCTAATTTTGAAATCTTCCAGTCATTTGAGTCAGCTGCGTTTGCTCGTGACTGCAGTCTTTAATTTTTTTTTTCACCACCAGATGGCGACTCAAGCACTTTTTCCACCATTAAGTCAACTTGGGTGTTGTGTGAATGCAGAGAGAGAGGAGCAGCTGTGTGTACTCACTGTCTCTGGACACACAGGGTACACTCGTTGGCATAAGTGTTTCCATCGCTGCCACATACAGGAGCAAGGTTCAGTGGGCACGCCACAATCTCATCCATGGTGGGACAAGAAGGCTGCCAGAGAATAACATTTTTTAATTTCTACCAATAGCACTTTAGCGTCACTGAACATTTCACATCAAACACACACACAAAAACAGAATACACTCCTATGCACAAGCTGTGTGAGTCAAAATTTTACACAAAGAGATATTTGTATGTCACCTTTATCATGTGGCCAGACATCTGCTCTGCATCTGTGAAAAAACCAAAACAACATCACATGACATCTAAAACCATAAATGTAAAAATCATACCTTCATAACAAAGTCCAGAAGTATGTGAACAACCCACCTCATACAAAAAAATATAATTTGCATGCAAAACTGAAAACACATGTGCAGAGTCAATACACTGAGAAGTCAATACACTACCTGTGATATATTTGTGATTTATATATAGTCCCTGATATTGATATTTCTGATCCATTATTGTTAATACACTATAAATATTGGTAATATATCTCAGTGCCCACTATGTAAAACTGACATACCAATGATTTTACATATGTGATGTAAACACGTATTTTCTATTTGTAATTAACAAGGATCACATGAAAACAAAAAACTTCCTGTAATACTTTTTTTTACAAACACAGTATGTTTCATTCTGTGGCACCTAAACAGAAATCGCTCAAAAATTTCTTTATAGATTTAAATCTCGATCTTTAACACCCTTCAAGATTTTTTTTTCTTTGTTACCTGCAGCCACACAAATAAGCAGGAGTCCCAGGAAAACAGCTCCTCCAGTCATGATGTTGGTGGATGAATAACTCAGAGTGACAGAAACCTCTGAGTGTGTCTCTGTTCTCTCTAGCTATATACACTAACTGCGTGTGGGTGTGTGTGGGAACACAGCAGGTGAAAATAGACACACAATCACGCGCACAATCTAGAAACTCATAGTCATCAGCACACATTAACACACACGCCCAAACATACAGCAGACAAATCTTTTGTTCAGTCAATAGCTACAACCTTCCATTTAACAAGCCTTTTTTGTATCTAGAGCCCAACTGGATACAAGTACAATGGCAAAAAACAAACAAACAAAAAAAAAAGAATAAGGAGTCATCATTCAAAATGTATGAATTTTTTATTCATTAATGTAAAGAGTAACTATGCACAATGGGTAACAGACTCAAACTGTTATTTAATACTTAAAAATGTAAACAAATAATAATATTGAGCACAAGAAGAGAAAAAAGATCACCACTTTAGTACTGTTCTGCATTTCACCCTTTATCTCACTACTGTCTCTGCTTTTTACTCGTTTCAATCATTTCTCTCAATCACATGCAATCCTTCGTTCCATGCTTTCAAGTTTCAAACAAATCTTTTAATGCAGTGATGTAGCTTCAATTTGTCTGAATCATTTCTGTGTTCCAGTGCAGACATTTGTTTATAAATGTCTAATTTGGCTTACCCAAATCCCTACTTCTAAATGTTTGAAATGAAAAGGCTGCTAAGCCTGTAAAGTGCTCACATTTAATAGAGGGGTTTGGTGGGTTGTGGGCTGGACCCCCAGTGTTGGTAGCAGGGTAGGCCCCGAAGCCTCACAACAGTTATTTGATCCCCGAGATAACGGAAACCCCTTCCAAGATCTTGTATGACACAGAGCACCCGTAATGACAATCGGTCATCTATTTAAATCCTGGATATGATTTTTTTTGGACTATAAAGCATTGCAAGCACAGCTCTAATTGACATGGTCCCTGTTTATGTGTAGTCTGGCTTACTGACTAGCTCTGGAAACATAATATGTATCTTAGTCTCATGTCTAAAATGAGCTACTGACAGTACAGTTAACAGTACAGTGTGTCAGCTTATTAATGTTGACAGACAGAAAGATTGGAATTTGGCAATGTCACTAAAAGAGAGAAGAAATCGTAGTCTAATGAAGACTGAATGAAAGAGCACATGTATTACATAATATGTGCTTTTTCTTTCGAGCTGCTGAAAGTAGAAAGAGGAGGATTTCTGTCAGTGAGATAGAAAAAAATAAAATAAAATAAAATGAAAGCACAACTTAAACTTCACACTTAAACAGTTGCCTCTTCAACATTATGCTGGTTGATCAAAGATACATATTCAGCTCCATTTGGCACAGATACTTTTTGTTCACTCCACAATTTTTTTTTTCTGACTTGACATCACACAATTGCTACTGTACATAATATCCACATTGGTGCTGGCTCAGGTCTAAAGCACCCCCATCATGCCCTTACACAGCCATGTATAAAAGCACGTTACTGGAACTACCAACTTTAGATCCCATACAAGAACTGTAGCTATGTAACTGTCTCCTCCATGTATGGGAGCTGCAGAATCACCTGCAGGAACATTTCCATTTGATTCCTCTCATCACCAAAATCACATTTGTTTTTTTTTTTACAACAAAATTTGGATTTAGACTCCACATGTATATATGCGCCAGTAATCCAACCTCAATGAAGCAGTTTTCTTCAGTCCTTTACAAGCTGATCCAACGACATGCTTTGGCACACACACAGAAGGGCTGGCAGTCAAGGTGTGTGGCCCAGTGGAAAGCATGCAATATATATATTTCCAGTGAACTTTCAAAAAACAGTCCAAATTCTTCAGCAATATTCAACTTTCTTGTGTCCATTCTGATTAGCCTTCATTTCCATTTAAAGAGGAGGGCAGGACGAGTAATAACAAGCCAGTCTAGCAGACTTGCACATCTTGTACAGACATCAAGAAACCACAAGATTTTTTTTGTTGTTGTTTGTTTTGTTTTTGACAATAAAGGACACACTTAAAAAAAACAGTCATTCATCAACTCCACAAAAAGCTCCTTTTTGTGCTTTGATGCATGTTGGTATCTGTCTTATACATTCCTTGGCAGCCTAAATACATTTTTGTGTTTAATGGAGTGTTCAGATTCTTCTCTCCACCAAGATACAGTATAGGCACTGTGCTGGACAATGTCAAGGACACCAAGAAAAACAAATAAAAAAAAGACATCTTGGTTATCAATCTTAATTGTTATCCAAAGACCAAAAAAAAAGAATCCACAGAGGTTATGTTTGTCAAGTAAAATTAAATAATCTTAAAAAAAATCTAATTAGTAAAAATTAATATATTGCATGATAGCATGTTTCTGACTGAAATCAATTGGATTGTAAATGTTTTTTTTTTTTTTTAAACTAGCATTTGCATTATAAAACAACTGCGCTTGGTAACGAAATGAGATTGAGAGAGGCTTGACCCTGAATAAAAAAGTAGTCAGTCAGTCCATCTTTAAGCAGTTGGCAGTGAATGATCCGAACTTGTTTTTGTTTGTTTCGTGCTGCTGTGGTTTCACCATACAGAGTAGCACATACACAGTCCCACTGACTACTGCTAACTACTTCTAGGAATGGGGAGTAAAAACAAGAGATATTTCCTTCTATCGTCCCCGACGCCTTGTCCACTGAGTGAGTAGCAGGGCTACAAGCTTTCCAGTCTAACACAGCATTATAATCCTGCTGCTGCTTCAAGTGTTCAAGTCTCTTCTTTCTCTCTGTCCACCTAGTGAAGGAGAAGAACCAGTCTCCATCCCTCACAGGAATATCTTCTCAACTTAAATATATTTATATTTGTCTTGCATTGATTTGCATTGAGTTTTCATTGTTTCAGTGTCTGTCACGATACCTGCAGTCTCTTGCCTTTTCAAGGGGCTGTGCGCTGAAGTGCAGGTACACTGAGAAATGATAATTAAAAAAGACTAAAAAATAGAAATTAAAAAAAAATATTGTTCATCTCCCCCTCAGGTTAGTGGTCCATATATTCTGGGGTGAGGGGGAGGGAGGGTGAAGCATAGCCACTCCCATTGGTGGTATGTTGTGGAATCAGACACAGCTCTCCCTACTCTTGTTGTCCATGAGGAAAGAGTTCAGCTGGGAAAAGTCCACTACCACAGCGTCCCTCTTGCTCAGGTGGACGTCTTTCAAATGGTCCTCGTCACTTTGGTCCTTGGCAAAATTTACAAACACCTACAGGACGGAAAGGAAGAGGAAAAGGAAATGAGTATTTGCTTGAACTGTAGAGGAAACCCAATTACAGTCAGAGCCTTGGGTACATTAGCTTACTTGGTCGAGAGTCGTCTGAGAGACGGAATAGTCCTCTATGCTGAGCGCCTCCTTGTTCTTGGAGAGCAGGGAGAAGATGCGGGCGAGGGACGTGAGGGAAGAGGGCAGCTGGTATTGCAGCATGTTGCGGTGTTTCTCCTTCAGTGTGCTGCCGGGCAGCTCCCGCTCAATAAACTCCATCACCGGCCGAAGGTCTGGGTCTGGCCCCGCCACCCGCAGGATGATGGTGTAGCCATCACCAAACCTGATAAGAATGAAACGAAGCACATTTCATCCAACTGAAGAGATAATATGATGACAAATGTATTACCATTATCATTTATTTCTCATTACATTTTAGTAATCAGGAAGATTTTAAAATTTGCTATTGCTATTGCTCTGGTGTGTGTTCCTACCTGTTTTTGAGGTGCTGCACGCTGCCCAGACAGCGGAACCTGCCATTGACCATTATGGCCATCCTGGTGCAAAGTGCTTCACACTCCTCCATACTGTAAAAACACACAAGTACACACCAAGGTGAGGTTAGCCATGTTGGGATAAGTGCATAAAATAACAGGGATAAAAGGGAAGAAATTATCTCTTCGATGCAAAGAAAAAAATAGTTCAGTGTGTGTTGATACACAACACAAGTTAACTGAATGGATGTAGTGTGGATGGCCAGTCTAACCTGTGAGAGGTCAGGACTACAGATCGTCCCTCTTTGATGATGCTGAGGATGGCATTCCATAAGGCCCGGCGTGCCTTAGGGTCCATGCCTGTTGTTGGTTCATCCTGTCAACAGGAAACAGCAGATTCTCAGCTGGTGCAACAATATAGTGTTAAACACACAATCCACTGTCTTTAGGAACTTCTGGGTTTAACCTGCGGCCCTGCTTATTTAAAATAACTCTAAAATAACTCTCTCTGTTTATTTTTTCTTTCACTGACCAGAAACACAACAGGTGGTCCTCCTATGAGAGCGATGGCAGTAGACAGTTTCCTCATGTTTCCTCCACTGTAGCTTCCTGCTGCCTTGTCCACATATTTGACCAACCCCAGCTTCCTGATGCCCCACTCTGCCACCTAGGGGTACAGGATAAAGTTTTCAGTGTCAACCATATTTACATACATTAATTTTTTTTTTATTAGCATAGACTGTTAATAGAAGATTGTATATCTGTTTGTTTATTTGTTTATCAAAAACTAAAAAAGCAAGACTTCATTTAAAGTCTAATGTACATTTAACAAGATCAAAACAATAAGTCGGTTTGGATGTGTGTTTGTTTGTTGCTGACCTCGCAGACTTCCTTCTCTGGCACTCCTCTCAGGATGGCGTAAAACTCGAGGTGCTCTCTGCCAGTCAGCAGGTCATTGATAGCATCAAACTGAGGACAGTAGCCCATGTTCTGATGCACTTCATCTATCTCTGTAGTTACACTGGAGTGTGATAAACACAAAGAAGAGTATAATTAAGTTTTATAGAAAGCATAATTATATTTTTGTATCTTGTAAAGGTATCAACTACCTCTAACTTTCTCATTGATGCAGATAAAATATTCCTTTCTTGTCGGGCAGATAGGAAAATGTTTTATATATTCTATAACAGTCTATAATAAATGACCTGATGTATTGTTTATTCTGTGGTGTGATGTGTCCTTACCTTTTCCCAGCCAAGTAGGCCTCTCCACTGGTCACCACAGAGTCTCCTGTCAGCATTTTAAAGGTGCTGGTTTTCCCTGCGCCATTCACCCCCAGCAAACCGAAGCACTGCAGGAAAAGAAAGACAATGTGACCTTTATTTTCACAGGAATGTAGAGCATTTTTTCTTGACTCAGTCTCACAAATTCATTATATTAGCTGGTAATTTTAAACCCAATTTGAGTAATGTGTGGCAGGTACAACAGGTTTAAGATACTGTATATGTCTCGTACCTCTCCAGGGGGGATGCCAACACACAGTCGATCCACTGCTGGCTTCTGTTTCCGCTTGTAAATCTTTGTAAGCTGTCTGAGCTCTAGGATGTCTGACTGTCCTCCTCCACTCAGGATCCTCTGTCGCTCTCTGGCCACATCCTCATCTTCTTCTCCAATAGGCTTCAGATGACTGGTGGATGACCTGGAAGATCACAGACAGTAAAGTGAGGAGAAGTTACATTTAACACAGAATTATAGGTGGTTTTAGATTTGAATCCTTGTCCCAGAGGGAATTTGTTTCCTCATGCCTTAATTGCTTTGACTTATGAGTCTTAGACAGGTGTGCTGTGTTACATGGGGAAAAATCTTGTATATATATATATATATATATATATATATATATATATATATATATATATATATATATATATATATATATATATATATAAAACCAGAAGGCGGGTTTCTCCTACCTGGCCTTGAAGCAGAAGCGGTACTGAATGAGAACGGTGATGCAGAAGAAGATAACGCCCTCTATGGCCATTGCAAACAGGTTCTTTCCCACCATGTCCCAGGCCAGAGGTGAACGGAACCGGTTTTCACCTACAACAGAACCAACATTTCAGCACTGTTAGAAAAACTCTCTTGACCACCTTGTCAAAACCAGTAAAAACACATTTTTACATTAGGAACACATGGCAATTGTTAACAGAAGTCTGCTATACTTACCAAACCTCTCCAAAGCATCAGCCATTGCCTGATTCTTCACCATGTCAATTAGCCCTCTACCCAGACAGAAGTGCGGGAAGATGAGGAACACGTTCTTCAGGATGTCGTTGATACCACCGATCTCCTGAAACAGGAGTGACATCGACATTCACAGTTAATACTTAATGAGATGGGTAGAGCATTTGCTCTCAATCACTTCTTAGTTTGTCGCACATGTTTGAATGAACAATCATCAATCAATCAATTGATCCACTCCATGGAGACATTACTTACATTGCTTCCAAACAACTCCAGTACAAATGTGGAGACGCTGCCATTGATTCCTATCAGTATGTTAACGCTGGTCAGAACCACATAGGCCGTGCTGGGGATCTTAAAGAAAAATGAAGCTGGGTACATCAGCGGGGTGATTGACCATCTGGAAGGACAAAAAAGATCATTTTAGATGAGAAGAGGTTGAATGAAAATGAAGGAAATGATGAACGAATTCAAATTGAATTAGAGTCAAACTCACCCGTAGAGCAGCAGCAGAAGGGCCAACACAGGCAGATTGGTGGAGGAGACGTAGGCGTCTTGTTGGAAACACACAAAGATAATGATAACCAACGTAGCTGGGACGATGTAGTTACACTGCAAGAGAAGAAGAAAAAGAGGCTTCAGAAAGAAAAAAAAATATGCAGTATATTCAGATTTATTTTGACTTTTCTATTTTAATTTCTCACACAATTTGGAGAGGAGTCAGTGGAACCGAGAGTCTAACTGGATTGTCTTACCATATCCCAGACAAAGTTGGCCAGCCAGTAGAGGAAAGGCTGTACTCCACTGATGAACTGCATGTGCTTTGCCTTGTTTACTCTCTCCTGGATGAGGAAAACCACAAAACTGGCAGGAACGAAGGACATGGCGAAAATCACGCAGATGGACACCAAAACGTCCACTGATGTCGTCATCCTGAGTGAGACACAAGACAGCAAAGGAAGAAGTGAGAATGAGACGTGGTGTCTCCAGAAAAGGTCAAAGAAACTGTACAATTTTCAAAGGTGTTTCCATATCCTAATACTCACAGTGCGACCTGTGACAGTTGCTCCTTTGTGAGGTTGAGCGGGTGATTGAAGGCAGTGATGCCAAACTTTGTGGGGTCTTTGCCAGCTGGCAGACTCGCCCGCAGGATGCCGTTGTTCATTACGTTGAGGAAAGAACCAATGCTGTGCCAGCCTTTATTGTTAAACCAGATCTGGGGAAAAGACAAGCAGAGAGATTTTAGTTTCTGTAACATCAGAGAAAATACAGAGCAGCCTGGGAGTAAATTACTAGGTTGGCGATCAGCTCCATAAGTGGAAGAGTAAAAAGTGGAATAGTTTGTCCTTGAAAAGTATTTCACTTGGCTCTATTCCCACTAAATGATTTGCTCTGTACTGTCTCTGTCTTTAGTCCCATTTCTATGCCTTTCTTTTTCTGTATTAACAGGAATATTGCAGATGTATTTAGGTTGTGACTATTGCAGTCATTTTGTTTTGCTTTTTTGCAGTGAAATCGGGGAGGAAAAAACAAAGAGCATGAAATGTATCAGGAGGAGGTGTGGAGGTGAAGCAAGTTTTTAATCTGGAACAAATTCCACAATATGAATAGAATGAGTGATGCATATTGTGTCTACATGAGTGTAACAGCAGCATTGTTGGGAAGTTTGATAGTGACCTAATGAGCCACATGCTGTTGTATCACCACAGTGCTAACCTTGACGTTATTCTTGGAGTCCAGTCCTTGGACAAAACTGGAGAGACTGCGAAAGAAACGATCTGCTGCGGTTCCCTGGAGGGTGGGTGACACAGAGAGAGAGAGAGAAGGAGAGAGAGTCCACTTTAGCACAGGGGTAAACTGACACCGTTCAAACCTACAACAATGTGACACAATCAAATCTAGTTTGATACAGTTCTAAATATAAAAACATAAAAATGTTGAAACGCTTAGTGTCTTATCTTATGGTTGTTAGTGTCTAACAACCACAAACCATAGTAGCTAACTTTACCACATTAGTGAACTTTTCTTGAGTAATAGGCTGCTTTAGACCAGTTAAGTGTGGCGTGTAAAATAATAACAAAGTATTATGTATATGTATAATGTCTTACCCTCTCCAGGCGGAAGCGTCTCCTCAGCTGAGCAATTGCATCGTCGATTTCATCTCTGTTGGACAGAAGCTGAGAACCCCTGGCACCCAATGAAAATCCACCATATCTGTGGAGAGCACAATCAATTTAACATCAGTGAAGGACACAGCAGAGCTGCACTCAGTTCAATATTATTGATATACCAGATAGCTCAAGATCGATCGTGTCTGATAATGTACCTGAATTCGTTGACCCAAATTTTGTTCTTCAGGCTGTAATAGAAGGAAAAAAAACATAAATGGTTAACAACTCCTTGAATGAAAAATAACTCAATGAGGCCAGAATCAACATACATTTAAGTTTGCCACACAAATATGGGAGATGAGTGTTACCTTTTGCCAATAATCTGAGCGTAGGTTTTGACCAGATAGTCTGAGATGTTTCTGCCAGTCAAATTCTGAAGAGTGTCTTTGTCACTGATCTTCATCTGGACACACAAACAGGCAAAAAAAGTCAATTAACATTTTTGTTGTACTAGTTGTAAGCTATTTGGTCTTTACTTTTGTAATTTTGTAATGATTAACACTTTAGTTTTGCCTTTCTAAATGTTTGGTGTCACCAACCTGTGGTGGTGGAAGTCCCCCAGCACCAGCTGGACACTCCGGCAGCATCCTCTTGCGCCCTTCGCAACTGCACTCACACAGGGGAGACGGATTCTCCATGGTCCAGTTGCCTTTGTCGAACATGTCCTTCACACTTTGAGAGACTTGTGGGACCGACCACTCATCCTCTACTGCAGTACAGGGGGTGTCCCTAGAGTACAGAGAGAGAAGTTTATATTAAACTCCAAATCACCATTTTAGGAATGTATGTAGATTACCATTCAGTACTAATATCACATACTATTTATAGATCTTCTCTAGATCTATATATTTCTATTTTCCTGGATGTTGTTATTTTTCTGTTTTTATATTAAAAAAAAAAAAAAAAAAAAAAAAAACTCACGGTGTGTGTTCTCCTTCCATGCAGTGTGTTCCAAATCCTGGTTTTTCTGTCAGAGCTCCCAGCAGTTTATTGGTGTGAGGATCCTCAGGTATGTCATTACTACAAAGACACAACGAACCCGTTAAATACAACACACTGAAGGTGCTTAACATTCTGTTGTCATTTAAGAAAAATGCAATCATCTGGACACTAGTAATAATGGACCCCATCTGAACGTCAATGAAACAAAAGCCCTGTAACTATTGTATCCAGTGCAGTTTCAGCACTTTGCGCTGCTCAGCAAGTGGGTTTAAAATATAACAGTTAGGTAACGTGTGAATGTAAGTGCAGTTAGGTAACCTTTTACATCTTTCATCAGTTGTGCACTTTGTAGATGCAAGTAACCTTTCTTTAGGACTGTGATTGTTCATTTCTTTTTCTTGATGGAATATGAGCAAGAATTGATTGAGGTGAACTGAAGATTAAAAGGTGGTTTGACAGATAATTGGCTAACTATTAATTAATGTTAATGATTATTATAATGATAAATGAATGAAAAGTAGGGAAATGCCATGTTTCCAGGTAGAGAGAACAATATCTCACCTGATGAAGCTAAACTGTTCTTCATACATGCTGGGATCCAGACGCAGACTGGGGTACTTTCCAAATGGAGGAACAATCAGGCTGAACACCAGGGCAATACACACAAACACTGCAGGAAGAACAATCTGAAAAATAATAAAGATTTATTACGTACAACATGAAAACAGATCTCAGAACTACTGCTTCATTATAAGATGAGACTGAACTATTGATTCAAGGCACAAAGACTCCTACAGTGGTTACATCTATACATACAGCGAGAGTATGTGGAAATAGCACCAGCATACCTGAGCAAAGAAGCCTTTCCTGGAGCGCCGAGCGTAGAGGAATCTTTTCCAGAGTAGTGCAACAAACTGTTGTCTCTTCAGACTCCAGCCTTTGACCTGGTACGAACCTTTGCCATCTGTTCCACTGAGCCAGTCGGTCTCCCGGGATTCTGGGAACAGACACCACGACAGACATGAGCATACTTGCAACATGATAGGTGTCTGTCCTGATTTTGAAATATTGCTAATAATGATTGCCTGCAATTTGCCTGCAATTTTACTGGCACAAAATATATTTTTATGGTTTGCCACATCAATCTAGTTTCCTTCAATCAAGGAGAAACTGCAATTTGCCTCCATTAAAAAACTGTGACACATTGTTATCTTTGTATTTTACTTGGTGAAACAGACCTTTGGGTAAAACCAAAGAGTAAAACAATATATGAATGGCAGCAACAAGACTGTTGCTATCATTGCACTGCATGCTGGGTAGTGCAGTTCTACCTGGGTCACCTTCAGAGTCGTTGAAATCAAAGTCATCCTCAGTGAAGGGCTTCAGGCAGCTCTGGTGGTCTCCAAAGGCATGATGACGGCGAGTCCTGGTTGGTACGACTCCATCTGCAGCCACACATGAAACAAAGGAATTTAACCCACTTCAGTTTCATTTTTTCTATTTTGTTAACAGATCTTGTCCCTCTATAATTCCTTTTATACATATATATATAATTCCATTTCTCATTTAAGACTTTGTTTTAACATATGTCCAAAACAAGGGTGTAACCATGTTGTTGTTGTTTTTTTTTAAAATACATAATAAATGTTATGTGTGTAAATACTGTGAATCTAATTATCATTGTGGAGAACAGAAAATGTCATAAATCTCACCTGAAAGCTCAACAGAGTCCACTCCACTGTCCTCAGCCACTTTCAGGAAAATCTGCCCAGTTGGAAGACACAAGATTAAAACACTGGATAAACAGATGGATACAAGCTGCAGAGGTATATAACCAATAAATGAAATAGAATACGTACACCAGATGCATTTTATTTCAAGACCAGACAAAAAGCTCAGTCACCTCTTTAGTGCTCCTTACCTCTTCCAGCGTGGTGTCAGATATGCCATAGCTGGATATTCCCAGGTCGGTGAGTCGGTCGTCAAGCTCATGGAAGAGTTCCACAAAGGCTCCATCTTTAGCAGACTGGTAGGGCAAAACATAGGTGAGTTCGTGGCCGAGATCCTCCACCAGGCGAGCCTCTGGGACATGCTTGAATATCACATTAGAGATGAGGGAGACATCTGTAGGAGAGAATGGGCAGAAAGCTTGGTGAGAGGGAATCAAAAACAAACCACCTTTAAGGCAGTCAGTTTCCAGTTTCCAGTTAGTTCTTACCAATAGTGGTGGTTTCACTCTCTGGTTCGCTGCCCAAACCAGCGTCTGAACTGCTCTCTGATACGCTATCCTCCTGAACAGAAGAAAAGGAGGGGAAACAGCTAAGTACATAAAACTAAATTAAACATTTGATTTCTTTCTGATAATAAGTTCTCCCTGATTGAGTCACAGTGCCTTTTTATTTTTAAGTTTTTGCCAATTAAACAAAACATCACAAACTTGTTTTACTCCCAGCTATTACTCAAACAGAAAAAGAACAAGCCTCTGTATTTTCCGCATTTGACATTACTGGAAGTGATGTTATCTTTAATCTTCTGAAAATGTGTTTCTAATGTTACCAGTTACATATCTTTTACCTTCTCTGTTTTCTTGCTGTAGCAGACGGTGCTGGCAGAATTCCTGCAGGACTGAAGTGTCAAGTCGTAGTCTCTCTTGACCAGGGTCAGGTAGTACCCCGTCCCCAGATGAGTCTTCAGGAAGAGCGAGGAGCCTACACAGCACAGCTTGCCGTGGGAAATGATGGCAATTCGGTCACCCAGGATGTCAGCCTCATCCATATGGTGAGTGGACAGGATGATGGTGCGGCCTGAGAGGGGGAAAAGAACACATTCATTCTCTCTCATTAATTTGATAGAGTACGCTGTGTCTTTGACCCGGTGATATATAAAACAGCAAAATCAAATATATCAAGCGCTGAGAAGAAAAACTATTTACCTTGTCTGTATTTCAGCAGCAAGTCCCAGATGCCCCTCCGTGCATAAGGATCAACCCCAGCAGTAGGTTCATCCAGGATCACAACCTTTGAGCCCCCAACAAAAGCCAGGGCCACTGACAGCTTCCTCTGCATGCCTCCTGCAAAGACAACATGAAGAAAAAGTTAGAATGACACTTTTCAAAACTGCTGTCTGTGTGGTAATCTCCTTGTAAAACATGCCCGATATTACTTATGAAACTATTAAAAGGTAAAATCATTTTAAATAATCAAACTGACCGGACAGGGTGCTGGTGCGGGACTGTCGTTTGTGAGGCAGCCCAACGTCGTTCACAATCTGCTCCATCTCGGCCTTCACCATCTCTTCCGGCAGCCCCTTCAGACGGGCGTAGAACCAGATGTGTTCCTCAACCGTCAGCCTGAATTACAGCAAAACCAACGAATCACTCAATTGCCATAATGTAAGAGGCGTGCAGGCGTGCTAAGATTTCAGTTCTAGATACGATGTACATACATGCTGAAAAGTACGTTGTGCTGGGGACAGACGCCCAGATTCTGCCGGATGGTGCTGAGCTCAGTGCGGATGTCCTTGCCGAGGATGTAGGCTGTACCAGAGGTGGGTGGGAACAGCCCCGTCAGGATTGACCTGTTAGAAACCAGCCAATGATACAACAGTTGATCACCATCTCAACAGAGTAGATTTCAAATTCCAATAACTTCTCTCTTGGATCATTGCAGTTGTACTGTATGATAAAGTCTGTATTGTCTTACATAGTTGTTGTCTTGCCAGCTCCATTGTGTCCGAGGAAGGAGGTGATCTGTCCCTCGTAGAACCTCAGGGACAGTCCGTCTACAGCCAGCTTGTTTCCATGGCTGTAGACCTTCACCAGATTCTCTATGTAAACACCTGGTTCGATGTGGCCCGGCTCCTCCTCAATACACACAGCTGTGGATGAAATAAAGACAACAGCGTTTTAGCAACAACATAAGCCAAGGTTTGAAAAGACACATAACGGGAGGTGTCATCTATCTTCACAACTCTTGCAGTTCCACTTGTGAAAGTGTTTCACAAATGGTTTTATACTAGAAAACTCCCCTCTAAAGAGAAAGCAGAATAAATAGTTATAATAATGATCATGATTTGTACCTTCAGCATTGCCCTTCTTTGACAGAGGGGTGGAGATGTTCTTGTTCTCTTTCTCCCCACACCAGTATGTCCTAGTGAAAGGGAAATACCAAGCCCTGGGGATCCCATACTGACCTGGAATATGAAGAATGTTTTTGTTTTTTTTAGCACTGTCCAAAAAAACAACCTACAAGAACTCATAATTATAGGTATTTCTATCTGCACATTGATTTAGCAATTTCTAATTAACTTTGTCCACGACTCACCAGGAAACACAGCCTCGATGTACCAGGTCATTACTCCGTAGAGAAGAGCATCAAACAGCATGAGACTGATAGAGGTGGTCAGGTTGTAGCTGTCATCCTCCAGAGGGCTGGCCAGCAGGTTTGACCACTGGATACCCACCCCTTGCTCCTCAAACAGGGCAAAGTACTCACAGCCAAACCCAAAAGCAACAGGAGACAGCAGACTCTGAGAGAAGAACAGGGAAACCAGAGTTTAGCGTGGAGAAAAAGTAACTCTGGCTACAGAATGAATATGGATGTATAAACACACACGTGACTTTTTGAGTACATCCAGGAGGAGTTTTCATGTGCGTTTATATTTGTATTATTAATTTTTTTTTCCACACACCACAACAACTTTTGCTCCAAAGCCGACATAGTCTTGCCAGGCGACACACAGCACATAGGGCAGGTAGAGGGTGAAGTAGATGATCCCACCGCAGGCGGCTGCCAAGTTGGCACGAGAGAACAGGGTGCTGATGAGAAAGCACTGCATGATGGTTACTATGCCAAATGATCCCAGGAAAAGAAACACGACGCCCGAGTCACTGTATGGCAGGAGGTTGCCCATCTGAGGAGGGTGGAAGGGAAAAAGAGAGAAAAAGAGAAACAAAGTTAAAATGTCTTCTGGTTAAAGCAGTATGATATCACTTGTTTTCCACAAGTTGATGACATTTCCAGACAATGACGTGCTGTAGTCATGGAAAAACAGAGCAACTATCAAGTTAAATGTTGAATATAAACATCAGCAATGATCAGTGTGACTATGTTGACTGTTCTTCTGTAATGTGCTGACATTCCTGTGTGATGATGCCCTGTGTGCACATGTATATGTGTGTCTGTCTATATCCAACACCAACCTTCAATAACATCACCAACAAGCCTGCGCTGATCAGCAGGGGGATTAAACTGCTGATGAACCAGCTGAGCCACAGGGTGCCATTGTTCAGTCCCATAATCCTCATGGTCTCCTTGAGCCGTGCCTCCTTCTCGTACACAACGCCCTTGATGATGATGGCGACTGAGTACATCCATGCCAAGGTCATGAAGAGAGGCATCGACCGACTCATCACCCGAAGGAAACTGTGAAAAAGGCAAGAAAAGTAAGTTACATGCCCTTGTACAGGGAAAAGTTTTAGTTTTTCTTGCCACACTGTTCACTTACATGTCATCAACATAACAGGGGTAGGGCATCTGTTGAATGTAGATGCCTGTCCGTTCCTTGCTGCCAGTGACGGCTCGGATGATTCCCTGCTCGATGACGTCCTGCAGGTAAGAAAATCCGCCCCAGATGTACCGAAGGTCCTCGAAGGGGTCTGCTCTGGGACCAGGGTCCCAATACCTACAATGCAAGACGGAAATTATAAGTCTCCTAACATAAAACTCTGACAGTCTACAATTGCAGATAAAATAATAATTACACATGGCCCCTTACCCATCTTTAATCTTGTTTGTCCTCTCCACATTATCAATGTCCATGCGGATCTTATACTTGACATTAGAAGGCAGGTCAGTGCTGTTGCTGCGGGCGATACCAGGAAACACAATTCCTGCCCAGAATTTTTGGTTGTCCAGGAGACCCATGGACTTGTTGACCAATCGCTCCTCATTAGCTACCGGTTCCAGTTTGTCCAGGTTCACACACTGAAGGAGAGAGAGTGGGTTTATGTTAATGGTGTTTGAAGACACCAGTTAAAGGAGGATGGAAAAGGAAAACATACAAGGAGCAGGATATTTACTAGTGAGACAGAAGCATGCTAGTACTTAAAACGTGAATGTAAAATGCTCTTTATGAGTATAGTGTTTATTTTGAAGCTCCCGTTGTTTAGAAAGTCCTCCTCATGCTCATTTTGAGTGACAGGCCTTTAACTGCCCCAGAACAAACTAACCAACTCTTACACAAAAGTCATAACATTTTTTCCTCAAACAATCACATGCTTTCCTCACAAATATTGTTCAGAAGCTCTTTATACCTTGAACTTTATACTCTATTACACAAAATCATGTGCCTTGGGTAGACACTGAGTAACCATACCACAGTGGTTGATCTGATTTGTTGTTCCTGCTGTATTAGCCTCTCACATATTTAGCTGACATAAGCGGAGTTATACATCATCCGCTCATACTGAGTGTGTCAGAAGCCAATGAGTTCAGAAAGTATAATGATTATACAGCACTCCTAATGCTGCGGGTGTGACATTCTTTTATGGTTGTGTAAGGCCTTGACATAGATTTTGGTGTGAGAAATGTCAGTTTACACACATTATATGATCTTGGGTGAGGCAAAGTCAGTAGGTGAGTGGGTTAAGTGCAGTGCTACAACATATAAACAGTGTCAAAGGAAATTCACTGGGTTTGATATTTGTGTGGCAAGGATATCCAGTTGACCTCAAGTTAGGGTTTAGAATTCACTAATGGTAAATGACTGACATTGTGTTTGTGCATTTTATTGCATTATCCACAGTGATGAGAGGAAAGAGGACACTGAGGGGAGTCTGAGGTCATGAGGTTGATTTCAAACCACATTAAAATCACTTGTTATGTTTAGAAGATCATCAATCTGTTACCAGTAATCTGCGTCATCAGTCTATGGAGTGGAAAACTTTAATTGTTTAGGTAATCCAGTCATTAATATATTTCAGCTGTATATCACCAGGCTATGATAGCACATTTACCACTGAATGGTGCTGATTCTATAGACATCTCAATGAAGAAATCCCCTGACACAGATAAATAAGACAATAATTGCCCATTCACTGGGGCATGAACATTGATTAACATTTGGCAGGAGTTTAGGGGTGGCTGTGTAGCACTAAGGCTTAGCTCTGGCATACTGACCCAATACACAGAGTCAGAGAGCAGTGACACAATCAGCATAGCAATGATTTAATTTCTTGTGGGAAGGAAAGAAAAGAACATCTGATTTCAAGGCTTTTAATAGCTGTAACAAGACCTAAATGCCGTTTAAAGTGCATTAAGAATCAATGGACAATACTGGAAGATTTTGTAATGCTCTGACCTAAAAGGGCTGTCAGCATTTAACCTACTTTTCCACTGGGTTTTCTTTGTATCTTTACATAAATGGAAGATACTGATAACAGCTACTTTGGCTTGGTATCTTATGTACTGAATATGTTTCCAGGAAAACACACTGCATTGCTGTCATTTTGAGAAAACTAACCTCCATGAAGCGTGAAATAGTCTGTATGGCCTGGTCAGTTTCGTTGAAGACATCCCTCCAGGTATAGCTGGATCCTGCAGGTCTCTGGTCCTCTGAGGCCTTGGACAGGAAGTTGGACACATCAGACACACGCCACTCAGTCCCACTGAGCTGAATGTTAAAGAATGCGGCGCTGGCGTTATTCTGGAGCAGGGTCTGAAAAAAGAAGGTGAAAAACGTATATTGTTTATTGTACACTATGTATATAAGGTCAGTGTGCGATTACCTGTTAAGGTAAAGAAAACACACTACAAGTGGTTACTGTCATAAAGTTATTAACCTTCTCCCTCTTGCACTGTAAAACGTATGTCAAATAACAGAGAAAAAAATAAAGAGCTGAATAAACACTGTATCCCTTAAGGCTTTTGACCTTTATTATTGCTGCACTCTCTATCCTTTTGTGTAGCTTGTGACCTATTTCACTGTCATTTGATTTCCTGAGATCCCTATTCAAGGCTTTTCTCAAAGTCATTGTCTCTGTTAGACATTTTCCTCATTCCCAGACAGAGGAACCTGTTTCATGGAATCAGGTACTGCACAAAATGGAAGACTATTTGAGCTCTTGTTATTTTCAAAGCCTGTCATCAGAAGATAACTGAAACTAGAAACGACGCACATAAGAACTGTACAAAAATACTTTTAACAGCCTTTAGCAGTGGCTCATCACTGACAAAAAATTCAATTTATTTTACAAGTTTTTAAAATGCGTTCAATCACTGTCAATATCACTTTTCACCACTAGGTGGAAGTGGTGCTCAGGCAATTTACATAGGACAAGTGGAGACAGAAAACAGTTCACTTGCTAGGCAGAACCATGTGCTGAACAATATGACATCTGACAGAGACTTTTTTTCTTAAACACATGACAGTAAATGACTGATCCTGCAAGAGAAACTGAATTTTTACACCTATTAAAACAGAAGTAGTCCTGTGCTTAAGAAAACCCACACTTAGTGTGCTTGTCCCTGCTTTGAAGTGATCAAAGAGAGAACAAATTATTTAAATGAGGCCAAGCCTTGTTTTGCTTCATGTTTTTAGACGGCTGCCAGATTCACATGTTAATACCACACTGACAATTCATCATCATTAATCTTAACTAATCGAGTTTTATGGTTGACCGAAACTCTTAGTCCCTTTCAGCTGAATTATCTGTCTGTGTGTTTGTCTCTGATTTTTGTCTCTCATGTGTTTGCCCTCTTTGCCTCTGTCCTCTTTCAGCACAGTTAAAAATACTTTCATCAGCCTGAGAAGAAGCCAATAAAAAAGCATAAACTCTCTTTGTGACATTCATTGGTAGTCAGATATTTTGTTAATGTTGTCACAGCTAAAGTATTCTGGGTGGTGACCTCTTAAATGGTCCTTCCTTTGCAAGTCACATCAGACACATAATTACCCTTTAGATGTGCAGAGATGCCCCAGATTAAACCCCTAACATAAACAGGAAAAACGCAGAGAACACAGCTCTGATGTGTGTACGTGAATAAGGTCAGTGCGTCCTCCTTACCCTAACTAAGTCCATTTCATCACTATTCTCCATGAAGTTCCAAATCTTGGGCCTCATTTCCTCCCACATCCCTCCAAGGTCCCTCAGGATACCGAGCTCCTGGAAGGTCTTGTTAACCTGCAGCACACACACAGACACACACATCCTCAGTCATTTAATGGGTGTTAGGTGATGATTCGGAAAGGGTTTTAGACATGAGGGGGGCCTCTTGTACCTCATGGATGATCCTCTGCGTTGCTGGAGTATCTGGGGTGTACAGGATCTTCCCCATGAGCAGTGGCTTCAGAGCTCTCCATATCATCCTGGAAATGGGGCTGGACTCCAGGCTCCGCATCATGTTGTTACAATAAGGGGCTGGGAAATGAACACAAAGATACTATGAGTCTTTTGATTCTGAGTTGTTAAGGACACACCAACAAATGTTAAGGACTCACTGACAAAAGTAAAGGTGTGACAGCTTTGGACACTTACTGGAAGAGTTGTCATAAGCAGAGAGAGGTTCGTTGTCGCTGTCGTTGCCATGGTTTCCAAACAGGGCCTTGTAGTTGTTGTCTTCATACCAGTTGAGAGACTTAATTTTGAGGCCGCCACCCTCGGGGTGTCCGCAGACAATACGTGACACAGCCTGGTACATCTGGTTTGGAGAGCCTGTGGCATTTGCAGTTAGATACAGGATCTCCTTTCTCATATCCTTCCAACTCTTCATACTGGCAAGCTGGGGGAGGGACACACACAGAAATATTGGCATAACGATGTCCGGTGGATAGCAGGAAGTATATCAGACAAAACTCCCAGACGTGCAAACATTCAAAACTGCTCCTCTTTTCACTGAAAGAAAAAAAAAACAATCTAAATTAATCTAATCTAATCTGATTTTCATCATCATTGATGCTCATTCTGAAATATGTGGCTGGAGGCGTTTTTTACTGTCATGCTTTAAGGTGATTTAAAGTACATGAATAGTTGTACTTTATAACAAAGCAAAACTTTTTTTTTTTATCTGGGAATTATATAGATCCATGTCTGTGAAATTAGTCCTAAATGACATCAGCTTCCAGCAACAATGCTTTGGAAGTATGCTATGTATGTGTGTGTGTCTGTGTTTGACGCTGTAGGTCTGAAGTTATTAAAGGTTATCATGTGCACTATGAGTGGTATTCTGGACATGGAAGTCAAGTGTTGCACTGTGGGGTGGAGACACTTAGCACTTAGCAGTCTGCCTGACTAAGATAAATTTGGCTGCTGTTCCCAGTCCTCTGAGTGTGTGTGTGCCATGTGGATTTGCATTTCTATCTAGATGAGAGGTCAGAACATTTAACACGTAATTTCTAGTGTTACTTACATGGTATAACACTGTTACTTATATGAAAAGCAAATATGATAATGTTCAGTATGGAAAAAAGTATGTAAGTACATTGTATTTACTGATGTTTCCGGGTTTATATCTTCACTGTACAGCTGCTACTTGTGTTGTTAAAAGGTAAAAACCCAAGCGCTTTTAGTGACATGCTGTCAAAACACTACATAAAGCATTTTTGATTACATAGGATGAGATTAATTACACAGTAGCAGAAGCAGTAGTCAGTAATTTTGTCAATGAAAATACACACACATATTTCTTTCCTGTTTTTTTCCCCAGCTGTTCAGAATCCCTTATTAAGTTTAACCAAAGCGAAGGAAACTGTTTTTAAAAACTGCCTTTAAATGACATAAATAAATAACAAAAGAGCTCTGTCCCATTGCCCTTGACTCCAGAGAAATTTCTCAAAATATCCTCTCAATAGTCATATGCAGTGTTATGTCAGGCTGAAGGGAGGAGGAAGTTCGTTTCGGTTCACACAGAGGTTACTGCAGGTCAAAAGACAAGTCACGACAAATTCCCTGTTTAAGTCTCCAAACTAGTCAACCGCATTTGCAACTGTGTCACCAACAACTCGTGACTAGGAAGGAATGAAAGGAGGGGGTTTATGTTTTTCATGCAACTAAAACAAAGAAAGGGCAGAAAAAGAGCCGAGCTTTTGTTTCCTCAGAGTGGACCAGAGGGGTGTATTGGGCTTACGGTAAGCTCGGGATCGGGAAGGATGGAAGATACGAAATCAGACTTTTTCCTGAGGTGAAAATGTGAGGAGGTCAAAGACGGGTGACAAAAAATGAGAGAGGAAAGAAAAAGAAAGAAAGAAAGAAAGACAAAGAAATCATACTGGATTGCAGCGGAGCAGGAGGCAGAAATGAGCGCAGAAGGCAGGAGTGGAAGGTGCGAGAACAAAGAGAGGTTACTATCGGTCATTCTCCTAATAGGCACCTCCACAGGCTCCTCAAGTAGACCGTGAATCTACTGACAATTGTTACAGAATACACACTCACTGCCAACACACACGCACACACAAACGGGTGGGATGAGGCACAAACATACAGAGCATCCTGACGCACCATGAGAGGCTGTTTAACAACAAATAACACTGTTTTCACTGTTATTTCAAACCACCTGTTGTCCAGTCTACAGCACGTAATTCTTATTCTGCTCTTACTCTGCCCCACAACAAGATATTCAACACTGTTTTCCAACAAAGAGAAAGTGAGACTGAGAGAACTGTTGCGTCTCAGATCACAAATGCTTGCGTGCACACGCGCACACACACACACACTCACACGTGTGCGCAAACACACGTGCACTCTCTGAGATCGTTCTGTCTGTGGTTGCTTTGCAGCTGAGCCCACAGCCACATCAAACGGTCACATGCCTTCCTGCTCGTTCACGCTCAAAAAAACTGTGTGTGTGTGTGTGTGTACATGTGCGTGTTGGAGTGGGTGCATATCTGGGTCTTTGTGTAGGTGGTTCTCTTGTGTGGCTGTCTGTGTGCGTTTTATGCATTGTAAAGGTCTCAGTTGGTGCATGTGCGCATGTGTGTGACACATATGTGCCTTCGCCTCTAACAGAAGCTACAGTAGCTGCAAACACACCGCAGTGACTGACAGAAGCCTCAACATCCTTTTTTTTTGCTCCAGTTTAAGTGTCAAATGCTCACACAACCCAGTGACCAATGTATGTCCAAGTTATGACTCTACCAGCCAAAAATTCATATGCCTGTCTGTTGGTGTATGTGCTGACTATTCATTTGCCTGTGTTGAAAACACTTTGTGTGACTGAGTATATGTGTCATTTCCCTAGAGGGAAGATGTTAACTTGGGTGACTACTAAGTAACACACACACACACACACACACACATATACGCACACACAGACACAGACAGGCAGGCAGCAGAAGAGGATTGTCCTAGAGTAACCTTGTTGAGGAGCCTGTATGAGGTTACTATAGTTCAAATTTCCACACCAACACACAGCTATTTAGACCAGAGCAGTTCAGGTGCCAATCATAAGTTAATTAATATGAAATCATACGTTTTTAACTACACCCAAAATAGGTTGTGACCTGAATATTATTAGATTTTAGAGTAGAATTAGATTGTCTTGGGGTTACTAGAGTTCACTCTTGCTCCCTCTGACAACCTTAGACTTTAGAATGAATCTTATGAAGCACAGTTGAATATGTATTTGTTCTACTGAGGTTAAAAATCCTATATTTTTGCAGTACGTTCAGGTACACTCTAAACAGTATGAGGTTCAGATGAATTTAGAGACTGATCAATCTTCCATCCAGATATCAGGTTGTAGATCGTTCCATGATGAAAGTGATCAGGCTTTGGAACAGAGAGGTTACTAGAGTTTATTCACACACTCTCTACTGCTTCGCTAAGCAACCTCTTAAGCTACTTACGGCAAACAATACAAAGAAGATAAATGTCACTAATGTTTTCAAGAAGCGTTTTCCTTTAATTCAACAGAATAAATTATTCAAAAAAGTATGCATTTGCCAGGCTCATCAGGGGAGGAAATTAACAGCCTCTTTTTTTCCTTAATTACCACCGATGACAATGAAGGCTTTAGTATAAGGGGCTGTAATAGCTTAGGAATGAGTGGGAGTCCAGATTATTAGAGTTCAAATCTCTGCACTGCCAGCCTCCTGAGCTAAACAAAATAATCTGCTCTCAATCAGAGATAAAGGTTAAGAGGAACAATGCAACTAATTAAGATTTAACAACAATAAATATAGAGTATAGATGGCTGCTGAACAGAGGATATTCACTGCTGAGTATCACATTTTACTTAGAGCAAGGGGATAAAATGTCACTTTTTCAAGTGCAGTTAAACTTGTGTCAGACTGTGATTCTTGATATTCTGCCCTTACATTATTCAGTAAAACTCCTGGAAAAAGTTTAAGTGCACAGTAACCAAGATTCATTTCTACATATTCATTCCACTGGCAGGATTTTCATGTGGTTTGTCACATGGCCTAAAATGTGAAAATGAGCTTTTTCTTCCCTCCTGAAAAGACATTTTTAAAATATATTATAGCCACAGTTCTTTTTGCCTTCCAACAGTGATAAGCCCTAGCTTGAAACACGGGCAGGCAAATGATCACTGCGTGTGAATTAGAGGTTACATGAGTACATTTCTCCATTCTGCCAGCCTCATATCTCATCTACCGACCAGCCCAAACTAACCCATATAATCTGCCTCAAACAAACTAATACACTCGGAAAAGAAATGATTTCTGTTAGCAACAGAATAAATGGTGATTGCCCTTTCGGTGAATACGCCACAGTTTGTTGACATGTCATACCTCCACGGGAGCATAAAAGATCAACAAGAGTTGGTTCAGAAACAAACAAAAACCTGTTAAAACTCAGGATGTTGTGTAAGAATGACATAGGGTCAACATTCTTCCGCTGTTGTCTTTTGTATATTTCATGAATTCACATTTGTTAATCATTGGCCTCTCACACGGTGCCAAGCAAAAAAGGTATTTGATCTGGTGGAAAGGGGATTAAAAAGGATTGCTGCAGGTTGCAACATTTGTGGTTGAAGACAGAAGATAGAACCAGCTTAATGATGTTCTTACAACTGCTTAGACAGGAAATGCTGTGACACTTGCAAACATGAACACACTCTCATACACATACAGCTGGGTCTTTATGTTTTGCCAACTCAGCAAAGCAGAAGCCTGAGAGAAAAGGAGCTGTGTGTATATGTGTGTGTGTGTGTGTGTGTGTGTGTGTGTGTGTGTGTGTGTGTGTGTGTGTGTGTGTGTGTGTGTGTGTGTGTGTGTGTGTGTGTGTTTGCACCACCAACTGCTGCTTCTCTCCTTTCCCACTACATCCCTACAGCTCGGACTGGGTTACAATAGCTCAGACCAGGCATGTGTGTGTGTGTGTGTGTGTGTGTGTGTGTGTGTGTGTGTGTGTGTGTGTGTGTGTGTGTGAGTGTGAGAATGTGCGTCCACGCGATCCTGTGACCTGTGTGTGTTTATGTGTATTTGAGATGGTGAAGATGGTGCACCTGGCAATTGGCTGAGTAAGGCTTTTGTGCCAGTACCTACGGGAACATTTCACACAGCGTGCTTGTTCTTATCTAAGCTTGAGAAAGATATTTCTTTTGCAGAACTTTTACGATCTAGACTGTAATTTATCCGTTATCTTAGTGTAGAAAAGTAATCTGAGGTGGGAGCTATCTTCAAAAAAAGGGAATGAGACCTGCAGAAAATCAAAGCACTTTTGGTGGTAGAATAAAAGAATAAAGCCTTAATGTGTCTGAATGTTCACAAACAAGACTCATATCGACACGCATCTGCTGGTTGACCTTGAGAAAAACTAGCATGGAGTTGATGGGCATCAGTCTTGTTTTTAAACATGCAACCATGTTAATGTAAGTTTGGCAAAAAATCTGTTTTACTATTACAGTGAAGTAGTGTGCCTTGACTTGACTAGGGATCTTTCCCCTTCCTTCAAATCACACTGAACCTCCCAAATCAAGTTTTTACCAGAATGTACTTTCTGACATGGCCGTGACCCAAACTTCCACTGCTACTAAATGACTGCGTGTACAATGACTGAAACAACTTCACCAAGGGCTAATTCTCGGTAAGAATTGATTTTATTCACAAACATTACTACTGAAGACTGAACTTTGGAAACAAATACTTCAGTAGTCCTGTTTGTACCTGTTATAACGTGTGGGTAGTGTGAACTGTGTGTGTTATCTACCTCCACGGCCAGTGCTCCGAGGTTCTCCAGAAGATTGTCGGTTGCAGCTGAGACTTCCTGAACGACTTTGGGGTCTGACCTCACATCCTTCTGTTGTGAGAGAGAGAGAGGGGGGATCATTAATATGATGCAGAGACCTTCTACTGTATTTCTGGTTTGAGTGTTGAATTAAGACATGCAGGGGAAGAAGGAAGCCAGAAAAACCTCAAAATCAAAAATAGAAATGTAACTGAAATGTAAACAATGTGTAATTTGTGACAGCTACTTGTTATGTGCCCTTCATGTTCATCTTTTACATTGTTTTTTTTAGACTTGTTATCCATTAAGACTCCATAGTGTATGCTTGATATTTAGCTGATTTCTTATCATCTTATTTCTGTCCTTAATTATTCTGTTAAAATTGATAACATTTTTACCCACGTTAGTATTGATTCTGAAACTTCTCCACAGGTATCATAACATTTTTCCTTTGTGTGCTTTCTCTCATGTGGCATGATAAAATGCAGTGCGCAGGAATAGTCTCGTTACACAAGCAAAGGAAGGTGAGGGGAGAAAAGAAAGCTGTGGTAAAGGAGAGGTGGGAAATAAAGAAGAACAACAACTTTTGGGTCTATGGGGAGGGAAGTGGGGAGCTGAGAAAGAACAACAGGTCAGCGTGGCTTTGACCTCCTGTGTTCCTGTCCGTCAAACTGCTCTGAGTGAGAGTCTGTGTGTGTGTGTGGGCATGGGTGTTCTCGTCTATCACACTAAGCTGTCAGCTGCTGGAACGCTTGACACTCAATAAAACACAGGTGTCACTGAAGACAGAGCAGCCGCCTGGCAAGAGAGAAAGATACTGTAGCTTTCTGCTATGTCCTCTCTCTTATTTGCTCACTCTCCAGTCTTTGTTTTCTTTTCCCAAAACAATTTCTCTCACTCTCTCTCTCTGACACATGCACTAACGGGAGCTGAATTATGTAAGAGTTCCTGACCTCACTTTTTACACAGTTTTGTGACTTTTGGAAAGAAATTTCCACTCTTGCATCAATGTTTGGACAAAGAAGAAGAAGAAGGACAAGATGTTTTTTTGGGTGAATCAAGTCCACAGTGACCCAGAAACTGACTTCATTCTCATACCAGGAAAAAAAAGGCTTTTCAATTCTCTTTAACAGCACAGCAACCAAAGCAAGGATCTATGTTATGAAGCACTGTTGACTTGATTCATTTCTAACAGTGATGATTTAAAAAAAAAAAAAAAACATCCTCTGTCTCACTTCCTTTGTCTGTTGCTCTCTCTAAAGATTAGTACAGCAGAACACAATGTTTTTTAACCTCTTACCATCCTTCACCATCGTGACTCACATGTACGTCATGGGTTTTATGGGAAAAGTGATGACGGACGGGAACAGGAGGAAAGAGGATGGGAGGAAGAGGGAAAACGAGTACAAAAAAGTAGTTGCTGGAGAAAAAGTAGTACCCAGAAAAAACAAGGGATCAGGGATTTACTTTAAATGGATGAATATGGGGTCTGGCTTTGATTGGGGGTTGCATGCCAGAGTTATACAAACAGTGATTCCTCCTGTCACATAATATTAGTGTCACAGCTATTGGCTCCCTTTTAGCAGTCACTGTAAAATGACCCCAAAAGGCAATTACAGCAAGTCTCTGAGGTGCAGGATCAACATGCGGATGTGTTTGCGTTTTCTCTTGTGTATCTTTGTGCGTGCACTTATTCATAATGTCCCTGCTCATGTTCAGTAAACACCCAAGTTGCTGAAAGGAACACAGAGTTTAGAACAAATAAAATAGCAGTGACACTTGATTTTTCCATTTGGGATGGAAAAATCTAACCCAGGCAGTTACTGAACAGGTGACCATCGCACTCTACAACTGATTAATGTGTGTGCCTCGACAGTTGAACTCACCCGAATGGGTTTGAGGAAGTCCAAGTTGGACAGGAAGTGGCTTTGGGCCTTGTTAAGCCAGTCACTGGAGGACTTGCAGATAATTTCTTGAGTCATACGGGACACGTTGTGGTCAGCAATGTGGACAAATTCCTCCAGCGGCGTGGTGTTACAGAGGTCTCTGAGATGAAAGCCAAAACCTTTAGTCAGCACCTGGACAAAGAAAGAAAAAAGAGCACATGGTTCAGATAGAATAAAGAATTATGAAAGGACATGCATATTAGATACTGTGAGATGATACAGGAGGAGATAAAATATACAGTTTGCTCAGTCTTCATTTTAAATAAATACCACACATTAAATGTTTTACTTTGAAACATGCAACATGCATCCTGCCAGTAAATATTAAGATGATTCAATTATTAATCTATTTCCCCTTTAAAAGCAAATACAAGGATATATAGAAAAGAACATTTTCACATGACAGTCAAACGCCTTTACAAGTGCTACTGCATAAATGTGTGTTTCAACCCAGTTTTTTGATGGCTGCTCTTGACTTTTTATAGCTATGTATCAGGCCAAAAAAAATACATTCCTAAAACCTGGCCATGAGAACTAAACAATCCCACTCACAGAAAGATATTAACCAGAGCAACCACAAAAGAAAGAAATGCTATGAATGTCAACGCTGGGGCATACCAACGATATCTTCAGTAAAGCTGTCTGACAAACACTGTAATCCAAATAAAAGTCTACTCTAAGGAATTCATTTGATGATAAAAATATGCCCTACATTTTTAATTTTTCTTTTAGATAAAATTATTTTTGTCATTTAAAAATGCTTGTTTACCTGCCTTTTAGAAAACTGGTTAAACACATTATTTGGAAGAGAAAACACAGCTGAGCCTGTGCGGACAGAATAACAAATGCTGTTTTACTGGGACATAAGAGCGTTCAAGGACTGGACAGAGTCAAGATGTTCATATACATGTGTGTGTGTGCATGAGAAAGACCGAAAGAGAGAGAGAGAGGAGCACACTGAGTTATGTCCTTGACCAGTCTGTGTTATGCCACCATGTCTATCACATGCTGGTAATCTTTTCATTGGAGAAACATCGGGGCTTACAGCAGTCAGTTTGGAAGATTGGAACGCTGCTGCAGAAAAGCTGTCAAACAAGTGACAAAATGGGTTCGACTCCACATAACAGCAATAATAAGCCTCCCTTGATTCTCACTCTTTATGTTTCTATTGACCATCCTGACTAATGGATACTCTTTGCCCTATAGTCTATATTACATCCTCTTTTATCAGGAGATGTATGGGAGACAGGCATGAATTGAACAGAATCAAATGGTGTAACGTGAATTTGTCTTTCATTCTCTGTCTCTGCACGTGAGGAGAAATTGGGGGGAGGGGAAGCGGAGCAGTCATGTGACTCCAGATCTCCAATCGCAAAGCAGGGATGATGTAGTGGGCTGGGTTGGGAGCTGTTGTTGGGGTGGACCTGGGAAGCATAATGAGTAAATGTATGTGATATGAGGTTATACAAATAAACTTGATTTGAATGGGACCAGAGGAGGTGTGTGTGTGCGTGTGTGTGTGTGTGTGTGTGTGTGTGTGTGTGTGTGTGTGCGCGTGGGGGGGTTAGGTGCCTCTACACCCACCTATCCCCCACCCACAGTGATTTTTCTGCTGGGTATTAAGGGCTTAGCTGTGCCACAGCAGAGTGCTGTGGCCCAACAGATGCTGTCGAGCCAAGGTCACTGGATTTATGCACGAGCACCATGGCCAGGGGAGTATGATTATCTCATATGTGAAAAGGACACAACAAAGAGGCTGTATAGAGTATAATACTGTACTGTTGTCTGCTTTGGTACTGAGGCAATATGAGCAGCTGATACTGGTGGAGGCTGGTAATTATGAAACATTCTCCCATGTGGATTAATCATTTCATTTACGAAAATTCACTATTTTTTGTGAGAAATTTCAAGTTAGTCAGTGATTATTATCATTTACTGAAGGGGAAATGCTGAGGTATGGGGGAGAAGGGTTTATTATTAGGCTCTGGAGTATGTGAATAGAAGAAGGGCATTTGCATTCTAAAAACTAAACATATACATAGGGGTTTATTAAAAAAATTGTTAGTAACTGTAATAGTTTACCTTCTCCAGATTGACATCAGCCTCCACTATTTGCTTCAGCGCGTGATGAGGCAGTGAAGCATTGTGGTGCAGGAAGTGGGAAAGGGTCTCATTATCTTGCAAAAAGTCCTTCAACTTGAAACCTATGGGGGGAAAAAGTGGATGTATTAATTCAACCAGCAATGAGACACAAAAAATAAGGCATCTTTATTTGGTAGCTGATATCAACATCAAGTCAATCAGCAGGATTCCTTTACTTTTCCACCTTAAATTTAATGCAATGACTGAGCGAAACAAATTATAAAATTTATCCTGGTGTATAGCAGAATGTATCAAATTCCCAGACTTCCCAGAAGTCTTTAATATTCTAGATGTTCTATGACCAGTGGAAACCCCAGTGAAAGAATGTGTGATTTAATTATGAGCAATAAGCGCAATATGTAATATGCCAATAGCAAATGGACACAATGTGTGAATATGAAAATATTTAACTGGATTAAATGATTGATCCCAAGTCAAATGGTATATTTGAAAAATGATTTTACAAACATAGACACATACTGTCTTTACTGCGCTCTGAGAGCATTTTGCACTTTCAGAAAGTCAAACCATTTCTGAAACTGGCCTGAGTCGCTTGCACACGCATACACACAAACACGCACTGCTCACTTCTCCTTAGCTCTGGGTACTCCAGTCAGGGGTTACTATAGAGCATTCCACTTTGGCCCAGATACTGCCAAGTGGTGGGACTCCTCTCTCTCCCTCTCTCTCCTTCTCCCAAACACTCTTCCTTCCTAAATTTCTCTTGATCTGCATTTCACCTGTTGTCTCTTCTGTTAAACTCTGCTCTCTTCCAGACTGTTCACAACTTCATAATACAGAGTTGAACTTTGACAGCTTGTTTTTAAAATATCTTTCTACTCCCCCTCCTTCTCCTCTTCCTTACTCTTCCCTTCATCTCCGGTAAATCTTTATCTATTTTCATCTTTTATTGCTATAAGATGACATCCACACGCACACACACAGACAAACAGGAAACACTTTGCTTCTACTGAACTGAGCGCCCCTTTGGGAGGAAGTGAAAGAGAACAGTGTGTTTCTGTGTGTTGAGGGCGCACATGTCTGGTGTCTATCTCCCTTACTGTGTCTGTGTCTGTGCAGCAGAGTGTGTGCTATTTGAGTCTGAGGTGTGAGTGTGTGTCACTGTACACCTGTGTCTCTGTGTACATGTATGTGGCCTCAGCTCTCAGGGGTGAACAACCAGGGAGTGCTAATAAGGTCTAATCAGTGTCCCAGAAGGAAGTCACAGTTCCCATGGTGCATTGCATCCAAAGGCCCTTGAGGACACACCAGACTGGATGGTGCAGACTAGACTGCTAAAATGGAAAGTCTAGCAGCACTTTGTGTGGTCAGCAAAGGTGCTTGCGTGTGTGTATGTGTACATTTCATTTCCTTGTTTTATCTTATCTATGTGTGTTTGTCCTTATTTGCACTGCCTAAGTGGTCTAAATCCCCTGAGTTATCAGAAACAGAAACGTTTTTTGAGGTAAGACAACGTAAGAAGTAACAAACCTTATCTGTGTTTGTTTGTGTGCTTTTCTTTTCCTATGGTGAATCAGGCTGGATACAAAGGCAAGCCCTACATTAACACTTACATGTCTGTACATGCTTCTGCTTGGTGCCAATCCTGTTTTAAATCAACACACGTTAAAAAGCAGTGTCACCTCTGGCCAAACTAATCCACAAACAGGTTACGATCTCTGTGGAACTACATTTTCCCAAATTTCCCACCACTTGGCTAACAACGTAGCATACCTAAATGTCTTGGCAGTCAGATCAGCAAAAGATGGCTGCTGCATGAATTCTGACAGCAGAGAAATCAACTCACACAATGGCTTTGTACTGCATGGACTGTTTCGATGTAGAGACTTGGTAGGAAAAATAACTTGCTGTATTGTATCTGAGCACGTCTGACTGTGGGTGAGCTGTTTGTGAGGGGTTATTTGTGCTTAAGACCTTATCAATCAGTACATTTCTGAGAAGTGATGCTACATTTAGGTTGTAGATATTGGGATAAGGTTAAATCAACGGTTGATGTAGACACGTTCGGCTGCTGTTTATGGTAAGTGATAAGAAATGAATTTAGTCCTTATGAAGATAGAGGTACGAGGACCTGTGTGTGTGATTTTGTGTGTATGTACAGTTAAAAGTCTGGAGTCTCCCTTTAAAAGTTCAGACACGTCAAGCCTCTGAATCAAATGGAGCCTTTTAAAGCAGCCAGCCAGATAAAATATGAAGGTGGTGAAAGGCTAAAAATATAAGACGTTCTCCTCTATTATGCAATTCCACTTTCAGCTTCACTTTTTTGAACAGAACAGGAAGATAAGATGCAAACATGTGGCGTATGAAAATATGTCTCTCTCATCTACTTATCTATTTGGCATTAAGAAATCCTTTCTTCCTTCAAAATTTTTCATGTCACTGTTCTTAAAATGTTCAAATGTCTGTTGATTTTCATTCTGTACTATCTCATAAATCAGAAATGCATTACACCTGATTAAAAAAAAAGAAAAAAAAATCCTGGGTGATTTATTTTGTTATACTATAGGGAAAACGCTTATACCTCTCCCTGGCCTTTCCTAGCCCACCTTCCCTGTCAGTGTAAATCTCATTTGCCGACCGGTCAGTTGCTGAATTATTAACAGACACGTGAGGGGCTCTTTGAACCACGCTGTTGTGCCTATAGTGTGACGCTGCACCAGCAGCAGCAGCAGCACCAGTTCTGTTTGAGTTCTCCTGCATCATGACTGTCCCCACACTACGTCAGCACATTCCCTCACGTGGATGAAAGACAAATATAGAGTGGGATATGGGATTGAACACTGCCAGACCACCATGCATTTAGAAATCAATTGTGATGAAGTGCACAGATGCACCAAAGGCTCATTAAGATAAAAAAAAAAAAAAAAAAAAAAAAAAAAAAAATCAGTGCAGACCCTTAGCTCTGCTCATTCCAGTTAAAATGTAATGACCCATCAATAGCTGATGAAAAGAGGATCTTTTACTGGTAATTAATGACCTGTAATGTATACTGCAAACCTAATTACAATTAAAAATGAGTTTATTTACAATTAAGAATTAAATTAATATTTTTACATATACAATAATTTTTAATATTTCCTCTGATGTGCACTCTCTCCATTTTCAGGCCATGCTATGCTTTGTAGGAACCTTTGCATAACGTACTGTAGCTCTGGGCTAACAGATCAGACGGTAGCCAAAACAACAAGAACCTTGATTGTTCTGCTTTGTTGCATAATTTCTGATGGTACACTCTGCTCAAGATACCCTTACATTGGGGTCTGGTGGGAAACCAAGCTAATACTCTTCTATTTATAGAAACTAAATGGACTGATTATCACAAAAGCATGAGAGAAATATTGCTGTAGAAAAGCAGCACTAATGGAACAAACAAAAAGACAGCACAGTCTAATTAGACTCCCTCATTTCACTATAGCAATTAACTGAGGTCAGTAGTTACGTCAGTGCTGTTTACTGTTCCTGTCCTTTAATGCCCTTCCTTGCCTTATTATTCTCCACTTTATACAGTATTAAAAAAAAATGTTTGTATGTTTGTCCTGTGTTTGTTTGACTTGTCTCTTGAAGTGAAGCAAAGTAAGTGCAGAGGTCATTGCAGCCCTCTTTCCTATTTTCAGGTTGCTTTGACTGAGTCAGCACAGTGGGGGCATCAACAAGATGTTATTTTAGAAAGATGATCTTGCTCTGCTCCGCAACAGCCAAGGTCATGATGATGACTCTCTCCATCTTTATCTTGTTTTTTCAAAATGTTGCTCCAGAAACTAACATTTAAGATAACGTTTGAATGTGTTTGGAAAATTAATAACAGAGTCGTCAGAATAAGATGAACTTTATCAGTGGAAGACAACGTCTGTGATCTGTCCTTGTGCACAGCAACATTAAAGTCAGAACAACGTGGCATTTTACTACCAGATCTGTGTCGTGATTGTACGGTGAGTGTCAGGGTGGTGTCAGTTTTCTGTTTTTTCCGGTCTTCGACCACCATGTGGATGTGATAAGAGTGGGCAACACTTACTGCCTTTTGGGAGATGGGCCCACCACGGCTGGCAGGCAGTGATAAGAGAGGGACAAGTTACACCCTCGACAAGTCTCTGAAGACTCAGAGCTGACATCAGTTACATCAGCTGCTATGCTGCAGAAGTGACCGAGAAAAGTCACTTTAACTAATTATAACTAACTACTAATCGTTTGTTTCTTGATTTGTTGATCTGCAATTATTTAAGCGTCACTCACTTTGTATTAATTATGCCATGTCTTATTTTTTAATTTTACATTTAAATTCTAAGAGTCTTAGAACTACATTGGAAACAAGAATCTTTCATGTAAAAAATTATTAAGAGTAGCATTTGTGAGCCAGTTTTGCTTTTGGGGAGACTTAAATATCTTAACAAAAACTATGTCTTCCTTCTTTGATACACAATATGTGCTGTTATGTAGACGTGTCCTTTTAGTTTAAATGGCAAAACTAGCAAGAAAAATTAATGAATGGGCGATCAATGTCAATGGTCAGCTGGTCATTCAAAAATTCTGACAACACGGAACAAGGGGATAATCAAAGTTGTGTCCTTACGGGCAGTGTTCTTCTGCAACTTCCTGAGAGCCCTCAGTAGTCCCTTGTAGCCCTCGTAGCTCTTATCATTCTGAGTGTACAGCAGGATCTTTTTGGCATCGATGAACAGACGGGAGATTCTGATGATGTCCACAGAGAGACAAGAAAGAGACACAAACAAACACACTGTTACACATTGCTAGACAATTTAAAGCTTGAGAGGATATCTTCTCAGTTCTGTTAAACAATTAATTTTGCTATTGAATCAGAGTTCAGTTATGCTGATAAAAGACTGAATAATATTACTACTGTTTTTTCTTTGCACTAAGTGAACACTTTGAATCCATCAGAGCAGTGTATTTGTTTAACTATAATTAAGTATGAAGGTCATTTTACTCACATAGAGTCATTGAAGTTTCCCACCACCCCGGGACTCTCTCCAGGGGTAGGATTGCGGAAGCAGGGGTTGTTGGCGTTACAGATGATGCCTTGTACCCAGGGCAGGGTACCCGCTGAGGGCATGGCCTTGTTAGGGAAATGGCCTGGAAAAAGAAGCATGTTATTATTTAATTGTAATTACTGTATACGTTTTAAGTTTGGAACTGAATATTAGTGAAACAGAGGGGAGGTCAAAAGTTAGAATATTAGGAATTTTGTTACTCTTGAAAATAAGGTGAATGTTCCCATTTTAAGAGCACTGTCACAGCTAGAAGCTATTCCACTTTAAGCTTAACCAAAAAAAAAATCAAAAAACCTAACCCCTAAAAAGCATTCCACAGTTTGTAAATAACCATGTCAGTCATTTAAGGGCAGAAAAAGACCCTTTAGATAAAGTATTGTTAGTTTCTCTGTACAAAAACCAACATGGCACAGTAGAACAAACTCAGTAAAGAGCTGAAATTACATGTGTAGAACATTTCCACAGATCCCGCAACCTTTCATTACAAAAATAAGTTTTCCAGCAAATTATAATCCATGCAAACTGTAACATACAGACTGTGGCCTTCACTGACTCTGGATTTAGCTTTAAAAAGTTCGGACTTTATCTTTGGATAACAATTGTATGGACTCTTATCAGTTGACTTTACTGTTACCGCTGCAAATTACTGAGGTTAACTAGCTTTAGAAAAGATAAGCATACAACATAAAGTGACAAGGGGGTCAGGAAGTTGACATAGTTCTTTTGAGTTCACTGGGTTAACTGGATTTGGACTGACTGACAATTTCATTTGGTGTCAGTGCTTTCATTCCAAATCAGGGAACTGGTTTGGTGGTCAACAAAACATTCACATGCAAGCTCATAATGATTATATACCTACATTTGATTTGTTCAAATGCAGGTGCGTGTCAATCTGAGTATGTGAACAAGTATAAACTTGAAACAACTTTCCCAAGTTGGCTGTGGCTGTTGTCCTTTCCAAAAAGGCTGACAGCATTTTTTTTGGGTGCTTTTGACCAGTGATAATCTTATTGAGTTAGAACGTGGTCAAAGTTGTGAAACCAGCTCTGATGACGGATAATATTGTAATTCTTTTCCAGGAGCTGAAGGTCCTGTCACATGTTCACACAGTGAGAACAAATATTGACAAATCCAACAGATCCTTCTGCGACAAAAACATAGAAACCTTGGATAACTAACATGTTGACCTGACCCAAGAACCCAAGATGCAAACTCTACAAATAGATGTATAAATGTTTTAGAACAACAATAATAACAGACAAAATCTAAATTAGAGCGTATTCGTGTGTAAAATTTTTATGAGATGTAATCATTTTTAATGCTGTGTTCATTTTTCATTGCTATCAAGGAATTGTTCTGCCCAACCAGTCCTAAGGTCAGTGAAGGCAGTTTTGGCTACTACCACCCCTCTCTCCCTCACTCTCTTCACATCTGCTTACATTCATGTTGCTCGTAGGGCGGGTAATGTATTCGGACCGAGATCAGGATGAAGAAGATGAACAGGGGCCAGACGATCTCAATCAGCAGCTGGATCTAAGAAAGGAAGACAAAAAAGGATGTTAATCAAGCAAATGAAAGAGGGCTTAACACTCCTGGGACATAAAACCTGTGAAATAGATGAGTCAATCATTCCAAAACAGTGACTGTGTGTTTGTGTGTGTTTGTGTGTGTGTGTGTGTGTGTGTGTGTGTGTGTGTGTGTGTGTGTGTGTGTGTGTGTGTGTGTGTGTGTGTGTGTGTGTGTGAAGGGGGCTGTCAGCTGTTGTCCTTTATACAGTAATCCCAGCATGAGTCTGGGTAAAGTATATGGGTTAATTAGGAGAGACAGACAAAGAGAGAGAGGTTTGCAGGGTTTAGAGGACTATGTGTTTGTCCATCTGCTCCATATGGTCCTTCTACATCAGCTGCCTGTGTCTTAGCCTTAACCAGCATGGCAGACATGCAGCGTGGGGATAAAGAATAAACACACTGTCTCAGAAAATGCACTGTAGCTCTTTGTTGGAAATAACTGGACTAAGAGTGAAGCAGCCACAGCAGTCACTGTGAGGAAAGGGTTCTGCTTCATGGACCAATGGCTTAATTGTATGCAGATGAATCTCCTCACACATAAAGAAGTACTATGCTTCAGCTTGAAACTGAATTTGATTAACATGACTCTGAGTGTGTGGGCATCAACCAGCACAAAACGGTAACTGGATAATGGATCTGACATATAAATGTGTCATCATCACTTCTCTGACTGACTCACAGTAATTTGTAAACTAACGCTTTTCAGTCCAAGTGGCTTAGAGGAAAATTACATCATTTCTATTGTTGTGGGCTGCATTTGCCACCAATCCATGCATTTTAATGAGGAGAAACATAAACATGTAGAAGGCCTTTGTATTCCCTTTATCACAAGTCATGTGGTACAGGAAAGATCATCTCTGATTCAAAGTTGACCCACTAAAAATGCAACCGAGACAAAGCATTCATTGGGAGTCACACAAGAGAACTGAAAACAGAACCCATCCATTCTGCTCTTTGAAAGTTTAGTAGTTTTTTTTTTTTTTGCGCACAGACCTAAAAAACTGTAACTTCAAAGTAACTTCAAACAAGAGGAAAATGGTGGTGTAAGCTAATGAGTCCATCTAGCACCACACATTCAAAGTGAATAAGTGATACTGAGCACAGCACTGAAAGGTAAAAACTTCTCTGATCTGATAAACAATCCTAAGGAATCTAAAATAATTTTTTTTAAAAAAGAAATACAAAAGTGAAGACTTAAAACAAACAAGTGTATCATTTAATGAGTACTCATCCAGTCCATTGCTTCGGTGAGTCAGTAATCTGAAGCACTCCTACTTACAGTCTGCCTCCGTCGGTAGGTGAAGTTCTTCCAAAGCAGCAAACCCAGTTGAGTGGAGACCGCCATATTGCAGTCTTCCCAACCTCGCTGAGAATGCTCCAGCTCCTCACTGTGAACCCAAAAGGACAGGGTCAAGAAAGGCAAACTTCTACGTGCACAACAGACAAAATCACCAAATAGCACTGTCCTCACTGTGAAAATGCTACAGGGTAAATGCAGTCACCTATCTAACCTGCAATAGATCAGATTTGTTCCTGTGGGGAAAAAGATATGGTTCACAAAAAAAACGTTATTTCCATACATATACGCAAAAAAAAAAAAAGATGTGAAAACAGAACAGAAAATCATTACATCAATAGCCATAACCAATGCTACGCAACGGCACCAAATATGGCTGTTAGATCCTGCTGTTCATACCGCAACGAGGGCCTGAAAACCAATGCAAGTCAGAAACAGAACTTTTTGGAAACCCAACACTATGACAAAAATCATGAAGGAAAAGAAGCAACACAATAAGCATTACCTGGCTGGTTATTCTAAAAACAAAAAGATAAAACATAAATACGTTAAAATGCCATAAGAAACTAAGAATTATTACTGACAGAAAATAATTATGACAAGACATTCACCTATCGAAGAAGACTTTTTCACTCAGCCTAAAACACGGCAACACTCAGCACATGAAGTCGACTGATGACTGAAGAAGGCTCCTAACCACAGCAGACTGAGGTCCACTTGATGTAGACTCATCTGTTCAAAGGTCAAGTTACAGTTCAGCTGGGAGGATGAGTGGGTGGTGGGCAGTTTTTATGTGGTGAAAGTTGTTGGTGATCCTTTAATCATCGCAAATTTCACCCTGTTAACACCTCAGCATTATACGCATTTGATGTAAATGTTAAAATAAAACATCGTTTTACCCCCCCCCCACCCCCCCATTGTTCAATCTAAACAAAACAACCCACTGATTAAATTGCACTAGTGGGTTTGCTCAAAGTACTGTAATCAACAAATATGCTTTTACACTTTCTTTTTTTTTCTTTTGCTAGACTCTAGGTTTTGTCAGATTTAGTAAATGGCATGTGATTCACCCTGTATAAAAACAAGTGTGGGGCGTGCACTTTTTCATGCCTATTTGTTTATTCTATTTGCAGATTCAAAAGTCCTTGGATTTGTTCAGACATCTTTATGCAACACGCTCTGATCAGACCACCAAGTCCATCCTTCAGACAACAAAGTTCCAGGAAGAAGACACAAAATACTGCAGTTTTGTGAGTTTATATACACCTTATTTAAGTTCATCATGGTTTGCGGCACATGAAGAAACCATCTATGTAATCTGAAGCAGAAAACTTGTGTAACAGCGAACATTTAACTTTTAGCTATTAAAATTATCACAGCTCCCATAATACTCCTTCTCATACTCATTACAGCCACATTTTTGTGGCTGCTACTTTAAATTTGATGGCAAACTTGAAGACAACGGATCAAGGCCATCCTGTTTGTTATGCTGAATGTCCTTTATACAGAATAAAGCTGACTGGTCATAGAGAGTGGAATGACAGCACGACGATGTCAACGACACGGTAAGGCTCAAACATGAAGTTCTCCACTAATCATTTGCTTGTGGGATAAAAAATATCCCTTCCCTAATCAAAGGATAAAATCACTTTTCTATGGTTTTACACCACTTCCCCCACCCCCAAGGCAACCATATTGATACTGTATTCACAACTAATGACTTCACCAGCAGTCCCCACTTACTTGCAAGGTGAAACTAATTTACAACATTACTGCTAGAATTTATGCCCTCTGGCATTAAGCAATTTTCCCCTCCACCAGCAGGGATGGCCAAAAAGATAACACAGTAACTATCAAAAATATTCAAAATAAAACACAATACAAATGTTAACACCATTTAACTTTTAATACCATGAACTGAGCTGCATTGCACACATTTTCCCTTTTAAATGCAACTGGCTCTTTTAAATAAATACACTGGAATGTATGATATGTTGCAATAAAAACCAACAGGAACTTTGGGATCAACAAACAACACAGTGACCAATGTACAATACCTGCTGTCCTGGTACATGTTTTCTCTATGAGTCATTCTATTTAATGGCAGCACTCAGTGCACACACTTAACTGTTTCATTGAGAAACAATATAAAATACCTGCTGCAGACTTACCGAAAAAAACAACAACAACACCGCAACTGACAATGTCATTGAATAAAAAATAATAGCTAATTGCAAAAACAGATCAGATGATTTAACATGATTTAACAAGGACACAATAAGGAACTCTTGAACAGCCCTTAACAAAACAGACAAGCATTTTCGTACAAGCTTGCCTTTGGTCACAAATCAGCAGCTTCTTTATATATATATATTGTTCCTGAAAGCACTGCACTACACTACTATACAAATCCTATGAAATGAATGAGTGAAAAAAAGTGAAGAAAACACCACCTACATGCCCATATTGTGGTCTGCAAATTTTCTGTATGAGTGGGTTGAAACCAGTGTATACAGTTTACACTTTTGCCACATTTTACATACATTAAATGGATTTTTCCCTTGTTTCTTCCCTCACTTCATCCTTATAGGTTCTGGCTGCCAGTTTAGACCACTGAAATAAATTGTGCCTCTACAACTCTTCCAGCTTCATTCCGGGACTTGGTGCCGTAACAGAACACCGTGTGCACATGTTTATTGCCTATTTAAAGACCTGATTTTCATCTGACTTGCAAGAGCTTGATTCTACTGACATTTTCTGTAATCATAATAACTGAATGGCTTGAGTCGGTTTACAGTTCATCTCCAAGAAGAGTCTGATTTTTGGTCAACACTGGCGGAAAATACATCGTATGCAGAGATAAGAGGGTTTTATGTAGTGAGTGCTAAGCAGCCCAATTTGGTGCAGAGCCAGGGCGCCTCTAGTGGTACACACTATCTTTCATTTTTCTACTTGTTTACCATCAATCCTCGCTCACGTGTTATATCACACTCATACAGGATATTTTTTTTTCCATCAACTCCATTGTCTCCCTGTTTCTTGTTTTCTGAACACACTTGACAGGTCATTCAAAATGGAAAACTATGTCATTTTTTTTGCCAGAGACGATGGCAAAAAAAAGACAATGTAAGACTGTCGATGCTGTTACATGAAAGAGATTTTTTCTCCTTCAAAGCATGAATAAAAACAGAAAGCAGATGCTTTCCGTCGACGCTGCAGCTCACCTGCAGACATATACACTGATAAAAACACTAAAAACAATACATTACTGCGCTGTCCTCGCACATATACGGAAAAAAGAGAAACAAATGAGATGAATGAAAAACAGGTTACCATTAACAGTCATAAAGAGCCCACTTTTAAGTACTGCGATCCAATGTCAACATTTTGACAGACTGTTCAAATTCGGCGTCTGAGTGACTGACTTCTGTGCTTGTGCTTCATTGTTCTGTTGAACTGAGGTTACTGTCGGTCATTCAGCTCCGCGATGCCGAGCCACAGCAGCGTCAAGTCAGTCAAAATTAACCTACAAGTACGGCGAATGAGCCTTCAGCATTAAGCTGCAACAAATGTGACTTGAAACGACTGGTCAGCGGGTATTTATGGTGCGTACAAGGTGCGCTATGTGTTGAATCCGAAGAAAAGCAAGGCTGACAGAGACGATATTTTTATTTTTTTTACTTATCATTTTGTTATTTTCGGCTGATAATCTGCAGCACATAAAGACATCGCAACAAAGAGGCTTTTATTTTGGGGCTACATCACCGGAAGCCGTGTTAAGACTATAGCTACCTTGACATTAGCCCCACTCACAGACGAGCGCAGAGACTGACATACATGACAAAAGAGCAAAAAGCAGCAAAGAAAACACTTGTCATTTCACCTAATTAACGGTATTGTTTTGAACATATAACGTCCATGCAGCACATTGCAGAGCTTGTTTCATTTTGTGACGTTAATAATTATCGGGTGCGAATTTGCATTCAAGACCAAAATTATTTTGGTTTTTGACGTTAAATTACTCTCAAGTTAAAAACCGAACATTAAGCAGGCAATATATGAACAAACAGTGATATGAAAATATGCTTTGGCTGTGACACGGTGGCATACATCTCTTTGTTGCTCATACAAGGAAACTCACAAATACTCCCCATCTCCAAAAAAAAAAATACCTAAACTAAACAACATCAACAAAAAAACTCAAAACTCACCGACCTTGATCCTGAACGGTGTGAATATCCACTTTTTCTCTTTTCATAAATTGAAATTCCTCATCTAGAACGAAGAAATGGTGAATAAACTGCACTCCTCCACCGTTACAGCCCTCTGTTGCTCTATGTCTCAGTGTCTGACAAAACAGTTTTTTTTTCCTCCAGCAAGCTTTTATAGCGCCGCTCGATGCGGAGCAGAGCTGAGCAGCGGCAGAGGTAACTAACGGTCAACGTTTGTTGCTGCTCCCATATAAGGCAAGCACGTGCGGCGTCAAAACATCTCTTAAAGGGCCAGCGACGCCTCGCAGCCTCATCCATACATCTACGCATCGTGCAGCTGGACCAAAGCTACTGTTAACTGCCACTAAAATTATAATGATCATCATCATTATTAGAAGCCTAGATATACCAGATATATGGTTGAGAGGATTTGAGTGATCATCATATTATATTGTTTTATATCATGTTATATATTATGAGAATATTGTCTAAAACCTACTTACATGACCTCCACTTGCAATTTGCCCTCTGACAATATGTGCATTCATAAGCAGTTTCCAGTTTACAGCGGCTGGTGTACTATGCCTCATCTGCTTGTCATTAGTGTGCCATGTCCTATTACCTGCTTGCTATATTTAGTCTTTACTCTGTTATTAGTCATTATTGCTTATTGTTATTTAGTCTGTCTGCTTGTTGTTGTTTTTTTTTATTACTTTGTTTTTTATTGCTTCATTTGTTTGGATTGGTCTGTATTGTCTCTACTGAACACGCTACTGTCTGCCTATCAATCTATGAAACTCTGGATATAAAACAAAGCAATGGGGCATGACAATGAGGAACCAAATCAGAACATGGACATCAAAGCATAAGCAATGCAGATGCAACTATAAATGTAAAGGAAATGAACTGTTAAGTGGATTTATGTCAACATGTATGTGAGTACTGTGCAGGAGTTTTGCATCTAAAAAACACAAATCTACAGCTTCTAAATTCTTTGTGGGTGTATGTGGGATAGTTCATGTCATATAGTAAAATATGTAAACAGAAGTGAAATTGCTATCAATAAAATAGAGCTGTTGAAATACTTCTGTTTTCAGACTACAAACTGTCAACACTCTAATCAGTCTTGTCTCTCCAAGTCTCTGTGCAATCCTTTCTCAAATCAAACATGACTCCTGTGACTTCCTCCTCCTCTTGACTCTTCCGAAAAAGAATTACTGTGGGTGAGTGTGAATGTGGTTATATATTTGTGTGTGTGTGTGTTAGCCCCGTGACAGACTGGCATCCTTAGTGTACCCTGCTTCTCACAAAATGTGTGCTGCAACAGGCTCCAGTCCTTCATGACCCCGAACAGGGTAAGCTGCTTAGAAAATGGATGGATGGATGTTAACTTGCCCATTGCTTCATTTGCACTTGCTGCTTTCATCCATCAAAACTAGACTTAGACCTCAGCAGGGCCAAGATAGCAGGCCATGCGCAGTGAAGCTTGCAGCAATACACAACTAAGGCTGTAATCAGGAACACCAAACCAATACTGGGTAGGGGCTCTCTTTGCTCTCAATGCAGCCTCAGTTCTTCTGCATGGATTCCACCAAGATGTTGGAAAGCTTCCTTTGAGATCCTGGTCCATGTTGACATGACTGCATTACATAATTTCTGAAGATTTGTCAGCTGCACATTCAAGCTGCAACTCTGCCATTCCACCACATCCCGAAGATGTTCTGTTGGATTCAGATATCGTGATCTGAGAAGTACACTGAACTCACTGTCATGCTCATGGAACCAGTTTGAGACGACTTTTGCTTTGTGACATTGTGCATTATCATGCTGGAAGTAGCCATTAGAAGATGGTGAACTTCGGCAGTAAAGGGATGCACATGGTACAGCACAGCAACAAGACTCAAATAGGTTGTGGCATCCAAACCATGATTGATTAAGTTGAAATGAGCCAAGAAAACACTCTCCACATCATTAAACCACCACCACTGTCCCAGACTGTTGACACAAGGCTGGTTGGGTCCATGAATTCAGGCTGTTGACACTAAATTCTGATCTTACCACATGTTGCTTATCCTAAGATGCTTTTCTTTCCCCAGCTTGAGGGATCAATGAAGTAGTAAACTTAAACTTTCTGCTCACCACAGTTGTAAAGAGTGCTTATCTGACTTACCGTAGCCTTTCTGTCAGCTCCAACTGGTCTGTCCATTCTCCTCTGAGCTCTTTCATCAACAAGGTGTTTTTGTCCACAGAACTGCTGCTCACTGGGTGCTTTTTGTTTTTTGCTCCATTCTCAGTTAAACTTTAGAGACTGTTGTGTGTGAAAAGATCAGCAGTTTTAGAAACACTCAAACAAACAATCATGGCCATCTCAGTGCCATGGTAGAAGGCACTGAGATCACATTTTTCTACATTAACATCAACATTAACTGAAAGGTTCCCGACTTGTAGCTTAGTGATTTTTTTGCACTGCACTGCTGCCACTCGTTTGGCTGATTGGATTGGAATTGCACTGTAAAACTGTTCACTGGTAAAAAAACAGTGGTGAGAATAAAACTGAAACATATGGTTAGAACTGGTACTTACTGCTGTTATTTTTAACCTTCATTGCTTCATTTTGCACCTTGTTCTTGCTGCTGTGTCTTGCCTCAGTCCTGTTGTTGCAAAGCTCATGTTTTGTATCCCTTGTGTCATTGCCGCCAATTGACTGATTGATTGAACAACTAATTTCCCTTTGGGGGTGTAGCATAACTTCTCTGACTGAGACCAGTTCTTTTGAAACCAGTTAAAGTGTTTCTTATTTTGTCAGAACCCAGTGTGACTGGTTGTCACTCCTGGTCATTCATGTGTTTCAATTTGAAAATGAACTTCACTCTGATCAGTGAATTATACATAAGCGTATGCAGCATTCAAATGGATATTCCTAAAAATTTTTATTCATGTACTTTCTCATCTCTACCTTAGATTATATAGGACAGGGATGAACATAAAGACATGCAAGCACACACACATGCTCAGACTTAAGGTATTGAACAAATGCCCTCTAACACCAGACTTTTTTGTGAAACATGAATATTCACATCATCATTTCCAAGAATCAAAAAGAATTAAAATGACCTGTGTTGCAGTGAAGTGTATGTGTGTGCCTTCCTGCATAGAGTTAATATGCACTCAGTTTTCCACTGTCTTGTTTTCCACTCTTTCATGAAAGTATCCCAAAAACTTTTCCACCTCACTGAGCATGGCTAAACAATAGCATGACTGTATTGATGTGGCCTCGGGACGACAGGACCACGCTACTGTCCAACAACATTCTGTTCGGGAGCAACTGTAAAACACTTCACATGTCATCAGACACGGATGTTAGTCTGACTGAGCGGCTGCCTGCCACCCACACCAGATTGAACAGAACTAAAAAGGTAGTCTGTGGGATGATATTGTACAAGCACAAATAATGAGAGGTATTTTCTGTTCATGTAGACAAAGTTGGGGTCTAGAGGGAGAAAGCACACAAGGCTGCACAACTAACACTCCTTATGTTACACGTTAACGATGCCTGCTGATCATCGTACATTTTTTAAGCCAAAACAGCTCAGCGGTGCATTAATTAGAACAACAATGGCTGGTTCATCTGGCTGGTTTTAAAAAGCTGCACTGTAGCTGTAGCTGTTATATTCAATGCATTATGACACAGTACTGTATATTGTAAAAGAAAAACCACCTTCACAAAAAATTAAAACTCAACCACGGCTGACCCCTCACTCACACCATCATTAACTTTTTGACTGCACCATCGACAAATCCTCAGAACAAAGAGCGGAAATTCTCTTGGACTCTAAACCTACTTGTGTCATGGTTAGCTTTTATTGATAGAAGCTACAGGAGCCTGGTGTACAGTCCTGGCTTACTAATGTACAAAGAACATGACAACCATCTGGCAGTGATTATCTAGGCTAGTCTGCCTCCACTGTGTTTTAATCTGTTCTTGTTGCTTAAGGGTGCAATTAGTTTAAAGATGGTGGACATCTGAATTGCTCTTTTTTTCTTTTCCACTTAAATCTGTATCAAGAGGAGATGCAGTAAAAAAATAAAATAAAAGGAAATGTATTATTAAATTAAATCATCCCAATGCTTCCACTCCGTCTGCTTTAATAGTTCTCCAATGGCATGACCTGTAAATCTTCACGAAAGTTGCATTTTATGGTCAGATGTTCATAAAACTATCTAACGAGTATTAATTGTTCTACTCAAACACCACAAAGAATTTGCTCTTTCAATAATCTTGACTTAGTAAACTGCAGAATTTGTCTTTATCCTTTGACCTTGCAAGTTTCAACACATTTAAGTGCTGAAAATAAGAGAACATGATAACCTGCATAAAACTGTGCTTGGTACAGCAAGTTCTGCCCAGTCCATTTAGATGTGATGTGGATGGGGTACAGTGATGTCTACTGGTATGGGGTCTCATTAAAACAAAATCCTTGTTTTCAGGATCCTCAATCAGAGTGATTAGAGTCTTAATCCATCAAAGAAGCTCCAGAGCTGTCTACACGTATAAAGACAGACGATGATCATCCAGGGTGACTGAATTTTTCTTTATCTGAAGAACTCAGGGTCGCTGAAGAAAACTGAAGCTGCTGTCGTTTTCAAGGTGTTGAAATGTTCTCAGGAGCCACTGAAAATAATGAGCTTGAAAAAAGGGAATAAAAGGTATAGAAGTACTACTTGTTAAAAGGGAATGAAATATAAATCAATTCAAATATGAAGACTCATAAAGTGTTTAAAGTGTGGGTCTGTGGCCTGTTCTGAAAGGTTACATGGCATTGGTGGCTCTAAAAGAATATTTCTGTATTATTTAATGAAGGCCAAACTGTTTTCTATGAAACTTGGAGATTCTTCAGATGATCATAGATCTTCTCAGTGGTTAAATCTGATCAACTAGTTAAGCGATTTTTTTTAATAAAGCCATATACAAAGAAAATGATTAAATTTGCTTTTAAATTATAAAGTTCAAATGTAATAAAATTATGCTAAAATGTACAATTTAATATTATTCTGTCTTCACATGATAAATACTGTGTATTGATGTTTTTTTAATGGATTTTAAAAATACAATTAAGAGTAAAATCAGGACAATGTCATGATTCATTGATTCATAGAGGTAAGCAGTTTTTTTCTGTTGTCGCCCCTCTGTCCCTTCAGAAGTTCAGAGGTTGCCATCAGCTTCAGAGTAGCTCCATGGAGCTAACAGGCAATCATTGTCTTGTTCCAGGACATTTGAGGACACTAAACTGCAAAGATGAAATTTACCAGAAATCACATGAGAGATTGCAAATAACGTGAAGGTGTTCACCTTCGCCCAGTCCGGGGCAAAAGTTGGAGGTGGAGAATGAATGCAACAAAAGTCCATTCTCATCAAATTATATTGGAAGGACAGAAAAAATACATGGCAATCAAGTCAATGGTGTTGAAATCGACAAATGTCTGTCTCTTTTTTGTAGAGAGTTCGGCAGTTCACATCTTATTCATTGTGATTACGCGTAGTGAACTGTCAGGTGCAGTTATTCCCACTGGCTGGAGAACAATGGTTTGTTATGGCTGGCGCAGCGTGAGCTATCCTACACACTCAGAGCCGAGGGGATCACTATACTATAACCCACTTGAGATATTAAAACGCTCTTGGATTCTGTTTGGAGTTGTGCCTGGAAGGACATGGTGAACTCCAAAACATGTCACTTCAGGGGAAGAAAAAGCATTTGTACACATAAAGAAACAAAGAAAATTGCAGAAAACTAGGATTTTTGCTGCTGAAAGGATGATTTGCATAGTACACCGTGTGATTTGGCTGGTTTGCAAATATAAAGCATGTGGAGCTCATGGTAATTTGGGTTAACTGCGTACAGTAAGTAGGTGGTGAGCCATGAATCAACAGTATAGGCCAAGTGAGAGAATTTAATGTCCTCAACATGTGCACAAATACAGGCACCCAGTGGCACGAAGAACACAGAAGACTGCCAAGCTTTAAGCACACTGCAATCAAGAGTAGCTGTTGATCCAAGCCACCGTTTTGCATTCATTAGCTTCCCTCCTTTTTCCAGACTAAGTATTTATCAAAGTCAGCTTAGCTGGAAAGAATTTCAAATGTCAGATTTGACTTCAGTCAAGGTCTGACACTGTATCCTTCTGTTGTAGATAAAATTCATACAAGCCTTTGTCTAAGATTAGCCAAAATGCAAACTCATGGGATAGTTCACTCACTCAGATACCATGCACTTATCTTTTTACAATCATACGAGGTGTGATCATGCAAAGAACATATGTTAAACATAATGAGGAACATGCTCTCAGCTTCTCCAATGTGTTGAAATCTTTGACTCATATACAGAAACCAGTGTGACTCTGTGGAAGGCTAAACACCAGACATCTTCTATCTGATAATTTACAGTTGCGACAGTACTCTGTGAACAGACAGAAAGCAGACATGTATCAAAGGCCAACTTGACCATTTACATCTGTGAGCCATTAACCTTCATCATGAACCCAAAAGCACAGTCCTGTGATCTGTGTGAATCTTGACCTTTTTACACCATGTGATAACTTCTATGGGATTAAATAAAGGTAACACCTCTCATTTTGCCGGTTGACCCACTGGAACAATTCAGAGGTCCCTGGAGAATCTCTGACAATAGCTTTTTAATTGAGAGACTTGTCTATGAACAATCAAGGGAACAAAGCACAGTAGCACTCACATGTCAAGGTTTGAGTGGAGAGGATAAGGTGGAGAAATTGTGATCTCCTTCGAAGAAACAAGACATCTTAGCTCTACTGGATCTTTGCTTGTTGACAGCTGGATCTTTACTGTGTTGACAACACAGCTTGTACTTTGTGTTTTGGAATTTTGGCTCTGGGCCACTATACTTGCTTTGCACTGAAATGCAACATCTCACTTGACATACTCTGCTGAAAATGTGTTTCTTGATCACTTCATTCTTTAATGTTCTAGGGATTTTTTTTAAAACCGTGGCTTGAATTAAATGCTTTAATTTGATTTAAATGCTTTAAATTCTGTTTCAGTTTTCAAAAGGAACACAAGAGGAAAACTTCCTCATTTCCACACTGTGACCGATAGTAACCCCGGACACCAACTGCAGGAGAGAATGTACAACGGTGTTTTTTTTTTTTTTTTTTAATTGTATTTATTTTGTTGTTGTTTTTTTTATCAGGAAGAAATGAAGCTGTAACATGGCTCCGTTTTCACCGTGCGACTTCCGTTGTCGCGCTGATAAAAATACAAGATTACATGGCTGTGGCAAAAAAAACCAAACTAGAGGCACGTCGGTGTGTATGATGAGGGTACAGACTGGCAGGATGAGAGGAAGAAAAGGAGGAGGATGGGAGGTTTGCCTGATAGTAACCCCGGCACAGAGAATGAAGGAGGAGGGGAGATTTGTCCGATAGTAACCCCAGCACAGAGTATGATGAAGGGAAGCAGCACAGAAGGGGGGCAGGGTACGGACTGCCTATATTTAACTCTGCAAAAAAAATGTGTCACATCTGGTCGGTATAATGAAAAAATAACTGACTGTCCTCAAAATGCATGTGTTTTTGGAAACCGTATCAATGCCATACCAGCCTTGCGGACGAACTGCACGGGGTTTCATTTCAAATCTGCAATTAATGTTGCAGGAAACATCGAATAAACCGGATTAATGAGATATTTCTCTACATCTAATACAAAGATTCTAACATAAAAAAAAAAAATCAGCAACAACCTCATTTGCAGGGATTCTGTGTTAGATAAACAGTGGTTTGACTCTCTCCCCCTGCTTGCAACGTCGACACTAAAGAGGCCTTCAGGTGTCGTCGGAAATACTGCAACTTCAAAGGAACGAAGGTATCAGCCATATACTGAGACTGATGAGCAGGTTTGGCACGAGTCTTCATTCCACTTACACCAGATTATACTTAAACTGAACTCACTAGCCCATGAGCTAGCTCTTTATTTTATTTGTGGCATTTTATCTTGACAATTGATAATCCCTTTTTGAAATTTTAGTTTCTAGTAGATCACACTAGAGTGTAAAGTATTTGTTCAATGTGTCTCCCCGTTCCTACAGTGGATGGGCAAAGGCATACATCAAAACATATTTTTGTAAAACAAAATTTTTTGTAGTCGTTTTCATTTTTGTAGAATTAGACTAACCTTTCAGCTGGTTCACATCTTAAGATACAAACAAGCCCACAAGTTAAAAGATAAACACTGTCATTCTCTTGTAGGTCTTGTGCTTTCACATGGGAGTATTAACCAGTACATTGCACTTAAGACTTTCCCTCTGTGTGACTTTATTTATGTAATATTCTCACACCCACTGAGAACAGTCTTGTCAATAACTCACATTATTCTGACCAGAAGCAATCCAGTTATCTTAAAAAATCTCACACTGATACTCGGGTGAAGGAGCTCTGGAGGAGCCCTTGAATGCACCGTGGTTTGACCGCTGGTTACCTCGTACTGCAGCCATCGGAGAACTGGGTGAAAGGGGAATGATGTCACTGCCTGGCTGAGAAAGACTGAGGAGAACAATGAAGGTCCCGGCGCTACTGGAAATGGTTACTTAGCAGAAATAGAGCAATGAAGGAGCTGGTTATCAAAGGAATGTGTAATGTTCATGAACAGCACAAGAATGACTGAATGTTAACCTCCCAAATTTCTTTAATGAAATTAAAGGGTGCCTTGTACCAGGTAGTTTTGAAGCGACAGCGTTTGTGTTCACAATTTAGCAGTTATGTTCACAATTGCTGCCCAGTGCAGCATTCTTGTAGCATGATATATATATATATGGATCATGGACTGGGACATGAGTTTACAAGAAATTGTTTCTAATTTCCTGAAGTCCTCAGTTAGTGACGGAATTATCAGAAATGATATGAATGAGTGTTTGTCCAATTTATATACAACGACCACGCATGTCACCTTGTACATAGTGTTTTGGTTCACACAACACTTGTGTGACCTATGGGCTCATACTGAAGAATGATTTCCTGTTGAGCTGTAATGAAGCTCTTTGGCTTCTCTAGAAGTGTCCTACTTATACACAGTTGGTGAATGAGGCCATTGTTGCAGCACTGGGTTTCAGATACATTTTTCTGGGAATTACCTGAAAACAATTCATTCTCACAATTCACGACCCTAACTAATTTGTGTGCTGACATGTGTGCACTATGTACTGTTTCATTTTTCATTTCTAAATGGGCCTTTTGTAGATGAAATGTTTGAGTGTTTACGAGAAGCAACACAAACAAGCCCCCACAAATCAATGCTGAGTTCACACACACACACACACACACACACACACACACACACTTGCATTTCCACTTCGCGTTGACATTCGGGACTCCCTCTTCCATACGTTCTTTATTTTATGGGTGACTAGGAAGATAATACCTATAGCAGGATCATCAGTTGTGTTCCTGACACTCTTTTGAGGTGACACGTTGTGTGCTGAACATTTCACTGGGTGCATTTAGTTTACTGTCATCATTAACACGACTACTGCTACTGCTCTCAAATGAATTCAGAGCTGACACAGTGAGTACTGAGAGTATTGAGCATGACCTGTGAGATATTAACGTGCTGTGGACAGCAATTTTTTAAAAATTTCTGTGGACACAGTGCATCATATGAACGCTGTTTTTCTTTAACAAACACACACACTGCCTTCTTTTGCCTGCATCTAGCCGCCGGTTATGACTCATGAGTACATGCACAAGCATTCAAATTTATGTGTCTGTGCATTTTGTGCTTATTTAAAGAGTCTCCTAGGTGTTGACCACAGGCTGTGTTAACATCCTCTTTCCCTCGATAATATGTGTCAAAGTGTCTTTGAGAAAGTCATCTGCTGTGGGTTAGTGCTGAGCTACAGGCCTGAGTGAGCACAGTCCTTTAACACAAGGGACTGGGTCAAACATTGTCTCGCATAAAGGAATAGTCAACAAGGGCATTTCTACATTAAGAAGATGACCTTTTAAATTGTTTTAAGGAATATCAACATTAAATTAGATTTGCTAAACATTAATAAACCTTTTCAAAAAGAGACATTTTGACCGGTCAGGAAGAGCCTAGTGGAGCTAATAACATGAACAAAGGCTCAGTTCTATTTATGGCCCAAGTGAGCCACCGTGCATAATGACATGGCCCTGAAACTGGCAGCACTAAATGGAATGTAGCCCTTTTTGATGTTATTAATTACACCTGTGCTTTTTCTATCATGACACGGATTTTTGCTGAGTGAAAGATGCATTATCTCAGACTATACTGAATCACTGCAGCACCAGATACAGAAGATTCCAAAATGAAAAGAAAGGGTTTCGAATTTAATGCAGCTGAATGTTGTGTTAAGGAAGTTTATTGGAGTCCATCAAAAAATAAGAAGAATATCTTAGGAAAACAAGAATGGAAAAGGTTATTTGTGGACAGGCCCTGTCAAGTCACAGTTTACTAGTCAGCAAAAGTAATGATCTCAACACAACCTCACCCAAAGTCAGCAGTTTAATTTCAACTTGACATGGGTTAATATAAAACTGCTCAGCAGTCAGGACTTTTGTCTGTACCGGTCACCTGAATGTGAAGTTGGTGCCAATGGAAGATCATAACATGCTCATCAAAACCCTTCTCATGTGTGTAGTAAAAACCTTAAAAGTTTAAAAAGAAATTTCTGCACACCTGTGCTCAGTTTTTACTGTCTGCATTGCATTCAACACTGCGACACCTGTGAAAGTAATCTTGTGAGCTAAGAGACAGAGTTCAGGAGACTCGGATGTCTTAACCAGAAGCATTTACTGAAGCGCAGTGTATCGAGGATAAAAAGAGATGAGCAAATCAAGTAAACTCTGTGCAACGCCACCCAATTCTCCAAAATGCCCTTTGGCGGGGTGTATTCAACCCCAAATATCCTCACACAGCACAGACTCACGTGACACAGGTGTGTGAAGATTCTATTCGATACATAATCGTTGACCTTAACTCACACTGTAATTATCTCTTGTTGTATATCCCAATACTTATGTCCTGCTTTACAGGAAATGTATTTATCTAAACGTCCATGAGACCTTAAGGTGCTGGGTGTTCATCTTGGATGTTTACATCCTCAGCTGGACACTTATCTTGCCTTATCTATGGAGACCTCTACAGACGTTTTGGTTGCTATGGTTACTGTTGATGGGAATGGAGCAGAAGTGTACTCACAGCATGGTCAGAGACATACAGTGGACTTCTGTGGTCTACAGTAAGTAACATGACATGTGTGTTGACAGTCCCTGAAAGAGATAAATACAAACTAAATGAAAGAGAAATCCTTCACTATACTGTGGTGTCAGTGGGTGACCATTATGAACTGACAACAACAACAACAACAATAATAATAATAATAATAATAATAATGACCTTGTTTGTGTACCACCTGTCATACAAAGATGCAGCGCAAGATTAAAAGGTCAAAAACTAAAATGAAAATAAACAACAACAACAACAACAACTTAAATTAAAATCCAGTTTAAAAAGAAGGATCTTTAATTTCTTATTAAATACCACTGGAGTTCACTGCTAGGATCATAACTCTAGGAACCCCTAAAAGACTCAAATAAAGGCAGTGGAAGATTAAAACTGGCCAGACCACTGTGTGTGTGTGTGTGTGTGTGTATGTATGTGTGTATTTAAGAGCATCTGTTAGTGCTTGTATCTGAGGGCGTTTAAGGTTGAGCGTGTCTGCATCAACTCACATCTGTGTGTGCTTGAGAGAGTTGGTGTTTCAGAGTGCTTTGAGAAAGATTTTCTTTTTTTCTACACACAGGCACATGTAGAGAGGTGTGTGTGTACACTGAATTATTATCACCAAAGAGTGGCTGATTTATAGTATAGGCATTGATTGAATGAAAGAACATGTAAAATTTTAAAAGCATGAAGTGATTGTATTTAAATGACCTTATCTTATCTAAGTACTTACAAATGATTGCGTGCCACCCATCAGACTGTGTTTTTGGTAAGTGTCCTCACCAGTCTTTCTAAAATTTACTCAGTGTGTGTGTGTGTGTGTGTGTGTGTGTGTGGATCAGTGTGCTGACTAGCCATCTGCCGCTCTCTGTTCTATATAATGGTCTATTCATCTCAAACAGCTGGCGGCCACACTGACCTCTGTCTATTCTCTCTCTGTCTGTCTGTCTGCTGTTCCTTTCCCAGTCTGATTATTCAGGTCTCCCCCTGCTTGTGGAATCCCTGGAATATCATAAATTTATTATGGTGTTTTTCAGACTGTGAAACTCAGAGAGTTTTGCAGATTCTTTGGAGAATAGTTTTTGGAGAACATTTGGAGAATATGTGAGTGGTCATTCTTTTTCTGACTGTAGGGCAAACAAGCCTTTGGAAAAAAAAAAATGAACCCGCCGATGATGTTGCAGACCTTGCAGAAAGAGGTTTGGACAATTCTACAAGTCTGTGACTGACAGGGGCCCTAAACAATGATGAGAACATTAGGTAGTTTATTCGATATCAAATGAAGTGAGTATTAACAAACCAAATAACAACAGAGAACAGTTTAGTCATTAAAGCATCTCATTTGACTGTGTTACGCTCCGTCTGTAGCACTGTATTCAGGTCACTTCCTATCTGCTGTGTTTTGCTCCCATCTCTTCTACCATTCATTTATAATCTACCTGTCAACTTTCAGCCATTTCAGGATTCTCTGGTCTGTGTTTGCAGAGAGGTTGTGCTGTGTTATTGTGTTTGTCCAATTACTCGCTCACTCGTTCTCCCTCTTTGTGAGTGAATGTGTGAGTGAATGTGTGAGTGTCCGTGTCCGTGTGTGTGTGTGTGTGTGTGTGTGTGTGTGTGTGTGTGTGTGTGTGTACTTTCTCTCTTCCCCCCACCATCTGAAATGGCTGTCCCATATTTTTCTTTCTCTGTTTCTGCTGCCGTGGTTGATTTCTCCTGTCAGGGCCTCTGTCTGACTAAAGAAACATTTTGTGTCCCATGCTAGTTATCCATGTACACTCACACACACACTCACAGGGATACCGACACACACACACTGTTGGGATTTAGGCACAAACCTAGATGTGTTGAACAGTTTCCTAACAGGTTATAGTTTCAGCTCTGAAGCTTCTTCTGCAGTAAGTGAAACTATGTCGGCAGTGTCTGCTTTCTTAACTTTAATGGATTAATGTGCCAAATGTGTGAAATGTCTCTGTATGGTGAAACGCGAGCTCTTGGCCTCCCACAGAAGATGAATCAATCAGGTTGAACATCAAATAAAAACATGAATGAAATATGAAGAAAGAACACATGTACAAAAATAATACATGCTAAAGACCACAGCCTGGCCTTTAGGCATGGATTGTTAGACACATGCACACAGACACAGACACGCACACAACGCACACACAAAGATTAAGGTTTTACAGCAAAGCTCTGCTGTAGTTCCCAAAGGAGTGCCCGTGGCTATTTTGGGCAGTGTGGAGGACTTAATACTGAGTGAGAGAGAGGTTTTATAGAAAAGGGATTGAATAACATAGGCGATCCTCCCTAGACTGAAGGAGAGCCAGGATTATTGCTGGTATGTTCATTGGCATGATGACAAGGCAATAATAAATCAGTAGTTTAAAGGACTACTTCAGCACTTTGGGTGATACACTTATTCATTTTTTTTGCAGAGATTTCAATGGGAAAACTGACATGTCTCACATTTGTAGCTGCAGGCAGCAGGACATAAGCTTTAAACCTGGAAGAGTGGGGGAAGCAGCTAGCCCCCCCCACCTCACAAATTAACATGCAATATCTTGTTTGTGTACCTTTGTTTGTGACTGTACACAATGCACTGTGGAAAGTTTAAAAATCACAATAAACAGATTCAGATTCAGTCTGTTCAGCCAACTCTCAGCACGAAAATGAATATGTGTGTTACCCAAAATGTCGCTCTTCCACTTTAAGGTTGGATGAATGAGATTATACCACAAAGCCTTGCTCTGTTTGTGAATGTTTGACCCATTCTGGATGAAAAATTAAATTTAATTGTTCAAAATCCTCATCCCAGCTCTTGGTTGCCTTAAGAGCTCCGCTCGTAATCATTATGGAGACAGTGTCTAACTGTCAGAACCACAGGATTCTGTATTATTGTAGCCTGTGCTTTTGCAAAATAATATGTTTCAGCAGCTCTTGCAACACTGATGCAAAATGGGGGCTTTAATTTTGACCAGAAGCGTACTGTGCAACTGGATCTATTATTGGGCAGTGGATAAAATGAGAAGCAATTTGTCTCAGAGATGAAATGAAGCCCTGGCAATGAGACCTCTGCAAGGGCATTCAGACGCATGCACAAAGCCAAAGGTGTCTGAGTTTTCTGCAAGTGACCTTGAAGGGAACTCAAAAGAGCAGGAAGATTAAAAGAAGATGAGATGAAGAAATGATGGAGAGCAGCAGGGGAAAAGAAGTGGAGACCCTGAACGCAGCGGAGGAAGACACAAAAAGATAAAACAAATGAGGTCAAAAAAGAGACACAGAAGAAAAGACTGACTGAGGGAAGGACGACAAAATGAGGAGAGAAAACAGCAGAGGTGTACAGAAAAGGTGAGAAAGGAGGGAAGAAAGAGGGAACAGTGAAGCAGCACAGCTGTCCCAGTCAAGAACAGATGAGCCTCTTTTTCATTCGCCCTCATGCTGCTCTCGCCGCATCCACGTGAGGGGAAGGAAGGAGGAGGCAGGGAAGTTGGGAGGAGGAAAGGGAAGAGGATCAGGACTGCTGAACACCACCGCATGGCAATCCTGCTCCGTGTCTTAGCCAAAAATCCAGCTTCACCGGTAGTTTGATTGAAGATTTAGTTGAACATTTTCATGTTCTTGAAAGCAAAAGGAAAAAAATCACAGTGAATGAAAAATGTATTATTATTATTGTTGTTAGTATTATAATTGGGAGTAATACAAGTATAGAATATCTTTACCATTTGAAAATTTAGAATGGACAAAGTGAATTTAACTAGTAACTGACAATGGGATAGATGGAAACTAGTCTGAACTCAAATGTAAAAATTACACTTGTATGTCTCTTGTATACTATATATTCTATATTATAGTATAATATACATTGTCTGAAAAAGAAATAAGAAAAGTATTAAGAAATAACTAAATAAATAAATAAATGTTCACAACATCAAACACACGTGCCCGGACTCAGGGTTTTATTGAGAATCAGATTAAGCTGGTTTGGTGATTTTCTGGTCTAATGAGTCGAGGATAGAAATAAATCTGTTATGTGATGGTTTTGGCTGGGGGAATGGGGAAATCAACTGCAGTATTCCATCACCATTTAGTCAGCCATATTCAGTCTCAATAAAAACCTGGAGGGATCATTCATCCCGGTGCCAAATCCATTCACGTCATGTACTAAAAAAGGATGTGAATATGGATATGTATCATGTTGGGTTCAAAATTAATGTCAAAATAATGCATGTTTAAGAACGTGTCCCTGAGTGAATCCACGTGTTTGTCTCATAGGAAATAAAACTTTCACAGAAAGATTCAGTCTTACAGTGACTCATAACCTCAGTAGACAAGCAAGCAGTTATTTTGTGGGAGTAGGCCTTTGCTTCAAGGAAATGATTGATGTCTCAATTTGAAACTTTTTAAGACCAGCCTCAGAGAAGAACAAGGTTTATGAAAATGTAAGAATTCCTCAATTTCTTCAGGTGTTCAGTTTCGTTTTGGCGGTGAGCCCAGATGTGAATCAGAGAGTGTCGGGTAACCACATACTTCTCGGAGAGAAACAAGTGTTACTGTCAGCTGCTGCTCTCCACATGTGTGTGTGTGTGTGTGTGTGTGATTTTTCATACAGTTTTTGTTTAATAATAAGCTTAATAATAAGCTATTTAAAGATAAGCTTTTTATTTAATTTCCACCTTGAGTAGTCTTGACTTGCTTTTCTCCATAAAAGTAAAAAAACAAAACAAAACAAAAAAATAACTACAAAGCTCTTTCTATTTGAACCTTCACTCTTGTTCAACCGGTTCAATGGTCTCATTTCACAGCTTGTTGTCTTTACAGTAATTTGACTTTTAAATATAAAAATGTATTTGAATAATTTGAATCTAACTTGATTTCCAACTGTCTTACAGAACAGTATAAACTTTTCTCTGTCTTATCTTGTATCTCACCTCTTTTACTTCTCCCTCCTCACACTGTCCTTGTAACAGCATCTTATTCCTGGTAAAGCAGCTCTGGCATTGTTTCCCATCAGTGCTGCTTATGCATGAAGGCCACTGTATCTTTGTCTAATCTGGTCTGTCTGAGCCATTTCAGTCTCAGAGGGGCAACATATCCTCTCTCTGTGAAGGACGATGTTACAGTGCAAGTGTGTTTTAAACTGTGTATGTGTTAGTGTGTGTTGTTCTATGCAAGCCAGCATTCTGTGTCTTTTATTTTATTTGTGGGTGTACAGAAATATGTATGTGTATGTATGCCTGTGTCCGTTGTTGTTACATAATGTCGTTTTTTTTTTAAGTCACCGTGAAGGTCTTCATCTGTGAAGTGACTCATCCTCTTCTCCTTGGACAGCAGCAGCAGGAATGCTGGACTCCAGCGCCATCTACTGTACTACTCATGGAAAAGCATTTCTTTAATACTGCAGTGTATGAGGGGGCAGTTGTTCCTGAAAGGCCACTGGATTGAAATATGGGAAAATCACACTGGTAAAAGTGGATGTGTTTTGCTTTGCCCATTCATTACTACCATTCTGATGCTTTGCCATTGTCAGTGCAAATGTTGAGCTGTCAGCAATAAAAAAATATGGCTGTTCAGTCAGAGATCAAGTGACATGACTTCCGGCAATTTATCAGATTTCATGCAGCTCCCTCTGCAGCCACAAAAGCTCTGCTCAACTTTTTTCATTAATGCATTAATGCAGTGGTACCCCTTGTCAGAACCCAGCTCAAAGACAAAGGAGGGAGGAACACGAGTTGTCATGAAAAAAAAACCCAACTGTTTACTTTTTAAAGTAAATGGCAAGAGAGAGAAAGAGAGACTGACTGACTGACTGACTGACTCTGAACTCTGCAGAGAGAGGCTTGCTCAGGGAGTTCCCTTTTAATCTCTTAATTTTCTGCTTGGATTCCATCTCAAATTTGTAAATGTATAACAATATCACTTAGACATACTGTTGCAACACCTCATTAATGCTATGATGTGTACACTGAGGGAAATATATAAACCCATCGTAAAGATTGTGACTACACTATCAGATCCACTGTAAATATTTCTTGTGTAGCATTATGTTGCCATGTTTACAATCCACGCAAAATCCAGGCTGACAAATTTGGTGTGTTTTAAAACTTTGTGATCCCCCAGTAAAAATTAGTTTGAACAACGCTTGGCCACCCTGATGGAATTTGCAAAAACTGACCCTGCAGCATGCCCAACAGTGTTTAAGAGATAAGAAGAAAAACAAAAAAACCCCCAAACAAATACATATTATGAACACAGACTCCAGTGTATTAGACCCATGTTCAGTCTAATACAATACTACAAAACCCCTATCTTTGTGAAGCCTTTAATGTTTGGTTTATATTGACTCAGAGGTGTCAATTCACACATTGCCAACAATAACTTTACATTAGAGGCTCCATAAAGATAGGATTAATTGCCAGGCTATTGGAGGTCAAATAAAGCACTTTCAATGACGTAACCCGTGGAGATGGAAATGAGTCTGTCTCCTTCCTTGATAATAGTGCACATTGAGTCTTTTAACCATTTAAGCCCTAGCCTGTTGTTTGGAATTTCTGCTTGAAAAATACACATCCACATTCACTCAGTGATAGCTGTAGAGATGCTATAGGCCAAAATAAACAACCTTGAGCTCTATGGATGAGAGACACTTTGGATAATTTTGAAATACAAGTCTCCTTGTCCTTATCACCAGGCCTGGGAAAGATTTGAAAAAGCAAAAACTGCAATTGGTTGAGTCACATCTGAAGCTAATATTTTGCTGCCCTAAGTACAGATCTCCACCATCTCTGCATTCCTCCTCCTGAGCTCTGCGACATCCTTTGGCATACACTCTCTTCCATAAGCCTCCACTTTCTCCCAGAGGGTCAAGTAAAAATGTTTGTAAAGCTTGTTAATGCTGTTCTTCTGCAAGGCCTTTGCCTTCAGGTCTGGGCTCAGTTTAGTGAATGAAGTGGAAACCATTGGCAGACAGGTGGCAACCAAGAGACTTATCCAGAAAAAGCTATGTGATGTTTTTATATCAGATTTTTTTCTGTAAAAAGAACAGTGCAAAGTTTTCTCTTCTTCAGTGCAGATACAATTTCATGAACGACTAATGAAGTGTCACTAAATACAACATAGCCTGTCTTGAAACCAGACTGATGAGCCTCTGAATAGACTATAACATCAGTCGATCATTTACAAGGTACTGTCAATGATCAACTGATGTTTTACAACTTCTGCCAAGCAAAAACAAACTGCAGATGGGCCCGGTAGTTATTTAGATCAGTTATTTCTCTACTTGTATGCAGGAGAGGAACACGATTAGTCTTCAACTTCATAGACATAGAACTACAACATGCTGTACAAATAATGAAGAAAAATGCATCCAATGCATTTTAACTTCTTGTTTTCTCAGCATCAGCAGTGAAAAGGACAGTAGTGTCTACTTGCAATGTGAAGGATTGGAGAGAAAAATAAGGGTCAAATAATTAACAGTTGGCTGATTGTGTGAAGGAGCTCTGGTGAATGCTGGTTTAGAGTTATCAGCATATTGTTTTTGCTCAGAGTAGGGACATTTTACTCAAAACTTTCCACATAAATCTAATCTTTAGAGGTGTTCACTTTACCTCAAGCTTGCTGTCTGTGTATGTGTGTGACTGTGTTGATGAGCTGTAGATGAGTGTTGATTCAACATACGGTACATGTGCACACAAACTCATACACACCCATAAAGTAAATTAGCTTCAAAACCAATGCCAATCAAAACCCAGTGACCATCTGGCCATAAGCCCACTTCTCTAATCTTTAGGTCACTGCTGTTCCAACTCTTCCTTTGAGTCACAAATTGTTCTCCAACACACTTGAATTCTTTCATCATGTCATCATCCAGTGATCAAGTTAAAATGATAATAATCAGTCTTCAGTATCAAAGAACATGACTTAGCACATTGATTAAGGAGTGTTTCTTTGTAGTTTGGTACCACTGTAAAACACGCCAAATTGTTTTATGGTTGGACTGTGTAAATGCTTTTAAGGGCAGTAAAATTTCAGTTGGCTGCCTCAAAGAATAGATTAAAGGGCAGAAATTAGATTTTTTTTGGATACAGTTCAAATTACAGGCTCTAGATTCTGTTCACTACACCTGCCAGAATGGATCTACTGAAAATGATTAAATGCAACACACCATAGACTGTGCATCTCTTTTTAGTGAAATCTTTTTTTTACCCAAGGAAAATTAGTTATCATCTTGTTTCTATTTTGTTATTGTCCAGTGATATAACCTGATATCAGTTGGGCAGCATATAAAAATTATTACCATCCATTATCTAAGGGTGTAGAAAAGGCATTTAGATTGACGGTGTAAGTTCTCATTCATCCAGGTCACAGTGATCCTGAAATGGAGAACTGAACTGAAAAAGCTCAGATGAGAGGTGACGAGAGGCGAGACGTCTTCAAGCTTCAAACAAGAAGTCCAGTGGCCTTCAAATCAACCCATAGGATAGCATTTAGACTGAGTTTCTTTACATAAATACCTCAGCTGATGGTGACTTACAAAGCAGCCATGTATAGTTTGATGCTGTAAATAATACAGGCTAAAATCCTCCTTAAAGAAGACCTACCCCGGCAGGTAGGTATACCAACCTATAATCACAGTGACATGTTTGACCATGACCGGTATTAAAAGAGATTAAGTTCTCCTAACACAGAGCCTGCATATCAGATAACACCACCATTTAATTACAGACACAGATGTGGACAGGATTAGTTATTACAGATTCAGATGAAAGTTAAATATGAACCATTTTTGATGCACATATTGCAATGTAACACACACCGGCTGCTAAAAAAAATAAAATAAATTAAAAAAGCATTTATAAAGCACATTGCCAGGAGGTGGCATGAGTGCCAAAACTGCAAATGCTATTACTTTCCTCCCCTGTAGATGGTACTAAGAACTACTTTCACTGTCGCTTTGCAAGTGAATGACTATATGATAGACTCGAATAATTACATTACATAGCATGTAATATATAATTACTTCTTATGCCAGACAATAAAAAGTGTCATTGTAATTTAGAGCAAAAGTAAATACAGAAAATAATGTGGAATTCTGAAAAAATCACTATTTAAAATATTCACTTTTCAGTCAGTCCCCAGCTTCTTGTGTCCATGTGTCAAAGTGTCCTTGAGCATGACACTGAACCCTAAGTTGCCTCACTTGTAAGTCGCTTTGGATAAAAGTGTATGCCAGATGAGTAAATGTAAAACCTTGTGTCTCATCACCAGTTAATGATATTCCTCACATGTCCCCACAGCTTAGTGAGCCACAGGTTAACCCCCAAGTCTGTCAGATATTGAATTTCTGGGGTTAACATCTTTTGACACAACTCCTGATAGGCTTTGTCTACATTTTTATTCATGTTGTATCCCACGATGGACTTTTCTCCAATGGGCTGCCATGGCTGCATGGCCTCCTCATGAATGCTTCCTGCTGCGACAGAGTGACCTCCCTCAATGCAGATCTCCACCATCTCTGCATTCCTCCTCCTGAGCTCTGCGATGTCCTTTGCCATACGCTCTCTTCCATAAGCCTCCACTTTCTCCCAGAAGGTCAAGTTAAAATGTTTGTAAAGCTTCCAGTCAACACTGTTCCACTGCAAGGCCTTTGCCCTCAGCTCTGGGCTCAGTTTGGATACAGTGGATTCCTCGCGGGAGTTGAGCTTGAAGAAGAGGAGGTCATCCATCTCCCAGCAGAGGGAGTCCTTGAGCAGGATGAGTGATTCCTCAAAGTGCTCCATTATCATGACCAAGTGAAAACGCTCATCAATGAGCCTGATGCCCTCCTCAACACGGGGGTCATCTGGATCCAGGGTGTTGTCCTGCCCAAAGTCAAAGAAGAGCAGGTTCTTCAGATAGAAGGCGTTGAATCCATCTGGGCTAAAGTAGAGGTTCGGATCACGCAGGAACTCGGCCATTTTATCTTTACCTGGTATCCTCCAGGTCAGAGGAACAACATGACCAAAGTAATGGAAAGATGACTCAAAGAGCTCTGCGGGATCTCGTAGGATCGTGATGTAGAAAGTGTCTCTCGGCAGCACTTTGGCCACCTCAGGTGCATTGAAACGCATGTGATTACACAAAATGTTAAAACACATTCCAGATTTATAGCCTTGAACATGTGTGTGCTGAAAAGGTGAAGGGTAGAAGAAGTCGTTTCTGCTGTTGGGGAAGGCAAATTTGAGTTTGTGCTTTTCTCCAAAGCGGAAAAGGATGTTGAGGAAGGTGCTGCTTGCCGTTTTATGGGTCTTCATAAACATGATGTCCACTTTAGGTGCACAGATGTTACTGTCTTGCTGTGAGCCATTTATGGTTGACTGAGTGCTGTGTTCGCCTGGTTGGGGAGCACAGGAGTGAGGCACTGGCAGCCTAGAAAGAGGTCAGCATATGGAAATTATCTAGTGTCACCACAATTTATCAGAACAAATTCAAATCCATTCTACATCGAAAACCACGATGTAATGTGTACTAGTGTTCAGCATATATAGTGAGCTGAGCCAATACATGTGTTTGAATGCCACAGTATTTTTTTTTCTTGTGCCAAAATTCCAAGTTCATACAGTCTTTTCTATGAATGTGAATATTGAAAGCTTCAGGACCCATAAGACAAGCATAAAATAGATGATTGAATCCTGCATTTAATTTGTGATTCTCCTCATGTCACACTAAACACCGAAAGTCAGGTGGTATGATTTCATTTTAGCCTTATGAGAACATTGTAGGGGATCCAAAAAGCTTTTGGAGCAAGAAGCATTTTGTATCATTGAAAGTATTATACCCCCTTTGACTGATGGGATCTTCTGTCACTACAATAGTAAATACATGTTCCTCTATAAAGCTATTGTAAACATTGTAATGCAGCTTAAATGGCTTACAAGTCGTAAATTCAGTGGGGAATATAAAACTTGTCATTTATTTAACTGCTGTTTGTCCCTGTTCATCGTTTAATATTTAGGTGCCAAACACCTAAATATTAAACTTTTTTTTTTTTTTTGCTATGGCAGAATAGGCAAAACTTTATAAGGAGAGACAATAAAGAAGTAAATTACTAAATAAAGAGGATAATGAAATACTCATACACTCCCTTTATCAGGACAAAGAGGAGATAAAATTATAAGATTCACTGACGGTACCTGCAGTTTTGTGATTATGTTAAAATCTGGACTTTGAATCTGAGGTTGATCATTCATAACATTGTTGATCATTTGTAATACCACATGGTGCATGAGATACAATCCTTTTATGATCTTCTGGGGGCTTTTTGGCTTTTTGAAAGTCTTCACTTTTCTATAATTTATGGTGTTTTGGAAAGAGATCAAGCTGTGTCAACTCCAGCCAACTCCACCTGTGTGTGTACAAAGTTCACTAGCAGTTAAAATATGAGGTTGAGTAGATACTATATTTGTACAGCTAAAATAAAGATTTTTGGGACAGCTGCTCTTTCTGGTAAGGTGACCCATTAACATTTAAACCTGAGGATAATGTATGTTACTGTCTATAAATAATCAGTTTACCAAAAGATAAAAACACCAGCCAGTGAGGTTCAATCCAATTTCAGGTCAGACATTATTGATAATTTTTTCATGGATAGTTGTGTAAGTGAGGAACCTTCCTCATTTGAACAATGGATGAAGCTGAAGAAATTACTAACATCTGAGTGCTGAATGAAACTGTAGCAAGTACACTGAATTCTACTGTGATGAACATTCAAAAGAATTGCACAATTCACACAGTCACTAGCCTAAATAAACCAATAACAACTGAGGTACAGACACATTGAGGTGAACATCTCATTTCCAGGACCCAGAAGTCTGTTTAGGACCATTATCACTGGGTCCATGTAAGCATTTAGTATTGTGTATAGATGAAGCTCATAATTAAAAATAATTATTTGGTTGTCAAGTTCTAAAATTAGAGAATAAGATCTAAGAGTTACAGATGTTCGAAAGGTTGAAGCTAATATGAGATTAACAAAAAGTTTATTACAGAGTAACTTTTAGTGTCTGTTATTTCTGAATACATTTTTATCTCTGCAGATCCTCTGTATCTGCAGACTGGACAGCACGCATGATAAAGCCTCATTTTACTGGAGCAGTTATCTTCCTAATAATTGCCAGTACATTTTCTAACGACAACTTTCATGAGTTGCTATGGGACTGAAAACTATTGCTGTGAAATATTCTTACTCTGGTGGACTGAAGTTGATCTGCAGAGTAGAAAGACAGTAGAGCAGAGTCACACTGATGAGGAAGAAAGCCACAGTGGCACGTCTCACCATGAGCTGCCACCACTGCATGCTGTTTTTGGAGCTTGGTAATGAAGAACTGAAAAAGATCACCTCATGAGAAGAGGAAGAAAGGGAAGGACAAACACTATGACACTTCTCTTGACAAATAATGCACACTGACTTCTGTATTTTAATTTAAAAAAAATCTTAAATTTAGTAAACTGTATGTAAATGTAAGTAAATGCAAGTTTTACTTTCTCATTGTAACTTGAAATGTATGAAGAAATACGATGAAATATAATGAAAATGCAGGTGGGGAAATATATTAAAAAAACACATGAAAACAATGTCGTCCAAGCCACAAAAAGTTGCTACATACAATCTACGAAGACAAAGTCACCACAGTGAAAAGCTGTTTGTGTAATTGCAAAGATTTTATTTTTTTGATTTCTGTGTACTGTTATTTCTAGTCTTTATTTTTTTGTTATTCAAATATGCAAATAAAAATTATAATATTAATCCTAAAGATGATGTGGTGCAGTGGGCAGCACACGCCTCAGTGTGAAACATTTCTTCAGACTTTTATTTTTTACAATGCAGCAATTGAGCTGCAAAATGTAGCATCTAATTGCTAATAAGCATTACCATTCATTTTCCATTTTAAAATGCAGTTGTAATCAGCACAAGGAAGACATCTGTTGAAGAACAGACCATGACCTCTCCCACAGGCTTCTTTGCATCATTGAGATACTTTCTCTCTGGGGAATTACATTTGCAAAATAAATATTTTTGGTCAGTATTTGAAAAAAAAGTTTCTACATCACACAAATAAACAGCATTTTATTGTGTTACTGGTCACATTTGCAGCAATGGTTTTGCCCTGCTCTCTTCATAGGAGACATAAATACAGTATCTTCAACCTTTTTCATAAATTGAAAATACACAATACATGTTACAGAAAACTGCGCGGTCTATTGCATTAGCGATTTACAGTTCATTTTAACATATTTTTAAGTTTTAATCTATTCCATTTAAATTGTTTCGACTTTGTTCATGAGCTTAAATAACACTGACTTGCATGCAAAAAGCCTGTAGAATAACTACTGTGCAGAGGAAATTGAAATCTACAGATGACCATCAGAACAGATCTGGAAAGGAAAAGTGTAAACTTACCCTTTCTGTGGCATGTCAGTCGCTAGGGATTCACAACAAATTTGTTCCTGCAATTGCTGGGGTTTGATAACTTATCTTTATGGTCTTGTTTGCCTCATTGTTGCCTGGATGATACTTTGAGCCCAAACTTTGTCATCCCCTCTGTAACCAAGTCAGACTGGATGTAAACATCTATCCTGGTATCAGGTTTTGTGTCCTAGGTAGGTGTGGAGGAAGAAACAGGGAGGGGCCAGTGAGACCAGTGCACTCACCTCAGCCTCGTGGAAAAAGAGATTTAATGCACGCAAAAAAGTAATTGCACTGTAGTAGAGGATTTATTCTCAGTTGCTTCTTAGAACATAAGTGGACAGGATATCAGTAATGACTTCTATGAAATGCACAGGAAAGACAGAGCTAACAAAGGGAGGAGACTCTGGCTTTAAAAACTGTGGTAAAAAAAAGTTCAGCTCAGTAAAACATGTCATCGGTTTAACTGCAAACTCACTTCTACGCAAATTGTACATGAAAAGTGAGTGAGTTGTTTCTCTATCTTTTTTTCAGGGTCCTAATGATTCTCAAACAACACTTTACCATATCAGAGAAACAAAAACCAGTGTTTTCACCTTCACATTTTGTCATACATCCTAGATCACTGCATGTTCGACTATAAAATATGTGATACACAAAAGAATAAGAACTTCCACACACTGCAGTGTGCAGTGTGCAGGCACAGACACATTGAGGTGAACATCTCATTTCCAGGACCCAGAAGTCTGTTTAGGACCATTATCACTGGGACCATGTAAGCATTTAGTATTGTGTATAGATGAAGATCATAAATAAAAATAATTATTTGGTTGTCAAGTTCTAAAATTAGAGAATAAGATCTAAGAGTTGTCTGTTATTTCTGAACACATTTTTATCTCTGCAGATCCTCTGTATCTGCAGACTGGACAGCACGCATGATAAAGCCTCATTTTACTGGAGCAGTTATCTTCCTAATAATTGCCAGTACATTTTCTAACGACAACTTTCATGAGTTGCTATGGGACTGAAAACTATTGCTGTGAAATATTCTTACTCTGGTGGACTGAAGTTGATCTGCAGAGTAGAAAGACAGTAGAGCAGAGTCACACTGATGAGGAAGGAAGCCACAGTGGCACGTCTGACCATGAGCTGCCACCACTGCATGCTGTTTTTGGAGCTTGGTAATGAAGAACTGAAAAAGATTTTATTTTTTTGATTTCTGTGTACTGTTAAGCCTGACTTTAATATGAAAAATTCCCCCTTCTGTGTATTTGTTATTTTTGATTTGGATTCCGGTAAATGTAAGACTGTTGGCCATTATGACTTCTAAAAACAAATACTGTTTCTCCTTCATGAAAAAAATTGTACGAGGCTTCAAAATTTACATCTGACTTTTTTCTTCCACAAAACAGAGAAAACCTTTTCCATTTATTGCATCTCTGTGTGTTCAGTAGAACAGTGACCTCTAGTGGAAAAGTTATGTAATAACATGGTCATGCTTGTCACCACAGATTGATTTCTGATGCACAAGGATTTCAACATAAAAAGTTCGGGAATAGGCTGAGATGGAGGAACAGGGTCAGGTCTACAGATGAGCATGTGGTTCCATTCAAAAAGCCTCTCCAACTGAAGCCAAGGTATGTGGCTTTCTTTGCTCCAAATTTGGAGAACACAACTGGAAAGTCACCAGTTTGAACTCCATTACCGGAGCCAAAGGTTGAGGCTGGGGAATTTGTTTGAGTGACACTGTCACAACTGTTATGGTTTCATCAAAGCCGTGCTGTGAAAGCAATGTGGCTCATTAATCAGCTGTGAAAGAATGAGGTGTTCCAGGCTTGTGAATCTCTGAATGTGAAAAACATTCAGAGATGCCTCCTTTAGCGATAATGGTATGTGTAATAAATGTAGCATTTTTGTAGCATTGGAGGCGAGACTTAGGGAAGTAGAGGCTCGGCTCCGCACCATAGATAATCGCCCCGCAGCAGCGCTAGCTAGTCAGTCCCCTGTAGCTGATGCGGACCAGCCTAAATTAGCTACAGCTAGCCGTCCTACGTTAGCTCCTGTCAGCCGTTCCCCGGCAGCTCCCGAGCAGCCGGGAAGCCAGGGCGGCTGGGTGGCAGTCCGAAGGAAACATAGCATGAAACAACGGCCCGTGGTTCACCATCAACCGCTTCATGTTTCAAACAGATTTTCCCCAATCAGCGACACACCCGCTGAGGAAAAAACTCTGGTTATTGGCAGCTCCATTTTGCGAAATGTGAAGTTAGAGACTCCAGCGACCATAGTTAAATGCATCCCTGGGGCCAGAGCGGGCGACGTTGAATCATATTTAAAACTGCTGGCTAAGGATAAACGTAGATTTGGTAAGATCGTTATTCACGTCGGCGGTAATGACACCCGATTACGCCAATCGGAGGTCACTAAAATTAATGTGGAGTCGGTGTGTAACTTTGCCAAAACAATGTCGGACTCTGTAGTGTTCTCTGGACCCCTGCCCGATTTGACCAGTGATGACATGTTTAGCCGTATGTCTTCATTCCGTCGCTGGCTGTCTAGGTGGTGTCCAGCAAACGACGTGGCCTTCATTGATAACTGGAAAACTTTTTGGGGAAAACCTGGTCTGATTAGGAGAGACGGCATCCATCCAACTTTGGATGGTGCAGCTCTCATATCTAGAAATATGACAGATTTCATTAGAAAACCAAAGTCATGACAACCCAGAGTTGAGACCAGGATGCAGAGTTGCAGTCCTACACGCTTCTCTGTCACCCACCCATGATTCTCATGATTCTTATTATTCCTACCATTCTAATGATTCCCTTTATCCTATAGAGACTGTGTCTGCTCCCCGTCAACAAAAAGTGCATAAATTAAAAAATGCAAGAGGTGTTACTCATAAAAACCTCAAAAAAATTTATACTACAAAAGCATCTGAACCTAAAAACACCACAATCAGATGTGGGCTATTAAACATTAGATCTCTCTTGTCTAAATCTCTGTTAGTGAATGATTTGATAATGGATCAGCAGATTGATTTATTCTGTCTGACTGAGACCTGGCTGCAGGAGGAAGAGTATGTCAGTCTAAATGAGTCAACCCCTGCTAGTCATATTAATTATCACATTCCTCGAGGCACAGGCCGAGGAGGAGGAGTGGCAGCAATCTACCACTCAAGTTTATTAATTAATCCTAGACCTAAGCCGAAATATAGTACATTTGAAAGCCTTATCCTCAGCCTCTCACATCCAAATTGGAAGACAGAAAAACCAGTACTATTTGCTGTGGTGTATCGTCCACCTGCTGCTTACTCAGAGTTTTTGTCTGAATTCACTGAATTTTTATCTGATTTAGTGCTTAGTACGGATAGAGTAATTATAGTGGGCGACTTTAATATTCATGTCGATACCCACAATGACAGCCTTAAGACTGCTTTCTATTCAGTATTAGACTCAATTGGCTTTTTACAAAATGTTAACAAACCAACTCACTGTTTTAATCACACCCTTGATCTTGTACTAACCTATGGCATAGAAGCTGAATATTTGACAGTATTCCCTCAGAACCCTGTTTTATCTGATCATTCTTTAGTAACATTTGAATTTACAATAATGAACTGCACAGCATCTGAGAAAAAAATTAACTACTGTAGATTTCTGTCTGATAATGCTGTTATCAAATATAAGGAAGCTATTCCATCTTTATTATCTCCGCTGCCATGTGCCAGTCTTACAGAGGGCAATGGCCTAAACGTTACTCCAGCAGATATAGACTATCTAGTTGATAATACTGCTGCTTCATTGCGTTCAACCCTTGACTCTGTTGCCCCTTTGAAAAAGAAGGTCAGTAATCAGAGGAAGCTAGCTCCATGGTACAATTCACAAATACGTACTTTAAAGCAGATATCACGAAAGCTGGAAAGGAAATGGTTATCCACTAATTTAGAGGAATTCCGCCTAGCCTGGAAAGACAGCTTTATAACGTATAAAAAAGCCCTTCGTAAGGCAAGAACTGCCTATTACTCATCATTAATAGAGGAAAACAAGAACAACCCTAGGTTTCTTTTCAGCACTGTAGCCAGGCTGACAAAGAGCCATAGCTCTGTTGTACCATCCATCCCTCTAGCTCTCACTAGTAATGACTTTATGAGCTTCTTTAGCAACAAAATAGTAGACATTAGAGACAGAATCCATCTCATCCTGCCTACAACTGTTAATGATGTAGGTATGTCTAGAACAGCATCTTTAGAAATGTCTGCCAGTCCTGATTTGTCGTTAGACTGTTTCTCTCCCATAGATCTAGCTGAATTGACTTCAATAGTTTCTAAATCTAAATCATCAACATGTCTTTTGGATCCTATCCCGACCAGACTTCTTAAAGATGTGTTGCCTTTGATTGGCACTCACATATTAGATCAGATAAATCTCTCGTTGGTTACAGGATATGTCCCACAGGCTTTTAAGGTTGCAGTTATCAAACCTTTACTTAAAAAGCCTTCTCTGGACTCTGACATTTTGGCAAACTATAGACCTATATCCAATCTCCCCTTTAATTCTAAAATTCTTGAAAAGGCTGTTGCAACTCAGTTGTGTGACCATCTACATAGGAACGGTTTGTTTGAAGTTTTTCAGTCAGGATTTAGAGTTCATCATAGCACAGAAACAGCACTGGTGAAAGTTACCAACGACCTTCTTATAGCATCAGATAATGGACTCGTCTCTATACTTGTCCTGCTAGATCTTAGTGCTGCATTTGACACCATTGATCATAATATCCTATTGGATAGATTGGAACATGTTATTGGGATTAAAGGAACAGCACTAGGCTGGTTTAAATCATATCTATCAGATAGATACCAGTTTGTTCATGTTAATGATGATCCCTCCATATATACCAGAGTAAGTCATGGAGTTCCACAGGGTTCTGTGCTTGGACCGATACTGTTCACCTTATACATGCTTCCCCTAGGCAATATTATCAGGAAGCATGGAATAAATTTCCATTGCTATGCGGATGATACCCAGCTATATTTATCTATGAAACCAGACGAAACAGATCAGTTAACCATACTTCAGGCATGTCTTAAAGACATAAAGGCCTGGATGACCTGTAACTTTCTTCTTCTGAATTCAGACAAAACTGAGGTTATTTTGTTTGGTCCCAAACACCTCAGAAACAGTTTATCTAATCATATAGTTACTCTGGATGGCATTAATTTAGCCTCCAGTACGACTGTGAGGAACCTTGGAGTTATTTTTGATCAGGATCTGTCCTTTAACTCACATATAAAACAAGTCTCTAGGACCGCCTTCTTTCACCTGCGCAATATCAGTAAGATTAGGAACATTCTGTCGCAGAGTGATGCTGAAAAATTAGTCCATGCTTTTGTTACTTCTAGGCTGGACTACTGTAATTCCCTATTATCAGGATGTCCAGTTAACTCTCTAAAAAGCATCCAGCTGATCCAAAATGCTGCAGCGAGAGTACTGACTGGAATTAGCAAGAGAGATCACATTACTCCTGTACTAACTTCTCTTCATTGGCTTCCTGTAAAATCCAGAATTGATTTTAAAATCCTTCTCCTTACATATAAGGCCCTCAATGGCCAGGCTCCTTCATATCTCAAAGAGCTGATAGTACCATATCATCCTAACAGATTGCTTCGTTCCCAGAATGCAGGTTTGCTTATGGTTCCCAAAATCTCTAAAAGTAGAATGGGAGGCCGAGCCTTTAGCTATCAGGCCCCTCTCCTATGGAACCAACTGCCAGTTTGGGTTCGGGAAGCAGACACCCTCTCTAATTTTAAAACGAAGCTTAAAACCTTCTTGTTTGATAAAGCTTATAATTAGTTGTAGTTACAGTCCTAGTTATTTATTAAACTTATAGTTAGTCACAATTATCTCTATAGACACTGTTACAGTTAAGGATATAGCCCTTAGTAGGGCTGGCTCAGGCAACTGAATCATCCCCTAGTTATGCTGCTATAGGCCTAGGCTGCTGGGGGACATCCCATGATTTACTGCGCACTTCTTCTTCTTTCTCTTTCTCTCCTCAGACCCACTCTCAAATTTATTAGCCTTTATTACATGTCATTAACTCTGTGTCCTCTCTGTCCCGTAGTCCTGTGCTTGTTTCTCTCTGGTCTCTCTTTCTCTGTACCTTTCTGCAGGTACCTCTGGCTCCGGAGCTGCTTGTCCTATGGTCCTGGCTCCACCCACCTGCTGCTGTTTATTGTTTACAATGATCTATTTCTAACATGTTTAATGTTCCGTTCTGCTACAGATAAATATTTGATTAATATTCTTTGCAAACTGTAATGTAAATAATTACCAGTCATGACAGCTTTTTGCCTCCGTGCTCTGTTCCATAATTCTAATCTGCTGAGCACACATTATCAAATAACTGTTCACTAACTGTAATGTAAATACTGACCCACATTGTCTGTATTATGCTGCATGTCTTTCTCCCCCTCTCCTCCATTCCTAGCTGTCCTATCTTCCTCCTTTTCCTCCTTTCACCCAGCCCGGCCATCGGCAGGAGGGTCCCCCATCTGAGCCAGGTTCTGCTCAAGGTTTCTTCCTGTTAAAAGGGAGTTTTCCTTGCCACTGTCGCCTTAAGTGCTTGCTCTGGGGTCAGGCTCTGGGTCTCTGTAAAGCGCTTTGAGACAATTTTGATTGTGGAAGGCGCTATATAAATAAAATTGAATTGAATTGAATTGAAAAATTGAACCACATTCCTGAAAAAAGAAACAACCCTTCTCATCTTTAAAACACTTTGCTGGGTAATTAAGAGCCTCAAAAATTAATTGTAAAATTAATTGTAAAATTAATTGTAAAATTAATTTTACAGCTACAATTATTCTTTACTTTTCAAAAATAACATGAAGATGGTGTTTACACGACCAGTCTTTAAATTAAATTCAGTTTCATTTGATGCAAAACTATAAAGAGAAGAGCATTTCTGACAAACATGCATCTGTGGTGATGAATCCATGCAGCAATTCTGTGGCCAAGGACACTTCCACTGCAGACACCAGCAAAGCATGCTTTTACATGGTTTTATTGTTATTATACTGACAGAGAACTCATTTCAAGGATGACGACAGCAAGTATCAGTGCTTCATCTGATGGATGCATGAAATTGGAAACATGCACTGTGTTGTATATTAGTCATCAGTGTCAGTCACCATGAAACTGTCAGCACACTGCTGTATGAATGGATGTTGTGACACTGTGTTTGTCCAGAAATGGGGTTGTCACGTTGGTAAATTACTATCTGTAGTCAACACTATGCTGTGTATTGTGAGCCATGAGAGTTTTGATTGATGACACACTCTTATACATACTTTTCTTGTCTTCTTGCTTTATTTCAACATCACACTGCATGGACAGTGGGTCACGTTTCATTTATTGTATATATCTGGTAATTGCCAACTCTTGTCCAGATTTGCATCGAGGAGGATGAGTTAATGATCTGAGGCCAAAAATAAAGCTGCAGGAGCTGTTGCAGATGTTAGGGAATGAAAAATAAAAGCTTCAGCTGGGATGTTGGATGAGCTAAAAAACAAAACAAAAAACAAAAACAAATAAAAAACAAAAACAAAAAAGGAGAATTAGTGTATGTTATTTTACCACTTGTCAATGCTTTATGTTTCGGTTACTCTCTTAAAGATGCCTTTTGCACAGCTGGTAACTGTGAGGTGAACCATATGCTAAGAAAAACCGAACCACAAGTGTCAGTTGTAGTAACTGCAAAGTGGATGTGAATTGAGTTGCTCATGCCAGTGTTAATAATACAACGTTTATCATACATTCTAATATTTTTAAAATTATATTAAATTTAGATAAATTGTAATTGTAAATTGAAATTGACACATGGCTCCTTTACATATCTTTAGGATTGGCTTAAAATGCAAGCCCCACCTGAAGCCCCTTACAATTTTTGTCAATTTCGCTCAATAAAATCACCACAGACTAATTGCCACATTGTGAACATGGGGCCTTTGGAGCCCCTTAGAGTCAGTTGCTAGATAATCCAACCTTGAGTTAGCAAAAACAGTAGTGATGGTGTTGCAGTGTTATGATCATCAATGCACACCAGTGTTTGCATGACATTATATGGGCAAAGTAGAGGCTTGGTAATGAATAGGGAATGGTATTTCATCACAACCAGACCTCAGTATAGAAGGCGATCTCCAGTACATTACAACTATCTCTCTCTCTCTCTCTCTCTCTCTCTCTCTCTCTCTCTCTCTCTTTTTTTAAAAAAAGTTTTTTTTTACAGTTCTAGAAAAAGCATTCACATTCCATCAAATTTCTCCAAGCAGCTTGGGCAGCATGCACTGTGTTTTATGGACAAACAACTGCCCTGAGGGTCCAGTGGAGCAATATGTATTACCTGACCTCTGGTGACCTGCAAACCAACAGCAGCAGGCATGGACCAGAGCACCGATGGATCTTTGTGTGATATATATATATATATATATATATATATATATATATATATATATATATATATATATATATATATATATATGTGTGTGAGTTGTCCTGTGTCCGTATCAGCATTGTGTTACACTGAAAAAGAAAATATTGCAGCTAATGGCTACACAGAAGGTGCACATGTTTCCTGATATGATTGCAGCATTGCAGCAGATTCCGCTGGCTGCGCTGGGGAGTGGAGGGAGGAGGGGTGATAAACTCATATTTGGTTGAGTTGCTGAAAATCTCACCCCACTAGGCAACAGAAAATGAAAACGAATCTTCTACTAGCTAACCAAACATCAACTTTGCATATGAATAGTAAGAAGGTGAGAAATCATAACCATGGCTTTAACAATAACTACATCTGGAATATGAATTATTCATGAGGTGTGCATCCTATACAGTGAGGGCTCTGTGTGTGAGGGAGCGTGAACATCATTGCCTATATGTATTATCTCCTCGCCTCCTCTTCTATTTTCTCATTAAGCTGATGGATGAGGAACAATAATCAAAAGTTTGTATTTTTTGGCAACACTCAGTCCTTTACTCTTGCTATCTGTTCTCCATAAAATGGGCTGTTGGCGTGGGGAGAGAGAGAGAGAGAGAGAGAGAGAGAGAGAGAGAGGAACAAACAGGTTGTTTTTGGTTGAAGGCGCAGCAGTTGTGATGACAGAACGTGGGCCAATGTTTACTCATCTTGGGAATGAAAGACTCCTCTGACTTTGCAGAGGATTTAGAAGTTAGACAAGCATGTCCGAGCACACACGCATCCATACAGACAAATAAAGCCTGCTGACTCAATTCCTTCTCTTCCCTGTCTCTCCTTCTGCCACTTTTCTCCTTAATTAGTCCGCCTCTTTTGTTCTTCCCATCTCTCTCTGTTAGTTTTTCTCCATTCTCTTGCTGCCTGTCATGCTTTCAAAGCAATATTTTACTTTGCAACAAGATTTCACATGGTTTCAGCCTGGGGAATTTGAGCTTTCAAATGACTGAGGCTAGGAACATGTTGTGTTTTTCATTTGAAGCTGGGAGAAATTCATTTCCACCACTTTGATGTAGACATTTGATTATGGTACTGTTTACTACCCAGCCGGTGTCTCTTTGTCTTGGACACTCTAAATCATAGAGCACTGAGATTTATCTGACTGAACCCCTTTATTCCTGAATTTATCTTCTATGTTCAGGGTGACTGTCCTGCTGTGTCAACACAGTGGCCTCCATCTTTCATTTATTGATATGTTTTTATTTTTGAGTCCACTCGGGGTGTTCTTTCAAATCTATCTGAGGTTTCATATCGCTCAATCACTCGGTGGAAATTATTGTTACGCTTTCAGGAACTGCTTTGGTTATCTGTCCCTGAGGTCAGAACTGATTGAGGCAAAAGGGCTGTTATGGATTGAAATTGCAAAATGATTGAATGCTGAAAATTATGTTTGTGAGTTTAAAATGATAAAGAAGGAACTTCTGGATGATACAGGCAGTTAATATCTTTGCATTAAGTCTAAGATTTAAATAGGTTTTGAACCTGCTGGCTTTAATCTGGTGGACGCAGAGTTCTTTTATGGGATATTTGTCAGATTCTCTTTCTTAACATCCTTTTGATGTGTTTGTACCCCATTTTGTGTGCACTCACTTTTTTTTTTTTTTTAATCCTGCTGTGGGTCTTATAGATAAGTCACCAACAATTTCCGCTGGTGTCAGGGCACAAGAAAATAAAGTCAATTGGAAATATTATCAATATCAAATTTATATTGACTTGTTTTGCATGGATCTAAACTCAGAATAAAAATGCCACCCGCAAACCCTGTTGGTCAAAATAAAATTAATTCAGACAGAAATATCCTCCCAGTTGAAAGGGTTGGATTCAAACTTTTATTACATATTCAGGTATAGAGAAAAATAAATCACTTGGTCTGACAAGCCTATATTTTGTTTATATCTATATACTGAATCTCCCGCACATGCTTCAATGTTCCACTGGGAGAATGTACCTGATTAATTTCCTTTCCTTGTCATTTACGAGAGGTCTCTACCACTCAAGTGGTGCATTTTTCTTAGGAGAACTATCATTGAACAGCTGATGTTTACTACTTTCTGGGAGATAATGTCTCTTTGGGGCTCACCTCTTGTACAGTAATTCCCAGTTTTGTGATAATACTGTTGCTCCACAGCAGTAAACCAATAATTTTATCAAATAATATGCAAAGTGGTTGATGCAGGTCAATATAATTCAAAAGCCTGCCCATGGCGGTGCAGTTGATTTGCCATATTTCACGTGTTGTGGACATTTTCAGATTGCTCACAGTGAATCATAAGAACAGGACATCTTATCTGGATGTACTGTAATCAACAACTTACACTGATGACTTTTCAAGGCAACCCTGTCTTCTAAATATTCATAGTACTTAAATAGTTTTCCCAATTAACCTGTGTTGGCAAATGTTGCCTGTATTGTGTTCATAGGTAACATTTTGTCTTAAGGAAATCCTATATTCATATACTGCACCAGCATTACAGGAGTGGTCGGGGTGGACAGTGATTGTACAAGCAGCAACACTTTGACACCCGAGTCTATGGTTCACAGCCTGACTCACATCAGTAGTTAGGTTTCGGCAGAAAAAGTACTTTAGATAAGGTCAGGAAAGATTGTGTTTCCCATGTGTTGCAGACTTTATTTGTGTTAAACTGAGACACAAATTGACAACAGTCTTTCCCCAACCTTAACCAGATGCTACCAGAGCCTAAACATGGTCATAAAAAAGTTTATTAATGCTGCAGTCACCACTAGTCGATATTGTATTGCAAAGATTCAGATTTTTGTTGGAAAACAAGATAAATATGTTATCAGTGAACACCTTATCAATACATTCAGAATCTTCAACAAGGTTGCACAAGAGGACATTGATAACAGCATTTTCAGTTGTTTTTTTAGTTCTTCCAGTAACAGTAAATGATAAGCAAATGAAATTAAATTGAGTGAAATTAAATATTCAAGTAATAACTATTTTTTGGATTTCTTTTTTAAAAATTAAACACAAAAATAATTAGATAGTAACTTCATTACACAACTTAAGCTTAGGCTTAATCTGTACAGCAAAAACTTATTAATGCTGACAACTTACAAGAATTTTAGAACATAGCTTTTCAGCTAATTTTCAGTACAAATCCCGTCTGATTTTCACACCGAATTTCCTTTTGGCTTTTGCTTCATTATTCATTGATTTTCATTGAAATCAGCTTGTTTCAATTATTCTTTTTGCAAATTAATCATCATTGTTTTAAAGTAAGTAATCTGCCTTAGTCAGTAAAAACTTCAGAGAAAGTTAAAACAAAATGAGAGCAAATGGAATTAATAATTAGACGATTATATCACACAAATGTAATCATTATCACCATCATAGTTATTATCATCTCCATTATCATTGACTTTCAGACCTGATTTGGTAGGATCTGAAATATTCATAGCATTCCTACAGGTAATCAGAGCTGTAATCAGGTTACAGAATCCACACACACACACACACACACACAGTATGTCTCCACACAGTGCATGCAGGTTAACAGCTGCTGAACACGGGGCTGTTAAATATTTCAGGGGGTACACACATTCTCTCACCAGCCTCCCTCCCCTGCCAGCATAGTGGGAGGTGTTGTGGCAAAAAACACCTCCATGACTTATTAATGCCACAGAGAAGGATGTCGAATTTTCAATGATGGAAGGAAATAATAAGAATTTGTGCTCTCATTATGAAGTGAAGAATTGTAAATGGTGAATTGTGTGTGTGTGTTTGTTCCAGTGTGCTCATTAAGACTGAGTTTGTTAAAAAGTTTTTGATGAGGCAACTCAAGTTACTCCAATAAACAGCAATAAACTTCAATGAGGATTTCAGGTCTTTCTCTCACACGCACACACATATTTTATCATTTGTGTCTCTTTCCTTTTCTTTTCTTTATGCATAATTTCTACAGGCGGTTTTTCCTTCATTTGCAATTTGTGTTTAAAGCTGTTCTATTTATTTGATTAAGAGGAATTTTGAACAGTTTTATCAATTATTTAATTGTATCTAACTTTTTACTTTGCTCCAACTTGAAACTTCCATGACTTTTCAGAGCTGCTCACAGGTCAATGAATGATCTTCATTCAGTTGATTCCTGACAGAGATGGCACAGTGGTTCAGTGGTAAGCACAGTGGCCTTGCAACAAAAGGTCGGGGCACAGAAGAAGTAACTATGAACAAAGTCTACTAAGCACACGAACTAAGAAGAGTCTAATCTTAGGTTTGTAAGCCAACGTTTCTAATGTGTTGCAGAACAGGGGAACTGACAGTGAACGGAGAGCAGAGTCGCTCTTAAATAGTATCTGGAAGAGGGTGGAATGATTGCAGGATTGACTGCAGCTGTGCAGGTGGACTGGTGGGAAACCCAGGTCCCCACGCTCTGTTCAAACCAACACAGACACACACACACACACACACACGCTGAGAGGAAACAATGACTAACAGAGACAAACAACACACACCAGGGAGGGAAAAAGAGGAAGCAAAAGGGGAAAGAGAGAGACTCCCTGCCTAATCATATCAGCATATCAGGTTAGGTTAGCAGTTGCCTGTCTCTGTGTTACCCTTATAGTGTGCACACGATCACCCACTCTGATCCATGATCAGCTTTAGACCCCCTTGATACTGCAAAAATAAACTGGTATGGATTAAGCTTATTTGGGGGACCTGGGCAAAAAAAACTTGGTTGCCTCCAAGTTCTCACCAACTACAGTGCACATGGCACATCATAGATGGCAGCTTTAACAAATTTGTAAGCGATAAAATATAAAGTTACCTAAAGTGCAAGTGACACACAGTGAACTTGGGGCTTTTCAGATCCCTTAGCCTTTTGTTCCGTAACCAAATGCCTTGGTAGAGACCCACTTCTCTCCCCATTCAGTTTTATTTAGGTGCATCAAGGGAAGGCTTCTACTTCAAATAAATAGTATATTCAGCCTTTGGTAGCAAGTTAGAGTTGCTTGCTAACTCTGACAAAGTGCCATCTTTTTTGTTTGTTTTATTGTGCCACATTTATCATAGAACTATCCTGCGTTTTGTATTTTTTTTAAACTAGCTTTGTATTGTTTTTTTTTTTTCACTTTTTTCTTTTCTTTTTTTAATGCTGTTAAAGGCTGGGATCCTGTAGAGTACACAACTCTGAACACACATTTCAGAGCTTATGAGTGTATAGTTAAGCTCAAGGTGTGAAAGAATAAAGTTTGTGTCTTGTCAGCAATACTCTTGTCACTCTATAATGAGGGTCAGGGCAGCTGTTAACACTCTGAAGCTGGTCATAAAACATTATGAATGTAGTTCTGGATAGAGGAGTGGCCATGTGAAGTCAGTAGTTATCACTGTGCCAGTGCAGGGGGAGGAAAGGTTGCTGTGGGAGTTTCTTCTTGCTCAAGGTGATAATTTAAATGATTTTGTTTTTAAATTAAGGTATTAAATAGCTGTTTCTGGCAGAAATCAAGTGACCAGCCTGGAAATGGTCCTTGATCTTTTAAATTTGAGATTTTATTTTTTTTTTAAACCAGCTTTTCAGTGCAGATTAATACTATTGATGGACATGACAAAAGAAAGATGGAGGAAGGAATTAGCAGTATAAAGTGCTTTATTATTTTTTTCTATTTTTAAAGTGAGGATGTCGAGGACAAGAGGCTGGTTTCTCAAAGTCAGACGATGACTTTGGTTGCACAAAGCAGTTTAATTCTTGATTTTCTCAATTTTCTTAACATATTAATTTTGTCCCTTTTCACTTTCCTCTTCCTGTCCCTCCCACACAGACATTTTCTTTTAAGTCTTCTCTGTGTCTTTCACTCACTCTTGCTCACATATTCTCTCAGCAGCCTTTTCTCTCTTTTCCATCTCCTCATCCTTCTCTTCCCTCTTTTACTCATCTCCTCTTTACTTTTTCCTCCCTTCAGACTCTCTCTCTCTCGCTCTCTCTGTCCTTTTATCCACCTGCTTCTGTCATTCATTCTTCATTCTCTTCTTTTATTCCTTCTCCTCAAGTCTCCTTCCACCTCCACGACCTTTTCTCTCTCTTCTACTTCTCTTTTGGTCCACGGTGATGGTATTTATATCACTGTTTGTCTCGACATCTTGCAACTGTCCACAGGCCCTGCTTGAACCTTCTCTCTTAATACTCTCTAATCCAAAATACATCTTAATAAATGTGTTTTTCTTACCAGTAGAAAAACAGAAGCTCGATCTCGGTGACCCTGCCAGCTTTTCCTCTACTTCCTAGATAGATGAGCAACCTGGATGCTTCTTATGAATTTGTTTGAAAAAAAAAAAGGAGAAATTTGTGCTTTGTGTGAGTGTGTGTGTCTGTGTGTGGCAGTACATAATTAAATACAACGCATTAGCAGTACCAGCACACACTGTAAAAAGAACTCTGCTTAACCCATTCATTTAGATGGAGCTAATTAGAGGAGCTGTCTGGGGAGAAGGCCCTTGCTGGGCCATCTGTATATATATATATATATTTGTGTGTGTGTGTGTGTGTGTGTGTGCTCGTGTAGCAGGTTTTTCATAAGATAAATGAATGCTGCTTAACAGTGCAGTAAATACAGAGGTCTCACAAGGGTATTACCACTCTCACTCTCTTTATTTTATGTGTAACTCTCTCTCTAACACACTCTCTCACTTATTAATCCTTTAACTCGTGCTCGCTCTTTTATTTTAGCGTATCTGATAGTCTCCAAGAGATAAATTCAGGAACTTAAGTCCTTTTTAATACAAAACTAATTACAGTAATTCATCATTGAATTAGCTGATGAAAATTCAGAAAGTAAAAACCAGCAGAATACAAACACAGGACAAGAGGGAACGAATTACGAGAAGTCCTGAAGTCCAAAGGTGTTTATTAATTCAAATACTTTCTCTTAATCTAAAAGCAGTCATATAAAATAGAGTTACTGTGTAGTGCAAAAAATAAGAACCGCAATAACTATACTAAAAAGAGGTAATAATTTTTTTAGGCCACGATTTATTTCAGTATCTTATCACATGTTTTATCTTATGACCTGCACATACTTTGCACTTTTTTGTTAATTTCTGTTTTCGTCTCTCTGTGACTGCCTCTTATTGTTATTTTCAGAAACATTCTTTTTTCCCCCCTTTATCTAATATTACACGTTTTTTTTCTCTCCCTGCGTCCGTGTGCCCTGTTTGGTCTGTACGAGCAGGATATCATCATTTATCTTAGCACAATATATCATCATCATCATCCATCACTGTATGTTGTGCTGTTAGCAAATCGTGAGCGTGGCATATATGCATGTTGCACAAAGATATAGTAAAGTGGAGAGATAAAGCAATATCAACTATTATTGATGATGAGAACTCGGATGTTTACAAAGTAAGTGAAACTCTTACTGACAGGACAAACACAGGAATTAAGCGATTAATCAGTCAGGCATGGTAAGTGTGTGCATTCATTTCAGTCTGCCACTTCAAAAGCTGCCACGGCTGACAAAGGATTGTGTGAAAATAAACAGCGGCATCAAGATAAAATGAATCTCTAAAGACAGGTGGAGTGAACATGAAAAAAGAGAGGGAAAACGTGAGGAGGAAAATGTGACTTTATTCTTCAATCAAAGTGGCAGGCGGTTCGTTCTTTAACGGGGGGAACAATTTCAACTCAATTTAGTTTCCCATTAAAAATGTAATTGAACCACCAGATGAGAAAGTGATTCAATCAAAACTTCAAAATCAAAACTAAAATGATATGAAAGAAATTATAGCCTGTTCTTAGCCATGGAGTATGGAGAGAGCCTGGCTGTTTCATACCCATAGCTTGACATCATTTTCATGCCAATCCAGGTACCCTGACTCAGTCTCTCCAAGCTAATTTGTCATCATTTTCTTTAGCCAGTCACTAGAGCCATTATTTTGACCATTATATATTATTGAGAGACACATGACAGGCAAATCATATCATATGGCCTATGAGAGCAAAATTGGCCGAGCAGAGAGCTACATCTTTGGTAACCTTTATAAAAGAGAGTTTGTAAAGCACAGCTTCCAGCTCTCAGTTGTTTTCACGAGCTTGTTTAAAGTTGTAGAACTTGCTTCATTTCAGCACGTTCACACCTGGGTGCTGCAATCGCCACTGGAGGCGGCTCGGCACAATCAACACTACAGAAGTTGTTAAGGGAGAAAGTTACCCAACTAAAGGTGCAATGTGTAATGTTCCTTCAAACACAGCGACTGTAATTTATCATTGAGAGTTTCTAAGTGTTGATGACCAATGCCAGTCACTCCTGTGAGAGTGACTGCTGGGATTTCAAGCTGGCTTAACATGCGCAAGTTGTTTAGCTCTATATTTGTTGAAAATACTAAAATCACCCCTAAACTTGCAACTGCCTGCTCTAAACTTTGGTTTGTCTCTAAACTTGTGCAGCATTTGAAAAATGGAAGAAGCTACAGATCTGTAAGATCCCACATCACATTAGAAAGACTTCCTCCATTTTACAATATAAACATTCATACAGGTTTTACTTCTTCAAAATCTCTTTTAGTTTAGTTTTTTGTTTAATACAAAACAAAAACTACTATGTCACAAAACATACATACTTAAAAGCAGCCCAGTGTCTTAAGCTACAAGAATAATTATTCACATGATTTCCACACACGTTTGGAGGGCATGGCATTTCCTCCTCTGTTGATGATCATGAAACTCAGGTTGCTCTGAGTAACTGGCAGTGAGAGAAAGTGACAAAGTAGTACATTTACTTTAACGTGCTGGTAGCAGTCAACATGCCACTGCCATGCCATGTCACTGCACAACCACTTTTACTTTTGACATTTTAAGAACATTTTACTGAGAAGAGGAAGTGTTGAATTTACATTTGTAAGTCAATTTCATTTGTAAGTATTTAGCTAAAAAAAAAAAAAAAAGAAGAGAATTTAATGAAAGTATCGGGGTGGGAGTTTGGGGGTGGAGGATTGCTAGTGCTAGTGTCAGTGTTTCCAACAGCTGCCACTAGATGTTACTAAAGAGCCATATTTTATTGACAACACCTTTAACTTCCACACCAACATCTTCCCAGCCTGTTGTATGATTCAAACTTGTGACCTTCCGATCACAAGCCGGCTTTTCCAATCTCCACACTACAAACAACTCAGTTTGGTCCCGGCTGTGAGCCACAGGACTTGTGGATAAATAGAGATACTACAAGCCATGGTTTGTGCAAGTGAATTGACTGTAACAACATGAGACAGCTCCTGGTGGACTCAGTGCTCAGAACGTAAACCAGACAGAGTTGGACAGCAGCATGCAGCAAGCCTGCCTTGAACCTTTCTTGATCTCTGATTTGATTCTGAGAATACAGGGAATCATGTGTGCAGGGATCCAGCCAGACACACTGAAGTTACATTCATTTCAGTTCAGTGTTGCTACTGCAGAAAGCAGAGATGGAGATTCAGTGAGCAACCATGGCATTATACTAATGTTAAAGCAGACTGTTATGTAAAAAATAAACTCATCTAATCAGCCTAAATCGCAAAGTGGGGCTTCACAGGGAAATAAAGCATCACTTTCCCACTAATTTAGATGCTGCAGAGTCAACCTAATGAAATTAAGCACGGTCATTGACAAGTTTCTTTGCACACAAAAAGTGGTGAAATGAATCTCACTGTTTGCTGAGCAGGAACGAAAGATGAATGAAAGAGAGATGAAAAGATCAGCCATTGCACATTGTGAAGAACATACAATATACTATCTATCATCTTCTACGTGATGATCTTCAAACTTTAGGGCGGCTGAAGTCCAAACATCCTTTGTTTAACAATACCAAGCAAAGAGTGTGAAAGACAGGCGGACAGATTAAAGTGTAGAATGGAAAGTCATGTTTTTCAGATTTGATTATAAGCAACCTGAGGAGATGAGATTGGGAGAAGTGAAGAAAATGCAAAGGATGCAAAGATCTCACAGCAGAAGCTGTTAAGTGTCTGCATTTTCCCATCACTCATCCCCTGTGGTGTGTGTATATGCCTGTGTGTCTTGTCCATTAGTCACTGAGAGATTCCTTAATGAATTGCCAAACTCCATAGGAAGTTACTTTATCTGTCTCCCCCACATCTCCACTCCCCCATCAACTTCTCTTCTCCTTCTATAGCATTTTGCTTTTCTTTTGTTGTTCTGTAAATCTGTCTCCTTTTATTGTTCTCTCTTTCTTTCCCCTCATTTATCATTGTTTCAGATTTGGTTATTTTGTTTAATTTCAGTCTTTGCTTTCTTTTTTTTCCTTTGTTTTCTGTGAACCATGTATGCGTGTCTACAACTGCACTGACCCACAGGGAAAGTGGAAAATGTGTGTTTGATCTAACATATGTTTATTAGTGTGAGTGCTGGGCAGTGACACACACTCAGTAATGTGTGTAAGGGATTACATTTTGAAATTGAGTATTTCACTAATTACTTTAATCCCACCCAGTAACGCTCCTTTGCTTCAACAGCTATCTGGTGTCTTCTTCTTTGGTAATTTACCAGGAGTTGGATGGATGTGTTCATTGCAGTGCCTGGTGCAGGACTTGTTAGCTTGATGCATGAGCTGAAGATGTGAGGAGGCAGCTAACCTCTAACAAAAGAGGACAAATGTGACTCCTGCTAACTCATAAGTGTCCTCTGTGGAACCATTGGCAGGACTGCTTATCTGCATGCATGTCTGCATGAAGCAAATAAAATGGGGAGAAACTCATAAAAAACTGCTCCTAAGCGCTAAAACTCCACAGAGTATCTTTAATGTCCTGTTTACTATTTCTACATGTGCTACATACAGAAGCGATAACATGGGTGTGGAAGTGCCGATTTAGTACAGTAATGTAATTATTTTTTAAATGAGTAGTATGTGATCAGTAATTGATTACATTTTTCAAGCAATATGCCCAACACTGACAAACATGTATTTCTTTTTGTTTGTATTTGTATGTCTCTACATTTCTGTGTCCACGAGTAGTTTCTCGTTGCATGCAGATAAACCAGGAGTGTGTGTGCCATTTGGATGTATGACTCCTCAACAAGCAAAGGTCACTGATTTCCTGTCTGCCATGATCAGTTGTGTGTCAGCTTTTCTATGCCATAAGTGTTTCTCTGCACACACACACACACGTCTACTTGGCAGGAATAAAAAGGCATGTCTTGGTGAGTCAGATGGCTACACTGCGTTATTGGTCTGTCTGGCTGACTTTCAGATTGTCTGGAGATATCCTGAAGCTGCTGCAGAGAAATGTAACCTGAGTCACTGTACAGGACCTGGATATAAAGTCAATTTCGAGAAGAGGAGAGAGAGACAACGAGAGAAGGAGGGAGAGAGAGAGAGAGAGAGAGAGAGAGAGAGAGAGAGAGAGAGAGAGAGAGAGAGAGAGAGAGGTTGCCTCTGGGTTGAGCTGTCAAAGGGACCTTTAGAGAGAAAGGTTTTGAATATTTTGCCGCACCTTATCTCACCACCCCTGTCTTCACTCCTCTCCTCTCCTGCAGAAATATGCAGGGCATGTCCATCCGGCATCTATCCCATATTCCCACTGCAATTTTTTACAAACAGAGAGGTGACTGAATAGTGCAATATGGCATAAAAAAGAGTGACTAACAAGCCTACACATATTATTAAAAGGTCATTATAGATAGCAGATGGTAGCTGGATGTTCTTCCATCAGTGACTCAGCTTGCAAAATACACAATTTCTGGGTGTAGTTTTATGCTCTTATTAGACAGTTGACAGTAATGACTTGTGACAAAGGCCCCCTGCTGGACTGGGACAAGGCACATCGTGGTCGATGGTTGGCACCGTAAGGGGCCATTATACTGCATCAGAAGTGCTTGTCAGATGGCTGAATAGCTTCAGAAACCCCTTCACCCCCCACACCTTTCCAACATTAGATATGGGAGTGGGGGTGGGGGGCATGTCCGAACATTTCTGTAACTTTCCAAAACCAATGATCCAACAGTTGCACTCATGACTGAGTCAGAGAAATGATCCAGGGATTGAACATTGCTTTTCATACTTAACACAAGTATTTCTGTCACTTTTCATGCGAACAACCAAGTGCAACACTATAAATATGTTCCAGGAGAGGCTGTATGAAAATATGAACTGTTACCCCATATTTCAATCATATTGTTGCTATTTTTTAATGCTTTTTATCGTCCGATGCTACATGCCTGTCTCAGTCTTGATAAATGGTTGATAAACTGTAAAAACAGCAACAGACAAAGGAAATAAATACTCAGTGCTATTGATCAGATGATACAATCTTTTCAGAAATTTCCTCCACCACGTTTTTTTCCTCAATTGTCTGCAGAAACATCCTGCATATTCTCAGCAGCTACCTTATATGAGTCACTTACTGCTATGCCATCTGCCATTCAAATACCAGAGAATGCCAACAGCTTGTATGAGAAACACAATTCAATTACATCCAGATTTCAGCAGGGAAGGGACCTGCGGTTACAGAGGCTCTCTGTCAGGTTTTGATAACTTTACCCTTGTGATACCACGAGGAAATGAGCTGGTGCAGATAGTCAGAACCAACAGTAAATGAGATCACATTTCCATGAACAAGTCTCCCGGACAAATCTGAAATATCTTTGCTTCATTCAGATTCTTCCTATCCTGATAAGAGAATATCTGGTTTATTGTGATGGATTGTAAAATACTGATTTTTAAAAATTGCTGCCTGCCTGTGATTGCCTTGTTATTGCCCACGGCAGCTTTATGGATGCTCCTTACTTCAGACTTGTTGCCATTTCATGGTTAGTCAAGCAAGTGTCAAGGGTGGAAATTGACCAGCTTGAGGGTTGGACTGATCCTACACTTCCCACCTCGAAGCTAAACACTGCATACTGTAGATTTGAATATTAGTGTGCATGTAAATGTGTATTTTTCTGTCTTTGGAGGCTGAAAACATTTTTTTATTGGCACAGGACTGTGTTTATCAGGGTCTGGAAACCCAAGCTTCTTGCCCCAGGCACTAATCTCTTGGATAAAGTGCCTTGCTGAAGGGCTCTTTTCCATCACTGACAGTTTTGTTATAAACATTTTCTTCTCCCCTCATGGATATTTTTTTTGCCTGAAGGTAAATCTTGGTGACTTCTGATTTGACTTCTTACTTTAAGTCCAATGCTGGACGCTCAATCCTCCTCTCTCTGTCTCTTTCTCATCAGTGGAACATGAATCTTAAGCCAACATCACTGTTATAATTGTAATAAACAACATAGCTATAGTAACTCTAGAAACTGAAGGCTACTTTCATTTGTGGCCTTGAGACTTCAAATGGAGCCAAAATTCAAATTATTCTCATTTCTGCAGCAAGTAAATGTTGCTGTTTCCCCAAGTACAGCTGCTCTGGAAAAACAATTTAGATTTTCCTCTCATTTGTCAGAGGCAGAGCTACAGTGGAAATTAAAATGTAAATGAAAATGAATTATATTGTGTAGGGAGTTGTCACAAGGGAAAAAAGACAAGGTCAATTATTCTTTAACTCAATTTTGCTATTTGCACCTTTAAATTTGACATTGTTTTAATTTATAGATTTTTTTATCAGTCCAGTTGGTGGGTAAACCATCTCCCTCTAAATAAAAATGAGGTGGCCCGACGTAGGATTTCACCATCTATGATTGTCTGGGACAGATAGAGATTAAAAAAAATGCCATGGTCAAATCTTTAATTACTTTACAACATTTTAAAATGCAGCCCACAATACATGTGGATCAGCGGCCACAGTGGTGGAAAACATAATGCAGATAAGAAACACTAAATTTAGAACCATCATTTTCTCATTCACACCCTGAGAATACTCGTCCTTTAATATGCATAGTTCCATATGGCTCGAGAATACTCAAGTGGATGGTGTATAGAGCAGATGACTCTCAGCAGCATAAATGCTAAAAAGCATAAAAGCATAAAGACATGGGGGAAAATAGCATCATTATCATTAGGACTTTATCTCTATTTCACCATCTTCACATTGTCATTCCTCTCTTTAATGTTTTGTTGTCACATTTCTTTTCTCTGTACAGCACATTCAGCAAAAACTTGGGTTCAATTAATATCCTTTCTCTTTTTGCCTACACCCACTCCTTTGTTGCTGTTTATTATTAACTCTGATCTGTAGCTCAGCTGTAAAACATAATAGAATAGAACAGAATAGGACAGAAAGAACTCACACAGAATAGTTATGAGAATAATAGCTGTAATTCTGAGGAAAAAAGAAGTCCTTACAAGATTAAAGAAAAAAAAGACCAATCCATCTGAAATATGACCAGAGAGTAACTATTTTTTGAACGGAGCTAAGGCCCCTGAAAACGTCATTGTTGCCCGCTGCAAACAGAGACAGACGACTAGACAACATGTAAACAACACAGAGGTCATACTCAGTTTATTTAGCTTTGTCGGTAAAGTGCGGAACAAAGGGGACTCGTGGAGGTTTTTACTAGCCAGCGGCATTTTAAAATTCATGTTGAAGGGGAAAGTCTCAAATGATGACTAGAGTTTAAGGAGGACAAATATACAACCGAGAGCCTTCCAGCGTTCAGCTGCTTTGTAATAAAACACAAACTTACACCACCAGCATTGAAGGATGTTATAATTTCATCGAAGGTCTGTGCAAATGGACCGCAACATTTGTTTTTATAAATTAATAAATAAAAAATTGCTCCTTTGCTTCTCTCCCCATGTGATAATGGATGATGAGGTGCTCTATATATATGGCTGTTACATTATATTCGGATGACATAAAGAAACATAATTGTGATTTTGTTGCACATTCAGAACTTTTCCAGGGAAACATTTCCAGGGCATCTTGGTCACTGCTGTTTTATTTTCCTTCACTCTTTTTCTCTAACAAGCATCTTGACTTTGGACAGATTTCCTTGTTTCTCTAACCTCGTGAGGCCATTTGTAGCTTATAAAGATACCACCAGAAGACACACACACACACACACGCACACACGCACGCGCACGCACGCACACATACACTTGCACCTAATCTATCTCAGTCTCTTAATTGTTTTTTCCTCTCCCCTGTACTCTCTCTTCTTCCAATCACTCTCACACACTCTCCAACAGTATATCTACTTTAGACAATTAGCACTGACTGCAGCATTGTAAAGAGCAGTCCGGTAAAACTCTGTTAGTGTGCACACACATACACACACATGCAGTGGGTGTTGGTGGATTGCAGCAAGGAGGACAACAACATCAGCTATCTGCCAACCCCCCGAGAAGCCCAGTAAAGTCCACCACCCCTCCCTTAGACCATATCTAGATAATTACCAGAGAGTGCAGGCATCTACAGTCTTCATATAATGAACTCCCAAACCCCCACATCTTCCTCTCTTCTCCTTACTCCTCTTTCTCATCCATCTTTTCCTTTTCATTCTCTCTCTCTTCCATCTCTCATCTGTCTCTATGTCACTTTTCTTTAATGTTATCTTACTCGTGCCTCTTCTGTCTCACTTTCCTTCTCCTCAGACTGCCTTTATTTCCCCCCTCTCCCCCATGTCCCTGCCCCTCAGGTCCCTGTTTGCCTTCCCCCTTTTCCTCTTAAGCTGTGTTCTCCTCGTACCTCCTCTCTTTCCAAGTCATCTGCTCCTTTCTGTAGTTTTCCCTCTTCTCACTCCTTGCTTTCTTTGCTTTGTCTCTGTTCTTTGCCTCTGTTCCCTGTCTCCACCATCTCCACCAGCATATAATTTTAAGGCCAACATCGAGCTAGCCCACAGAGCTAACAGCCTCTGATTACATTGATTGTTTCACACTATATTTTATACACCACTCACTCTTTCTGTGTCTGTGTCTACTTTTGAATCCAGCAGTTTAGACTGAATGAACAGATTATGGAGTTTATTTTCCAGTAAATTCCACAGGGAGCAGCAAGAACATTTTCCATCTTTCTTTCTTTCACTACACAGATTTTTGAGGCTCTGTATAATCTCATGCTTAAAAATCTATTTTTGAGCTGCTAAACCAGTACGGGCCAGGGCATCTGCTTTGATCACTTGTATTGTGGTGGTAGGTCTCCGATGGCGACTATGGGTAACCACGCTTTTGTGGGGCTTAGCCATTTTTTATTTTCTCTGGAGCACCCTGCAGCTTTGTTAAAGCTGAACCAATCAATAGTTCGATATCAGATCAACCTAAAATGCGTAATATGTGTAGTATTAAAACACAGGGAGAATTAAAGCCCTTATAAAAATTTTCATATCTTTAAGCTCATTGTTTTGGTTTTATGCCCCTTAACTTTACTGTTTTGATTTACTGTCACAGCTCTCATCAGTCCTGTTTGCAGCTGTTTTCAGCAAAAAAAAAAAAAAGCTTTGATAAATCAACTGTGTACTACCTGTCCAATAAATGTTTTAGACTAGATGGTGAACAAAGTGGAATATTTAACATCTAAACACAGGAGTTGGTGCAGACTAAGAGCTAAAAGAAGAGTAAACATTGTACTTATATTTTCCGGATCCAGGGTCTACAAGATTTGTAAATAGGCAAATGTTAACATGTTAACAATGTCAACTTAAAAGGGCCAATATGCCAAACATGTGCATGGGGCTCAGCATCTTGTTCTGCTAAAAAGTGTGATGTAAATTGCTATTTCCAATTCATTCCAGTATTGTCTCACTGTTTACTTAAAGGCTACAATTTCTTGATTCCATTTACCAGTCAGTATAAAGACATTACAGCCAATCTCCATTGCCCCCAAAAGCTTGTGCTTATGCCAAAAAGCTGATTGTGTATCATGTTTGTCAAGATCGCTTCATCAAGGTGACACTGGTAGAGTCGAATGTGGCCCAGGGCCAATGTTAGAATTCGTCCTATGTCCTGGATTTGATAATGTGTCTAAATAGTACGGGATCATTTATCTCAATAAAGACACCCCTCCAAAGACACACTCTTGCCGTGAGACAGGAGTGGAGAATATTCCTGGCATATTCTTCGTGGAGTGAAATGACAATCAATAATTGATTAAGTTGGTAATTAGCTTTTTAAATTACTTGAGAGATGCAAAAGGTGGTTAAGTGGAACTTGGATTGGAGCGGTTCGACGCTGTCCAGGGAGAAAGAGAATTTGATAATGGTGTGTGTGTGTGTGTGTGTGTGTGTGTGTGTGTGTGTGTGTGTGTGTGTGTGTGTGTGTGTGTGTGTGTGTGTGTGTGTGTGTATGTGCGTGGTGTGCATTTTTGTTGAGTGTGCATGTGTGCACCTGTGTACTATCCTGTGTGCTCGGAATGCTGTGATATCCATTGGGAAGCCAGAACAAATGTAACTGTCCTACATTCAACCATGGAGACACACACACACACACACACACACACACACACACACACACACACACACACACACACACACACACACACACACACACACACACACACACACACACACACACGCACACACACACACACACTCTGCAATCTATATCAGTACTTTGTGCTGAATCAGAACATCAGAGCCTTTTTCCAAAATAACCAGCTGTCTGCTTGATGTGTTTCTATATAAATAAATGAACTTTTCCGCCAACACTCCCATGCAAACAGAGACACACACAAACAGTGTGACAAACACAGTGTGAAGGCAAAGCTAATTATTCATGGGGAACGGCGAACTGATTCACATGGAGACCACACACACACAAACAGAGGGACAACACTTTGTACTAAATACGCTGGTGTGCACGTAAACCACGGAGGGCCACAACTTGCCAGCAGATGTAAGACAGAGAAAAATGTCTGTGGTCGGTGCTTGGCATCGGTGGTTGGTTACGAGGAACGGAAAGACACAGACTATTTGAAGAGTTTGAATGTGGATAAGAGATTGGGTGCAAGTTCTGGACTCTTATGAATATTCCAGTTTCAAGCATTGCAATCACAAAATTGTTTTAAGATCACAAAGGCAGAGGATTTGAGGGGGCTCTACAAATATTCATCACACAGAGCAGCCACTCACACAGCAGTCACAGAAAGACCTTGCCAATTGTCAACCTGTGTATGTGTAGGTAAAAGCTAGCCTGTCAATCAATTTCAGACAGCACCTGTGATTATATCTGAACATCAATCAGCAAACAGTATACATAAACTCTACACCCCTTTGAAAAAGAAAGCTAAGAGTTTAACCTTGATTGCAGTTTGCAGTGAAAAGCAGGTTTTTTGCTTGATCGTGCCCCTTACGAATGTTAATGCCCCGGTTTACAGCCAAGCTCTTGTCCTGTCGTCTGGGGTGTGAAATCACAGAGTCCTCTTCTTAGTATTGACAGCTTGAGCCAACTCACAAAGCACCTGACATGACATAAACATGTCAGTGTTTTGCCAGAATACTTGCATGGGGATGTATTTATATTTCTTTGCTTTTTCTGTGGCTGTTAAAGAGACGCGTCTGTGAAGACAGAAGACAAAATCAGCAAAACACTCAAGAGAAGAAGGTGAATTAAATTACAAAAGCGTTCCTTTAAGATCTTATTATCTCTGTGTCAGTGCTTACCAAACTGCCACAGCAGACACTGAAAAGGCAGGAGATAGAAGGACAAGTATTTTGCCTGCACAAGGACAATAACTCGGTGAGCCTGATGCTCCTTTCAGGTAACTAATTGCGAGTTTTTGCAATAATTAAGGACTCAAAGGACATAGAGCACCTGAGAGTCTGACCTCACTTTGATGGTCTATCCATTCACTTTATTTGGTGTGTGTGTGTGTGTGTGTGTGCTATTTTCTAAATAGAACCGCAGGGGCATTAGCTCTCCCACTTTTGAGCTAAAAGGCTGTGACTGACCATTTATTATGTGTGTCTCTGTGAACCTAATCTTTAAAAACCCAAGGTGGAGTTTTAGTTCAGCAAACATTTGAATGAAGAGGGAGTTGCTCTAGATGCAGAAATAAGCTCATTGCTCATGGGGTTTTTTTTTTTTTTTTTTTGCTAAGTAACATAAAGCTACAGAGATAGGGAGCGTCAAAGCATGTCTTTTATGAAGTCAGTTCTTCACCATGAGTATTAATGAGGCAGACGGAGAAATTTGCGAATGTAGCAGAGGGAGAGAAGTTTCAATAATGTAGATTAAGTTAACATTGTGCAAATTTAAGGAGTCTGGATCAGATGTTCACAAATCATCTGTTTGATTGACATCTCTTCATGAAGCCTTCTGGAGGAGAAACTGATCGTCTCCAGGTTTGCCATTATATCTGATGGATCTCTTTTTAGCACAGAGAAAATCTAAAACATGCAGCAGAAATTATGGAAGTTGAAAGTGAAGAAATGGGAGAGAAAGTGTACTCAAATTAATAGTTCTGTAGTAAATGTAATGCTGGCCAATGTGACATCAAGTTAACAAATGACAGAACTGTCTACACACACTCTGTGTCCTTGATAGGTCTAAAATTTGTCACTATTGCATAGTCCCTCTCCATTCAGAGATGTGTTTTGCTCATTGTTACTTGAATATTTGAGCTTCGCTGTGAAAAGTGATGTATGTCTAGCGTTCGACACAAGCAGACTGTTTTCTGAATTTAAGACTTATATGTACCACCATGATTTTGTGAAATCAAAGCTAGTTTGGAAGCCAATCATGGTCCAATATAAAACTTTTTAACTATTAAATCCTAAATTATCCAGATGTTTTTAATCCTTTGGATTTGGCAGGAAAGACAACATGAAACAGCAAAGCTCTACTAAGATGATCTTCAGCTCTAAGTAAGTCTACAACACATGGAATCAAAGGAGAAAAGTCATGTGTCAGGTCAGTGATCTCTGTTGAATTTTGTCTTTTTTTTAAATGATGATTTACAAGGAACATTGCATATTGTATTGTTTCTAAAAACCTGGAGCTGGCTCAGCTACTAAAGACATTGTGGTAGAAAGCTTTAATTTCTGTATACCATATTTGTTCAATAAGAGGCTTCACCAAAGTGAAATTGTTGTATTCTTTGTTTTTCTGGTGGTGGGTTTTCAAAGGTAGAACTGTTGTGGAGCTATTTAATACATTTTCTGTCCTTGTAGCAGCATAAAGCATGCATGGACCAGTGGTTGTAACCAAAGTCCAGTGTGTACAGCTTGGCCAGTTCACTTACAATTCCAATTACAACAACAGCAGTGACTCTCAGTCTTTTGAAGTGATGAGAGTTTCCATTACACTGTGTGTTCTGAGCCTATTATTTTCTGCCCTCATTTACAGTCACAAATAGCTCAAATGCCAGTGACACACTTGCCTTGTCACATTGTTTTACCCCTGTTAGCCATGAGGTGGCAACACAGAACCAGATATCAATCTTCGCCATCTTATCAGTGCTGTTTATCCAGCTTCCCACTTGTCTTCCCCCTGTCTCTCATCTCCCTGTGTCCCTGACTTATGATTGGCTTTTATTTTAAGAAAATCTAATCAGCTGTATTGGCGTGTATTGAATAACACCAGTATTATCATTAAATTTCAGAACATCATATCAATAGTATGCAGATTATCCAACTCCAACGTCAGTGAAATTAAAACATTACTGTGAACACAAGAATTAATCTAATATTAAAAAAAACTAAATCTAAGAAGTTGCACATTCTGGATATTTAAAAACATGTTCATCTGTTTAATCCGCATAGTCCACAGTATCTTGTAAGATAAGACAAAACATGGCCATACTTGACCTTCGTGGCATCAGAGACAAGAGAGAATAAGCCAAAATACAAACAGAGCCCTAATACATATTCATATGGTGAATCAGATGAAAGAAAATAAAATTCTGACTCTGACTCGTGTAGATGACGCTGCTACGTGTTCAGGATGTGACCACTGACACCAGGGCCATGCTTTCGTGGAGCCGGCTGTTAAGATATTTTTGCCAGCTCAGTTGAGCAGCAGGGGAGGTAATGGCACTGAAACGTTCTGTAAGCTGCAGTGTCAGCGTTCCACCTGGTCTATTAGGCATCTGTCGAACACGGCGGACAGCTATCAAATCTGCAGTGAAGATGATGATTCGCTCAAACTGCCAGAATTGTTTATTTCATAAGAGTCTGTACTTTGTGTTCTTGTTTTTCCCCACCTGCAGCTTTGACATCAGTATGTAAATTTTAGGAACATTTTGAGTGACATCTTCTTAGAGAATAAGTCCCACGTGTTTTGCAAACAATCAAGCGTGACAAACCAAATATGTATTAGTCAGACGCATAAGGAGGCTAAATAAGGAGTAAGTTCTAGTAAGTTCCACCTAAACAGACTTTAAGCTATAAGGCAGAATTAATGTCTTATGTGACAGTAAACTAATCTGGACACAAAACACAGACCTGCTTTACCAAACAAGACATGTTTTGACATTCTCACTGCACCTGTGAAATCCATTAGACTGTCAGAGTTGTAGTATTATAGTGTCAAAATGACTTAGAAGGAGATCATTTAACAGAGGAAGCTCCTGCGTAAAAATTACAATAAAATCCAGGTGGAACAGTGTGCTGCATGCTTTATGCATGCTTTATCTGTGGTGAATGACTTCATACGGATATAACTGTACTTTTTCCACGTTTTTGTTTTTTGTTTTTTTTACAGACTGTTACAGCTACATGGAGCAGGTAGTAAAGGAAACCAGTTAATCAGTGTGGACTAGTACTAATTATGTTATAGAATATATACAATGAAATGTTTATTTTGTGCATATATAAGTACAGGGCAAAGATGCAAAAAGGGAATAAAATCACATTTTAAAGATTGTATTTCTTAACACTTTCACTGTTCATCACTGAACAAGATACTACATGATCATTTACATAGTATTAGCTATACCATTTATACCAATAATATAAGTACACTACATTAACATACCAGACCCCTACACAGCTCTCCAATCCCAAAATAAAATTACAGATGCCCTGAATGGAATGGAAGAGAATGGAGCTACATGGCTTGGAAAGTGGAATATAGAGGTTGTAAAGATTGACTCAGGTTTCGAGCTAATAAATTGTAGTTGTTTGGAGTTACAGCATGTCTTGCTGTTAATGGATTATATCTAGTTAGCTTACTGGATAGCTAACTTCTAATTTGCACAGATTTTTTTATTTTGGACAAATTTTCTTACAAATCCTATTGGCTGTATTGCAGTTAGAGCACACAATGTGCTGTGCTGCAGTCTCTTTGGGACGACACTCTAAGCTACAATAAGTGAATTCATGCTTTGCATCTCCTGCACCTACAAACCCATGACCCATCACAGGTGGTTTTGCCTGATTAGACCTTTTCTCTGGACTGTGTGTGCCTGTACAAACTGTGTGTGATTGACATCTATGTACAACATAAGGGCTCTGGAACTAGAACACCTAAACAGACAGCAGCCATTATTAATGCCCCTTATGGTTCTACTACAACATGTCAAAAATGTCAGCCATTACATTACAGTGACTATTATGGAGCATAATAGTGAAAAATCTCCTGCTTCAACAGGTGTAACAAAACCAGCATGGGGTTTGAGGAAATGTCAACTAATCAATCACAGTCTGTACACATCTGCTGTGCCCTGAGAAGAGATCAACACACAAAAAATAAGGCTTAAATTCCAAAAATTGCATTTAAAACAAATGCTTCTCTTTTTCTGAGTTTGACTACTGATATGTAAGTAAAGCGTATTGCTGGTCAGGACTGACATTAGGAGTCGTATAATAATTTGTCATCTTTTTGTTCTTTAAAGAATAAAAACTCCTGATCCTTGAGCATTGAGGCAATGGTGCTTCTCATACTACTTGGCTTCCAAGGCTGAAGTCTCAGCTGTGTAATAATACACCTTTAAAAAAAAAAAAAAAAAGATTGCCGTTGTTCAAAATGTTACATTCATTATTTCAGACAAGGGGTGGAGATGTGGAACAAGCAGGATGAGAAGTGAAGTGTATGAAATTTTCCTTCCTTATGGAGGGGAGGCAACTTTTAGCCTTGAGAGAGACAAACTGTGGTTGAAAAAACATTGGAGCTTGGTATGCAGTCTTCTTCTCTTCAGTATAAGTCGTTGCCATGACCAACACCAAATCTTTGGTGTGCATTCATCAGATAACTCTTGCTATGTGTAACGAGCTAACTATCTCTGACTTCATTACAATCCATAGTACTTTCTACAGTAGCAAATCTTCGCTGTGAGGACATGGATTTAAACATGTCAGTGACTCTTGGTCAGCATGTGTGGTTCTCAAAACATTTTCCACAAGAGATTCTCACAGAATGTCCTGAAGGATCTTCAAATTGTAAACATCCAGTCAGCTTACACAAGAATTCTTCATGGCTAGAATATAACAATGAAAATGAAACATACTGTAAATGCGTGTGTCTCTCCCTGCCATTGCACAGCATAGCAGGCCACACACACACACACACACACACACACACGTAAAGAAAAAGCAATTTGACAGCTCTATGACAGCACACAGAGTCACTTTGAAGCATCCACACTGAATATTATTAATTACATATACCAGCACAATTGTCACCGTGGACAATGAAACATCCCAAACATTGGCAGAGAGGCTTCTAGTGAAGCACACTGGTTCATTAATGTAACATTACGAGGGCAAGTGCTAAGCCCTGTGTCATGTGGAGCCATCCATAATGCTGTTGTTTTCACACTGTCAATAAAATGGTCAATGCACTGATCCCTGATTATCACATGCTGCTTCTCAAGTTGTTTTTAATTAATCATTCTGAGCTGAAGGAGAAGCAGAGCTTCATGGTCATGACTGTGGTCAGAATCTGAAGGATACAGCATCATAGGTGCTTTCGCCTGATGCTTGCAGGCTTTTGTCACAGCAGATATTTTGACTTGAATAACATTAACACAGGCTCTGTTCAATTCAAGTGTCCCAGTAAGCCATGGCAGTGTGACAGCGAGCCAACGTGCACACTACCAATGATGCTGAAACTAAAGCAGATAAATGGAATTCAGCCATCATTAATTGTATTATTTATACCTGTATTTATGCCACCTGTGTCACGCATGTGTCTCCCATGAAAAAGGTACCTTCTACTGTCAGGATTTTTTTTTATTATGTAAATTTCATAGCGGTGTAGAACAGTGTGGTATGAGAAACAGGCATGTGGAAATCTGTTATCTGACCTCAAAGCAAAGTCTCCTATAGGAAATGTGTTGTGAAATGGAGCAAAAATTGTCACCAGGGGACAAAAAAAAAAAAAAAAAATAGAAAGCCAGTGTGTATGGTCTTTCTAGTTTTAGCTTGAAATTAATTTTTATTTCACAAACTACGGATCTTTTTGCCTCTGTCTCCCTTACAGACAGTGTTTACATTAATGTTCCATTCATTACAAATCTCAGCAGGAGCTGAACACTTTTTTGATCATTTTCTCTGCAGAGCGTGCTTTTAATGTGTGTACGTGTGTGTGTGTGTGTGTATGTGTGTATTTACAATATCCACATACAGTATTTGTGCATTTATGTGCACCTGTGTATGTGTAAAAGATAGTTCTGTTACTGCTTCTCTGTGGGGTGTTTTTCCCACAAGCAGACTTTTTTTTTTTTTTTTACCGTGCCAAAGACTGTGTATGTTTCTGTGTGTGTGTGTGTAGGTGTGTGTGATGTAGTCTCATTATCTCACTTCTGAGAATGATTTTAAGAAGTTTGAGCTAATTTAGCTTGATGGTTATTAAACTGAAAACAGCCTGCTGGTCTTGTTGAGAACTCCTCTTGTGTTCGGTTTCATGTGTATTGCGAGCACATGCCAGCTTGCATACATATAAATGGTTGCGTGTGTTTACATTAATAAATTCACTTTTATAAAAATGTGTATACAAATGTGTGTGTTTGCACTCTTGAGCACTGTACTTATTATTTTCTAACAGGATAAAAACACAGGTTTGCTTGTGTCTGTCACTGAATGCTGTGCTAATTATTCCCATTTTGAATTGACTGCTTGTTTTGAAGTGAGTAATTGAAGTGTGCTGTGTGCATTTCAGCTGAGTGCATGCTTGTGCTGTCATGCTTGTGAGTGAAAAGGGTAAAGGAAAGGGGATACAGGCCCCTGTTCAGAACAGGCATTTACATATGTCTCGGGTGATCTGATCACAAGTGGACAGCTTGTACCGGAGATGCATTGCGGATGCAATTGAGATCTGATCACTCAGACCACATTCAAAGGTGGTCTGAGCCACATATGGCCACATTCTTTTAGAAGTGTGAATGCAAATGTGTCCTGGGCTACACTGAAGGACCCCCTGCTGAACTGACGTCCTCTGTGTACATGGAAGTACGTACTTGTTCACGTTCTCAAACAGCATAAGTTACTTTTTTGTCTGTGACATTTGAAATTTTCAGAAGGCACAGAAAGATATACTGTGAGTGTGTCAAACAACTTGCATGATTTAGTTTGTTCAACATGTCAAGGAATGTACCCAGTCTGTGTTGTTTTGATTTCTTCCTCTTTTAATTTCTGGCAGTGCCGTCTCCCGCCACAAACAGAATTGATGTACGTTTTGTTTTTTTTCTTTTAATTTAGAGCGGAAGAGTGAGACACAAGGGGTCACTGAAGACACATGTGGAGACACATTCTCATGCCAGGTGCGAACTGACGTACTCGCTGTACACTTCGATCAGATCAATCAGATCAGCCAAGATCCATGTCAATGCCAGGTCTGAACAGGGCCATAGAGATAAATAGAAGTGGGTGAGATGAGTGAGATGCAGAAGGATAAAAATGACAAGTTCCAAATGTCTTCATTAAATTCTCATTTCTGCAGTGTGTCATTCTGTCTGCCTCTCTAAACTTTTAATAGCAGTCAGTGAGTCTCTAGATCTCCGTCTCTGTGACAACCTCTCACACTATTTCCATCTGCATCTCCAGTGGATTTTCCTGACTTTCTGAACTTCGTCTGTGTCTGGGTGTTTCTTTCTGGTCATACTGACGTGCAGCTAGTCCTCACTCTTTCCCAAACTTTTCTCCTCACTTAATTTTCACTGCATTGCTGCAAAAAAATAACCAAGCTTTTTTTGGTTTGTATGTTTTTAATTTCCAAGTAACCAATCAAAAGGATGATGCTGTGAATAAGTGGTTGAAGGCTACAGAGCCCTTTTAAGAGATCGTCTGAACAAATTGTATGTTACGTATTCTTGTTCCTCTGGTATCTATGCACATAGGACTGAAAACATTATATCACTGAGCAAGACAAGGTTACTTCTGTTGTACAGAGGAGAGATGATGGCCCTCATACTGCAGACAGCAGAATTTAGAGTCATAATATCAGAGATAGAAGATACAAACAAAGTGTTCATTTCATAGTCGTGGTCACATCAAAATCTTGGGCATGAGAAACCATTGTTTGTGTCCACAGTTTTTAACTTTATCTTTTGGTCATATGGTCACAGTCCTTCCTGAGCCTCTACCAAGTTGACTTGTAATCCAAACCATGGCCATAGTGATGGCAGATCACAAATAAGTAGTTATAATATTTTTGTCATAGATTTTTAACTATTGCAAGACACTGACAAACTGAGGATAGATTAGACAGATTGTTGTCAGTTTAGAAAATCTTTTTTTTTTTTTTTTTTTTTTTTTTTTAATTTTAGGGATTTGTAAGCCTCAAACTTATGGTACAACTTATTCATGAAGACAGATGTTTTGGAAAAAAGCCCTCTTTAGGATCAGATGCAGTGGTATACAAACTGCTCCTTGGCATGAACCCCAGTGTGTACTGACCCATAAAATCTGATTTGCAGTCTTTTAGACTTTTGGCGTTTTCTGCAGATATACTGATAAACAAATTAAACAATGATAAGAAATGAGAACCATGACAAAGAACTAGTCTTCTTCAAAACAGAGAACCAGCTGACTAGAATCACTGGACCAAATCCAGGTTAATTGAGAGATCAGGATAAGAACTGAAGTCTGAGCAAACAGCCAGAAGCTGTCAGTCACTTTCTCTCTGCACCAAATATCCACATTGCTAAACAAAGAAGGGAAGGCTGAGAGGGTAAAGCAGGCTAATGTGACATATATGTACACTCACCTACCTCTCATAAATCCAATCCAGTATGTGTTTTAAATCTGAGCAAAGAACATATATTTAAGCAATAAGCTACTCAACAAAGTGCTGTACAGTGATTTAAGAAGACGCTACTGTAAATCACACAGAATTAAACTGCTAAAGCTTGGCCTTGGATTGCAAAGAAGCAGTAAAACACTCTGGTTTGAAAACAGAGAGAATATAAATAATAGAATTTTATTTTTTATGAGTGACATCAAAAATGGTCGCTAAGCAACATAGTCTGTTTGACATTACCAGTATGATTGCAGAAAATTTGCCTCCCAATTATTTCTGTCCTTTTTCCACTTTTCTTCTCTTCAGAAATTTAATACATAAAACATCACACTTTTAGGTACATGAGTCATGATTCTAATTCTCAATTATTTCTAACTTTTAAGCAGTCTAAACAGAAGTGCAGGTTTTCTCTTTTAGAGGTTTCCCTGCCATGGTATGGTGTGGTTCATGAAGAGCCTAGGCAGAGGGTGGATGAGAAAGAGCAGTCTTAATATTGACCACAAAAATTAATAAATAAAATAAAAACTTCTTGTTTTTTTTGTTTTTTTTTTTAAAATAAAATGTCAACATTTGGAGAAGTTAAAACTAGGACACAAACACAATGCTTGGCTGACTGAACAAACAGGGTAAACTGAAGGGATCAGTGTTTAAGTACTGCAGCTGGTTGGGGAGTTGATTAGTAAATCAGGTACAGGTGTGCAGGGGGAGATGGCGGGAGAACTGGTAGGCCACGCCCAGCACACATACACACACATTCTTGTCTTTCTGTCTTTGTGAGGACACATTGACATAATGCATTCCCTAGCTCCGTACCCTAATTTAACCTTAACCATCACAACTAAATGCCTAACCCTAACCTTAAATTAAACCTGATTCTAACCCTGACCCTACAACAAAGTCTTAAGCCTCAAGGAGCACTTTAAAGTCTTGTGGGTCACCTAAGATGTCCTCACAATGTCTTCACAATGATGGCTTAGAAACAGAAAGACGTATACGCTCACACACCACGCAAACACGAAGAGAAAGAAACTGGTGACAAATATGAAACACTAAGCAGGGGAAACAGTGGGAGAGCACAGGATGGGGGAGAGACATAGTTGATACCCTGACAGATTGTTGTCATGACAAGTGAAATGTGATTATGTGATTGGACGTAAATTGTGAGGGGAGATTTTCCAGGATAGTGATTATTTTTCCCATGTATAAACAAATGTCAACTTACCAGAGGACTAATTTTTATGATTTTAATGTTTTAATGAAAGAACAACAACTGTCATCCACAACGTGTATCTGTGAGGATGGGACTTGAATCTACCAGGTAAGTAACAGAATACAAGGTGCAAAGGGGGCTTTTCAACTTTGTGATGATTAGACCTTGTAATACAGAGCTTTGCAGTGCTTTCTGTTACATATTTTCCTTTACCTTACACAAAATTCTGATTTACAAGGGCAACAATACAGGCAGGTAAAACATACAGGCAAATCTTGCTTCAAATGATTTAAAGTATTGTATTGTGATGCTCTGTTTCGATGCTGTCATTTCTAGCATGACAAAGCAGGGGAAGATTTTCAGTCGGAAAATAAGCCCGGCAGGCAAACAGCAGGTAGAACAGGGTCAATGGTTTACTCCCAGTTACTCCCATTGGTTTGCACTGTAGCTTCCTGCCATTGGTGTGTGAGTGTGTGCATGAATGAGAGGAAAATTGTAAAGCACTTTGGACAAAAGTGCTACATAATTGCAGTCCATTTTACCATTTATTGAATGAGTTTTAGGATATGTTTTCAGTGGTATATTTTTCAATATTTCTCCATCTTTTACTGTGTCTTATATCCTATTTTTTGTTGCTCATGCACACAAATAAATGCACACACTCAACTCACTTAACTATTTCCATATTGTTTCAGCATTCAGTCTGCATCCCCAATTTTATTTTATCTCCTCTGTTCTATCCAAGTGAAATGCAACTTGTTTATCAGATGCCACCCCCTCTGCATAGAGAAACACACAAAAAACAAACACCTAAACACAGTCTTGCTGACCGACAGACCATAGTGACAGACACACACTCGCCTATTTGTCAACAATCAATACACTAAATTAAACAGCAATCCAGGGGATTAGATGCCTTGTGCAGGAAGAGAGGAGAGATGAGAAGGACACACACACACACACACACAAAGAGAGTGAAGATTTCTCCACAACAACATACCCACATTTAACATTTTCTAACTCTCTCTCACTTGCACATAGCACAGTGTATCAGCATGGTGTATCATCTGAAGAAAGTCCCAAAGTGAGGCCATTTATAACTTCTTAAAAAACTTTTAGAACTAGCAGGCTGGAGAGACTGTTGTGTCACCAGATGCTTGTTGACCAAAGAACACAACACATCAGCTACAATAAATTCAAAATTCTGCTGCACAAGTGCAGTGTTGATTAATATTTTACTGTTTTACTATAATCAATTTGCATTAGTCTCTAAATTAGTTTTAACATCCTGTGTTTTGTCAGTCGCTTGTGATGTACTTTCATCAGATTTGTTTGAAAGGTGCTATAAAAATAAAGTTTGACTGATTGATTGATTGATTGATGTAAAACAGGAGGTGACGTAACTGCCAGGGGAGGCTACAACCCATACACACACACACACATTCTTGTCCTATATTAGTTGTGAGGACACCCTTTGACACAATGCATTTCCAGGTCCTTGCCCCTTTTCCAAACTTTAACCATCAAAACAGAATGCCTGACCCAACAACCAAGTCTTAACCCTCAAACAATCATTTTAAGGTGTGTCATAAAGCGAGGACCAGGAAAAATGTCCTCTCTTTCCCAAAATGTCCTCACTTCATTGGTTGACATTTCAAACTAGTCCTCACAGTATATGCAGATGTACACACAGACACACGCAGACCTACACATCCCCTGCCTTTCAGGCTCACACACTCTAATGGCCTAGTTTCAAACTGCTGAATTAAGGACTTCAGTGACTTACAGTCTCTTTGTGTTTTCTGAGAGACAGCTGTGGGAGAGCAGACAATCATCATTCTTCACACCACCCAACACTGACACACACACACACACTACAAAAATATCCCTGCTCTTCCTTTTCAGTCTGATGGTCCAGGCCTGTTTGTTAGATAGAGAAATAAGATCAGGCTTATTTTTAACCTCGCTGATGCCAAACAAGGCTGCCCTAATTTGGCTTCATACCTTCCAAGTGATCTCAGAAAGTGAGAGGATGTCCTTTATTTGGTGGGTTTCAGTGTAATCTTTCTCTGAATGCCACCAAAGATGCAGGGACTGCAAGCTTTTTAAGAATCCATACAATTTATCTAACATTTATCTAAAAAAGCATCTTTGAAAATACAAGATCCACTTGAACCATGTATCAAAAACTTGTGGATGAAAATAGTGGAAGCTATTTCTTGTTATGCATCATCTTAAAGATGACCTAAGGGGTTAGTGTATTAGATATGTTAACTCTGTGTGCTTTGTCGTGTACTGTGCTGTTTGGGAAATATGCTGTATATCTTCACAACATGATAATTTCCTTATATATATATTGCTAATATTAGTGAGTGACAAATTCTTTGATACATGAGTAAAGTAGAAAATGGCATGTTGACTTTAAAATGTTTAGGATGTTTAGTCCAGAGAAATCTAATATTGAAATAATGTAAACTGCAAGGAAAGCAGTTGAGTGTTATTCTCCTGGGAGACTCAGTGTCTGCAGGGTATACACAGCAAAAGCAGTAGTCATTTATTTTACACCTATTTGTAAGGCTGTGAAAGTAAACTTTTTTCTTTTTTCATTTTTTCAGACTGACCTATACTTAAACCCCATACTGTGTTACACTTCAGCTTGCATTTCATTTATTTTAGTCTAGAAACCATTCACAATTTTGCTTTAAACATTGATCATAAAGACTGAGATCATTAAAGGAGAGCAAGATTCTAATGGTGAAATCACGGCCTTCATAACTGCCAGGATGACTCTGGAACTGCTGTTAAAAGTTTCAGTGAAACACATTGTTTCTGTATGTGTGAATGTTTCACATCTTCCTTATTCTGCACTAGAGTCATTGTATCTTGTACCCGTCTTCCCTTTTTGCGTGTTTGCATGAGCCTTTGTATTCTTATACAAGGCCAACCTGAGGTAGCGGATTTCAAAAGCACTTTTTGGGGAAAATGACTGCATTATAGTTGGTCCTGAGTGCCTTCTCTCGAAGCACACTTTATTCAAACAGAGATTTTATTCTGGTGCCTTGGTTTGTTTGGGCAGATGAGGTTGATGCTTTTTAAATAGAGGAACCAAATCGACACAGAGAAATGCCTGAAAAATGCAAATTTTGGTCTTTTCGGAATTTGAAGTATGAAATCCACCCACACCAACAGGAAATGTACCAAATATAATCTAACAAGTGACTGAGGGATTTTTGGGACAATTTTGGCTAATGCTGGCACATTTACAGTGATGTTGCTAGAACAAAGTATGCATATTCAGCATATTCAGTTACTGCCACAAACACCTGAGGACAGCTCAGTGTTGTTTCTCATCCTTTGCTAAAGTCATTAAAACCGATGTCTATAACTCTTAGTTTCCTTAAAATACTGTAGTTTGAAAATGAACAAATATAAACATTCAACAAGGTAAAGATACGATTTAATCCTATCATGTTGCAACATGGCAGCGGTCTTCTTCTTCTTTTCCCCTTTTAATGCTTTGGTCTTTGATAGAGGGCAGCCAGCAGCGACCAACCCTCTCAGCCTTTCAAATGACACTCTGCAGTGTAACCCTGGAGGAGGCAGAGCCATCAAAGACTGTGACGGATGATGGAAGGAGCTCTCAGTGATGGATCTGGATCAGGATATGTTGTGACACATTGTACAGGGCCGCTGACACAGAAATCCTATTCCCCAACACACACACGCACGCACACCCACACATGCACACATAATGTACACACATGCACACAGATACACACATTGAGGATGACAGAATCAACTCATTGTCTCATCTTTCTCTCTCTCTCTAGCTGTGCTTTTTGAAGTGCATCTGCAAGAGAAAGAAAAGGCAGAATCATTTCTATGTGTGTGTCTCTATCCATGCGTGCACACCTGCAAACTTGCATGTGTGCTTGAGCGTCTCTCGTGTCCAATCTCACGCCATCAGGTTGTAACATCAGCTCCCACTTTAGGGAACGCAACTGTCAGCTTCACAATAAAAGCCCCCTTCTGCCTTTTTGATTTGTTTGGATACCACCTGAGCCTGTTATATAAGGCTCTCCTGGCATTCTTTCTTTTCAGCCTCTGTCTTTTCAGTCCCGCCTGCAGGTATTTCTGAAGGAAGTTCCTCAAACAAAGAACAATGCTGAATGTGGAGGGAATAACCACATCAGAAAGCTTTTGTTTCTGTTTGTTTAAGCAAAAGACATTAGAAAAAGGCAAGTGAAAGTCAAAAAAATAAAATAAAATATAAAAAAACAACCAAAAAAAAAACTTTGGGGGAGGTTTACTTGATCTATCTTGTGATCTGCAGTGGGGAGGAGTGGAACAACCCCAAGGGTAAGCTCTGTCTTTTAGGAAAGATGAATTAAGCACACCCCCGTTCATCTTTCAAAATCAGTAAAATGTGGTTTTGAGCTGAGCTTTCTGTACATGTTAACGATTTTTTTACTTTTCGTATGAATGTTCTGAATATCAATTTTAAAGGATAAGACTGGCACTGTTATGTATTTTTCTAATTGTTACTGAAACCCAAGCAAACAGCAAAGCCAACAGTAAATGATTCCTACTGACAAGCATTGTTGATGTCGCCAAAGCCTGATACATGTTCCTCTGTGGTATAGACAATCATTGTTGTCCAAAAAATATTATGTCATAATATCATCATGTACATGTGAGGCCTTGAAAATGTGCTTACATGAAATTCATATGGAGGAGCGTGTGGATAAAAATGTGTCCATCTGCAAATGTTTTCCTTATTATCAGACCACATACTTTCTCTTCAGTGGCCACAAACACGGTGATGCGTGTTATCTGAAAAGGTGTATCGGCCAAGAGATACGCCTGTGAGTCCCAGAAGAAAATATTGTGCAATACACCAAAATTACTGAGATACTGTTAGAGTCCAAACCATAGGCTGCAGAAAAAAAAGTTATTTTCCCACCATTGCATAACACACAGTGCCAAAATGTCAATACTAGGTCCCAAAAGGTGAAAACCTTCTCTGAAATATGTGGTACAGTAGTTCTTGGAGGGTTTACTTTTCAAGCTTTAAAGATGAGCAACACTGACGTAGAAATGTAGAAACAGCTGCTGTGCAGGTTTGCAAAGCACTTCAGAAAGAATGAACTTAACCTTGGTCTAAAAAAAAAAAAAAAATCAGTCACAAGTGACATGATGTAATACAGCATGCCGTGAATGCAAACACAAGGAGAGAAAGCAACAGAGACAAACCTGCATGTTACACTGCAAAGCACAAAAAGGTTTCCTGCAACTTTTGGTTGAAAAGTAAGACTTTACAGGAATCCTGGCTTCACTATGTTCACTCAGTTTAAGTTTGACTTGCAAGTGGAACACTCTGAAAAGATGTAGACAATGACTACCACGCTCATCTGTGGGGCGATATTCAATTTAAGATAAATCCTCGTGGCTTATCCTCCTCTGACTCATGTTTTTGCATTAGTGGTCATTAGTGATTGCCAGTAAATGTTCTGCTAAAACAAGAATCCACAATGTATTTTTTTTTCTTTCTTTCCTGTACCTCTGTAAGTTGGGTCACAAAAGCCTTCTCTGTGGATCTGCAGGAAGTAGCAGTTTAAATTAGTAAGGGCTTAAATCATGCCTGTTCTCTGGTTTAATATCAGATAGGGTAGACACTTGAGTAGAGAATTACTCCACCTCTAATGATCCCTCAGGGGCAAAGTGTGTGAGACTCAGGGTCACACTCTGAGGTGCACTGCTCTAACAAAAATCCCCACTCTCACATCCAGCCCACATTTTTCATAATGGGTGGAAAACACTTGTTATATGAGCACTAACCTCATGGAAGTAGCTGGGTGTAAGAATCTGCTGCAGTTAGTCATGTTTTGTCGTCACAAACACAGGCTCTAATGTTCACATTCAAGGGTAACCAAAGGACACAAAACAATGAAGGTTTCAGTATCAGGCACTGCAATTAGTGTCAAGAATTTCAAGAAGAAGAGATTAGTGTCCTCAGCCATAGCACCCTTTAATTTCGTCTCACTGTGTTATGAAACATTCTTTCAAATAAACCAAGGGCAAAGATAAAATTAATTTAACCAAATCAGTGAGAAAACTATTTGGCTTTCAGAATAAAAGTGATGCCCATGGAGTCTTCCTTTGTTTCTGTCTTCAGTTGCAAAATACACAGAAAAGGTTTTTTATCTTTAGTGGCTTTAAATGCTGGTCATGATCCATGGACAAGAAGTCTGCAGGAATTTCTCTCAGCATTTATTATACGCATCTTGTACAGACTCACTGTGTTTGTATATCCATGTGCCAGAATGTTTGTGTGTGTCCTTGTGTATACGTGTCCTCATGTCTCTTGTTTTGCAAATAGAGGGTGAAATTTGCTTTTTGCGTGTCTGTGTTTACGCCAGTGCAAACAGGGGGTGTGTGTTTGTCTTCTTATCTACAGTGTGTGTGTGTGTCTGCGTGTATGTGAACCTGTGTGTATGTGTGTGTGAACAAGGTTGTAATTAAACCCAAATCCATTACATTACAGTGGGGAGGTTTTCAGGGGGATTCATCTCTACAAAGGCGCCGCTTACACCTCCTCCTCCAATCCTTTTTAATTTGACGGATATGTTTATCCATTTTTGTGATAAATTGCACACAATACATCCCTGGCGTTTGCACAAATGAAAACTGTAATTAAAATTGACGCAGTGGGTTTTGACTATTCATGAAGGCATCATTGTGCATTTAGTTTCTCGTACATACCTGATTCATAGTTGACAGAACGCATTGGTGTCCAGTACTTGTCACATGTGAGATTCAACACAAAGAATATCGTAGTTCTGCTTGTCTAACCTTCATGTGGAACCAAAACAAATTCTAAATTTGAATATATACATGAGATATTATGATTATGAGGAGAGTGTGCTTTCTCAGTCTTAGGCTGAAATGTAGAGGTAAATTAAATGTTGAGTAAGCCATGAATTCCTAATAAAAATCTGCAGTAACATAAACATGACCACAATAAGTAAACAATAAGTAAATAACACACAGGACACACCACACTTCTGCAAAGATGTTTTCTCTTTGAATGGAAAGTTGAAAATAGAATAACATATCACTTATTAAAACATTCTTCAACTTTTTTTTTGCTGTTGTCTGCCTTGAGAACTTAAAAGTTTGTAAACTAAACTAAAATACGTTGCACAGCATTGTCAGGTTAGGCAGTATAAAGCACCCTATGCACGGATATTTTAGGGGGTTCGTTTCACTGCAGGGTCTTGACTCCAGCCAGAACAGAGAATCCTTTAAAGAAGGAATTTCAATTTGCTCCCCTCTGAATGGAGGATTGTAGTTCCCAGTGTAAGGGCCAATAGCTGTGCAAACTCTGCAAGCAATTCCCTTGCTAGATATGAATGTTGTCTGCACTGGCACATGTCAGTTTTGTTCCTTCAGTGTGACTTTGATATGTGCTCTGCTTGTATACATTACCATTTTCTTTTACTATTGTGGGGTTGAGGCACTGAGAGACAGACAGGAAACAAGAGGGAGAGAGAGGGGTAAGACAGGCATCATAGCTCCTTGGCTGGAATCAAACGAGAGACGTTGCAGTTACTGTACAATAGTATGCACTACTCAGTTATCAGGAAACCCTGTGGAATCCACAAGGTTTCCTGATAACTGAAAACCCTGTGGAATTCATTTAAGCCAAAACTCCTTTGCATAATCAATTGCAAATAACTTCAATTAGAGACAATTTTCTGTCTCTGTCTTAGCTAGAATTTTCTCTATCATGTATGTAAACACTTTCTTACACGAATTATAAAGTGCTTTACAAAAAGACGGCAGAACCATCATAATTTTGTCATTATTACCATTATCATTATTATTGTTGTTATTATTAGTAGTAGTAATATTAGTGGTAGCAGTATGGTATTCCATCTTTGCAACTACCACTCTCCATCTTACTTATGGATGGAACAGTGGTACACTGCATTTTATTGCATTTTCCCATCTGCCCGCCATCCTCCCCTGTAGGACTGCATTTGTAAACATTGTAGTTCTCTGCCATAATCCATCTTTAAAACCACTCTCATCCATCTTATTTACATCAGGATGTAATGTCTCCCTCAGAAAATCATGTGGAAAAGGGAAAACAAAAGTCATCAGGTAGAAATGCATCTCTAACTTAGAGTATTGTTGTAACTATTGTGTTTTCTTGTCTGCATGTCTAAAATGCCTATGCATCTTTGCAACTGCTGTCATCTATCCATATTATGTCTGCCTGTGGTACTATGACAACAACATGCCAGATGCTCTCTCTCTCTCTCTCTCTCTCTCTCTCTCTCTCTCTCTCTCTCTGTTGTTGCAACTAGTACACTTGAAATTAAAAATTGCACTTGAAAATTGGGGGCACCTGTTCAAAATTCTATAGCAAAACCAATCCAACAGGATTTATGTATCCTGTTGGATTGGTTTTGCTATAGAATTAGAATAGCCTTTATTGTCATTGAACAATGTCCAGCGAAACTACAGTGGCACTTCCCTCTGTTTCCATGAATATTTTTACCCATCTCAAATCCATCTCAAACAATTCTGCGTGACCTGTAAGATCTATGGAGCCACAATGAATTGCTAAGCTTGTGTGTTTTCTTCAAAACACTGGTTATTATGATATGGGAGGGAAAGACTGTAATACGAGAGATACTTGACTACAATCTGACAACCTCAATGTCAAACTGCATTACACACTGTCAACCAGCTGCAGCACGGCAGCAGCAGTACTTGAGCCAATAGCGGTGGAGAATCTGAAACAGAACATATTTATAGTTTAAAGGTTTCAAATGTCACAGAATTGAAAATATCTTCACCAGACAAAATTAACATCTGTTGTATTATATTTAAATTTCAGATATATACTATTGACTAATTAATAAAATGTTCTGTAATCAGTCCAAACACCAAACATGTATCTTCTCTGAAATCAGCTGGAGCAATAGTTACTATTTTAAAATCAGAGAAAAAAAATTATAATCATAAAATTCATCAAGTTTCAATCAAGTTTCAAGTTATTTCAGCATACACATATTCAGGTCAAACAAACCTGCAGAGTGAGGCTCTTCATGTGCGTATGCGTGTGCACATGTGTGCATTTGAATGAGAAAAGAGTGATAGAGAACAAGTGCACATATTAAAACCAAGATAAAGCCAAACTTATCCCCTTGATTCAAACCCACCGTATTATCTCAGTGGGGGAACAGAGGGAGTGGTGTCCTCACTGCAATGTTCAATGCACAAATATAAACCCAAAATTAACTAAAAGAAAAAAAAAGACAACAAAGAAATCATTTGTAGACCACAGGCAAGTTTCTAACCTTAATGAGAAAGCGGCAGCAGGAAATGTGGAAGGGTTGACACAAACTTTGGCTGTACTGAGATTAATTAATTGCTGTTTTTCTTTAAGGCAACAAAACAGCCAGGCAAGCCAAGGCTCATTTTAATTCAAACTCAGACCCATACAACATTAGCACTGATTTGTATATCCTACAGGAGTCCACACAGTGCACAAGTCACATATGAAGAAACAAAATACTTGTGCATTTAAAGGATGATGAGAGAAATGTCTACTGTCCATGTGACTATTACACACTGATGGCAGCTTAAAATGCTAACATGTTGCACATCTATATGTACATATGCCCTTTGATGTACAGACCGCCACCATTTATGTGTCGAGAGTTTCAGGTGAATGAGCAGCATTCTATCTAGTAAAATGAAATGAAAACACATCTGCATTTCAAAGCAGATGAGGTCAAGAAGTGACCAAAAGAAAGACACACTTTACAGTCAGCACAAATTTTAAATATCAATATGTTTCATGGTAATATCAAGTAGTTGTGAAATAAAGGCAAAAATTTGTACAAAAAAAAAAAAAAAAATAGCCACGTTGTTGCGAAGTCCAATCTTGTCAACCCAGGTCAAATAACAAAATAATAAAATCTGTTATCATATTCTTTTTATGAAATTTGTAATAAGGAAATATATATTTCACAGACAATGTGCAAACCAGTCTTTACAAATTCTGAGATCTATCTAGTGCAATAGTTGAATTCCTTCAAAATAAATTGGGTTGGGAATGAAGCCAAAGGGACTATATTTGTAACACAATTTTTCAGCCTCACTGTGAAAATATCACAGGAGATTGAGGGAACGAGGGGTGAACAAAATGAAGTAACATGCAGACAAAGTGAGTGTCACAGTTGGAAGCGAGGCTAACATGAGCAAAAATGCTGAAAATGGCCCTACTGCTGCTGCCAAAATGTCATTAAGTACAGAATAAAGATGAAATATCTGATATGAGGGTGTTTTTGGCATTCTGGTTTTTCTAATTTTCATCTGTAAATGTCACCCTTTTTTAAGTGCCATGCTCCTGTATGTATGACGTCTCAATGATGGTACTCTTTCATGTGTTTTTTGTAACATTTATTTGCACACTGATCTCAAACTCAAGTCAACTTACTGCGCTGTGTCTATAAGAGGAGTTAAGTTGTAACTGAGGAATCAATACTTGTGACGGTGAACACTGGTTTGCATCCTCTACATTTAGATAATAACAAGCATCAACATAAAATCAGCATGAAAGGGTTTCTTGGTAGTAATTGTAGCCCACTGATAAAGCAGCCATCTGGGATTCATACTGGTAAGCCTATTAGCCAATACGTCCATAGCATGGGTGATGGGGAGGACTGAAGAGTGCATTTCCTTGTTTCTTACAATAGAGTGCACACCCCAACTTTCTGGCTATATGGTGCCTCCTGTGTGTTTGGAGTATGAATTTGACAGTTGGTCAATTCTTACACATTACCCCTTTGAACAGTTTACCAAAGCTTTGACTAACTGAAACAGAATTAAATGTGCTGTGATTAAATCTTAACAGTGAAATAATTTGTACTGTCAAACCAAAACACAACAGACGGAGGTTTAATTTCAGTATATCATGACCAGTACTGTGGTTTAATCACTTGTCCTCACCTGCAATGACAGCATAATGTCCATAACAATTGTGCCACTGGGCTTCTCTTGTAGTGGACACAATGATGAGAAATAATCTTGAGTCCACCATCATGGGTTTCATGCTCATGATTTCATTCATATTCATCAATCTGATTTTCTGCAGAGAGGTCAGAGCACAGGACCACCTACGGTTTGAGATTAAGAGTGTTGCTCAAAGAGTCAAGTATCAGTAGGCAGTACACAAATCGAATCAGCGCAACATTAGTCATACAGTACAGTCACTAGCCAACAGGACCATAGAGATCAAACTGGAAACCATCACATGTAATCCTGCCGCTTCTCCTCCACCAGATGGGCCAGAAGAACAGCCTCAGTCAGGATTATGAAGCAAATGATTGCCTGTAGTGATGGATCACATTAAGCACAGTTCATATGTAGAGTGTGTTGCATGGGGATCAAGGGACTGAAGGGGCTAAATAATAACATACACCCATGGTTATATTTCCATTAACCTATTTTTATGTGCATTTTAAATTTAAAGTGTGTGCAAAAGCCAAAACTTGGTTAAATAGGAAAAGTTGGCATGGCAATAAAAAGAAAATGCAACAAAAACAGATAGAAAATGGATTTGTCAAATAAATAATGATGTTGCTGTACCTGCATCTGCTTCTTCTACTGTGGACAAGGAACCCCATATCTGCCACTCACTGCATGCCCAAAACATACACAATTCACAGAGAATGGACACCCAGAAGTAACCCAGTGCTCTTGGACGTATACAGAACGTAACAGCCACATCCCCATTGTGGCTGAGGATCCTTTTTGGATGCCTCTAGCCAGATGATAAAAAATAAACAGCACAGACAATATTTTTGAAAGTTTTGAAAAAGTGATAAACAGCAACTACCAGTGCTGCTGCAGCAGTCCACATATTTATCAGATCATGTAAGTTATTCAGCGTTATCAGTCTGAGGGAAGGTACTACATGGCTGTTGTGTCTGCGGAACAAGAGAGGCTGTGAAGGGAAAGTGTTTAGACAGAAAAATCATTAAAAAAGGAGAGAGAAAGATGGGAAGAGTGAGAAGTACATTTCGTCATTCTTCTCTGGCAGCTGACTCAGTCATTTTCACTGATAAACAGTGCAGCCTGCCAACAGCCTGCCTGTCAAGTACGTGCACACACACACATCCACAGTATAGATGTGTCAATAAGTGTGTCAATAAGAGATGGACAATATTAAAATCTTGTAATAAAAAACATTGATGTTTTGTTGTATCTCTGCACATTATCAGTTCTGTCCTCAATTCTTAACCGTCTGTAGCCTTCAGCTTTAACAGCCAAACGTGGATTAGAATTATTTTTCCATCCCATAAGGCAAGCTTTAAAGTAAGGCTGAGATAATAATTTGTGAAACTTGAGTGGGTTGAGTAATACAAATCCTCAGTTCAAAGTCTTTGCCTCTGTTTTGTCAAGGAATCATTATACAGTGGATGAGTGCACAGACAGTAATCACTGTTACAGCAAGAACTGATGCTACTTATTGTGTGCACTGCAACTGGAGGGAAAAGAGGAGAGCAAAAAGGACACACAGGCAGAATGAAACTCCAGAAACCTACACTTAAAGTGGTCTTGTCACTGTAGTATCTGTCAGGGGAACACAGTGTCAATCCAGACTAGAGTCCATCAGACTCTTACACTTATATTAATGATAGTCCATGTGTGTAGTGTAAATGTGTGTGTACCTGGATGGGAACTTTGTTGGGTTTAGTTCAGTCCCATGGATCAATTTCCATTTAGGTGACCTGAGGCGTTTGTTTCATGTTCTCAAGAGGAGAGTTACTGAAAGGCTCTTTGTCTGTCCTCTCTGCTTCTGCATTTCGTCCCCCTCCTCCGCTCTTCTTGTTCACTCGTTTCCGCCGCCAGATCTTCTTCCTGTTCTTCCTCTTGTTGGCTGAAGAAACGAAGTCTGTCTCTCACCTCACATAACTCCATCAAAAGAGACAGGGGGAGATGTGTGAATAAATCATGCATAAAAGTGAACCAAACAACCAGAATGAATCTGATCGCATTTTACATTTTTTTAACACTCACTGACTTTTTAGTAAACAAGTAAGTGAGTGTATTTTGTGTGTTTGCATTACAAACTAGGAAAGCTGAATTTATCTGTGACTTGAATGTTTAGCCAAATGATGCCTTTGTCACTGTAACACGAGTTGCTGAAGTGTTCGCTGCTAAATCCTATAACAAGCAATTACAACCCTGTAAACTGGACATTAAAACTCAAGACAGTTACTCTTTGTATATGTACTTCCATTAATTTACCACACATTTCATTACAGTTTAGTTAGTATGATAGATTTTAGTTAGCTATTTAACATCATATCTACCCATAGAAAATGATGACATGCACTCACAAATTTTGATGGCCAAATAAATGATACATTTAGGGATAAATGTACAAAATCCTGTGCTGTGACCACAATAGCAATTGCAATAACTTGCCGGATTTAAACCAGCGCCTTCACAGCCGCTGCTGACACTGTTAGGGAATGTTGACAGAGGATTATGGGAGTTCGAAGTGTGCTGACATTGGGGAAATTGGTGCATGACGAGGCCAAATTCTCTACTGCTGTTTGTTTGTGCAATTTGCCAACACATATAAAAAGATATGCTGGCATACACACCCTTAGACACACAATATAAGCCTTTAGTCTCTTATACACACACACAGACACATGTGCATATAGATATGTGCACATATGCAGTTTCACACCAACAGGGACACACTCATTTGTACAAAAAGACAAAGTCAAAGAGAGCAAACTTAGCAAGGTAAACTTATGCACATCATTGCACATGCAGTTGGAAATGCATATGCACCCACGTCCACTCTCTCTCTCGCTCTCTCTGTCCCTTTCCCTCACACACACACACGCACACACACACACACACACACACACACACACACACACACACAGTCCCCCCACAGCCCAAATCCTCTCTGGCTTGTTTAGAAAACCCACTGCTTTCCAGTAAATCCTAAAGAAGCTAATCCCGGAACATCAACAAATGCAATTTTCAGCTTAGGATAAAACACATGCAAATGGAAGGCAACCTCTCTTCACCCTCAATATGAGAATGTGTGTGAGCAAGTGGATGTGTGTGTTTCATAGCACTGCAGGTAAAGTCAGTGAGGTAGAAATGAAGGAGTGTAGATGAGGAGGAGGTGGATGAGGTTAAGAAGGTCAGTCATGTTGGGTGTGTAGGGTGGGGGGGGCAATACAATGTCTGTCTTATATAACACCAAGTAACAGCATATGTGCTCTTGTGGTAGTGTGATGTTGTGCTGTATTACGAACAGGGCATTCGCTCACTGTCATCCTTCATGGTCATACTGTGTATGCAGGGAAAAATTCACATTTTTATCTCGTTTACCCTGGACTATGTACTTTGAAGTCTTGTTTGAATCCCGTGATTTTGTGTGCCCCTATGCCATTCATTTATTAATTATCAATCTTCATTCATTCCTTTTCAGACTGCCAAGTTTAATGGAGCCTTTGTTGGTGTGCGTTCACTGGAGGGCGGCCTTGACTGGTTGCCAGTCATCACGTGGCTAACAATCACAACCGAATTCAGTAGGATGGGCTAATTACAGTCTTGTCCATCTCACTTTTCTTTAGTCTGTGGGAGGAAACCAAGGTGAATACCGTAACAAAAAGCTAGCTCTGTACAAGAGTCAAATGGCATGCATGCTGTAGATAATATCTTAAATAGAAAATGGGCTGCACTTTTCTCATCTAATCAACCACTCAAAGCCTTTACACTACATACCAGTCACCCATTCACACAAACACTGATACACCCTCTCACACACTGATGGTGCTGGTCCAACAGACTCAGACACAAACACAGACAAACTGACAAGGACAGGGGAACAACAAGACTTATACACTCAAGGTAATAGGCAACAGGTGAAACCAATTGGGGCGGGGCAGACAATCACAAAAGGAGGGAAACTAAACAAAGACAGGAAGTAGATTAAGACAAGATACACAAGGGACAAGACTTCAAAATAAAACAGGAAATACACAACCAAAACTGAAGAGACAAAAAGAATAACTTAACTTTCCAAAAAGGGGCTGTAAAGGGTTCAACAAATATCCAAGGGGAGTTCAAAACAAAACAAAAGGGTTCAGAAAACAGCCCCCTTAGGTGCTGATCAGGACACCATCAGACGCAACCTTCTGATTAGTTGCCACAGCTGCCCCCAGTATGATATGGTATTAACATACACACACACATAAAAAATAAAAGTGGTGAATCAACATGATGTTAGTTTTGCATTACTGTATTTTCTCAGTCTTTCTTAGTCAGCATTTTGCTCACCAACAGAGCCTAAATGAAATTACATTTCATATGGACTCTGTTCAGTAGACACTGCAAGTTTGAGGAAATTTGTGTATATTTTTGTGCCCATGAACATGAGTATGCTTCACAGTCCGCTGTGGTTACATCTGTATGTGTGTGTGTGTGTGTGTGTGTGTGTGTGTGTGTGTGTGTGTGTGTGTGTGTGTGTGTGTGTGTGTGTGTGTGTGTGTGTGTGTGTGTCTGTGTGTGCGTGTCTTCTGGCCTTGGCCAGATAAACATTAATCATTAGCCTCACCATATGGTGTCCACATTGATCGAATTCCCATGGCAGGCAGGCTAGAGGACACACGCATCCAGGTGAGAGTACATGCACACATACACGCACGCACTTTCTTATTTTACTACCTTTATGAGGACAGCGGTTGACAAAACCAGCCCCTTCCCCTAACCTTAACCTTCCAAACTTTATGCCTAACCCTAAACAAAACCCAATTCTAACCTGAACCCTAAAACCAAATCTTAACTCTCTAACAGCCCTTTAAAGTTGTGAGGACCTCCCAAAATATCTTCACTTTCCCAAATGTCCTCATTCTGTAAGGTCTACTAATGGTCCTCACAAAGACTGTCTTTACACACACACTCTCTCTCTCTCTCTCTCTCTCTCTCTCTCTCTCTCTCTCTCTCTCTCTCTCTCTCTCTCTCTCTCTCTCTCTCTCTCTCAGAACCCTAAAGCCCAACAAGAAACTCAATCTGTAACACAAATTCCCCTTGCTGTCACATCTGGGTTTGAGTATGCCTGCAGATATGCTTGTCTGTTGCCAACAGTTACAAACAAGAAAAGGAATAAACTAGGTCTGATGTTCCATTTCACTGAAAACTGTGTTTGTGAGGCATTTGACCACTGCAGATAAAAAAAGTTCAACATTGGGTAGGTAGATATAATAAAATATACATTTCTGCCATACATATTATAAATGACAATGCATTGTAAGAAATATACATCATGGAACAGCCCTGTCTGGAGTTGCCAGGAGGTGGTTGGGGTGTGTGTTTAGGGTTAGGGATGTTAGGGATGTGCAACACATCCCCAACATCCCTACATAAGAACATAACAGAAAATTCTCATTATGGTAAAAGAAAACTAAATCTGGTAGCAATTACATGTATGTTTGCACAAAAACATTTTTATGCAGTAGCTTCAAGTCCATGCATTATATGATACTAAATGTATCTATTGCATTCAGCCCGGGTAGTGAAGCCAATGATGGGGGACTGCAGTCACTTCTTTTTGGCTGCTGTTGTGCTGCTGCAGTAGAGGAGGTGTAATTGCCAGTGTTACTTTGGTGGTGGCAAACACAACATGTAACTCGGGAAAACGCAGGAAAGAAACAATCAACTCAACTTAGGTTCTCAGGTAATTCTTAACATCTTTCATTTCCAAGTTAAAAAGAGGCTTCATATCTTTCCATCAGACTGGCTTTCCTCACTCTCTCTCTCTCTCTCACACACACACACACACACACACACACACACACACACACACACACACACACACACACACACACACAAAGATGTATTTCTGTGGTATTCACCTGCAGCACCACGGCCCATTTTGTTCCATCAGGCACACAAATTATACAAATTTATACAAAAACCGAACTGGTCTAAACAGAAAGCTCACTCATACTCAATTTCACTGTTTCAAGAGGAATATTTCAAGGGATTTTCCAGCGATACAACCATTTCTCATATTCTGTCTGGGACAAACACACACTCACAGACACATGTTAACAATACAAAAGAATCACTCTTGTTCAGTCAGACACCCCACTGACAGCCAAGCAACAAAGTCACAGCTAAATGTAGAAATCTCCCTCCTCTTTTAGACTCAACATCTCAAAATACGGCATCCAGGAACACAAACACCACTCACAATGATATCACTAAAGCTTGCATGTGAATGTTTGCGCTGGGTTGAAGAAAGTATAGGTCCATACTCAATATTTATATCTTTTATAGCATTTTTCATTTCTCATATCACACCTCCAATATATACATGTATAATGTGCATTCAGTGGTAGTTAACTGATACTGTTTCATTTTATTAGTAAGTCCAGACTTTAAAAAGAAACCTAAACTCTTTAGAAAGCTATCCCCTTAATGTTTATTTAAAAATTATGATTAAAACTTATTCTTGCTATTTCTCATTCTTGTAGTACGAAAGTAATTCAACATAAATCCTGTTTGTGACAGATTGTACATTTGTTGTATTAAACACTCATTGCCTGCAGGTCTAGAGAAAAATCCTCTGCTGCACAGGAAGCGGTGCGTTTTATGTATTGTGCATCTAGTTTGGAATAAAAAGAAGAAAAAAACATGAATGCTCAGCTTCCATGGCTAAACAGAAAAAGAAAACAGTGACATCTACACAAACTCGAGCGACAGAAAATCCACAGAAAAGGATGTACAGCACATGTGAACATGCAAACACATTTATTTTGTTTCAGGGTTCAGTCCCAGTTGAACAGATATACTTGTATGTGTACAAGGTGCATCAAAGCTGAAACACTGTGAAAGAATCTCTCTGTAAGAGATACATACTGCATACATTGCCTTTGTGGGTATCCATACAGGTATGCGTATGTACTCTTCAAACTCAGAGGAAATATTTGTGTGTTGGAGAACTAATGATAGTAAGCACTAATGATAGTAAGCACTGACGCATGTGAAAAAACGTGCATGTGATTGTTTTTGGGTACTTGTGCTTGTGTGTGATATCAAATGCATCTTTATCTATATAGATATGTGTGTGTGTGTGTGTGTGTGTGTGTGTGTGTGTGTGTGTGTGTGTGTGTGTGTGTGTGTGTGTTAGTACATGTGACCCAGCCTGTGCCCAGGCCTAGTTAAACAGGAATAGCTACAAGAGCAATAACATCCCCGGCTAAGCGGCAAGGGATTCAATTCCCAAGTCATTTTACAAAAGCGTGTATGTGATTGAGTTGGTCTGCCCATTGAATTCAGTATTTAATTTCCTCAAGGTCCCAAGAGCCGTGTCTCTGTTTCCAATTTCTCCTTCTCATGAGATCAGGATGGGGGACTAAATGAAGGGCTTTCTCTTTCCTTTCTTCTCTTTTTCGGTCCATCGTTTTCTTTCATTGTAAAACGCTGAACACTCAGGGTTGGATAGGAGGGGACAGGTTAATGAGTGTCCTTGGTGTAGTAACGCATTCCATTACCATCATTTCTCTCTCCCGTCTTGCCTCTGTAACAGCTTTTATCAGCTTTAATCCTTGTTTTTTTTTCTCCTGCCATCACAATCTCCTCACACTGCCATTCTTTCTTCTCACATATTTCCTATATATCCTGAATTCATTCTGTTATGTTCACATTTCTGGAAGACATAGTGGCCTGTATTTAAAAAAAAAAAAAAAAAATCAGACTCCTTCTTTTATGCTAAGGACTTCCTGCACTAGAAGCATGCTTTACACGACAATGTATTCACAGAGATAAAGGCAAATATTTTTGTCTGTATTGCAGAGGATGTCCTCTGTGTGCCTCTGGTCGATAGTATTGAGCAAAAGCCAGATGACTGCTAATGAACCAAAGATGAAAACACAAATGGTTATTCAATCACTAGAGGATGTACATGAAATGCACCACAAACCTGGTGACATACCTAGCAAAACTGATTCACACTCCACAGGATATACCTTAAAGTCATTACCCATCCATACACATGCACAAATAATTGGTATTCAGTTGCAATAGCTACTAACTGAGTTACAAGTGCCACAGAGCCAATTATAACTGCATTAAAACCCATGAACAGAGGCACAAACAAACCCCATGAAAGGTGAATAACTGAATAAGAAGAAACTCTTTTAATATCACCCTTATTCCTTTGCTGCTCCAGTACACCTCACACAAAGGGTTTCAGTTCCAACAAAAAGCAGGGACCTTAAGGGCTGTTTACTTAACAAACAGTAGATAGGTAATTCAATTTTCCCACCGTTGTGACATTTCACCATAGGGGTCAGTTGTTTTATCTGGCTAAATTCGAATAACACAACAAAGAATCAAAGTAAAATAAGAGAACTCGTGAAAAAAAAGAAAAATATATTGGCTTTGTATGGAGCAAAGCAAAGCAACTAATGTTCAGTACCACAGCCATGATGTTGTTGCCAGGTACTGTATGTAACTCAGTGTAATAACATCACCTGCACTATCCACGGAATTACTGAGGAAAGTGTGACTTTTAACTCAGAGGTACAGTGTGAGCTCAAAGGCTAAAAATACTAATTGATCATTAGTAAGGTCTTTGTCAAAATGAGGGAACTTGTTTAATGAGGTACCTCAGTATTCTTGATAATGAATGGAGTGTGAGCAGTGGAACAGAACACCATACTGCAGGCCTCCAAATTATCTTTAACCTCATAAAAAATACAAAATTCAAATAACTCTGATAACTACTAAAAGTGGAATAAATAATTGAAAAAAATACACTAACAGCTTTTGCAAAAATTTCCAACAATCCTGCAGAGGAGGTGACAGGAGATTTTCTTGACAGGATTGGGCCAAATTATTTACTGGTGGGGCTGCAGGCTTAAAAGATAGTATATGAGTATAAGATGTGCATGTGTGGCATTTTAAAGTCACTTCTGCTGATCTAAAAGGACAGTGCACACAGACAAAAACAATCTGAACTTTTTAAATTAAATAAAAACCAGTACTCTGATAGGACCAGTATATAACACAAGAAGACTGTCCCCCTAAGAGGCCATGGGACGGGCATATCAGCATTATGCCCGTCCCACAGCCTCTTAGGGGGACAGTTCTGGTGGCCTCTTTTCTGTTGAAAGCAGAAAATTTAAGACATTTTAAAATAATCTGTGAACACTGAATTTATTACACACTTTTCTTGAACTGACTGATGCCAAAGCACAGAAGTTCTTGTCTGGAAATTTGGCTGGTGAAGGGCTTTAAGAGTGTGGTAAAAATTTTAATATGTTTAAACAAGAAAAAAAAAATTGCCTGAAAATGAAAACTTACTCCACAACAGAGAGCGCAAGATCATTTGTAGGAAACTGACCCTGGGTTGTTTCAGTTATTGTCCAATCTACCATTCCAACCACAACACCATTACTCTCAAGCACTGCAGTGTTGATGTAAAAAAAAACAAACAAACAAAAAAAAAACTGCTTCTTGTCATGTTTCATTCATGTAAGTCTCTTCTTTACCACACACAGAACGTTATTTGAATTTCGGGACATGGTGTTCATTTCACTGAGTTCAGGTAGGGGAGTTAATTTTATACCAGTTCAAGGAATCAGACACGAGGAACTTCAGTCTCTGAAACTCTCTCCTATTACTCCTCCAGACACCTGAAAACTTATGCAGTGCCCTGAGCAGCCATCTCTGTGTTATCATTATCTTGCTCCAGTGAAGGTGAGTTTAAAGTGCCATATTATCATGAGAGAGAAGGTGCACAGAGGCAGGCTTAGCCTCAGCTGGAGATGGAGGGAACCACATTTGGGCTTTGATAGCTGCTAATAACAGGGTCTGAACTTAAGAAAACGATTTAGGGAGTGATGTGTTTTCATGGTGTTAATTCACAGATTGCAGGATCTGCTTGCGTGTGCCAGAGACACGCATTGTGTGAGATGTATAATTGGCTAATGGGTCTGCAGAATCCAGGGCGGCAAGAGAAGGTAATTGGATAATATGACTTTGAAAGTAGCTGTAATTGGCTAACATCAGAAGAGCAACTCAGAGCAGCCAGATTGTAATTGTTAGCTTTGACTTTAGAGACAAGGGCAGGGGGTAGAAACTAATTAGCTTAAGGCACTTTAGAACTGTATGTGTGCTTGTAACCTGGTCAATTTGACTTGAGAACAGAGATTGGAAAGGTTTTTAACTGGCTGAAGTCCTATTCCATGCAAAGTACAGTATAACAATATTGACAATTCCTTTGTGATGAATGTAAGTAGGAACCTTTCTTGTCCACCATTAAATCAATAGTGTGTCTCAATCGAATTAACAGGGTGAAAATCCTGAGGTACAGAGGAGGGTTGTCCTGGCCTTGGCCTCAAATGTTTTAATGCAAATGTCAGGATTGCAGCTAAATGAAAGATAACAGTGAAAGAAGGATTAATTACGCTCCTTAAGTTTATCATTATCATCCGTATCATTCACCCTTTCATTTACATGCGTTCCGAAATCTCAACAATTATCTCAGTAAGTAAAATATTATAATGGGGCAACGGATATAAAACTCACATTGTAATAACTATTTTCCATTTTGTTCATGCCATTTTTACGATGTTCAAAGGTCTTTGTTTGCTTCAGTTCAAAATGTTGAAACATTTTGCAGTATGGTTACATTTTAAGGGGCATTTTGCTGGAATACCGTGTTTTAGGTGCATCATATGAGGGAAAGATCAAAGCAACTACCTGCCTCAAACACACACACACACACAAACACACACACACACATGCACATACACATTCATTCACACACTGTTACAGAACTCTCTCCAGATGGAATCACTCTCATAACACACAGTAGCTGCCCATGAGGAGGATGCTGCCCGTGCCTAAGTCCCCATAGCATTAGCATAACATTTTGCTCATCAAGCCTGTATAGACTGGTTGAATTAAAATAAATAATCACACACTCAGAGTACAATCACTACATATATACTACAAGACTGTTAACTGTTCGAGTTGAGCTGAAGATGACTCTCCTGTTAGTTTGGTAGCACTTTTATGATTCTTATTAGTTTGCACACCTCCAATTCCTCAGGGATATAACTTTTCTGTTAAAATATGTCCTTGCCATATACAATATGGCAAGGACATACTGAATGAGAGTTATCCAAAACCTCTGAAATGGCTTCACCTTTACAGATAAGATTTAGACACGGCTTCTGTTCTAAATCTCCGCAAATTTTTTCTGAACTTCCAGCTTAAGAAGATGTCTACCTACTTTGTGGAGAGAGTGAAAAGGACCATTTGCTTTGAAGCAAGGCAAACTGACTGCAGTGAATGAATTTGTGTGTGTGTGTGTGTGACAGAGAGGGACAGAGTTGGATAATCCCTTTCACTTAGCAGCACAGTGTCATTGACTGTCATTGACAACAGAGCAGATACCCCAGGCCACTGCACTCTTCCCCTGGTGGCCGATGTATACAACAACGGTAACAACACTAACAACGACATCAAGCTGCTCTCGCTCTTTGAGCCTGACAAGAACAGCTACTCCTGCTGCCAAGGTGACTTCTGTGTGTGTGTGTGTGTGTGTGTGTTTGTGTGTGTGTGTGTGTGTGTGTGTGTTTTGGGGAGAGAGAGCACAGGAGATATTGTATGAGATACACAGTATAAAGAGAAAAAATGAAAAGAGAATGAAACAGAGACACTGATGAAAAAAATAAAAAACAAAAATCCAAACATTTTGATGTGCATTATCTCAACATACTTCAGTTTCTTTATTTGTTCATTATTCATTTGTAACTTTCTATAATACTCCTCATTTTTGGAATTGTAGCACCTGGCCCATCAAGCTAAATGTGTCAAACTACAAGGTGTAGTAGTACAATTGCCACTATTGCCAATGACTGATGTAACGACTGACGGCATGAATGGCTTTTTATTCTCTAAACGAACTGTCAAATAAATGATGGCGCTTTCCAGGAGAAGAAATGTAATGAACTGTGATTGATATTCCTCACGAGTTTCATTACCTTCATTACCTACATGTGTCAAACCACTGCACAGTTTTCAGTTGGCAGTGTGACTGTATTTAGTATAACACAATACCCAGTGCTTTAAATGAGAAGAGAGCAAATATTTTTAAATATACTTTAGAATTTTGCTCTCATCGAATTTTTTCAATCTTTTTCAGGTCTAGTAAAACTCAAACATGACACCAAGCTGATCAAATGTTACAAATCTTCTGTTTTGATATCTTCTGTGCTAGAAAAATGACAGTATTGGTCATTTGTTCAAATACTTAAATGACCTATGTTCACAGTTGTGAATTTGCCAATTATGACAGAAAAGCCTTACAGAGAATATTGAGAAAGATAGCTTTACACAGAGTGTAACTTTGATAAACTCCAGGGTTTTTTTTTATACTACCACCAGATGGCACAAAATGATTTCTGCCACCTACTCAAGGGGAATCTAATGTCAGTTTCACACAAGCAAACAATGTACTATACTGTATCAAAAGAAAAAAAAAAAAAACTGCAGTGTTTGTAAGTACTCACAATTTAGATGAAATGTTGTCAGAGGCAGACATATGAAACCTAAGGGTAAGATAACAAAACTTCTCAGGAATGATGTTGATGAGGTGATGAGACTGAAGGCTGCAAACAGCACAAATTGGAATGATAGCAGAGCAGGAGCCTCCTACTTCCCACAGCGTCTGAGAAGGGATTCCTGGTCTTCTCCCTGTGTGAAGAATTCAAATACAATGACCACATAGACCAAGCATAGACTGTGCTCTTATTAATCACCCCGAGAGCAAGCACTTGGTGGCAGTGGTAAGGAAAAACAGGTAGAAACCTTGAACAGAAGCTGGTTCATGGTGGGTGGCCGTCTGCCTCGACATGCTGGGTTGAGAGGACACTTCAGGAAAGGGAAGAAGCTGAGTAAGTAACAAGCATTAATGGGATATGAATGTGGACAGAGGCCTTCACTCTTAGCCAAGGAAACTACTCCAAACAAAATGGGATTTGGATGAAAATGGATATTTGAGTATCATAGTTCGATAATGAGTAAATACTGGAGTCTAGTATACTCACTGCAATGCTACATCTGTTTGCTGAGCATCAAGATAAGGAAAGTCGCAGTGAAAACAGACAAGCAGCAAACAGTTACACTAAAATTAGGTCAAACTTGTTGACAATTAACTCTCAGATTTATTAAATGTGCAAGTCAAATCAAATTTTCATCAAGTACAAAAACCAAACCTCACAATTCTCTGAACAGCTTATTCAATAACGTTATTTGTACTGCAAACTTCATACAGAGATGCGAATCAAAGCGTTTCACAAAACAATTTCTAAACTAAAAAACTATTACGCTTTCAAAATTATTGTACTCTACTGAGTCAGAATGTAATGAATAGTGAAATAAAAAGACACCAATTTAAAAAAACGACCAGCTAATGTAGTAAAACTTGAAAAAGAAAGAAACACATGCACACATGCACGCAAGCATGCACGCACGCACACAAAAAAACCCTTTACATTACAGTACATCTGAGGATTATTGGTTTCAAAAAGAGAAACTGAAGTGGGCTGAAAGTACTTCACATTTGAATAGTACTTGATTGGCATTTGGAGCTCTTCCCCTTAAACCCAACCAAGTTGTTTTTGTGCCTAAACAAAACTTAACAAAACTGTGACTGTGCAGTAACCATGTCAATGAACATCCAGTACGTCTGCCATAGTGGCACTGTTTCATGTGACGCTTCTATGGGTTACCTCAGAACATATTCTATGTAACAGCCTATCTGGTCCTTTTGATCAGTGGACTTAATGTGGGGGTTTCGGAGAAGTGAGTCATGGCAGTGACATTGCATTCAGCTGCATCGATTTCCTGTTGACCTACATGCTATTAAGCTTCCTCTTTTTTTCTTTTTTTTTTTGCACATTTTTTTTGTATTTATATTCCATACACTCTTCTTCTTTTTCTGCACTTTATCCTTTTTTACTGTTTTTCTTGTGAGCCACCTAACAAGTAAATTTCCCCGCTGTGGGATCAATAAATTCTTATCTTATTTCTCTTATCTTTCCTTTCTGCTTTGTTTATTGTTTTGTGTGTGGGGTTGCATGGCTAACTTTGTGAAAACTACTCTAAGTTTTAAAACTAAGATGAAAAACTAAAATTAAAACTATGGTGAAGACGTGTATTATGAGGACATTTGGGACAGTCCTCACCACTTCAAAGGACTGTTCGATGGTTACAACACTTGTTCCTCATTCACAGAACCATGCAAAATCACAGAACAGCTAAAACATTACATTACAAACATTATATCACTACATTTACGTTTAAAAAATTATATATGATAGAAGAAAGTGCCTTTTTATCCATTTTGATCACAGTAGCCACCTTCAGCTTACCTGTGGTGGCTGAGCTAGGAAATAGAGAGATTCACCGTCATTACTTTCAGATTGATTTGGTTCATATTTCCCAGTGGGTTCGGTTTGCTGTTTGGGTAGTTGAGCAACAGAGTACACCAAGTCACTCCGGGGATCTGTGACTCCGTTATCTGCACATGCCCTTCTTGGATTGACCTCAGACTTGGATGCTGAATTTAAAGAAACGTTTTTTGAATGCTTGGCACTCTCAGCTGCTAATTCAGTGTCTTGGTGGTAGTAACAATTAGCATAGAGATTGTCTGGATCAGTGTCAGTAAAGACGTGGAGAGCATAGGCAGCTAAAGGTGGGCTCTCAGGTTGGTGGTCTTCAATTCTGACTTCATCATATCCAGCTTCCTTGAAATAAGAAACAGTAGAAAAAGCAGCTGTCATCATCAACATCATCAGGAATTAACTTGAGTCCGAAGTAGAACACATTAATTAAAGCATTAACTAAAAAGAGAACTTCATTGTGAATTATTTGTATTATATGTATTCTTTGTTACTTACAAAATAATGCATTTAGCAAAAATCCATTAAAGAAGCTACATTTTACACACAATGCACTGTGGATTCAAAGGCTCTTTGATCTTTATTTTATTCCTTTACTTAATATTTACTTTATTTCAACACAACTTTACGGAGCCCCTTTGGTGATATTGGGAAAAAAAAAAATTATGCGTGGCCACAAGATAATAACGCGAGGCCATGAGATCATAATGCGTGGCCACGAGATCGTAACACATGGCCACGAGATATTTAATGCGTGGCCACGAGATCATAATACATGGCCACGAGATAGCGTTATGATCTCGTGGCCTCACATTATTGTTTTCTTATCCAATGTCACCAGAGGGGCTCTGTACAACTTTTTAAGTTTTGGCAATTTTTATAAATACATGACGCCATAGTAACAAAGGCTGTTCAGTACACATTATTTGAGGGGTCACACATATGACTAACTCAAAAGCAACTCTAACACTTAATCTGTGATTTCAAAAATATGCCATCATTGAGTCTGTCCATTTACCTGCAGGCAACAAGGAAGAAGACTTGAACATGCTTAATAATGTCATTATGTGGATTCTTGTATATTCCCCTAATAATTCAAGAAATCTTACATGCTGGAATTCATGCAAATTCATGTACGATTACCATAGTTTTACACACAATGGATAGAAAAGATCACGTGGTGTATAATGCTTTGGTTAATGTGTTGTTCATCATGCATAAGTAATGCATTTTCCAGAAGGTATACAAAGGCAACTGGATTTGCTTGAGGTTCTTGAAGATTTTTCCCCTCTCATCTGAAAGGCTTCTTCTCATTTACTTCCTGCCCACAGGGCAGGACAATGACTCACATGTGACCTCAGTGACTCCAAAGGTGTTTAGAACTGAAGAAGCCTTTCAGATGAGAGACAAAGTGTCTTCAAGAACCTCAAGCAAATCCAGTTGCCTTTGTATACCTGTTCAAAATACTATAATGACTGAGAATCTTCACAGACATAAGTAATACATGAACTCATGATAATTCACATACCTTTATGTATATATATCTATAAAGTGTTACCAAATATAGAAACACGGTAAAAAGGACATTTAAAAAAAAAAAAAAGGTTAAACAGGTATAATATATCATCTTGTTATTGAAGATGATGCCAAGATTTCTGCTATTTCTTAAGTGATATTGAGAAATAGGGAGCAGATAGAGTCCTCTCATTTCTTCACACATCAACTCACACTTTTTCACGCATGCTGTGTGTGCAGGACACAAGAATCCTAGAGCCTGAACCTCCACACAGTGTTGGAATCAAAATGAAGAAAAAAAAAAAAACACTCACCCCTTGTGTGTCCTCTTGTTGACCATCAGAACTTGACGCTATGAAAAACATATTGGACAACATTTGTTAATATGTCTCGTGGAGGCTTTACTGAAGTTGCCACATGTATGAAGTGTGTGTGGGTCTTACTCTGTTGTTTCTTCATCATCTTCCTCATAAGCTTCATTAGGACCATCAGTATGGTTATTATAACAGTGGAACCTATAATTAAATATGGTACACTTCCTGTTCAAAGAAAGAGAAAGGGGAAGACAGATGAAAAAAAGCTTCATCCCTACTTATCACACTGAACACAGTTTGCTCCCAACATCCCCTTTACACAGTTCAGCCACTATATTCAAACTTTTAACTGCTTTTACTTTTGTGGTTCATTGGTATAAATGGATCTTTATAGTACTTGCTGTTCAACAGTTATGTGAATAGAAACTCAATGACTTGAAATCTGACAGTGAAGAAAATTAAAGGAAATATCAATATCAGAATTGGACTGAAGCACTAAGGGATCAAAATTAGGGGGGCAAGCTACTGAGACTTGTAAATTTGGCAATAGGGTATTTGAACATTCATTAAATCATTCTGAAAAGTAATATACAGAATTTATTTTGCTACTCATTAAAACTCAGAGCATTTAGGATACCACACTGTCTTAATGGTTCTGTCTTAATTTGTCTTTATTTGCTATTACTACAAATCAGAATGGCATTGATTAACCATTAGTAAAATATATTTTTTAACACATTAATGACCATGCTGCAGTAGTATATAAAATCAATATTTTTATTTATCAGTCAATTATGTATCAAAATCAAATGAGTGCACTTGCCGGCTCCTGCTGTTGTTGATCCAGTAGCTGTTGTTGTATGAAGGGTGGTGTACGACGTAAACATGTCAGTAATAATATCCGAGGTGCTTGAAGACATAATGAAGTTGCTCAGAACAGACAGTGGCACCGTAGACCCAACAGTGGTACTTTTAGCAGTTGTTGTGGGATCTGGAAGCAGAAAATAACAGACAAAATAATCATTCATCAAATATGACTCTGATTAACAGACGGTATTTGGTTGAAATCAAATGGGAGAACTAAAACTTACCATCTATAACTTGAAGATGCATATCTATATATGAATCAGAGCCAAATCTCTCCAATCCACAAATATATTTTTTGGAGTCTGACATTTGAAGATTAGTGAAGGTCACATTTAAACCTTGTCGTGTGTTAGTTAAGTATATTCTGTCCTTACGTTCAGTCTTTCCAAATGCTGCTTTGATGATGATGTCTTTGTCTTTTGAGCATGGACTTTGACAAAGATACTTAACATTATTTTCTGTATTAGTCCAAACGTTCCAGTCTGAGCAAATGAATGTCACACTTTTCCCAACATGGCCATTTCTGGAGAGAGTCTTCACCTCCACAATAGTCAGAGCTAAAAATGAAAATCAAGGAAACAGTTTTAAACAGTCACATTGTCAGTGCATAAATAACTTGAAATATAATATAACTTCTTTTTAATTAACTAACTAAATGAATCATTTAGCAAAACAAACAGAAATTCAGCCAACAGCTACAGTAGGTGCAGATACAGAAATCAAAACTCACCTGAAAGAAGACAAGAATAAATGTAGATTTTTATCATGATGAAAATTACGAGCAACAAACAAAAAAGCAAATGAAAATAAATGAACAGGTCAGTCCAACCACAGTGTTTATAACTTCCCCTTCGCTTTCCTCACACTCAGGTCACAGCTCCTCCTCCTTGCCTTTGAATACACACACACACACAATTTGTGCAACATCCTGTATGTTAAATGAGCTGCATCTGTTTCCAAAGTGAACCACAGCGGCATTATGGTTAGTAGATACAGCCCAGAATAAAAAAAAATGAATAAATCTTTGCTTAAGAAAACTGAACATTATTTTTCATTTAGTGCAATGAAACAATAAACTTAAGCCATTTCTTTTTTACATTCTTATCTTCCAATACACCATATCACCATTCATTTGATAGTGATGCAATAGCCCCTGCTGCATTGATCATTCAAAGTTGTGAAGTAGTTAAGAAGTGTGCCATTCTCTGTTGGAGAGTGTGAGATTGCTGTCGACCTGGTCTTTATTCTCCATAGATAAGTGCAGTAATTGGTAGACTTCATCAGGACCTGCACTCTGTGGGAAAATAACAAGTTTGATGTATGTTATCAAAGTGGAACCAAATCAAACAGAATGAAAAAACAAAACAAAAAGTTCATTAAAATTGAAAACTGATAATGCATTGGTGCATGTGAGAACAAGTGATCAAAAATGGCATCAAGGTTAGTAACCTCAGGTCAAAGTGGAAAAAGTTGTATTGCAAAGGTAGACAATTACTATAGGAGAAAACTATTAAAACAAAAAAACAACACAAACAAAAAACAAACACCACACAACACATATAATGGGCAGACACAGAAGGCTAAAATGCTCCTCCAAAGCAGTTTACATCAAGTGAAATTCAGAAATATAACTCTCTCTATCAGATAATTTTGTCAGAGTCACGACCGAGGCAACCCGGAACACGAGGGAAGAGAGGACCCAAATGCAAAAACCCTCAAGACAGGCAGATGAGCAAACTAAAAGTTTACTTTTAATAAAACCAAAATCACTGGAAGAGTCCAGGGCCAGGGAACAAAACTTAAAGTAAAAATCATCCGCACAGGAGAAAAAGACTTAAGAACAAGGAAGGTAAGTCCACAAGTGGGAAAATGCAAGGTAGAGGTACATGAATGAATACGGGGACTTGACAAGGCAGAAGCACACACACGGAACCAACACAGATAAAAACACAGGTGCAGACTCGGGTACATGCACAGACAAACTGACAAGAACACAGGGAAACAACAAGACTTAAATACACAAGGCAATGGGCAACAGGTGACACCAATTAGGGCGGGGCAGACAATCACAAAAGGAGGGAAAAACCAGACAAAGACAGGAAGTAGAACAAGACAAGATACACAAGGGCTATGACTTCAAAATAAAACAAACTACTAACAAAACTTAAGAAACTAAACAAGAGTCCAAAAATGTCCAAATGTCCACAAAAGAGTTCAAAACAAAACAAACTGGTTCAGAAAACAGCCCCCTTAGGGGCTGGTCATGACAAATTTAGCATGTGTCAACTAAACTTCAAAGTGGCTGACATTTTCAAAGCCACAGTGGCACAGCTCATAACACACTTGACCACATACAAAGAAAAGTCTTTCAGCACATAAAGAGGCCAACCAACTTTAGAAAACATGTTTTTAAATTTACTATTTTTTTTTTTTAACATATCATGTCATATCATCATTCATATGATAGTGATGCCATAGTCCCTGCTGCAGTGATCATTCAAAGTTGTGAAGTAGTTAAGGGCATACTCTTTTGGAGAGTGTGAGGGTGCTGTAGAATTGGTCTTTATTCTCCATAGATAAGTGGGGTGATTGGTAGACTTCGTCAGGACCTGCACTCTGTGGGAAAATAACACATTTGATGTATGTTATCAAAACAGAACCAAATTAAATAGAGTGAAAAAACAAAGCAAAACAAAAATTTCATTAAAATGTAATTGAAACTGATAGTGCATTGGTGCACGTGAGAACAAGTGATGCCAAAATGGTATCAAGGGTGGTAACCTCAGATCAAAGTGGAAAATATTGTATTGCAAAGGTAGACAAGTACTATAGGAGAAAACTATAAAAACAAAAAACACAAATAAATGAAAAACAAAAACACGTATAATGGACAGACACACAAGGCTGAAATATTCCTCCAAAGCAGTTTACATGAAGTAGAATTCAGAAATATAAACTACTCTCTCTATCAGATAATTTAGCATGTGACTGTCATATCATCATTCATATGATAGTGATGCAATAGCCTCTGCTGCAGTAATCATTCAAAGTTGTGAAGTAGTTAAGGGCATACTCTTTTGGAGGGTGTGAGAGTGCTGTAGACTTGGTCTTTATCCTCCTTAGAAAAGTGGAGTGATTGGTAGACTTCATCAGGACCTGCACTCTGTGGGAAAATAAGATGTTTAATGTATGTTATTAAAGTAGAACCAAATTAAATAGAGTAAAAACAAAAGTGATTAACTCTCTATATATTATATACTATATAGCTAGCAATTTCCAAGAAAAAAAAAAAAACACTCACCCCTTGTGTGTCCTCTTGTTGACCATCAGAATTTGAAGCTATGAAAAACATATTGGACAACATTTGTTGATATGTCTTGTGGAGGCTTTACTGAAGTTGCCACATGTATGAAATGTGTGTGGGTCTTACTCTGTTGTTTCTTCATCATCTTCCTCGTTAGCTTCAGTACGACCATCAGTATGGTTATTATAACAATGGAGCCTATAATTAAATATGGTACACCTGTTCAAAGAAAGAGAAAGAGGAAGACAGATGAAAAAAAGCTTCATCACTGCTTATCACACTGAACACAGTTTGCTCCCAACATCCCCTTTACACAGTTCAGCTACTACATTAAAACTTTTAGCTGCTTTTACTTTTGTGGTTTATTGGTGTAAATGGATCTTTATAGAACTTGCTGTTCAACAGGTATGTGAATAGAAACTCAATGACCTGAAATCTGACAGTGAAGAAAATTAAAGGAAATATCAATATCAGAATTGGATTGAAGCACTAAGGGATCAAAATTATGGGGGCAAGCAACTGAGACTTGTAAATTTGGCAATAGGGTATTTGAACATGAACTTATTATATCATTCTGAATTTGTTGTTACTACAAATCAGGATGGCATTGATTAACCATTAGTAAAATATATTTTTTAACACATTAATGACCATGCTGCAGTGGTATATAAAATCTATATTTTTATTTATCAGTCAATTATGTATCAAAATCAAATGAGTGCACTTGCCGGCTCCTGCTGTTGTTGATCCAGTAGCTGTTGTTGTATGAAGGGTGGTGTACGACGTAAACATGTCAGTAATAATATCCGAGGTGCTTGAAGACATAATGAAGCTGTTCAGAACAGACAGTGGCACCGTAGACCCAACAGTGGTACTTTTAGCAGTTGTTGTGGGATCTGGAAGCAGAAAATAACAGACAAAATAATCATTCATCAAATATGACTCTGACTAACAGACGGTATTTGGTTGAAATCAAATGGGAGAACAAAAACTTACCATCTGTAACTTGAAGATGCATCTCTATATATGAATCAGGGCCAAATCTCTCCAATCCACAAATATATTTTTTGGAGTCTGACTTCTGAAGATTAGTGAAGGTCACATTTAAACCTTGTCGTGTGTTAGTTAAGTATATTCTGTCCTTACGTTCAGTCTTTCCAAATGCTGCTTTGATGATGATGTCTTTGTCTTTTGAGCATGGACTTTGACAAAGATACTTAACATTATTTTCTGTATTAGTCCAAACGTTCCAGTCTGAGCAAATGAATGTCACACTTTTCCCAACATGGCCATTTCTGTGGAGAGTCTTCACCTCCACAATAGTCAGAGCTAAAAATGAAAATCAAGGAAACAGTTTTAAACTGTCACATTGTCAGTGCATAAATAACTTGAAATATAATATAACTTCTTTTTAATAGTCGTCCATCTTATTATTTGTGATGGCAAAACAAAAAGTAACTAACTAAATGAATAATTTAGCAAAACAAACAGAAATTCAGCCAACAGCTACAGGATTCATACACCAGCTACAGTAGGTGCAGATACAGAAATCAAAACTCACCTGAAAGAAGACAAAAATAAATGCATTTTTTTATCATGATGAAAATTACGAGCAACAAACAAAAAAGCAAATGAAAATAAATGAACAAGTCAGTCCTACCACAGTGTTTATAACTTCCCCTTCGCTTTCCTCACACTCAGGTCACAGCTCCTCCTCCTTGCCTGTGAATACACACACACATTTGTGCAGCATCCTGTACATTTAAGCAACTATAAATAAAAAAAGTGTAGGACTGAGAGAAGTTTTTCTTCCCTATTGAAATGGCTGTTGTCTCAGGATGTCTATGACAACATCTGCTGTCCACTGCTGGCCTTACGAGCTGCGACATTTTACCTGAATGAATGACGCTACTGGATTATCCAAACTGAAAACTGATCCTCTCATGTCATCCCACATCAACTCACACTTTTTCATGCATGCTGTGTGCGCAGGACGCAAAAATCCTAGAGTCTGAGCCTCACACTAGCTGACAGGATGTATTTATAAGTAATTCAAGCTACTGTGGGAGAGCCCCAGAAACTACCCTCCACATGGTGCCAGAATCAAAATGAAAAAAAAAAAAAAAAGCAAAAAACAAAAACCACTCACCCCTTGTATGTCTTCTTATTGACCATTAGTGCTTGACACTTATGAAAAGTTTCAGTAGGGTCATCAGTATTGACAGACTCCTATGTCTTTTGTGGAATGGTCACAACCAGCAAAAAAACCCACAAGACATCTATTATCTTTTCATTGGACATTTGAATTTTACTGCTGTCTTTTAAAAAACCCCTTTGTATCAAGAATTTCAACTACTGAGAGCTTCTACTCATGTCTAGTTAAATATGTTTTTCATTCATCCCTTCTTTAATTTTATGTCTCACCTTAATGTTCCTACTGCAGAAGTACTGGAGTTATTGTTACCAGCTATGACAGTATAGCTGTCTTTTCAGAAAGGAAATGTTGGAACAGTTTAAGCGCATGACACACCACCCAGTGGCGGTTTTTGGCACGGGTGAACCAGGCAGCCACCCGGGCATCACATGGAGGGATGCACAACCACGTGAAAAAAAAATAAAATCTGCGACACTAAGCGGTTTTCTATTATCTATCATATTGCTGTTTGGGGATTTGGCAAATTGGCGCCCCCTGAGGGGAAAGGGGAGGGGGCAGCGGGGGACAGTTCACCTCTGGGTCTCTCCCAAATGGAACGGAAAAAGCCGGGGGGGTCCACTGTATAGAGGACGCTTTTCAAAGCTAAAGATGATCAAGTCGTACCTGAGGTCAACCATGTCTCAGTAACGGCTCACTGGCCTTGCTGTCATCAGTATCAATCATTCAATACGGGAGCAGGTTTCATATGATGACCTTATTGATTATTTTGCATCAAGGAAGGCCAGAAAGGTCAGGTTTTAGTTTTTGTTTGCTGTTCTCAGTGCAATAGTGTTATAATTAGATTTCCTCTAGTGTGTTTTCAGTGTGCCCAGGGAGTAATTTAATGTAGAACCGCCACTGACACCACCACTCCACCAACTATAAAAACACAGCAAACAATGGTTTTACATCTGACTCTCAACATTAAAGTGTACTAATTTGGTTTACAATAGTGTTATGTTATGTTAACTTCCTCATTTCAGTTAAGCTAAAGTTTACTTCTCTTTTGACTTTCTCAGAACATGAAGGATCATTTTCATGGATCCGTATTTTTCATACACTCTCTTTCACCATGGCGTCATTTTACAATCATTATTTCTGTGGAGTCTACCCATATAGGTACAACATCTACTTCCTGCTCCATGTATGTCTCCAAAAGTAAAGTTGGAGAAACATCCATCAGCTCCATGTTTAATAGTAAGCTAAAACCCTTCCTCTTTGATAAATCTTATACTTTGGGTTGGCTCATGCTTTTCTTGAACCATCCCCTGGTTAAGCTGCAATAGGCTTAGACTTCCCATCATGCACTGAGCTCCTCTCTTCTCCTCTCCCTCTCTTTCTGTTCACATTCATATCACATTAATGCTGACCCTAACCCCTTTCTCGTCTCTCTTCTGTCACTCTCTGCAGGTTCATCTGCCCTCGGAGCTGTAGAGATTGGATCTGCGGCTGTGGGCCACCTACTGCCCCCATTATTAGTCACAGTAACTATTTTTCTTAGTCCTGTTATTGTCTTCGGAATATTTCTAGCCCCTCCCAAAAACCCAGCTGGCCAAGGCAGACGGCTGCGCACCATGAGCCGGGTTCTGTTCAAGGCTTCAACCTGTTAAAAGGCAGTTTTTCCTTGCCACTGTTGCCAAGTGCTTGCTCTTGGGGGAAAATGTTGGGTCTGTGTAGATAATATTATTAAGAGTACAGTCTAAACCTGCTCTATATGAAAAGTCTTGCCTTGAGATAACTTGTTAAGATTCCGCACTATATAAATAACATTGACTTGACTTTCCTTAACTTGCATGCCTGTCTGTCCTGCAAGAGGGACCTCTCCCCTGTAGCTTTTCTTGAGATTTCCTACTTTTTTTTCTCTGTTACAGTTAAATAACCTTGACTTGACTTGAAATTTACTTGACTGGCACCCCCATCTTTTCTGTGTCGAGACTTGTTTGACAACTGAAGACTTTAAGTTGCTATTCAATACTTGGGATTTGACTTACTTGGAAAACTTTTTTGAAGGGCTTCCCCACAGTACTAAACACTGCATGCACTGAATAAACATATTCTTTTTTGTTATCAGGCTGATGATGCAGTGAAAAAAAGGAAGAAACAAAGAGAATGACTTGTGCCTGATTCGTGCTCTGCCCATTCATTTGGCAATATGGCTGGTTAACTGTATTTTCTTTCTTTTTTTTAGGCAGAAGCTGTAAACAGATATCCCACACAGTTTCTGACTTTATAGACTGCACATCAACACAACTACAGGAGTCAGACAGAAACATCCTGAGATTGCAGTACTAGATCACACAGATCATCAGGACATTTCTTTTATTTCCTCTCCACATCACTGAACTCCCCCTGGACCACTGTACTTCACTCTGGAGCCACAACAAATAGATTTTATTTTCAGAACTGAAATTTCAGATTTTCATTTTTCTCACTGGATAATTAAACTAAGTAGAAAATCTGTGCTTCACTTGGGTAAACAGCATTATTTTGGGAAGTCATCAGTTTATGCATTCGTAAACAGAAAATTCTCACTTGACAATGCTACATGATGAGTCAACCACTGTCATGCTGTCATTCAAGTAAAGGGACAATACATTTATTTATCAGCAATGTTTCATTTGCACTGTATATTCTCCCAGACATTGTTCATACGAAGGGCAGCAAAATCAAATCAAATCACCGGGTGTCGATTTTTTTTTCCTGAAAAAGCTGGCGACCAAGTGATTCAGACAAGGCAGCTACAGACTGACTGTTTGTGTTCAACAGCCAATCAGAGCTTGTTTCTCTGCCAATGCAATTTCATAAACACTAATTTTACCTGGCAAATGGAAAATGGACAAGAACTGAATTTTAAACCACTCAGAACATTGTATTTCAGTTTTAATCATCATTCCCAAAATCATGTTCTTGATTATTGATTGTTTAAGGGTCAAATCAAAGGAAAAACAAACAGACATAAACCGTTATTTTCAATTCACTTCACATTGCCAATTCTTTTAGGTCCATTTTACAATGACGGTTTGGCAACTCTGTAGCCAGAACAAGCTGAACAACGGGGCATTTAGTTTTCATGAGGCACCCGGATTTGAAACATGATTGGAAAATCTGCTTTACAGGGTAAAAATGCCAGTACTGCTGAATGACCAGAAAACCCAGACCGCTTTCAGTACCAGTCCTAACATTATGCTCAACCAACCATGCTTTGATAAATAAACACATAACAAACTGTCAAGAGTCTTGTTTCAGTCCTGTTTATGTTAGCCACTCTGCTTCAGTCTCCTGTCTCACTCCACCCGCACCCCAGATGTCCTTGTACTGTTGTTACTTGCCTGCCTGCCAAACTGTCCCGTTTGCCTGTAAGCCTGGTCTTCATCATTTTTTCTGTTGAGTTTTCTATTAAGTTAAGTAGCTTCACTGCACCAACCTGCCTGAGTGTGTGCCCTCCTTGGGTGCCTCCTGCTTGTGCTCCTACCACCAACAATGACAGCAAACTCACTAATCAAACAGTCCAGCCCTAACAGAAAAACTGACTCACTAAATGTCTGCATCAGAGCACATCACAACATAGCTTCACATGAGTGATCAAGTGGGAATAGTACTGCAGTTCTCATTAATGCTACCCCCCATGACTGCAAAGGATCCCTGGGAATTAAGGCTGTTTTCTGACGAAATGCAGAGAATGTTCTAGAGCACAATCTGTGAGAAAGCTGTTGTAACAGTTGCTGGCTCATTATGTTGTCTGACAGTTCAGAGTTCAGAGTCTTCTTAGAAACCCATTGCAGTTGGTGTACAGACTCCTGCTACAAGTCTATTTGTGCTCCTGGACGGATGATAGTATTTAGTGAAATTTTCCACATTATTTGTAACATTTTACAGAAGACCTGTGAATGTGAGAATGCTAATTGTGAATATGTGGACTCTTTGTTTTTTTATCAGGAAGATCCAGTTTAATTTTGCTTTCAAATAAGCCATTTTTGAATGAAGTGCTTTATCCATGGTGTGCTACAGATTAGTTATATGCCAAGATTTGTTTATTTTAGCCAGCCTTTTGCTCATGTTGCTAGATTTCACTAAAAAAAATGTGAAAATGTGAAGATGATAATGGTGACTCCTCCATTATGTTCTAGTAAAACAAGCGTAGAGATTAGTGTAGGTTTCTTCTTGTGCTTTTACCATTACCACTGTTTTTATGCCATCTCCACCATTTTTGTTAAACCTCAGGTAATCTCACATAGCAAATGGTGTTTCTGTTCTTCACAAAGAATATGCTTCATGTTAAAAATAATCATTTAACATAAATGTCGATGGTCATACAGAGCATACTGTAAGCAGTATGCTAATGAGCCATTTTTTTCTGTCATGTAGTTGAAGTTTTGCTAGTTATCTCCTTACTACGAACCATCCTGCTACTCAAGTGGCTGTACAAAAAAAAAAAAAGCTTTGCTTCAGGAGGTTTAAAAGCCCAAGTTCTCACATCTTAATAAATCATTACAACTTTATTGTCCACCTATATAACTAAGAAATTAGGGTGCATGTTTACAACTCACAAAAGAAGTTGAGTCTCATTTGTTTGAGCTAATGTGATAGATGAGCTCTCTATGGATTATGCAGCAAAAACCTTTAAGATATTACAAATGGATGCAGTGTTTCTTATCCAATTTTCCAATTCATTGGTTTCAAAATTTGCAAGATTGAATGTGCAAATTAGAGTGTCCATGCATACAATTAGTTCTCTCTGTGTTCTGTATTGTTACAAGAAATATTCAGAGGGTTTTGATTCATGTCAGTAGACAAAAGTCACTTTTAGTCAAGACTATTATGGACTACTAATCACCGTCAAGCTGCATTGAGGCAAATACCAGCCTCTTGACAAGGAATACCTCCCCTCATTGCCTACCCCAAACTGGCTAAATCTCAACCCTAGGCTTCGTGTGATACTTGTGGTGGGTATTTACGCACTGCATTGCCAGCAATAATCATGCAGGCAATGGCTCAGCCCGACAGCCCGGTAAAGCAACCATGAACTGGCGACCTACCTGCAGCAGCGGATGTGCCCCCGAGACAACTGCTCTCGCCACGTTCTCACCACACTATATCCAAAAAAAACCCCCAAAACAAATGGACCCAATCCCTAAAGGAAAGTGCCCCACAGCCTGCTGGAGAATTCCCTGTCCAAAAGTGTATCTAGACGGTGACACCAATTTCCTGATCAGTACACAAATCACACAAAATGGCTGCCAGAAAGCACATTGTGTAGCTCCCCCAATGAACACAAAGCCAACAGATCAAAATATCCACACAAACTGCCCAAAATACAAATCACAACCAAAACCAGCATATGGCTAGACCAAAACCAACAAAACAAACAAAAAAAAAAAATCATACCACTCCAGGTCCACTTCCTAAGGCAACAAACAAATCCTACTACAAAATAACCTTAAATGGACGAGCCCCCATTTGTCATGACCTGGCTCAAAAGGTCACAACAAAAAGGGAGACAACACCATGTACACACTACTGGAGTCAGTAGTGTAAGGTGTGCATGAGTGAAGAGTGTGAGTATGCAGGTGTTGAATGATGTGAAACAAAAGCAAAAGGTGAACTCAAAACAACATAATCAGACCAAACCAAACATGTGGTGTGCCTGTGGACAGAGAAAGGGAGAGGATGAGCAATCAATTGCAGTGGCTTAAATAGACTCTGCACCAGAGCCCAGGTGTGAGCCACTCAAGACACCTGCAGACAGGAGGAATAGACACACCCAGAGCGTGTCACACATAAAGACAAGACACACCCAAAGGATGGCGCACATGGGGAATCACATGAGACAACTGGTCATTTTTGTGGTTGGAACACAAAGTGGCCCAAGTGAAAAGCTATCTAAACTGCATCTCGTAGTGTTACAAAATAAGATTCCAATCAATTCATCTTTATAGGTGTAATCAAAGTGCAGCTGCAGTGTATTAAAGACCGTCAACAAGTTTTCAATAGCTGCACCTGGAAATGAATAAAGAGATCACAAATGGCACAGTATTATAACTTTAAAAACATAAGTTGAAACACTGTAAAATGAAGTGATGTGAAATTAAGTGTGAAGAGGCGCTGAGCACAGAGATCTCCAGTAAAAGGAAAATTTTCACTGACAGAAAATGTAATTACTTTAATGATTAATGCATAAATGTAATGACATTGTTACTAGTGGCAGATAAAAAAAAATATCAAAAGGTAGAGTGACAAGAAAAAAAAAAGAAAAAGTCTGATGACTGTTGACTGTTGTTGAAGAGTTGAAGACAGTGAATATCGAAAGTCACAAGTAAAGAGAAAGAGCGAGACAAGGTAGGAGGCTGTATGCCATGATGAATCATCTCTGTGTTTTTTTCCCATTAGTTCAAGACTGCTGCAACCCAGAATAACAACATAACAATTACTTGTGTTGCAGCCTGTTATTAAGAATACCTTGATCAGAAAAAAGGGCTATATGAAGAACAATTTTATAGGGGAGTTGCAGGACCCTAGTATTTTTGACTACTCGACCCCCTCCTCCATGTAAATCAAAGATGTGAGATAACATATTGTATTTGATAGTTGTTGGTGGCTGCTTTGTGTTTATAGAGCAGGAGATACGTGTGATATAGTTTGGTACATTTCATAGGTTCAAGTTGTGAAACAGTATAGGAAGCAATCAAAAGTACACAAGACCAGACAAAAAAAGACAAAAGGATTCCAAGAAAAGGAAGGCGGGGGGTAATAATAATGTTAAGGAAGCACAGAAATGGATGTTGGAATATTATGTTTCTATACTACTATTTTGCAATAGCAAATATGCTTTGAAAGAATTTGCTAAGATGTTCAGGGACCCAGGATTGATATCCAGATTTGTATACGCAATAACAATTGTTTCAGTAAAAGTTAAATCTATTAGACATCATGAATGTTTTGCCTGTAAATTCTCATTGGGTAAGTACACCTCTAAAGCCAACAAAGTATTAAAAATGAAATGCAGTAGTGAAATACTGTGGACATGTCAGTAACATATTGAGTTATAGGTTATAGGTTGTAATCATCATGGGAGCATTTTCATTTCTCTTAGGAACACATTTAACATAAACTGACTCTAGTTAGAAAAATACAAGCAATAATTAAACTTTTTACAACACTGAAGACTCCAGAGATTCTCTTTAAAAACAATATTATTTTATTTTATATTTTATTGATATTGTTATATACATGGCATAATTTGTGCTTTTTTATTATCAAGAATAAAACCATAAGGGAACACATCAGAAAATTAAACTTTAAACCAGGATTGAATTGTTCTTTTTTTTCAGCTGGATATACTGAGTTCTACAAAACCAGGAGAGAAAGGGAGGAAAAAGACAGAAAACTAAATAGATAGATAGGTAGACTGATAAATAGTTTGTCCAGAGACACTTGCAGATGGTCCACTGTGGGTAGTGTGAACTTTCAGACTGTGATGTGCTTTTACCAACAGCAGCAAAGGCACCTGTGTATCGCTTTGTTTTAAAAAAGAAAGTACGCCTCAGGGCCTTACTCCAGCTGAGTCCATACACATACAATCAAATCCATCCATAATTTCCTCCAGGGGGAGTTCTGTCACTCAAATTTGCTGATTTCCGATGATTTCTAGGTGTTGTAGAGGTTGGGCGCTAAGGTAGTCAGCTTGAGGCCATTCACATCAATTCCCCCATCTGAGACATATTGAGACTGTATATATAATATATAAAAACGCTTCCAAATCACCACCTTACCCTGGTGGAGAGGTTTGCGTGTGTGCCCGGTGATCTTACTTGGAAACTGTGTGTGTGTGTGTGTATAGGTGTGTGTGTTTGCTTCTGGTGTGTCTGGGTGGGATCCAGGAAAGGGCACTACCTGGGGACTCTACAGTCCTCATCAGGGACTTCAATGCTCATGTGGGCAACAATGAAAAAAAACTGAAGGGGCATGATTAGGAGGAACGGCCGGTCTGATCTGATGTTTTGTAATTGGAATTCTGTGCTTGTCATGTATTGGCCATAACAAACACAGTGTTCGAGCATAGGATGGTTTACAAGAGTACTTGGAACCAGAACATCCTAGGCCTAAGATCGATGATGTGATGGTAATATCAGATCTGCAGTTGTATGTCTTGGACACTTGGGTGAAGAGAAGGCAGAGCCGTCAACTTTTCACCACCTGGTCGTTTTGGTGGTGGTGGGGTCCAAGACAAGGGGTGGTGGTAGGATCCAAGGTGAGATCTGACCGCTGGACAGAGCTGGTAAACACAAACATGAAGTGAGGATGAGATGAGAACACCTATCTGAGGCCCCTGTCAGCAAATTCTTCAACTTCCACCTCCAGAAGAACTTCTCATCCATCCTGGGGGAGGTTGGAGGCATGGAACCCGAGTGGGCCATGTTCAAAGCCTCCATTGTGGAGGCAGCTGTTCAGAGTTGCAGTCAGAAGGTCATATCTGCCTTTCATGGCGGCGACCTGAGAACCCGCTGGTGGACGGCAGCAATGAGGGATGCCATCAAGCTGAAGGAGGAGGCTTCTTGGGCATGATTGGCCTGGGGGTCTCCTGAAGGCGGGGGGTTACCGAAAGGCAAGAGGGGTTGTGGTTGTGGTGGTTGCAGATGCAAAACCCCGGTGTGTTAGGAGTTTGGGGAGGCAATGGAGAAGGACTTCCTGAGTCGTCTGATGGTTCTGGCAAACCATCAAACAACTCAGGAAGGAACAGCAAGGCCTGGATTAAGTTCAGCATGGAGGAGAACTGGGGATATCGTTGGGCGGTGGAACGTCTTGAGGAACACCTGAACCCGATCAACATGTTGTCTGAGGAGGAGGCAGAGTTTGTGAGAGATAGTGGGGAAGCCTCACTCATATCGGAAGTCTCTGAGGTAGTCAAGAGGCTCCTCAGCAGCAAGGTGCCAGATGTGAAGGAGGTTTGCTCTGAGATGCTGAAGGCTCTGGACATTGTTGGGCTGTCTTGGCTGACACGTCTTTTCAGTGTCGCATGTAGGTTGGAGACAGTGCCTGTGGACTGGCAGACTGGGGTGGTGATTCCCATATTTATAAAAAAGGTGGACCGGAGAGTATGCTTTAATTAACTGTGAGTAATTTATTTTATTTAATCACGCTGTTCAGCCTTCCCTGGAAAACTTATGCCAGGATGCTAGAAAGGAGACTCAGACTGACAGTCAAACCTTAGATTCCAACCCAGATGAAGGACCAACTCTTCACTCTTCCAAGGCTACTTGAGTGGTGATGGGAGTTTGTCCATCCGCTCTACATACTTTATGTTTTGTGGACTTGCAGAAGGCTTACAAACATGTCCCTCTGGGGGGCTTGTCACTGATCCTGTTTCTGATTTTCATGGACAGGATCTCAAGGTGCAGCCAGGGGGGAGGAGAGTGTCCTGTTTGGGGAACTAAGAATCACTTCTCTGCTTTTACAGATGATGTGGTTCTTTTTGCTTCATCAAACTATGACCTACAGCATGCACTGGGACTGTTTCAGCGTGCACTGGAACAGTTTGCAATTTGTGAAGCAGCTGGGATGAGAGTCAACACCTCCATGTTTGAGGCCATGGTTTTCTGCTGGAAAACGGTGGATTGCTCTCTTTGAGTTCAGAGTGAACTGCTGCCTCAAGTGAAGGAATATGAAGCATTTCTGGGTTCTGTTCATGAATGAGGGTAAAACGAAGCATGAGATTGACAGGTGGATTGGTGCAGCGTCAGAACTAATGCAGGCACTGTACCAGACTGTTGCGGTGAAGAGGGAGTTGAGCCAGAATGCAAAGCTTTTGATTTATGAGTTGATCTAAATTCCAACCCTCACCTATAGTCATGAGCTTTTGGTGGTGACCGAAAAAATGATATCCCTGACACGAGCAGGTAAAATGAGTTTTCCTCCGCAAGGTGACTGGCCTCACCCTTATAGACAAGTTAAGGAGCTGAAACATTCAGAGGAAGCTCAGAGTAGAGATGCTGCTCTTTCGCATTGAAAGGAGCCAGTTGAGGTGCTTTGGCCATCTGATCAGGATGCCTCTGGGATACCTTCCACTGAAGGTTTTCCAGCCATATCCCACTGGCAAGGGACCCTGGGTAGACCCAGAATATGCTGGAGAGACTACTTATCTGGACTGGGAGCACCTTGGGATCCCCCAGGAACAGCTGGAAAAAACTGCTGGGAGAGAAGGATGTCTGGAGTACCTTGTTTAACCTACTGTCACTGCAACCCGATTCCTGATAAGCAGCAAAAAAATGGATGCATGGACATATAAAAAAAACCCTCCAAAATCATCTTTTGAACCCTCTTGACTTTTTATGCTTATGCTACTGAACTTTTGAAAGGGGGAATAATGTAAGAGTGGAGGGACAATCTTCCTAACATTTGAGTTCGTGATGTCCAGAGGAGATCATAAAGTGAGGACATAGCAAAAAAGACATGGAAACAACAAGATCATGTGCCAAGTGGTTAAAAGATGAAGCATAACATGAGAAAAATTTTTAAATTTAACTGCTGGAAAGAAAACTGAGTGAAGAGTGAAGAAGTAAAGTCAAGCAGAAGAGGGAACAAAAAGGAGCATGGAAGCAAAAGCAGAAATGTGTTTCAATGACAGAAAAAGAGACATGACTGAGAGGAAGTGTAACACATGGCAAGAAGAGCAGAAAATTCATGCAAAATGAGTGGAAAAAAAAAGTCTGACAGACAAGGAACACAGGATGAAGATGTATAATACCCCATAACAGGACTGAAATTGGTCTGGCCACTGCCTGACTGCAGCCTCTGCCTGATTGGAGGTTTGGCCCCACATTGCAAAATGGTCTGTCTGCCTTAGCACCCACCTGAGCCTTAATTTAACCTAAGACTTATGACTCACTTTGCTCTTTTTTTTTAAATATTCCATTTGCTTCTGTACTGTGGAAGCCAAAAGATGTGGGAACAGAGGGTGTGGGGTAAAAACCTGGTACTTCTGGGATGGTTTCTAAAAAATGTTTTAACTTGTCCAGTGGAAAAAAGCACATTTCAATGTTTTGTGTTTTTTTTCTTTTGTGTTTTTTTTTTTTTTTAACCAGACCGGTGGAAGAAAGTGGATAGAGAGAACGGCATTTTCTTTACCAGTCCAGTGCCAGTAAGTGCATTCACAGAAAAAAATAATTAGAGAAATAACAGAAGATAAAGGGGAAGAGCAGCTAAACATGGAAAGATAAAGCATTACAGAGACATTGAAAGGAAAAATGACCATGATATAAAGAGATAATAAGTAAAATATTCAATGTGAAAGAGAGAAAGAAAGAAAGAAGAGGACTAAAAGAAAATTTGAAGCAAAAATTAGAAAATGTATGAGGGAACAAGCTGGTGAATGCAAGGCTGAAGCACAATTATTTGCATTAGTTTTCCTATGAAAAGAGGGGTCAGAGAACATAGTCACTATCAGGTGCAGATTAATGTGGAAGGGTCAAACTTCAACATTTGGGTTGAAAGACTAGGGGGGAGGAGGGGGAAGGCCTTTCTGGTATAGATTGGTCCATTAGCTAGCCTTAGCTTCCCACTAGACTAAACCATTATCTGATTTATCTGTTAGCTACCTGCAGGGCTAAACCAAAGTCCTCACTGATGTCTGTTAGCCAACTGATAGATAAACCCAGTCGTTGACCATATCCCTGCTGGCGAGTTTGCAGTCCATTGCATCTGTCTATCAGAACAAAAGCAGGGGCAAGTTTTCCAGGACATTTTGGTCAAACACACAATTCTCTTTGTTTGTTGGAGAGTTTGCTGTTCTCAGGCCACTCCCAAGTGTAATCCTTGTGACTTTCAGAAACCATCATGGCAGGAATTCAACAATGGAAAAGACAGCCAACGAGAGTCCTGGAGTGAGACTGGCCATCCATGTCCATGAGTGGTCTTAGCACACAAGCCAACCTTGTTGGCTTTTTCTTTCTGCCAAGTCATCCGTCATCTTGACTAGCATTAGCTACTGACCAATCCATATTAATCTGGTCGGTGAGCTGGCTTTTCACCAAGCTCTAGTCCGTGTTGATTCGGTCCTTTAGCTGGCATTAGCTTCACACCAAACCACAGTCCATGTTGATTTGGTCTGTTAGCAATCAACAGCTTTCTGCTAAGCCGTAATCCATATTATTCAGTTGGTTAATGGACATGAACTTCTTGCCATGCTTCAACCCATGTTGATTCGGTTTGTTAGCTGGCATTAACTTCCCACCAAGCCATAATCCACGATGATTCAGTCTGCTGGCTAGCATTAGCTTCAAACTCTAATAGTCCATATGTCCCGGGTGCAGTCAACCTCATACTTTCAGCTCCAGAGACAAAAGTTACTAGTGGTTTGGCAGGTAGAGCCTCTCTCAGCAGGGGACAGGTAGAGCTTTCCATTAGCGCAGGCACACAGCTCGTACACAGTCTGTTTAGTGTAGGTGGTACCTGGAGGCGCCCCCTCCAGGGGGTCCACAGCACTGCCAAGGGGAATGTTGCCCAGCCTGATGGTGTTGGCGTCTAGAAAGATCTGTGAACATGAAAGAGAGATGGTTTAGAAAACATGAGTATTAATGGGTAACAATGAAGAACAAAAGAAACACAATAACAGAACAAAATTATTCATAAAACATGAAAATATAGAAGCTGATGTTACAGCTGTAGGGGACTGAGTTCACACATTGACATAGGGGATGTGACTATATGGTCGACTAGGGTTGTCATCAAGAAACATCTACTGAGACAAAGGGGGGATTTCTATTTAGAACAAGTCTCTTTTGATGAAGAGGCAGAGTTGGAGTGAAGGAGGCAGAGGGCAAGATAGGTGAAGAGAAAAGCAAGGGAATCAGTGGGAGAGGAGTAAGGGGAAGATGAAGAGACAGGGAAAGGGAGACACAAAGGAAAAAAAACAGCAAACAAAGCCAAGTTTTACACCAGCTAATACCATTTTAAATTATCATGTTTTCCTCCAAACAAATAAAAATTTTTCCAAAGAGATCACTCCTTTTGGATAATTTCCTAGAAACATGTGGCTATATCTAAGAAAAAGGCAAGACGAAGACATTATCCTCAAGATAAAATCAAGCAGCTTATTAGTGTTAAGAAAACACATTTCTTTAGTTTATCTGGACAGACAAGTAAAGTTATCTCTTTGGTCTTTTTTTGCAGTGTTGGACTTTAATGCACGACTGCAGACTTGGTGTCAAAATATTGGATAAAACTTGCAAACAGGTTTTGTCAAATGATTTCCAGTGGAGGTAAACATTCAAGGGACTTGGAGGACTTTCAGTTAGCTTGGGTCAGAGGGTTGGTCAAGGGGTTTGATTTTTGATAGAGGCTAATGGATTTGACTGATCATGTGCCCAGTAAAGCTCTTCTTAAAACACTGAGAGTAAACACTTGCAATGCACAAAAAAACAATGACAAAAGGTCACTCACTGAAGAACACATGAAGAGCTACACTCTTCATTACAGCTACATTTTCATGGAGTGTTGGTCAGACAAAAAAAGACATTGCAAGATGTCACACTGGCTTGTGTGAAATTATAATGAAATTATAATGAAAAATTTCTGCAGTTCAAATGAAAATGAAAGTAATCATTAGTTGCAGAGACCTGGCCAAAATGGCAGGGCACTGGGTAGTTAACCCGTAGCTGGTTGGATACACAATACACAGAGATTGGGTGAAGCAGGTGGTCAGTGTGGACCCATGGCTCCTATTTGGGCAAATTTGAAAGAAGCAGAGCCTGACATAGTACATCTGCTCCAGAGAGGAAAGAGAGCAAAGTAAAATTACACTGAAGTACTTTCAAACATTGAGACAACTGTCAGTGATTGAGAGAAGAGGAAAGATAATATAGACAGAGACTCTGAGAGACAGAAGTGATATTCTTGTTCTTCAAAGACCTGTACTTCTCTTTCCGTCTCACTTGCAATCCCCCCCCCCCCCCCCCCCACCATTTCCAGCCTCCACAGTGGCCTCCATCCCTCCTGGCCCTCACCTCTCCCTGCATTCCCTCAGCCCACTCCTCTCAACTTCAGACTGTTACAAGTTGAGTTTCAAATGAGAATCAAGAAACCAAGATTGAATATACAATCTTCGTTTCTACTGACTGCTTCGCCTGCTTTTTTATTTACTCTTCAGTGTTCAAGGAAACTCTGCTCTCTTGCTTTTCTCTCCCTCTCACATATACTCACACAACCCAAGGCTGGACGATAATCTCAGCAGACATCTGTATCCCCACTATTCATGCTCTTCATTTTAGAAATGAGGAGAGGGGATGTGAAAATGTGTATGGAAAAAGCTATGAGTGCAAAAATACAGAGGGAAAAGAGGAAGAGGAGTGGGGGGGGGGGGGGTTAGAGGGAGTCAGATGAAAGGATGAGAGAAGGATGACAGAGAGAAAATGTCAAATCAGAAGTGGCTGGAAGAATATGGGAGGGTATAAAGAGAGGAGGATAAGATAAATGGAAGAAAAAATGAGAAAAGAGCAATGAGGGATTCAGATACCCCAACAGTGAGGAACCAATTAGTATAACTAATGATTTCACATTGGCTGACGGGGCACATCTCGATCTGTATAAACAACATCCACACATACAGTGGCCACACACACACACACACCCACACACACACACCCACACCCACACACACAAACTCTCTGCTTGATAGAGCAGAGCAGAGGTGTTGCTCATGTTGCCTTTAAATATAGCTGAAAGCAGTCTATTATCTATTATCCATTAACCTGGAGATAGGTCGGCAGGTAACCAGAGCAGGTCATCCCTAATAGCCCAGAGGCCTTCACTCAGTGAGATACTCTAACTTATTTTTGCTGTTGTTGTTGTTTATTTTATTTATTGATTTATTTATTTATTTTTACAAGGTCTCATGTATTATTACTTTCAAGGGTTTCTGGTTTGACATTTAGTTGAAAAATTCATTGGCTGATTAATGGGAATTACGAAAAAAAAAGGTCCAATCCACACCTGTTTTACTCAGATTAAAGGTACGTTGACTTGCACAGCTATTTTTGAAATTTGGTGTCCACACATGCCGCCCAGATGGGATTCATGTCATCAAACAAGATATGCAGCACTGAAATCACCCAACCTCCCCTAAAGAAATATATATTATTTAAATCATCTTTTTATTTAAAGGCACTTTACGTAGTTTTTGTTGGTGGTGAGCGATACAGTGCGTGAGGTCACCTTGTGTTCAGATCATTTGTGTATTTTAATCAAATGGACTGACAGATGGTGTGTTTCAGCAGGATGAAGAAATGGTTGACGTAAGCTTAAGGTTTATCTAAGGAGTCCACATTTCCTACAGCTGAGGTGTTCAGGGCAAGAAGGTAAGTCCCTATAAGATTGTTATACTGGTTTTGGAGCTGTTCACTGATAAGTTGTCGATGCAAGAACAAGCTACTTTCTTTTGTAGATAAAATGTATTATCTACATAATAGTCCTGTTTCTACACATGATTCAAAAAGGTTTTTGTGTTGGTACTTCAGTTGTTCCCCCCACCTCTCCACAAAAAAAAAAAACAAAAAAAACAGAGGCAGCACAGAGAATCTCACTGAAGCTACGGCGTACAGCCATCTTATTAGCCTGCCATTCCCAATGGTTTTAATGAGACACAGTAACAATGACAATAAGACGCTTTAAGAGCTAGTGAAAAACGAATACGTGCACGTCTCTCTCCCTGTGTGCCGGGCAAAGGAAAATACCACACTACAGCTCCAAATGTCAAGGTATCCCTTTAACAGGTCCCTGGTGCACACCTGTCATCTTCCCTTTGGCTCCCCAATAAAAGCTGCCAGGGCTCAGTTATAGCCTTACAGAGGAAAGGACTCAGTCACGGTTGGCAACATTACCCAAATCTAATTCCAACAGCCTGCTTGCCATAGCAACGAAAACCTAAAATGAACTTGGGCATGGCAATCGGATGGGAGAATGTGGAGAGATGTGTGCGTATGTGCTCATATGAGAAAATGCCAATGAAATTACTGGTTTCTCTTCCATTACACTGGAAACATCATGGCAACAAACTGAAGGAAATGGAACAGAAGAAGGAGGGAAGAAAACATACTAAAGATGGAGGAAGAGGAGGGATGGATGGAGAGACAAGCAAGAAGGGAGGGAGACTGGGTTTATGAGACTGGAAAGAAGAAATGACGATTAGTAGGAAGAAATTATGAGCTTATGGAGAAGGGAAGAAGTGAGGGAGAGATCGATAGAAATGAGGTGAGAGGAAGGCCGATGGAAAATCGTGAGATGGAAATGGATGGATGCTAGGTAGCAGGTAATAAGGACAGTAGAGGAGAAGCAGTGGATGGACAGATAGACGGATGGATGGAAAGCGAGAAGGGAAGTAGAGGAAGGGGAGTGGAAGTCATTTGTTGTAGCTTAAGGTCGGATTAGCGCTGACATTCATCCCAAATGAAAGTGTCTGTAAGTATTAGGTCGGCCTGTTGTTAGCAGTATGTGAGGGTCTGTACACACGAATGTGTGTGTTTGAGTGAGTAAGGACATGTGTGTGAATACGGCAGCCTTTATGAACAGGTATGAAGGAGTACTTAGTATAAACAAGTGCATTGTTTCTACGTGCATTCGGTGACATGCCTGAATTGTTTGTGTATGTATTTGTATGCTTATATTGATACATGTCTGCTCTCCTATAGCTCTAAACTGTATAAGCAAAACAAAGGGGTGAAGAGGCTCTACTGATGCCTTTATATTAGGTCTCCAAAAAACTTTTATGGTACTACCAGTCTGGAGCAGAAATCCACTGAATTCTCATATAGGGTGAACACTTTTCATGCTTCTATTTATTAAATCATTAGCAGCAGTCTACTATCCACATGGATGTTTTTAGGCTTCAGCGTGTGAATGTTATGCAGTTGTCTATCAGTGATTACACTGAACTCAACTCAACGCCTTAATCATTGATCAAAGCCATAACAACACAGACTTTATAAATCATTTAATTAATAAGGATAATTATGAAAATATTCACTGATACTAGAAACCTGGTTTTCACACACGCTGGTTTTGAGGAAGGCAGAGCCCCAAACATCCGTGTGTGGACTGGACTGCTGACGTACATTTATGAGATATTGATCACCTGTCTATTTTAGAGAAACTAGGAAATAGAGCAGCATTTGCAGCCTTACGAGACCATACATTTGATCATAAGGTTTTTGAAAGGCAAAAAAGGGAAAAGGGAAGGGAAAAAAGGGGAAAAAAAGGAAAAAAGAAACGAAAAAGAAAAAAGGGAGGAAAGTAAATTTCTTTTATGTAAAGTGAAATCCTAAAAACCATTTTGTTGATTTTCATTTGACACGAGTGTGTGTGCCTGCCTCCATTTTTGATCTGTTATATAAATATAAATGTGGATAAAAGGAAAAAAGTGTCCATGTACATTTACAAAGCCACAGGGGGTGGACAAAATAATAGGAACACTATTATATAAAATAGTATAAAAACACTATAAACTACAACTACTCAAACTATCACAGACTCCCTGCATACATACTATGTGTGATGAGGAAATGTCTTTTCCTTTCTGTGTCTTATATGAATGTGTCCCTTGTGCAATTTCCATAAATGTACCGTCTGCGTGGGTGGCTGGGCGTGTGCATACAGTATGAATGTGTGTGTATGTCTAAGCCCATTTCTCTCCGACATCAGTTTAGCAAGCACGTGGCTCTGGCGTCAAGGAGATGGGAAACATGCGGGAAGCAGCAATTATGGAGGGTCAAAACATTTTTCATGGATGATTTCCTTTGGCACAGCTGAGGAACGGGCGAAAGAGGGTGGGAGGCGAATGAGCCGCGAGAGAGGAGGGGGAAGGAGATGACGAAAGGATGAGCTTTTCCCGGAATGAAGGGGGAAAGACAGCAGAGGAGATAAGAGGGTTAAAGTGTCTTTGAGAGGTGTGTGGGGTTGTTTAGGGGGAGAAAGCAGTGTATAAACGTATTTGGGTGGAGAATGGGAGGAGGAGGAGGAGGAGAGGGTTTAGGGTGTCTGGGATGGACAAGAGAGGAAGAAAGATCAGTATGACGGATAAAATGCAGGTGAAAAAGTAAAGTTCAATTTTATGTTGCAGTTTAATCTTTGGCAGGAGGTTTTGCTGTAACACATGTAATGCTTATATCTAATTTTACTAAGCTTTGTGATCATATTTCTTTAGTTACAGACACCAAATATATTGTTTAGGTGAAGCTTTCTCGACACATTCATGGATATCCTCTTGGACCTGGATCTGTGGAACGACTGTATGACAATGTCGTGTGTTAGTATGTGTCAAAAATGTTCCGCCAGTGCTTGCTCTCGTATACCCATATAAACTGGAGTCAAATTGTACTATTTGATGTCAAACGAAGGGATGCTATTATAACGGAACTGTCTCAGCTTTCATTAGGTGTGTCCATGTCTTTTCCCAGTTATTGTTTAAAAAGAAACAAAAAAAAAAGCAATCAAGCAAGTGGATTCAAGCCTGACTGAACTCACATTATTTTTTTCAACTTGTGTCTGTTACCTTATGCACCTTATCTGTCTGATCAAAAGGTAAATGGCTCTTAACTCGTATGTTCAAAAATAAACACAGTCCATTCCACTTCATAACTACATTCCTCTTGGAAATGTAATTTATTTATTGATCGATTTTATGTGCGTGTGTGGAAGCAATATCCAACAGTGCTGCCTAACTCAGTGGGGAAAATCTCAATGGCTAGTATGACTGCCTCCTTCCAAAAAATATAATGCTCTTAAAGTGACAGTCACAATCTCAAACAGGGTGAAACCACATTCGGGTGAGTGGGTGAGTTTCTTATGACTGCTTGAACGCAGCCTGTGTTGCTCATGTTATCAGACTCCTTTTTTTGGGGGGGCCTGTCAGGCCCAGTCAAAATTTTGCACAAACTCAAGGGCTTGCAGAAGAACTGACCCGTAACCAAAGTGGAGTAGACAGTGTCAACTTTAAAGTCTCTGACTGAGGAGGGAGGAGTTGAGAAGTGGAGGGAGAGAGGTGTGACAGAGGTTGAAAGGACAATAGCAGTACAAATTCACCAACACACACACAAACACACAGAATTCTGCACAGAAACACACACAATTCAGCCTCTATGTTCACCTAGCCTCAGCTCACCTTGCCTCCCCCATCCTGCACGGAGGATGGGGGAGGCACTCACACACACTCCAACAACACAAATAGGTGGGAGGTTGTGAAGCTATCTGAGTGTATTACACAGACCATTAGGCTTGTTGAATGGACAGACGCTGGAATGGGAGCTGACAATGGACTAAATGACAGAGGCTGGAGAGAGACTGAGAGTGTAGTAACCCAGATAGCTGGGACATAAAGCAATATCAGCCTGTGCTCTACTGTACCACACACACACACACACACACACACACACACACACACACACACACACACACACACACACACACACACACACACACACACACACACACACACACACACACACACAGCAGACACAGACAAATGCATTAACACAAACAGACACAGGTTGACAGGAAAAGAGGCTGTAACAGTAATGCATTCATACACACACAACACACAGGAAGTGAAGCAGACTCAGACTATCGTAAACAAAACCACATGCTATGAGAGACAGTAAGACAAATATGAGAGAGAGACAAGCAGACAAAATTGCCACATGTAGAAAGACTGAGACTAAATTTCATCAGTGACAGAATTGCAAACACACACACACACACGCACGCACACATCCATTTATGACGATCGCCTCGGGCAGTGTGAAGTCTAGGCTAATGAATTTTCTGATGTTAATCACACCTTTTGAAAAACATCCACTTCTCCCAGCTATTGGCAGGTATCAGTTAATCTGTTATCTCTCTTATAAACACACACACACACACACACACACACACACACAGACTCTGAAACAGTGGAGCTGGATGATGAAAACAAGTTTTAGAAGTAAACAGGGAGGCTCTAGAGACCGAGGGGGGGGGCAACTGTAACAGTGTGACTTCACTCCATGTGTGTATATCTGCGCACATACATACATGTATGTGTTTTCATGTATATGTGCATTTTTGACGTGTCTGAGTTGAATGTTTGAGTGCGTAGCTGGATGTGTGTCTCCTGTGTTTGAGGAAGCGAGTGTCCTTTTGTGGTTAAATCTGTTTGTTTTCATGTGTGAATATGCAAGTGCTTATTTTGTGTGTGTTTTTGTGTACACGTGTGCATTTATGTATTTGCGAGGCTACCTCAGCATCAGTGTGCATCACAGGGAGTTACCCTCTACTGGCATAATTCACTCACCATTCTGCCTTACCCGCAGGTGAAACAACAAGCAGCAACAAAAAAAAAAAAAAAGCTAGTCCCAGTGTACCAGCCCAATAACACCTCCAGGCTACAGCGTCTTAATAAACCCCAGCATTGTGTCAACAAACAATGAAACTCCATGGTAACCCAACTTTGTTAAAAGTTTCTGCTGACCCGATTTCACCTCTCTGCAATCATGAACACATGCAAACTAATGTGTCATGTGATTCAAAGGTTTTTTAAATTTCTGAAAAGAGTTTAAGCTAATGACACTTAATAATGACACTTCCAAACAAGCTGTTAGTAACACATTGTTCTGTGGTCTAGTTTAGCATGTTGGAGCATATGATTTACTGTTGTTTATTTTGTATTGTTTACTTAGCAGTGAGGTTGACTTCAGTCTGATGTCTGTATTTTTCTCTGCAGACCTTGTGGGCCATAGCTGGAGTGGCTGACCTTTCAGGGGAGTAGTGAAGTAAAATGAAACTCACAAGACACACTGGAAGCCGAGCTGCAATTATTTATTTCTTCTATATACTGTGGTAGTGCTGATGCCGTGTACCACTTCCTGTTAACAGAAGTGATGTCAAGTGATGTGTCCACGCTTTGTGGAAATGATCTCATCATTTAGAGACTTTTTTTTTTTGAAGCCCTTTAATTAATCACTTTTTGTTGTCAAGATTTTATATTTTCTATACATCAGAGATTTTTCAGGACTTACTAAAGAAAAACCTGGGGATCAGGGCTCTAGACATACAGGATGTAGTTTGTCCTCTTGCACATCTACAGCCCTTTTCACACCCTATGCAATGCGCAGGCTGCAATTTACAAGGTGAAGTCATTTCCTCTGGATCATTTGAACACATTTCAATAACTGAAACAAACTTACAACCCCTGCATGGCCAGAAAAAAGCCTTGTAGAATTTCTGCAAACTTTTCTGAGCAAAAGTAATGTGTGAAATGTGATGCTGACAATAACTGCAATTTGCCTGTAAGCAGGCGCACAAATTGCTTTTGTGAATAGGCCCCATTGTTGACTGGACCCCCACGAGCTGTGTCCTTAATAAAGCCTGAATTGAATTGGATAACACCCAGCATCCACAGGGGCAAATCACCATAAAATCTGCAAGTGTTGCATTTAGAGGGAAGATAAAAATAAATAATGCTCTCCTTTTGACTGATGTAGAGCTGTCAGCAGTGGATTTCACCACCACTTACCACCAGAATTTTATCTAGTAGTCTATGATTTACATTCACAAGCAGGAGCTTCCCAATATAACCACAAACCACTATTGTTGGAACTTATGTGTCCTACTCGAAGGCATTTAGACAGTATTTGCTGAGCGTGTTGCAGTTTCACTCCCTGGAGAGTCTTTCTGTGCTGTCTCCCTCTCAACAAATGGCAAATAAACATCAAAATGTAACCATTGTGCACACTAATTGGTGCTCCAGCGCATCCTACTGCACTGGACCTTTTCCACTTGAATGCAAATGTAGCCCTTTTGACACTATAAATGTATTATGGAAGAAAATATTTGATTTTTAAACTTATGACAAGGATCCTGTTTATCCAACAGATACTCTGAGCCATAAGCAGAGATAACGCTTTTGTGACTTTAGTCGGCCAACTTGAAATCTTTAAAACTAATTTCTCTGAATTTCTATGGCTGGCAACTAGCACTGATAGAAACATGACTGATTTTCAGTCAATGCAGGTTCCTTCTTTCAGTTTCTGGGAAGGTCTATTCTCTAAGGAGTTGTCTGTTAAAATAAATGGCAAGTAAGGCGAAGCAGCTTCTCTACTTTAAAGAAAGAGGATAAAAATGAGTGCTGCACAAAAGTTGCTGAAAAGAGCTGTGGATGAATAAAGCGCATATGATGAGACGAGTAGAGGAAGGGATAGATTGATTAACAGATAAAGGAAAAATAATCAACAAAGAGACGAGAACAGAGGCGGTGAGAGAGTGAACAAACTTGAAGGGGGAGGAAAATGGATGGACAAGCAAGAAAGATGGAGTGAGTGAATGTTGGCTAGAAAGAGAGATGAGCGGAGAAAGAGAGAGAAAGAGAGAGAGAAAAAGAAAGAGAGTTGATGAAAAAAAGGCAGGAGGACTACAGGAATCCTGAGAGGATCTGTCAACTCTCGTTGGCTTTGATTTTAATGGAAGCCAACGCTCCCCTACCTCTAACCCATTTGGCCCTAATTCCAGCTCTGCTTTCCAAACTTTTTAAACTTTAATGGCCCCTTCTTAAGTGCCAGCTGCTGACAACATTGATTTGGCTTTAAGCCTTGCTGTCCTGCACGCCTTTATTTTCTACTGCAAAATCGACAGAAACATCTATTTTCTGCCATCCTCCTGCACCTCCTACTCATCCCATCCTCCCTCTATCCTTCCTTCATCTGCTCCCCTTTGTTCATTTGATGGTGTCAGCGGTCGGGGAAAGCTTGTGTGAGAATGGATAAAAAGGAATGCTATTTGGATAAACTGTTCTTTTAATGTATATAGGGTTTTTTTGCTGCTTATTTTAAACAGACACTAGGTTTGCAAAGTGAGAAGCGACATTTCCTTTACAGACTGCAGGGGAGATGTTTTTGGTGATGTGCTAGACACAGACGCAATACATGGTGTTGCTGCCTCATGTAAACAAACCAAGCGTATGCAAGAAAGATCGTGATCAGTATTGCATCATCTGCAGGTTACCTCACTTTTGTGTCTCAGCTGAACTCAGCTGTGCAGTTGCTGCACTTTGCAAAGGTCACATCAAATCGAAACCTGATAGGCATCCCATCACTTCTTTATCTTGGAATTTCTTATTGAATTAGCAGGATAAAATACAAAAACAATACAAAAACACTGTTAATAAGTAAAAAAAAAACAAACAAACAAAAAAAAACAACAAAAACAATGACAATTTTAAGGTTTCTGCCAATTAAGCATATTAATTGTCCTACTAAATAGTTTTAACTTAAACTAGAAATGTGTTTTGCTGATTTACGGATAAGGTTGCAATTTAAAATCATCAGAAACTGACAAACCATCACACGTCCATGACAAAAGAGGCAAAAACAGCATTAGCTGGATTGCTCCCGCAACCCTGGTGGTCCCAGGATCAGCACCTTGGACTGCGGTCACGACAGACTTTAAAAATGACCCATGGGAGCTGTTCAGGTAAGCAGGCTGCTCTGGACTGTGGGCTGACCAGTCCATAGTTTCAAAAATTTAAATATACTGTTATTATATTAGATGAGAGAAGATGCTGCTGGAAAATAAAATCACAAAAGAAAACCAGGTCCATATTTTCTATGATAAGATGGACACAGATCTGTTTGTAGTTTGTCTGTCATTCATTCTGTTGTACATAAAATATGAAGTGAAATGCTGTGCTGTGGTGTCAAAGTGACTAGCATGCGATCCATGCGTGTCTGTATACTGTAGTGTGGGTTCATGTCCCTTGCTATTCAAGTAGACAAAATTTTAAGTGTGCAAGGGCCATGGGGTTAACAGAGAGAGGTTATGTGACATGCAAAAGCTTTCTTGAACTGTCCATAATGAACTGCTGACCTGTTATATCAAGCAGCGAAAGGGTATCAAAATTACATACGAACATTTATGTGAAAATGTCAAAGATTGTTGTAATTTTAATAAATGTCAGAAAAACTGCTGTGGAGTTGTATCTGTCACCTCGGTGACAATGAAATGTGTGTCTCTAAGCTCAAGGATAAAATGTGTCCTCATATAAAATGGACCCTTATAAAACAGATTTCCTGATGAGGAGATTGTATGGGACATTGTGTCACTGGGCTCTAATGTCATAAAATGGTTTAGGGGTATATTGTGATCTCTATAGAAAAAAGCCAACACAGGGCAAGGGGACATGTTGTAAGATGGGAGGATGAAAAAAAAAAAAACCTTATAGAAACGTGATCTGGCTGTAGTATACTCTTCTGCCTGCAAGCCAGTTTCTGTTTGTTGAACTGATTTATCTGCCTTTCAGGCTGCCTCTCCTCCTGTCTCTTCACGTCTGTTTGTATCTGTCTCTCTGCCGGTCTGTCTCTGCCTGTGTGTGTCCATATCTTTAGAGATGTCAGAGACGACTATTAGTTTTTCCTGAGAAAAATCTGCAAGCCGGTGGGTCCGATATGATTATGAGAAAAGGTGAGAAGTTAAATAATTTGGAATGCAAATATAAAATTCTGACTCCAGATATGTGTCAGCTGTTGTATAGTAGTTATGAACGTGTGACTTCAAGCAAAAGTGAATTTAAAAGTGTTAGAAAAGATATCTTGGTTGAATTGGATGTTTTTGATTCTATAAAAGACTAATTAAAGCAAAAGCTGCACCAGTTTTGAATAGAGGTGTCATCATTTTCAAGAATTAACAACTACATTTTGGACACTTACAAGGTTAAAGCATAATAAGTGGTGCCAAGCAAAGTTAAGTCACAGCATTCTTGTTATTTGGGATCTGAAAAAGCTTTAACATGGGTTAGACAAAAACTGTTTGAATTTCAAAGGGTACATTATTTTGTTGGGTACAGGTGAGCCTGGTGATCAGTACAGAGAAAGGATGAAACTAACAAATAAAAACAAAACGATTCCCCCTATTGTAACACTAAGGTAATTACAATCCAGTGTCATGTTTTCTGCCTGCAACCCTTTCCCTAAAAAGAGCATATATTCCAATGACTATATTATTTTTTTCTTTCTTATTTTGCTTGTTTGAAAAGCATTAGGAAAAGTGTTCCACAACTGAAGTTTATCACATCAATGCAACTCTCAATCTCAGCTCTGTAATTACACAAGTCTTCCTGAACACATTTACACATGCTACTGATAAGGCCTGCGAAGGTATTTATACAGCTGTACCTTAGTGAAAAGAGCTTTCCTTTTCTTTTCCTTCGGGTGCTAAAGGGGGTGCCGTGGTAAAGGGTGACAAGGTTGCAACACAAGTCCTTCATTTTCTCAGGCCTTTCATGGTATCAAGCCTTGCCAAAGGCCCACAGCACAATCACTGTTACACTCTGCTAAACGCTATTGTTCATCATCAATGGGAAGACATCTATTTATGCAGGGATGACAGAGAGAGAGAGAGAGAGAGAGAGAGAGAGAAAGAGGGAGAGAAAGAAAGAGAAAGACAGGAAGGAAGACAGATAATGGATGAACAAAAGCAGAAAGAGGCAAACGAATACATGAAACAGGGAGAGAGGGAGAAAGAAAGAGATGACAGAAAAAGAGGTAAAAATTATACTCCCCCCTTCCCTCCCCTTTCCCTGTGAAGTGACAGCCACAGTGATGTATAACCCTGGCAGTGGAAAGTTAATTAGATAGGCAGGGTTACTTAGAGATGAAGGACTGAGAGGCTGAGAGGGAGAGGGGGGAGGAGGAGGATGAGAAGAAGGTGCGTTAGAAGAAAGTAAAACAAAAACAGAGGGGAAGGGAGAGGGGGATGGTGTGAGATATAAGGAGTGAGACAAGTCAGGGAAGAAAGTGCAACACAGGGGAACAAGGGAGAGAGATAGGACAGAAGAGAAGGAAATGAGAGAAGAGACATGGTTAAGGGTCGAGGGGACGTTTAAATAAGAGGGAATAAAAGGATCTTGTAAAGATTCTGTTTTGCCGTAACACTGATTTCAACTGTAAACTTATACAGCCATATCAATCTGAAAGACACAAATGTCACAATGCAATACAGATACAATCAAAAACATAAATTGCAACAACATCCTCAGTCTCTGTCTGGCATTGGCATCCCATGTGCTTGGCTCAAGGACACACTTTAACATGTCATGTGCACTGCTGAGCAGGTGATTGGATGTCTACCCTCCATCAGGGAAAAGCATGACATAGACCAAAAGAATGGGACAGAAACAAAACAGCGTCAGACCTGCAGACTCAGGTGTCTGTCTGTCCATGAAAGATGTTTCACTGGAGGACAGTGCCCATTCACTGGAACTAAGACTAGCCTTGGGATTTCAGTACTTCTGCACTCTCCTTCTCTTCCACCTCCAACAGGCCTGCCATGTATACAGACACACATTAACACCTAAGTGCATGTGCAATGACACCAAGGCACTGGCCAGCAGTTGTGCGCTAAAATGCTTATTTTGTTCCCTCAGTTTAGTGATTTGCCCCTTTGACAAGCTTTGGTTTAGACCACTTTAAAGCAGTTATATTTTCATATTGAACTGAGATATGTGGACATTATTAGACTTTTTGGGAGTATTTGACATCCCCCAAAAGCATTTTATGGCATAAGAAAAAGTTTTGCTGTTAAAACCTTGACACTGTGGATAAAATTTGGTTCATAAAAACTCAGCTTCAAGGTTGTGGAGTACTTCATGGCCATCAGTGGATGTAATAAAGTGCTCTTGTTACTATCTTCTGTCATTTTGCTTTCATCCAAGCACTAAGAAGGTTTTGCATCAGATATTAAGCAAATAGTAAATAACATCCGCACAATACCTTTGTGTGTGCAGCTTGTTACCCAAAATGACTAAGATTAGAAAATGAATTAAAGCAACAGATGAGGACTTTGTTGAAATATCCAAAACTGACAAAGGTTATCGATAAATATGTTAACAATGATGGATAAAATGTTTATCATGCTGATAGACCTAAGAAAGGTGGCAGTTAAGATGTCAAAGTTTATAACTTACATGATTACAAAACTGACTCTTTTACATTTCTCTTTTGAAATGTTCTCTATGGCTAATTTTTTTTAGTTCTTTTTACTTTTGTCTCCTATTGTTTTCTCTCTGTAACTACAGGTCTCCTTTGAAAGGAGATTTTTAATCTCAATGGGACTTTTTCTGCTTAAATAAAGGTTGGATAAAACATGAAGTACTTTGCAAGCTTGACAACTAGTAGAATACTTGAAAATTGGCCATAAAAGTACTACAGGCAGAGAAACTAAGAGTTCCTCATACAATTGTGCAACTTAAATGCTTCTTTTTTACTTTTCTATTACATTGAACTTCAAGTGTTTCATTAAATACCTTTTTTTATTCAGTACAATAACTACCTCACTGGATCAAACTTTTCTATGCCCTCTTTACACCTCTCCACAGCTTTAATGTATGCCACTGTCTGACTAGACATTTTAAATATATATTTGAAGAGTCCACCATCTATTGTATATCTGACATTCCCCCTTATTATTTTGTTACCAATGTCCCAGAGCTGTCCCAACATTTTGGTGACGTCTGTGTGCTTAATTTAATGCAGACTTCTAGTGTCTGGTAATTTGGATGACGTTGTGTACTTTTCAAAAGTAAGGCCCAGTGGACAGAAACAAGATAAGGAAATGAGAGTCAAGAAAAGCAGAAGAGAAGGAAAAAGAAAGAGCCAGAGAGAGGAAATGAGAACTGAGTAGACGAGGAGCATCAAACTTTTGCTCTTGTTTTCAGAGACTTCTGTTATCTTTGTGTGTTTGTGTGTGTGTGTATATGTGGGATTGTGGGCACATGTGGGGCTGTGTGTGAGAATGTGAGGGTATGTGTATTTGTGATAGAAGACAGTGTGTGTGTGACTGACAATGACAGTGAGTGCGACGAACGAGAGGGGCCCATTCTTCTGTTAATTACTCAGTTAATGACACACTATGCTCCAGCGGACATGCAACATGGCAGGCTGATGCACACAAACACACACACACGCACACACACGCCCACACACAAGGATAATAGCTAAGTCTGCTTCGGTGCTCACGCAACATGGCAGGCTGCTATGCAAAGAGCTTGACAGTGAGATAGCAAGCTAACAATGATACGCACACATACCAACGCACACACACACACACACACACACACAGCAGCACCAGCAGCAACTGACAGGGAACCTCATCAAACAGCTTTAATGAAGTCACTTCTCCCAAATAGAAGAGGGGAAGAAAGGAGGGATGAGAGGAGGAGGGGAGAAAAGGAGGACAAGGTCGCCTGGATTGATGACGCTCATTAGCCTAATAAGGTACTTTAATGAAGCGGGCCCAACACTATAGCGTGCCACAGAGTCTAACGACACAGACAGACAGACAGACAGACACACACACACACACAAACACACACACAAACACACACACACACACACCTCATTGGTTTTGCTAGTTTGTGTTGTCCCTTCTATTTACACATAAGCTATTTTTGTCAGCTTCTCTGGCAAACAAATACACACACACACCAGCCACAAACACACAGACACATGCATGTATACATGAGCTGCCTTCTCAGACATACTAAAACATACTGATGACAGAATTCTTACAGACAGTTTTCACATACACATACAAACACACACATACCCAAAAAAAGCAACGGATGGAAACACACACTCACCTCTCCTTCTGAGGACTGCAAAAGAAGGTCTTTCCTACAGGACGCTGTGAAGTCTCCCACTCCAGCGTTGACCTCCACACCTCTGGGGGCCTCCAGGGTAAGGGTCCGAGTTGGGGACTCCAACCTGAGAAGCATAAACACACTTTAGTCATGCTGGAAGCAGTGGAAACAGCGAAAGGCCGCACTTGCATCAACATCAGTGTGAAAAGACAAGGTTGTTTTAGCCTCATGCTTCAGCCACCATTAGACTATTACTACAGGATCAATAATGAATTGACTATGAACAAGGTTCTCACTCCCCTAGCTACTCAATCAAAAAACAGCAGAAAACTATGGTTGTACTGGTAAAGCTACTGTAACAAAGGAAAAATCAGCACTCGCTGATTAAATGTTTAGTCTTGAGTAAAGACCTCGGTGGAGAACAACACCCTGGAATTACATGAGGTAAAACATTAAACGGCACGCTGCCTCTTGAATACACAAGTCAAAACTGAAGAGCAAGTGCTTTAATCTGAACAGTACTTTAAAACTCATGTTTGGCTCAGATATTTCATACAACTTTACAGATCAGCGGAGGACTACCAACACCTACAGTACTGTGCTTTATCTCGCTGTGTAGCCACACGATGATTGAACGTAGAGTGACCTAATACATGCTTTTTTTTTTTTTAAGAATCAGAGATTTTGCTTGATTTTCTAATAATTTTATTGTGCAGTAACTTTTTCCTTTGTCTTTGAGAAAACCTACAAGAATGAATATGAACAGTTAAGAAGTATTATAGTGCCCAAAAGTGCTCTGGCCATGGTAGGTGTCACTCCCCAAGGAGCATGAAGAGTCAGTAGCTAATCTGTGATTCTAAGTTGAAAACAATACGAGATGATTAAACAGCTTGGTGGTGTTAGATCAGCACAGTGCTTCGCTCAAGGGCATGTTGGCAAGTGAAATTAAATAAAGAGTGCTTTCGGCAAAGCAGACAGAATTACAATTTATGAAGTGTGAGCATAACAAGTTGAACAGCACACTAACAACAAAGATCAAACAAAGACAAAAAGCTTTGCTTTAAGGGCACTTTTCCAGACATGCCCTGCTCAGGGGCACTTCAGAAGCTACCAATCCCTACTAAGGGATAAAACATGCAAGCCAAAGGGTAGATTAACTGAACTCATGATGTGAGTCCAGTCTGTGGCCAAAAAACACAGACATAAACATTAGTGTCTAGGCCCCAGGCACTTTGGCTGGGAGTGTTGTACTAAGCTTCCTTTGTTAATGTCCTTCACTTAACTAGGATCCCATTGATGGAGACAATGTTTACCCTCCTCACAGGTACTTTGGTGAGAAATAATTCTACATTTCATGGTTTCAATCTGAAGAACCAAACATTAGCAGACAGAGAAAAGCTCCCTTGGCAGTGGTTTTCCATGTGTGGTTGCACCCGCATAATGAACACGCATTTCAGGAGGTGTTTCTGTTTCAACATTGCTGCTCTTCTGCTATCAGGTTTATTTTCAGGGTGTTTATTGGTTGGTTATTTTTATTCTACCGCAAAAATGGTTCACCTTGAAATAAAAAATAAAAACATCAACTAACTGACTCTGCTGATTCCATTAATTTCAAATGTGGATTCATTGGATTAAAGATTTTTCCGTGTGAAGTGAAAATAGGCTGAAGTAGAGGTGATCACTAATGGCAAGATAATGTCACTTGATTTAAGAAAATGTTTGAAGCAGGCAGGTTTGCACCAGAATCAAGTCATCTCACCCTGCTAATCTGTTTCTCTTATTTTAATGAAAATGGCAGTTTATGAGTCCGTATCAGCCTAAATGACTTAAGATGTGCTGTGTACTTTGGTGTAATGGAAAACTACATTAGAAGAAAATGTGTTACAACAGTGCTTTGTTGTTTCATTGGCTTTGACTAGCATGTAAAAAGTCTCCAGAGTTGTGTCTCAAAGAACAGAGCTTTAATTACTTTGTTCTTCTTTTTTTAATTGAACACTTTTCTTAAGACCTCTACAAATTAAACCATTTCTTCTATCAATGAGTTTGAGTTTGCTGTTTGTCAGAACTGACAGCGGTATTTACTCATGGTTGAAGGTAAAAGCATTGGAGGTGTAGAGGAGTTGTGAGGTGGATTAAAGGTGAAGGGAAGGTTTGCTGCTGTGCAGTGCTGAGCATCCAAGTAATATAATAAGTGTTGGAAGCAGACACTTCACATTGAGTCTGACTTATTGATCTGTAAAAACAGAGCATATGCTGCAGCAGTCAGAAGTTAAGAAGAGGAGAAACAAAGAGAGAGAGACACGCAGGTAGAAAAGAAATTAAAAGAGTTGGTCATTATCTCATTAGTCATTATCCTATAGTTTAGGGGAGAGAAAGAGAGAGAGAGAGAGAGAGAGAGAGAGAGAGAGAGAGAGAGAGCTTGCTGGACCAGTCAACAGCAGTGAAGTGCGGATCTTCAGCTGGTTTGACAGCTGAGGCAATTACAGTGACACTGCTGCAGGCTGAAACTAGCTCTGATTGGCAGGCACACACATACAATGTGTTTAGTAAGTATTCACACCCCTTCACTTTTTCACATTTTGTTATGTTGCAGTCTAAAATCATTTAAATACATTTTTTTCAGTAACTCTACACTCAATGACAATAGCAAAAACAGAAATGTAGAAATGTTTGCAAATGTATTAAAAAGAAACTGAAAAGTATTCTTATATACTTACTTCAATATTAGACTCAGTACTTAGCTTTTCAGCCACTCCTGTGTTGCCTTGGCTGTGTACTTAGGGTCCTTATCCTATTGGAAAGTGAACTTTCAGATGTGTTTGAGGTCCTGACCGCTCTGGACCAAGTTTTCATATATGAATACATATATGAAAATTTATGTAAATGTGAGATTTTGTTTTTTCATTTTTAATAAATTTGCAATCCTTTCTAAAATTGTGTTTTCACTTTGCAATATGACAAAAACGTGGAGGGGGCTGAATACTTCCTGATTCCACGGTATATGGCCGCTGACTTATTGCACCTCTACTTTAATATCAGAAAATATGTGAAGGTAAACTCTGCTATAAATGGAAAGGCAGTTAAAACATGTGGTCTAATGTCCCTTCTCTTCCTCTCTGTCTTACCAAAAATCATATATCATATCTCCATAGTATCCATGGTTCACCACATGGCAGTGAACCATGCATCACATCAACTTCATATCAACTTCTATCTTCTATCAAGTAAAATACAAGATTAATCACCTCCATCAACTTTAACTCAATTATACACCAAAACAAATATACAGTATGTACACACACACACACCTACACACACACATCCACACACACACATCCACACACACACATCCACACACACACATCCACATAAAGTTTCTGGTCAGGCCCCTGCATGGTTGTGCTTTTTCATGGTGCAGATAGCAGGAGTCTGCAGCTAGGCCGTTATCTTTGCAATTCATTATTATTAGAGAAAACTGTCTCCCCCACCTCTCTGTTTCCAGTTCTTACATTATTCCTCCCTCTCTTTTCTTTCTCTCTCTCTCTCTCAGGCCAGCAATCCCCAGCCCCTTCCTCTCTCTCATAGATCTGTTTTGACCTTCAGTTGCGACAAGGCCATTTCATACAGCGTCCATATTTGTCCAAGCTGACAAGATAAGCGGGACAGAAATACATCAACATGAAAAGGGTTTTATCTTAATTCATTTTGGGGGAAAAACAGAGGAAGATGGGGAGGGGAGAGTCCTAGATATTCAAAAAGACAAAGAAGACAAGAGAAGAGACTAATTCATGCACAGTTTAAGAAATATATCTAAGAATCTTTAGATATGCATCTAAATATGAATGGGGACTTTCATAGTACAATCATTAAGTCCATTGGTGTTTGTGTGTGTGTGTGTGTATATATATATATATACATATATATATATACGTATATATATATATATATATATAAACATTTAGTTGATGTTCACTGTAATTTTGTCTTATCTGTAACTCCCGATAGTCATTGAACATATTTCTCATCATCACTGTTTGCATCACTGAATAGGATTTCTGGTGTCACTCTGTGTTGAACAGATAGACAAATATACTTGCACTGAAATTTTTCTGAGCATGTTAATGCAAAAGATGATGGAATTGGACCTAATCTCTAGTAAACTTATTTAAAGCTGGGACAGGCAACTTTGGAGAAACCATCAAAAGCAAGATAGATTTTGGAAGAGTCCAAAAAATTTCCACCCCTCCCTTCAAGCCTCCCACTAAAGCCACACCTCCAAAACACGCACTGTTGCTGCAGGACAGGTCCAACAGATACTGTAAACCGCATCCAACAACCTCATGTAAGAAAACACCTAACTTTAGCATAATGAACGTAAACAACAAACATTGTTAGTAGTTACAGCTGTCAAACTATAATGTCAGTATTAGAAAATTTTATTGCTGTCGCTAGGTGGCCAGCAAAAAGTGATGAATGTGACTTCTGTATTGGACTCACACTATGTTGTTTTGCATGTTAGAGCTTGCATGATGAGAAGATTGTTGGCTCTGATTATGAATTCACTCCAGAGCCAAGCATATCTGGTCAAAGAATAAAGGCCTGGGGCCGAGGGCAAAGCAGAGAAGGTCGTGCCAGAGGGATGGCAACCATCAGGGTCTGAGCATGTGGAGGAAGAGGACGGGGAGGTTGGAAAGCGACAAGCTAAGAAGCAGATGCTCTTGAACAAGATGACATACTTTCGAGTTGAGGATCTGAAAGCTCAAAGGATTGCATATTTATACTGACCTGGCATGTACTGTGAACACACAAGTCCTTTTAGAGAACAATAAATAAACATCAATAAAAATATCTAATTATGCTCATCATCTATTGTTTTACAGGCCACAATTCGAGGGCTGGGCTTGGAACAATCGGCACAAAGCGCTAGAGCTCTGCCCGGTGCGTGACTCAAGCCTAATATTTGATATTCTCCACTTGACATAAGCAAATGCTCCTCCACTGGGCCCCTCCTGTTACAAGTCAGCCCACTTGGTGTGTACAGAAATGGCAAGAATGTCCTGTGGGCAACATCGTGATTCCTGTGTTTCCATGCTGCCACACACAGAAGCTTATATGTTGCAGCAGAGTGTCCTGAGCCTTGCCAGATGCATCGGGAATGATATCCAACCAGTGGTTGATCTTCCTGGGAGAGTAGTTCCTCTTCACAGTGTACTGACAGTTTGTTGTGTGGCAATATGGAGCGCTGGCACAGGGTCACAGAGGTGTTAAATCCAGTTTCTTTGCCTGGAACATATGCAGAGGTTTCCTAACTGTTGATTACTAACAGAGGTCAGTGCAGGCTGCTAGGTCAGGCTGTGCATGTGGCATCATGTGGCAGCTATGGCAATCTTCTCTTAGTTTGGCAGTGACTGTCTTTTAGAAAGAATGTCACAATTACACATCTGACAGTAATTACTCTATTTCAAAGACACACACATTACTATCAAAGAATTTTTTTTGCGGACACACAGATGGATTACATTCAAGGTATGTGTAACAATAGCTACACAGTCTACTAGCTTTCACCTCCACCATGGCTAAGGTTAGCACCGGGCTAATACATATGGTAGCTGCACAAGTATCTAGCTATGTTGGCTACATATTTCAGGAAAATAACAAATTCCACCTTAAACAAAACAAACCAGATAATTACCTGTATAACAGAAATACAGCCAGGCCCTCAGTTGTCAGCCCTGAAGAGAATTTCCCTTGTGTAATACCAGAGTGGTAACCTGCACAAACTCAGGATCACTTTTTCAAGACTGTTCAACACATTCACTGCTTGTCACTCCATGCTGTTATCTGTGCAGAAAACTTAAGGACATATCAGCGTTTCAGAGGTACTAGGAAAATCTGACTTTTACTCAGGAGCTCATACTTCCTGAGACAGAAAATACGAAGTGCATGAAGGTTGACTTGATGCAATTTCCCTTGAGATCATGGATCCTACAAGCTCAATCCTTTGACTGTGGGATGAAACTGCCTTCTTTCAAGAGAAATTACTTCATTTGGTGAAGTTTTTTTTTTTTTTGAAAGCAGTGTGAGAAGTTGTGCAGAAAATCTTGCTAAAAATGTTAAAATCTGGGCTTTTTAGTGTGATTTATATTTCCCAGAAGACTTGGCTGACATTCATCCTGCCCTTTTCCTCTTCAGAACCACTGAAGGCCACACCACCTTATCGCCACGTTGCCATTTGGGACGCAAACCTTTAACCTTTTCACGCTAAATGCTCCGTCATCTGCTCAGTGCCCCTGCTGCCACCATCCAACCCTGTCCAAGAAGTACTTTAAAAACTTGGTGCTGAGTGATGCATTGAGACAAGACTGAAGACAGGAAAAAAAGACAGTCTTTGACTTTTAGAGAGTTAGATTGAGACAGAATGCAGAAATATGGCATTTCCAAAGCCTCCTGACTTTTGCAGCGAGTCTGTGTTCGGGTGAGTGAGGGTGATGCAGCGAGATTAATTCGCCCCATGAATCCTGCAGGTGTATTAAAAAAAAAAGAAAAAAAAGAGTGAGAGGAGAAAGCCTTGGGCTGTTTTAAAAAGTTATAAAAGTCCCTACAGAGTTACTGAGGAGGGACAGGAGAGAGTCAAGGTACATTAGAGGTTTGTCTTTGTGGAAAAAAAATGTGTGTGCATGTTTGTGGGTACCAGAAAAAGCAAGAGATATAAGTTTGTGTGTGTGTGTCTGTGAAAAGGAAGTTGAAACTACTGAAGAGTAAATGTTCTTCAGCAACTCTGGGAGCTTAAATTTGAATTTCAACCAAACAATTTGTGTGTATATATGTGTTCTGCAAATGTGTGTGTGCATCATAATGAATGCGTGTATTCATGTACAAAGATTAAGCCTAAGATATTACAGAAGTTATTTTCACAAGTATGTCCACAACGTATGTTCACAAGCACACTTCCCATCAGTTTGTGTGTTTGCACAGCTGCCTTTCATGACGTGAGTTACATGTCCTGTGCGACTGTGTGCCTTTGCACAACACACACCACTTGACAAATCCGTGAGTTCCTCCAAAACGACTTTCAGAGGCTCTCGCTGTCCTCCTCGCTGTGAAATGTAGCCAAGGAAATGGCTAATGGCGGACCACGCAAGGAGAAAAAATGTCAAGCAATTTCATGCCTTTGTGCCTTCGATGGGGCGCCAAGCTGATAATTTAATCAGTAGTGAAAGACTAACTTCACTCCTCCACAACTTTAGCCATTCCACCCATTGTTCATTGACTTGTTTTTGCTAGAAGAGTTAGAAATTCACATAGAGAAAAAAAGAAAGAGTAAGGAAAAGAAAGAGGTGAGGGGGTAGAGAATAGATGGGTGAGCGGAAAACACTGCAAGTTAACAACATTGTGTCCAGTTCGGTGGTACAACTCCATCTACCCAGCGCATCAAGCATTTACTCTCATGTCTTCATTCATGAAACAGTAAATAGATTTTATCTGTAGAAAACAATTGTACAAAAGTTCAAGTGTCCATCATTTGAAACCAGAAGGAGGTAGAGTCAGCAATAGATCTAGTTCATGCAGAGAAAGTGTTTAACTTAAAATGTGAAGAACGTAGAAAATGAAAACAAAAGCAAAACTGAAACACCTCCAGAAACTCTGTACATAAAAGTCCTTCTCTCACTTTCACACAAAACTCTTAACAGCTGAAGCAAAACTGGCTTTTCTTATGTAACTGTTACAGTACTACATCCGCATCTTTTGAAGGCCATTAGCTAATTTGCCCCATGAGGAACTGCTGCTTTCAAACAGAAGAAAAGAAAAAGAAAAAGTCAAGAAAAAAGTTTCTTGTTTTTCTTGATACTTTAACCTCTGAACAGATGCAGACACACAGAGAAAGGTATGTGTGTGTATTTGCTTTGCTCTCAGTTGCAGATATGAGGTCAGAAAAACAGCGGGACAGTCTATGCTTTGCTTCATTAGTATTGTCTCCATATTCCATTCAGCAGAGCCTGACAGAAAACACTTCTGAGCAGAGAAACTGGAGAGAAATTAGGGCTCCCTCACGAAGACAATAAAAAGACTACAGTGCATTTAGATTCTGTAGTGTATGCGTTGTCTTTACCCATCTGTGGTTCACGCCTTCTGTGAAGGAACATAGTTTTTTTTTTTAATGATGCGATAAGGGGTAGGCAGGCAGCAGAAAGCTGAGGAACTAACCCTTTTCAAGTGTAAGAAGTCAGATATGAAGCTATTTATTTGATAGAAATAATATTCAGCTAACTTAAAAGTACACCTTTGAACAAGTTTAGTGGCTTGCGTAGAATTCAGTCATGATGGCAGACTTGAGGCTCCATGTGACACTGGAATAAGACATCATCTTATGAGGTTGCTACAGGCCCTCGCTGCATTAATGACATCTTTAGCGATTATATTGCAGTCCTTGTTATTTAATATGCCTTGCAAACGGCACTATCTTGTACTTTTCTAAAGATTGGATGAAACTTTAATGATCCCTGTGGAAAAGTTGGGTATTTGCAGCAGCACAGAAAAGGATAGAGATAAGAAAAGAACAAATAGAGTGCTGAAGATAATTCGATAAGTAATTGCCACAGCAAAACATACCAGGATTAACACAGCAGATTAAAAAAGAAAAAAGAAAAAGGAAGTGTGTCCTCGCTGAGAGATTTACAGGTTTGAGGCGTAAATCTGCAAGTGTGCAAGTTTAGCTGTTCACATTGCTGGTTATACAGATGGAAGAACATATGTTGGGAAATGAGATTGTGAATGTCACTCCGCTCCCATAAAAAAACTGATAAAGTGCCCCTGGGAAAGGCACCTAAACCCACTGTTCCACTTTAATGTACAGAAACCCCTGTCTCGACTGCATTTTGTGCTGATAAGGTGAAAAAAGCATGTGGCACAAAGTGTCCATTTTTCCATCTCATCAGATGCACTATTCAGCAGGTGATGGTGTACTGCAATCTTCTTCAAAATAAAGTAAAACATGGATAACATTAATCAACAATAGGGAGATTAAACCAAAGGAAGAATCTGGACACATTAGACAGATGTGGTAAAAGCAAGTTTTAAAAGGCACTGTGTGTCGGTTTATTAAACTGAGCATGCAAATGCACTGATCTGTGATACTTTACAATGAGTGAGTCCAGGCCTCAGCTGAGAAAACAAGTGAAGAGAACGTGTGTTTCAAGAAAGTGAAATTTCATCTTCTATTCTCTTTCAAACATGAGGCGCATACTTTTTTAATTCTGAGTGAAAAGATGCGTCATTCTTTTAGGTTTTGTTCAAGTCTGCTCAAAGATGTTGAAAAAATGAACACTCAGAAGTCGTACATAAGGAATTAGAATATATTGGAATACATACTTAAAATAAAAGGTGAAAGAGTCCTGAAACATGTAGACCAGTCAAGAAAAGAGACAACAATGGGTAGATACATAGATAGATTATACACGGTAGTTCATACCCTCCCCCTAGTGGATGGAAAGAGAAGAAAAGAAAGAGAACACGAGGAGAAAGAAAAGGGGATCAGGAGAAAGAGAATGGGAAAAAGAATAGGGGGAAAGCAGAGAGAGAGAGAGAGAGAGAGAGAGAGTTTTGAAACAGAAAAGAAAGCCTAAGAAGAGAAAAACACAATCATAAGATAACCTCTTTGCTTTTCTCTCTTTCTGCCTCATTGCCCGCCCTCCTACAGTCAACTTATCGGTGTTCCTTTCATTTCTCCTGCCTATCCATCGTCTCCTGGTTGGATTCCGGCTGTGCCTGCTCTCTCTCTCTCACAGCTGAAAACGTACAAGCAGAGAAGTCATGCTGGTAAAAATGTAACACCTTCCCACCACTTTATCTTCCTCATTTAACTTTCTTCCTTCTAGTCTCTCTCTCTTCATTCACTGCCGTATTTGACAAGAGCTATTCTTTTAGGCAACTGCTCTTCATTTCACTCTCTGTTTCCAAGTATCTTCTTAATAGTGATAAAATCTACTGATAGAGTGGAATATTTTCATTTATCAAAGCTAAAACTGTCCCTTTCATAAATTACAAACCAAAAGTCCTAATAGTAGATTTCCTCTAAACTGCCAAGACTGTAATTTATATTCTTTAGCATAAATAACAATTAGAGGTTGCCTAGAAAATGATCAGCAATTAATTTAAAAATTGTCTCAACCAATGTTTCAACAAAGCTGAGTAAGTTCTGATAACTTAGAATCTTAATCTGATTCATTACAGATAAAGTTCTGCTAACTTGTGTTTGTCAGATTCAAGTTTAAATTGTTTAATTAGCACTTTCAGAATGAATAATCATGAGTTCAGTTGACAAAATGTCTGATAGTTTACTTAACTCATCAATTTAAGTTATTCAGCAACATCATTAGCTTATTTGCATATACTTCCCAGCATGCACCGCATAAAGGTTAAAATTTCCCTCAAAATCATTCTTTTTTTCTAATATGAAAACATTTATATTATGGAGTCTGTTATGTATCTTTTCATACATGTGTCTGAGGCGTCAGACGGTCTACGCTCTTGTCTAAAGTAAAACAATGCAAACCATGATGAAGATAGGTCTGTACTTCAGACACTTCCTACCCCCTTCATTAGTCATATGGATGATACAGAAGAACAATGCACCTGGGTTCATTGTGACTATTGTGACAGTATGGTAAAAGCTGTCATGAGGGATGAATATCTTGACTTGACTTAATGACTTATGAAAAAAAAAGAAGGAAAAAAAAGGAATCCATGCTCATTGATATAACTGACATGTTAAATTCCAGGTAAATGCAGCATATGGACTTGAGTTACTTTGAAGAGTAAATTAATAAATGTAAAAATTCTTAGTTGAGATCATGTAAAATAAAATGTATTTTCTGTAAATCACTTATCAAAATAATTTTCACACTTAATCTGCAGACGGGAACAATTTAGATTTCATCTACATGTGTAAACACTCCAAATTTTGTTCCAAATCATGCAAGCAAAGATAACAGTTTCAAAAGTGCAATAACTGCAATAATTACTATCTAATTAGAAATACACAGTAGGCTACAAAAGGCCTGATTCAAACTCTTTCAGAGCCTCTGGCAGTCAGTAACCATATAACCTATCTACTACAGTTTACCAGCAGGTACAAAACCATGTGGTATCCCAAGGAAACAGTACTGCACCTTAATCATTATCAGAGCAGCCCGTAACAATTATAACAGCTACCAGTCAGGGGACATTTGTCCGCAAAATGAAGATAAGAGAGTGATGGTGAATTTTTCGAGTAACAAATCCAAGGCTGGTCTTTGTCAGTGTGATTTACTGCATATTCTGGATGCTTCTTTTTAATCTCTCTCCTTGAATTCCCACCATGAAGTCAGATTGTGTCCTAACAGTCGCCAACACAATAAAGCTGCTTGTTGCTGTGTTTGGATTAGGAGCGTTTGTGTGAGTGTATGCATGAGGTGTCTGAATGCCTGTGAGTGGGTCTTTGTGTGTGTGTGTGTTCAGTGTTTTCTAATGTTATTTATCTGCTGTGATTTCAGTGTTTAGCCAAAACAGCCTCTAGCCATTTGTAATAGTCTTTATCCACAGTGGAACATTTGGCTCTGTCGCAAAATCTGATATTAACAGCCGTCTATCTTTGCAACCCACACTCAGAAACACACAGCAGCTGAGCTCGCGTACACACACACACGCACGTACACACACACACATGCTTAAATTCACACAAGGAACAGATGCGTGGCAATATGGCAAGACTGCTGAATATTTACTGGGTGTTGTTTTCACATATTCCCCCTCAAGTTGTGTACAACGGTATCCAATGATAAACAGCAGTTGATAAACAATAACTAACAAAGACAAACAACAATCAACACAGGCAAACAATGACAGAATAACAATGCACACAGTTTACTGAGGCGGCGTTCCAAAGATCTACGAACCAATTCAAAAAACAAAAATGACATTAATAGGTAGATACCTACAGTACCATGTCACCATACTGCTTACAGCAAGCACTGTGCCCTATAACACAGCTTACACACAGCTAATTCCAGATTTAGTGTGACGCTTTAGACTTTGAGATTACACCAAACATCAGAGTAACTTAACTTACAGTCCACCAACTATTGTATGCAATATGCAAGGGGATCCCCTTTGTGTGTTTGATAACTTAGCACTTGGTAAAGGTTAAGGAAACACTGAGAAATACTGAAAAGGATGCAACAGAACGTCAGTTTATTAGCATTTAACAAAAAACACATTTTTTTCCTAACCTCAACTAAAGTGCTTAAACATAACTCAGGAGGGACTCAAAATGCAAATCCCAATCTCTGGCATTACAGCTTTGAGGTTTATACACCCATCATTCACCCTGACCACCTACCTGCTGTACAACTTGCTTGCTGCACTTCTTACACTAGAAAGAAAAAAAAAACCTGGTTCCATCAAAGCCTATTCTGGCAAAACAATCAACAACAACAAATTTGTAAGACAAAAACAGAATTCTGCTGTAGGAGACAGTCCATGTGTCCATAAGACAGTTCCACTATGTAAAAGCCCTCACTAAACTGAATATTGGAAGTTTGAGGTTTGCCCAGACAGTACAAAGTTTCTCTGTCTTACCACTTCAACATATTTTGGCTCATCTTTTTCTTCCTTTTGTACACAAACCAAAACTTGAACTGCGTAGCTTCTTTATAATGTGATTTTTTAATCCTGCTGTAAAAGTTACTTGATCGTCACAGGATCTAATTTTAGTCCCCACTGGTTTCTGGTGTGCTCTTTCTTTGTGCTTTGAGATTTAATAAACTTGCAGTGTTTGAAACCAAACTCCCAACAAAAAACTTCCTGACAGTCATGATCTCTAAAGAAAAGCTCATATTAAATTGTTAAGTTGTACTCCAATGATGTACTGCAGAGCTATATTATTTAGGAAAAATATAAATATCAGATTGGAATTCTCAGTAGTAACTGACAACTATCAGGACGGGGGGCAAATAATTTGATCAGGACATCCCCAACAGCCACATCATTGTTACATCAGACTGTCTCCCTAAAATTTAGGACCCTTGTTACCAAACGTCAGCATTTGGGGAAAAAAAAAAGTATTGCATCAATTTGTAGAACATGACAGTCTAACAAATACACAAAAACACACACAGAAATTCAGATACATTATGGATTGTTCCCATAACCCAGCTTGCTTGCCTACTCTCTCTCTCTCTCTCTGTTCTCAATGATTTCCCTGCGTGTCTGATCAATAAGAGACAAAACAGAGCAGGGCATGGCTGATTGTCCTTGTTGTAGCAATGAGAAGGGAGGTGTTAGATGCATCTAAAATCCAATTCCAGGACAGCAAATTGTAGGAAAGGCTATGTGCTGTTTTTTTTTTTCTTTTTGAGTAGTGCAAATGTGGTTCTGGTTCACCAGACTAGTAACAGCTCAAGTGTTTGACTGAAAAGTTGTCAATACATTGAATAAATTGCTAATTTACAGAGCAATTTCTACTTTAAACAACAATAGGCTACACAGCAGGTCAACAATCCTGGTATAAAATAGGTGTTATCAGTAGGAACAGTATAAGGTTTTCGATCTACAAACTGTATCACAATCGTAGGAGACAAGCAGTACTCTCTGAATTCCTCCAAAGACAGCCCTGCTTGTGTTGATCACTGTTGAAAGCATGAAGGGAATGAAAAGCAGGAGAGAGACAACAAAGGATGAAACTAAGCCCAAAGTTTGTTTTTTTTTCCTGCCAAACCTGCAATCAATCCCTGTATCAAACTGACCCTCGGCATTAAAAAACAAAAAAAACAAAAACAGGCATTGTTCAAAACCATCATGCAAGTGAACGGCTCATCTTTCAGGGGAACTGTAGCATGAGCAGAAGCTTTTCCCAAAGGCATAGTTCAAAGAGAATGTGGGGCTCATCCTAAATTTTAATGATTTCCAATTACTTTGACACAAACCCCCAACTTTTTAATCAAAAAACAGCTAGGGGCGGGCTTACTTCTCCGTTTTTTTTAGAGCTAATTAGGTGGTGTACTTTGCGATCCCACACCACGCTCATCCATCTGGCTGCTCACACGAAAACCTGGTTAAATCAACTCTGCTCTGAGACTCCTTCAAAATATGCGTGGGAAGTGGGCCTAATTCAGTTCACATTGTTGTTTCTACTAGGCATTTGAGGATTGTAACCTCAATTAAAACGTAAAAGTGAAGCGTACTTCTGTAATGTTAAGGTTCAAGACACTGTGGATTATTTATTAAACCTCTGACTTTCGGCCATTTACGTATTCAAGATAATGAGTGTGCCATGTGCTTGGAATCATAATGATAATTTATTACTATGCACTGGTTTTTAGTCTACTCAAGCATAGAAAATGCTATAAAAAAAAGAAAAACAAGAAAATTAACTACATATATAAATTGTGAATTCAGATTCTACTTTTGTTGTTTGGAAACTTGTTCAGAGTTGAGTGAACTGTTGGAGGGAGGGGAGGAGAATGAAGGCCACAGGGTGAATCATCTCCCCATTCTCGACTTCAAGGACTTGTAAAAATTTACAGTCTGTAATTGGGTTAAATTGGAAGTACCCCTAGGACCCGGGACCATTAAGTCATATTAGCATTCCTGTTATGTAGCGACCTACATGTCTATAGAGAAACATGTAATAACAACTTTTGGTTCCAACCTCAAATGAGAAAACTACAGCTGTACATTTATAACATATGTTGGGATGAGAAAGAAATGTGAAAGAAATGGATGAAACAACAGCAGAACAACAGCACATTTCCCTCTACACATGAAAGTCAGTCTTTAACTTCCTGCGATGTAGAGACGGATGGCAGAATTAAGGGCAGAGAGGGATGCCCTTAATTTTGTTTAAAGCAACAGATCTCTCTCTCAGAATTCAGAGTCCTGCTGACTATCATTCTTCCTATTTAATCAGGTGCTATTTTACACCTGGGGCACCAGGTGAATACAATTAACAGCATTTACCCGCCCACCAAGAAAAACCATGAGCACTCCTGAGTACCAGGGCTGAAAACCACTGGATTAGATCAGGAGGACAGAACAAAGGGACGGAGACAAACCAACTGCCTCCGCCAAAACTACTTTCAGAGGCTGACCTCCCTACGGGATCTGGTTTAATTTGGATGGAAACATGGAGGGATGGACACAAGACCAGACAACAAGAAGGTTTTGATCTCCCCATGGGAGGCTTCTTGAGCATAGATGGTGAGAAAAAGTAACAAAAATATAAAGTAAAAACCACAAAAGCAAAATAAAAATACATTCTCATTAATAGTAACACCCTGAGGGAGTAGCTGGTGAGGAGAGGGAGGGTTAAACACATTCCCAGTTATATAAATTACTCTCGGTGCTCTATGTTGGGTGGGTTAGTGCCTTATTCCCACTTGAGAATAGTTGGATGGATAAGGCAGTTCTCACTCTCCTAAGGTTTTCCCCAGCAAGCTGCGGAGGTTGATCTAATGGTTCTTCAACTGGGGTTTTGGGATCTTTGCAACAATTACAGTAGGTCCAAATAAAAACATGTTACTATTTGCAAAATGCATAAGAAACACATAGTATGTATACAAATAATGATTCCTGTGTTCACTATTAACACCCCGGTGAATTCCTGATACCTTAAACAAATCATTATCAAATCAAATGTCTTTCTGTGACTCTCCTGAAACTTGACCTTGGCGAGTTTGTGGGAATCCATGAATCTTCGAGGTTTGATTCATAAAACTTTGTGCAGAGTCAATATCAAAAAATGGGGGCATCGCTAAATAGAAAAGAAATTTAAAAAATAAAACTGCTGTGGACACACTTGGTGTTTAACTTTGTCTGGATATATTATATACACAACATTAACGCTCTCCTTAGTCTTGTATTAGTAATATGCTATAAAATCTCCAGCATCAGAGCAGCCACTGTGATTCAGACTGTTTCTGTCTCTGAGTAGGTATGTGAAGTGTATGAAAAAGACTTTTAGTTAAGAATTCCCCTTTCTTTGCCCCATTTCTAATATTCAATGTGTTGTGTAAATCATGTTTAAATACAATATACTGTGCACTTGGCTCTTAATACTTATCCGTTTTTTGTGTGAAAGCTGGTGTTTTTGGTACTTTTTTTTAATATCTGGCTCCATACCTGAGGAATTTAATGTGCCAAGCCCACTTTTAAACTGTTACCCTACAGTTGTCTACCCTTTCTAAATAAAATCCTTTCCCATGCCCCTGAGCCTGATAGCGCTCTGTAGTCTTCTTTACCTTTCTCGGATGGAAGGATAGATAGATATGTGGAAATAGAGCGGGGGATAGGGGAAAGGGGCACGGAGCACAAATCCTTCTCTGATGCCCTTGCCTGTGTAAGGGCTAACTCTCCCCAGGGAGCCTTCTCATGACCCCAGGACTTGGATAGAGGAGAGGAAGGCACAGGGGGAGGGATAACGGGATGAAAGAGTGGATAGAAATGGAGATATTGACTGCGCAGCAGCTTGTTTCTCTCTGCTTTGGAGCCAAGCATCAGATGAAGAAAGAAACCTGAGGTAACACAATGTCCGCTTGCGTCAGCTTGGTGATGTTGCATGTGTCAGACTTCTTAAACCTTTTTGGTGAGTTAATTGTTGACTGATTTTGGTCTCTCTGTCAAAATAGCTCTCTTCCTTGCACTTGTTTTTGCATCGGCGTTGCCCATATGATACAAGCACAGATTTAAGTCGTCCTCTGGATTATGCTTCTTTATGTGTTATTGTCAAGGTGCCTATTATACTATTTCTCAAAGACTCTTTTTGAGTATTCTGCTCCATTCACTTTCCCTATTTAGCCTACGTTGTGATATTCCGTCTTTCATTTGCTGTTTTTTTCCCACTACCAATTCAACATTTGCTTTTGTGGTTCTTCCCAAGATATCTCCATTTTTTTCCTTCACTTAACTTCTTTTGAAGGTTTTACTTGCCAAGTTGAAGGAAGTGTCTTATTCTCCCATTAAATAACATCATCCTGTGGAGCCGCTTTGAGCCAGTAAATGTGCTAAAGGGCCACACAGTAAATTGAAAGTGAAAGTTCCCTAAGCATATAATGAAATGTGATGATCTTCTGCTCACACTACTTGATGAACAAGTGATCACTGCCACTCAAATACACTGTATAAACACCAGTGTTTAGCACCAAAGACGGACACGAAAAGAGAACCTTGGGGATTGGTACCTACAGTAGACAGAACTAAAATAGGATTTAAATTAAAAGTGTGAAGATTACAACACCATCAGCTCTGTCTGGCTGCCTGACTGCATGTCAGTCTAGCTTTCCAGCCACTCGTGCCACTTTAGCTCAGTGTCTGTCTACACCTTTGGCAGCTTGCTGTCAGTTTATTGAGTGATTTCAGGACTTGAGTCACTCCTTTTCCCACAAACATTATTTGTATTTTTTAAACACTGCCTCATTCCCCTTGGCTCACCACATCTTGAGTGCATTTCAATGTGACACTCGTTTCTGTCCTCTCTATTGACCCTCTCTCTCTCATCTCTGGAACTGTGGACAAAAAGTGATACCCACCCTAAGAGCAATGGTAGCAACAGCAGTGAGTACAAAAAATGGACATAATTATCTGTACAATGAAAATGTAGGGGTAGAAAGAAGTTGGAACAATGGATATGAAAATAATGGTTTATCAAAAAATGCCAGTGATTAATAAATAGTAAATACTGTCAATCAATCAGTCAATGTCATGAGTGAGCTGCATCAGAGAGAGGCAAAAGCGTTAGGAGGAAAAGAGAGAGAAAGACAGTTCTCAAAAACAAGGAACACAAGAAATAACCAGAATCAAGGTTTATTCTCCAGTAAATCCAGTAAATATGTAAATATTGAGGAGAGCCTTTGATTTGGACCCACAAATCAGAGTGAATTCACACACATGTCCATGGAAACAGTCAACAATCAAAGATTGCACAGAATCTTAAAGATGAAAGGCAATGTGCTTGAAGGTCTGTTTATAGTTTGATTTGTCTTTGATTTGGTCAAAATGCACCAGTTGTGAAAATCTGGTTTTGGCCCTGATTGATGTCACTTAGGACTGAGTGTTGGTTTGATTAAGGCCATGTTCAAACTGACAATAGCACTGCATGGGAAGACAAGGGCTCCTCATTCATTTTGAACAGACCACTGTGTTGGTGGAACAAGAGCTCTTCAATTTTGTCTCAAATGAGCACAGACAGTAATACAGTAGTCTGAAAAATCTTCAGCACTACAGTACCTGGTGTTTATGTTGTCCTTTCGTCCTGAAGCCAGATGCCCTTCACAATGTTTTGCTGAAGAACATTCTAAATCATAATTACCATCATAAGTGGCTGCTATCATTTAATTCTGGCTGCAGATTTCATGTGAATCATGAAAAAAAAAAAAAAAAATTAAATAAAAATAGCGTGCCAAAAGAGGATGACTTAGAGGCTAGGAGCTTTTGTGTCTATGTTGAATCCAAGGACTGTCACTGATACTATAGGTCTCATTAGACAACAGGCATTTCCAGTCAAAACATACATAAGGCAAACATTTTTCCTTTTATATGTCCAGAAAATCTTGTTATTCTCGCATGTAAGACTATTTCGTTGTTTTTGTAGTTGAAGTGCTATCTCAGCCACATGTGCTGATAATGGAAAGAGTTTTATTTTTAACACAGTGACTCGCTGCTTCTATCAGTAAACTGTACCAGCTCTTAAACATTTAGAAACTCCCACAACACAGCCAATGTGCTCTCACCAGAGAGACACCAACTACCAACTTTTCTGCAGCTACATTCATCCATTTTCAGTCTGTTTTCTGTTGTTGTTGTTGTTATGGTTGTTGGCTGCCTATGTATTGTCAGTCCCTGCCTTTTTTTTTACGTGTTATTTAGTCTGTCACTGTCATGAATGCTTCTCTAAGATGTTGAACTGTGCTGCTTAAAAAGATGCCAGCCACAGCACTTTTTTCCAAAGCGACCGCTTTCTGTCTGCCTCCCGGCCGCTCACTCTATACTTTAAAGTGGAAAAGCAGTTTGGAAAAAAAAAAAAAAAAAAAAGCAGAATAGTGTGAACATGGCTTACAGCGATCACACCAGGGGCTTTGAAAATGCATGGCATAACGTCCTGGAAAGCAGGCTGCTGAGCATTTTGTTTCTGTGCTACTAGCATAACCCAGTTTTGGCACTGTGTGTTGTACATTCATGTCTCTTTAGCTTCAGTCACATCTACAATCAAATGTAATGTTCTTGAAGCATTTCAAACAACCAATACTGATAGAAATGCTCAGTGAATCCACCCAAATGACCCAAAGCCTGCCTACAGTCACTTCTACTTTGACTCAGTCGCACAGAAGTTAAAAGAAACAATGCAAATACGAATGCCTACATGATTTGCTTTTGTTGGGTTCTGTCCTAGTGCAAAGTCCTCTAGTTCTCAAGAGATTGAAATGCAGGAGAGGAGTCGTTTGATTCTTTAGCTTGTCAAGTGCTTCTTCCCCACATTCAACTTGCCATCAAGTCCACGTTTTCCCAAATATAACTTGATGTTAAGCGTCTGATCCAATCTTTCATCTCCTCTTCCCAGTCTGGTGCACTGTTAATTCTGTTCCCAGGATACAATGAAGCCACATTACATACAAACCACTATGTGCAATAGTAAAATATAAAAAAGATGTATTCATCTGCAGAAGTTATAAAGCCAATGAGCCTTTCTTGATAGGAATTACTTGACCTGTACTTTATCATGTAAAGTGTGTACCATCTATCTTTCTTTGTTTCCCTCTCTTCTTCTCCCTCTTTCTCACTGTTAAACTGTAAGATAGATCATTAGCTTTAAATGGACTTCAATCCGCTCATTACATGTCCCATTTACCTTCACTGCATAACGCTCTACTTTTCATAACGAGACAGAAAAGAAAGGGGGTGGGGTGGGGGCTGATCTCGACAGAATGAGAACGAGAAACCGGAGAGATGAGGACATAGATATGATGAGAAAAAGACAGATAGATAGAAAGATAGAACGAAAGTTCCAACCACAAAGGGATTAAAATCGTGGGTGCCTGGGAATTAGGGAAAAAAAGAATAGAACCTGTACTTTATTTCTGTTGATACCATCTCTACAAGTAGTGCGAAATATCTGTTCATATTGAAAACAGCTCAATTAATTAATCAATTAATTCATTTTCTTTCCCTTCCATTGAACAGCTAATGACTGACGACAGAGAGGGGGAAGCATTTGAACCATGTAATCGCCTTTTTCTCAGTGTTATTTTTCTGTGCTCTGTGCTTTTCATTAACCCTGCAGTAGGTGATGCAATGGAGAGGTCAGAGCAATGCGTGAGTGTGTGTGTGTGTGTGTGTGTGTGTGTGTGTGTGTGTGTGTGCATGCAGGTTTCATTTCGTTCACGTCACTTCCTGTTCCTGATGTACTCATACACTGACACTTGCACTGACAGTGAGTCATGCATGTTGTTTGACATTTTAATGTGTTTTAATTCATTAATTCTGTGTGTCCGTGCACTTGGGTGAATTGCTTTTATTTTGTGCTTTTGTGTTTGTATTTGTGTCTTTATAAGTGTGTTAATCTGTGTATTTATAGATGTTTGTGTGTTTGTCTGCATGCATGACTGAATATGTGTAAATGTATATGACTATGTATAATCTTTGGTGACAGACTTGTATATGAAAGATGCTGATGATGACAAGATGACAATTCAGGCAAAACTGACGCATTAAGCGTTTTTTTTTTTTATGTCACTCCACAAGAATGTTAATGACATAAAATCTGTTCAAACTGATGACTGAGATCAAAACAGCCCAAAAGAATTTATAAGCACATTGAATTTATAACACCTGTCGCCAGAGGGCTTCCCTTCCTTTCCTCACCTCAGGTTTCATCACTTTACTTATCTGCACTGACCTGTCCATTGACCCAATGTTCTGGTTCCCCCTTCTCTCTGTATCTTTCCATCCCCGCCTCACCCCTCACCCCCCGCTATCACTTCTTTGTTTCCTTCCAGCTCCTTCTAGTTCACCCAGTCTTCGAAATGCCTCCTCCCTCTCTTCTCCTTTGATCCCTCAGCATGTATGGGTCCTATATCCACTGCTACCTATTTTGCTTTGCCATCAAACATTTTTCGTCTCTCGCTGTCTGTCCATCCATCTCAAGTCTGTGCGTCAAGTCATTTCAATTTTTTCTGTGTTCCTGAACCCTATTTTATGTCTGACACATTTTTCTTTTCTTTTTTTTTTCTTCAAAGGTTTTTGCTTGGAATCAGAGAATGACAGGAGACAGGGAATACAGGGGAATGAGAGAGACTGAAGACATTTGACAAAAGTCCCGGGCTCAAACCCAGGATTTGGTAATTACAAGATACGAGACACCGCCTTAGTCTTGGTTTTCATTCCCACTGCACACAAAACACTGCATACAAAACATGGGGAATGAGATTCAAGGTAGCATGAATCCATGTAGACTATGAATGGTACAAATGGAAGGACGCAGCCTTCGTCCAGGCAATGCTAAAAAAGTCAAACAACCACTTGTGTGAGGTAACGACAATCGAGCAACCAGATATTGTCTTAACAATTAACCAGATTTAAAATTTCATATTAGAGACCCTGAATGCATTCATATTTTTGCTGTATGCCATTATCTGCTGCTGCTGCTACGACTCAATGTCCCTGCAGGAGCCAGTTCGATTTAATCTATTCTTCTATACACTAACATCCATCCCCTCCCCATCCCTCCGTCTTCTTTTTCCTTCCATCTTTAGATAGTTGTCTTCATCACCCCCACCCCAGGCCTGCTCCCTCTTCTATATGACCTGTTTAGTGTCTGATCTCATGGGCATGTCTTTTTTTTCTTTGTCCCTTGATTCAGTCAATTACGTCTGTACCTCCATTCTCTCCTTTTTCCTTGTACAGAACATACAGAGCATCCTGGTTTCCTCCATGACTTATCACGTCTTCGTCCTCCCCTTCATTCCTCTCTCTAACCCCATCTCTCCTCTCCTGCCTCTCTGTTTGTGTTTTCCTCTCTGGCCAAAGGCCACTTCAGCTTAATCCTGTCTGACAATACCCAAATGAGGCTGAGACATTAGTAATTAAGGAACTTCATACGCCCCCTGAAAGACACCCGAAACACACTCCAAGAGAGGGGATGAGGAGAAGGCACACACACATACACACAGTTAGCTAATGCAGTGACAAGGAGACCAGCAGTGTGAGCTGCTCTTATTGGAAGCAACATTTGATCAGTCTGAGCTGTGTGTTGTCTGTGTTGCGTAAGCATTATTGAGGAACTGTCTGTGGTCACACGGACTGTGTTTCACACTTTCTTTTTTCTACCATATTTGTAAAAAACAAAAAAAACAAAAACAAAAGCAATGATCTTCTGTCAGTTACCACCAGCTTGAAAATACCCCTCCTCATAGATTACAGCAGTTCTAAACAACTTTCTCTGACCAAACTGTGAATTCATAGAATTCAAGAATTCAAGAAAAGGAAGAAACATCTATCTACCCTGCACGACGTGTTCAAGTGCATGTATTAGCGGAATGGCCCGACCCTTGCACACTGCTGCCTGGAGCACTTTTGTTCCCTCTGTCAGGCCTGTCAGGCTGCCAATCATCAGCACACCTCTTTCTGCAGTGAGCTGATTACAAGTCATGAACACAGTGTACCACAGGACTGACTACTAAGCTAACCGCGCAGGTTTTTACATAACAACACATTTTTCCCTAAATTGTTATTTGTGGTGCCATTATCTCAGCAATTATTCAAGAAAGACATACAGTTCATAAATATTGTACCTCAACTAGAATATTAACAACAAGGGAAACTCGTAAAGTGAACTAATGTGCCACACTGCTTTTTTTGACGCATACACACACACACACACATTCACCAGCATACTTAGAAAATTATTTACAATACTTACTTTAGGTCCTGGAAGGGTTCTGCCCTTACATGTGACGTCTCTACAGAATGGCTGAACACCACGCCTTCGTTCCCTGGAGAGAGGGTAAGAGTGGATGAAAGGAAGGGAAATAAATCACACACGTCTTTTGTGTGGAAGTCTGCACAATATTGCATCATATCTCTATTCTTGGAGCTGAGGCAGACACTTAAAATGCATGACGCAGAGCTTGGATCTTCCCTGTGTCATTTGAATTATGTTCAAATACAACAATATTTCCAGAAGCAAGAAATACATTTACTATTAGGAGGTAGCATCAGTGTCAGAAGTGTATGGGATGGGGTACCCCAGGCATCCTTTTTTTGGTGATTCTGTGTGTTCAATAATTTTTCCTGATATGTTAATAACAAAAAATTACCTCCTATATATATATATTCCTAATGCAAAACAGTTGCACTGTATGAACACAATTGTTCATAGAACAGGTTGGTTAAGGAAAAATGGTGTGTTTCACCCCCGTGTCCAGCAGGCACGTCTGCTTTAGCCTGCAGCCTTGAACAGATACTTGGAGAAAGTGCTGGCCATGGTTCCACCTGAGACTGTGGAAAGCATGTAGCTCCAGTGCTGCTACAAATTTAATACTGCACAAAGTAACTGTGCTCATTGGCAGGGCTGCAGATAACAGAAAGGCTATTGTCTGAAATCTTGTTTGAAACTGAAGCAGCACATGGCAGGTTCAATCCAAGGAGGTCTTAGGGGGGAAGCTGAGGACCACATCTCAAAACACGGTGCAGCTGATCCTCCTAAAGGACTTCAACCCTGTTTTCTGAGGTTCATTCTAAGGCCCACTGGACACTGCACAATCGTCTGTGTAACTGCCAAAAATAAAGAAAAGAAGAAATGATACTTATTCTATTGGCAGTGGTGGAAATTGCAGTTAAAGCTGGATCTCTTTGAGTGTTACAACTGTATGTGTGATTGCTACTCTATATGATGATGTCTATTTCCAGCTTCTGACTGTGTTGCTTTGGGCTTTACTGTTATATGTACAATTGTCTGAGACATTCTCCTGAGCACTCAGCCGTGTACATGGAATGTAATAAGCTTGTCATTGCCTGTTGGGTGGCACCTGTCTTGGTACACAAGCGTTTTCAAAGCAAAGCCACTGCACTGGAACCAACATAACGCACACTGGGTTTATATTCTCACACATGGAAATCAAGAATAAGAACATTACTATCACACCAACACTAGCTGCCATGGTACTGGCTTGGATGGGCTTACATGGAGCCTTCCAAATTATGGATGCAGTCTTTGCTGTACAGCTCTTGATGCTCCAGAGGGCAGCAATTAACATTATTCATCTTAAATGAAGAAAAACAGAAAATTTATCTATAAATCTAAATAAATAAATAAAACAAACAAACAAACAAACTGGTAGCATAGCATGACTCCACTGGACCCCAGTGCATGAGCAGAATGGATGAATTCATATTTGCATTCTGTCCACTGTTCAGCTTCTCTTCTCGCACCTCCATCAAACAGTAAATGACAGCACCAATCACCTCTAGACCTCCACCCCTTCAACTCTCCCTCCACCCTCTGCCCCCTCATTCCTTCTGAGCGCCACTAATAGACAAATCTCCCCAATTACCCAGGCTGGCGTATGTGCGTGTAGGTGTGTATGCTGTATTAGTGTAGCTCTCCTTGAAAGTTTGAGCATTTGTGTAAATGCATATTGTGTGTTTTCCTGAAAAATACAATAACAAGTATGCAGGCACATTTTTCTCACATTTCATGACACAAAAAGAGCAAATGAGAAAGAGGGGAAAAAAATAGATATTGTAGTGCACCAAAGGGCATTTTTTCCATCTTGCTTTTTAGTTTTTTTTCTTTAATTTGTATCGCCTTTTCGTCTGTGATTATAGTCACCTTCCTTTTCTCAGGTTTCTCATTCATCTGTCTCTTTTCTCTTTCTTTTCGTCTCTCTTCTTCTTACTGTATCTCTCTTGTTCTGGCCTCTCTCTCAATTCAGTAAAAAACTGCTCTGCTTGCTGACCCAAGTCTTGTTTGGCTGCACTCACCAAAAGCACTCTGTTTAACAGCTTATAGGGTGAGTATGTACTGTAAACTGTGTGTCCTCAAGTAACCTTCTTCCTCAACAGAAATTAGTACAGTGTTCGTCCACCACTGTATCTGCCCTGCATTAATCACAGAAGTTGTGATTAAGTTCCTCATAAATGTAGAAAATGAGGGTGGGAGCTTGTCAAAACTGTGACCTCTGTGGTGATCTATACATTATAAATTCCATTTATTACACTGATGTGGAATGATTTACATTCATTTCTATCTTTACCCTGATATGCTGTTCTGATGATAGGATAGCTATCTCCCCTTTATTTACAATTCAGACAACAACAAGTCATGATAATTCAAGTCATTATAACTAAGTGTCAGATACCTGGATGCAAAATGAATGTCAGGCTAAGGGAGCATTCATGGTGTTAATGGTGATATAAAAATTTAATTAAAAATGAACAGCTAATATTAACCCAAAAATGAAATTAAATAAACTTTAAAAAAAAAAAAAAAAGAAGCAAAGATGGTCATTTTGTCTACAGAGTGTGTTGTCGCCTTTGTGCGTTCCCCTACCTGTGACTCTGAGTTTCTCAGTACCGATGCTGATCTCCTCTTCATCTGCAGAGAACAAAACTCTCTCTCCATCTGCACTCCTCACCTCAAACCTCTGACACTGAGCCTCCACCATCTCTGAACCTGAGAAAGAGGGAGAGAGAAAGACAGAGAGAGAGAGAGAGGGGAGAAGGGGTTGAGGGTGGGGTTAAAATTGAAAGCTTAAGAACTCTCACAGCACATAAAATGAACCATCTGGTAGATGTTTTTTTTTTCTTCAAAGCTCCTTACACATCCATTAGTGCATGAAATGTTTAGCCTGAACGACCACAGAGGGAATTGAACTCTCAACCTCAGCAACTCTAAGATTTGTCTTGCTGTGACACCACTGCAATATCAGAAAAGATATTGGGAGTTGTTTGCTTGAGTCTCCAAGCTGCTATGATATGTAACCAGCAGGAACAAATACACAAATAAAAAGACATTTCGTCTGTAGTACAATGTCCCACTCAGACTGGATAATCCAAAGAACAAGCTGTGCTCCTACATTTCTTATTGGATATACTTTCTACTGAAGTCAACAGTCAATATCAAAACTGTTGACAGTGTGCTCTGTGGATTTGAGAAGAAGGGACTGTTCCTGGAAAGAGATACTGCTCTTCAAATTTCAGTTTGAGACTTATTTTTATTAGCACTAAGGTGGCAGCACAAATATGAGGTTGGAATCTGAATGGCTAGATAATACTAGGGGAGAGAAAAATGAAAAATGGTGAAATCGCCCTTTAAAACACCTTTCATGAAATGGTTATGTCAATGACACCAGGAAAACAGACTGAAAATAATATCATGGTGTTATTTATTATTTCATACATTATGTTTATGGAAACAAAACTGTAAAGTGTGTGTGTGTGTGTGTGTATACTACACAATGTCAATGTAAAAGTGAATTGTAAGCAGAGGCCTCATAATCAAAATGTTACAAGCAAAAGTAAACAGTCAGACTTTGTGGTTGAAGTTGGTACAGTCCCTGAGAATTTTGAGATTTATAACTTTCACCTTAAATTACATTTCTCTTTATGATTTTGTCTTCAGGCCAAAAACAAATGAAAAAAATCCTTTGAAGACAAATGTGGGGGTTTGTCAATATGTTGAGAACAATATTTAGAACAAACTGACACAGTCTCCACCTTGCATGAAAGTACTCATTCTGAAGGAGCATTAAGGAGGTTATATTTTGGTTGCCAAATAAAATTCCCTTTTAACAGTAATAATGATATTTCCATTCTATTTACACATAGTAAACAATGTGAATGTTCTGAAAGTAAAATACACAGACACGTAAAATACGTAAAGAACACAAAGTGAAAAGGAAATCACTCTGTATCAAAGGAAAAAAAAGAAAAACAAATTAGGGTGCTTCAAACACACGTTTTCTCAATCAACTAAACTTTGGTTAATTAAGCTATCGTTACTCAGCTTTTTTGACAACTAGGGGGCAGAAGAACTCAAAAAGAAGCTGGCATGTTTTGGCTAAAGCTTTAACAATTAGCTTCTTACACAGCACACACAGAGAAACAGTACCATCCCACTGGAGTCATATTTCATGTTGTGGCCTACACAGAAAAATCCTCTGTGTAAACATCTGTGTAAGCCACTTTTAGTTATGCTCATGAATGGAAAGCATTTATGTATCTCACAAAGCTTATATTACCTGAATTTGCATATAAATACATTTGCTATTATTGCCATTCTTAGGGGAGGTATGTGATTACTGTCTGCAGCCATCAGGTATCTAAAGTAGCACACTTCAGCACCAGGTATATTTTTGTTGCCAATTGCTGCATTATACAAAACACTGACATTGTTCCAAATAGCTGGAAAATCTCAGTAGATACGCTGCTGGTGGCTTTTCAAGAAAAGGTTGGCAGGGAGGTCTGAAAAGTTGATAAATGTACTAACAAAAGATGCCAAATTAACGATCGAGGTCACGATGGCAGTTTGCCTGTTGTTTGCCTGCATGTTCCTTTCATTTTGTGATTTGGACTGTGATGTACCACTTTTCCAACCCTGCAGAGGCAAAAGTAAAGTCTCTATCTGTCTCTCCCCCATCCCCTTACTTCACTGTCTAGACTCCCAGGCTATTACAAGTGTCAATTAGAAACCCAGGGTGCCTTGTCAGTCATAATCAAACTTTAGCCTGTTTAAATTGGAGATGTGCTGTGCTAGTTGCTGTCTCAGACATCTAGCTAGTTCTCTTTGGCTGTTCAGCCCTTGTCCCATAATATAGCTCGTAGTGCAGATTTCCAACATGTGTGCAGGTCAGCATATTTCCCGAGATTTGTGTTTTATTCGCAGAAAGTGTTCTCCTTGTCTTCCCAGTAGGGATGTATAACAAATTCTGAAACAGCGGGAAATGGGCAACAGTGACAGAGAGAACTTGGAAAACTGTAGTCTGAGGAAAATGGAAGAAAAATGTGTGTGTACCCTCTATACCTGATGCATGCCAGACATACAGCAGAACACTAGTATCACACAAGAGGTTATGGAAGACAACATACTGGTATGACTTTATAATTTAAGGCCTATTTACAGAATAATATAAAGGTATGAAAAATTATTCTGAAACGATCTGGTCTTAAGCTACAGAACCTGTGACTCAATACTCCCTTTGCAGTGGGGCTGCAATGTATGATTATGTAAGAATGGTGCCTATGGTTTGTACACTAAATGGAACTGTATATGTATGTGTTCACAACAGCAGTGACAACATGAGACAAAATGGCCAGAAACTGTTAGTTTCAAATGACTGCTTAGAGAAAAGGATTGACAGAGAGCGGAGCGATGCCTGGCGGAAACGTGTCAGCTGAGCGGTTTTACTTTATTGAAATGAAGAGTGATGTGGTGTAGCGCTTGAAAATTAAACAGCTGATGTGTTGACTTTGTTTTTTTTTTTCTTTTCTCTCTCTCTGCTGTAAAACTTTTCTTAGTTGTAATTGATGTGTCAGTCAGTAATCCTCTAAACTGCGAAATGGAAGAAAGGCTTATTATATCTGGAGTCAAATGTTAGCTCTGCTAACCCTGACAACAATAAAAATAAATAAAAATAATAAAGCATAAAAAGCATGGAAGAGAGTTTCTAGAGCAAACCAGATTTAAACACTTTAAAATGACATCAAATAACATCATTGTGTTAAATGTCTCCCGTCGCTGTACAAACTTTACACATTTAGTTGTCAACAACATCAGGAGTGGTTTGTCCAGTAATAACTATCTGATCTTTTTTCATCATCTTATTAGCAGTCTGCAGGTAGCTAATGTCAGAGCTGTGTAAATTAAATGCTTTTGGTCAATTAATTTGCTCCTACAAATGTCTTTCCCACTGTAATTCTGCTGTCACCAATAACAACAGGAGTCCTCGTTAGGCAGACATGTTAATTGATGCACTGATTTAAATAATCACTTCCTGACAGGATCTCCTCTGCTGTCACAAGTGCCTCCCTCAGCAGGACCCTTCAATAATAATAATAAAGCTTTTAGAATACGTCACAAATGAAGAGATGTACAGGAGAAAGAAACTGTACGATAGAAAGTGTGATAGTACATATGACTGAGGTCCTGAGTCCGATCTTGACTTTTTACCATCTTGAGTATGCAACACAAGCTTGAGTGTGTTGAGCCTTTAGGGTGCCCTGCAGATATCACAAGCATTTTAATGTTTTAACCATGGTCCTGCAGCACAGTGTTTGTGGGTTTACTACCACATTCACACACAAACACTGCATTTAATTTGAGATAATGAATACATGCTCAACTCACTTTCACAGGTTAATTTCTGGTCGTCACAATTCACACAAAACCCCTGACGGCATGTTACAGTTCCACACACATCTCTGCTAAACAATATGGTCATACCAGAACAAAGTTGTTGACTTTCATTTCTAATCATGTTTGCAGTGTTTGCACTCCTTGTTCAGTACGACAATGTGAAGTAATGAAATTTCTTTTCTTTATTTGGTCATCTGATTCAAAGTTAATCTAAAGCAGTGATACTCTGCATAGGCTTTGATCTGAAATGGGTAAGAGAAAGTAGACATTCCTATCAAACTTTATTAGTGTTAAAATGACTGTCTCCAAAGGTTTGTTCTTCTTTGAGCAGTCTTAAAATAAAGTGAAATATGTTTTGTTATGAAAATGTAATTTTTGCCTAATGAATTTTCATGTGGTTGTGGTTTTTAAGTCTTTGTCCCTCATATTCATAAAGAACTCAAAGGTACACAGAGAGCCCAGAGCATCAAACAGCAATGATTCTCCAACTGATTTCACCCAGTCATAATTTTCTCACTATATTAGTTTGTTAAAGGGTGCAATGTGATATGAAATGAGGGAATCTTATAATCAATCTGTGTAAACAATGTATATATTTATGTAAATCATTTGGTAACCACGGTAGACACATCAGCATGTGAGTGTGGGGATTTTACCCTGATCAATCAGATCAGTCTCAAACATTTAATCGAAGTGTACAAACTACAGGTAGCAGCCTAAACCAGAGCTAACAGGAAAGTAAATATTGGACATTTATCATGTGGCCAGAAACATGAGTCAAATTATTGCTCAAGTCACTACATACAGTTTCTACTTAATGTGTAAGAGTTTGCTAACATATGTAAACTTTATAAGGGGATGTCATCTGTTAACACTGTTAAAAGAAAAAAAAAATCAATTAAATAAAATATACTAGGTTTAAACTTTGCAAAATGGTGAAGGCAGTTACAATTGCCAGCGTTACACACACATGCAGTGCTGGGAACTGACATTAATACCCTTGTACTCTTGGGCCTTTGAATGTTCCTCTGAAACAACATAGATGTCTATGACATTTTCAAAGTCAGTTTGCTAGAACTGGAGAAAATGCTTGTAATTCACACCTCAAACTCAGTGTTGTACAGACACTGTTCAATATTCCTCTATCCTAGAATGCCCCTTGATGGTCACTTCTGTATTACTGAGTTCCTTTCATCACAACTTTCAATTAACTTTGTTTCCTTACTTGATCTTGTAACTTAAGCTCCAGAAAGGGTAAAAACAAAAGAACTAATTTATTAAACTTTTCATATACTTCAATGGAATTCTAAGTTCTCCCATTTGTATTCTGTAATTAACAAATAGAGGGCATTAAAATGGTGCCCATGTAACTTTTATTACTACTGCACATTAAAGCATTGAGGCCATAATAAAGTTATATGGGTTTGCTATCCTGGATTTTTAATTCAAGGCTTTAAATTAGGGCTTCTAGCAATGAAGGGATATGACGCAAGAAGACACTGTAAAAAGGATTGGGGGATAGTTACAAAGAAGACTGTGGCTAAGCCAAGTAAACAGTGTGTGCATGGCTGATTTTCCCAAACAGGTCAAGATTAATTTTTAATTAAAACCAGCTTCAATGTGCTTTGTGATTATGCATCACTACCATTCCTACCTTTCTTTCCCTCACTATGCTTCTCTCACACTTCTGGAAAGAAACAATCACAGGAGTGGGTGAATCAGTATGTGAGATTAATGTAAATATTTGTTCTCTATGTGTGCTTCTGGTCTTGTATATAGTTTCCGCATGCATCCCTGGCCATGCATATTTGCCTATGCGAACGCTATTAAATTCAACAGCCAAGAAACACTTCTGAAATTGGTTGGTTTTTTTGGCCCTTGGCTATGTAGAGAAAAAAAAAAGTCTACCATATGTCTCATTTAAATCACTCTATGGTTTTCCTTAGGTCAACATTCTGGCAATATGTTAAATGCAGCATTAAGGCTTTTAAGCAAAATATGAGGTTATATAACTCAGACTTTAGTGTCTTTGTGCTGGTTAAATGTGGATTTTATGGCTGTTTTTTTTAGATTTCCCTGGCTGCTTTTAATGCTTGGCTGGGTCTGGCCATTGGCTAAATCACTTTTCATCTTTTATGAATTGGAGTACAGTCTGAGATCTTCAGGCGGGGCCCATTCAACAACTTCACAGTCTAGACTAAAAGGTTAGAGGGACTTAAGCAGGAGCATCAGCAAAATCTACTTCCTACAGTCATAACAGCGGTCCCCAAAGGGTTTGTCTAATAGAAGATGGTGCAAGGGCATGAATATTACTTTAACTTTACTTCTCTAAAATACATGTGCCTGGGACATAGTTTGTCCTACACTGTATGATACACATGATACTGCATTGTATCAGCTAAACTTTCCACTTCTCGGCTTTGCGGGGTATTCATCAGCATAAATGTTGCATATGGCTTTTACAGGCAAGAAGCTAATCTTTACTAATTTACACAATACAGAGTGCGTGTAGCTTCAGAGCAGTCTATCCAAATTTTAGACTGTTGAAAAACTCAATTTTAATGCTCATATTTAGTTCATTATGCTAACCTGCCTTACACGCAGGCAATTACCTATCCAAATTTAAACATATATGCAACTTATGAACTATGGGTGTCAATGTTAAGCTATTAAGACTTTGTCTTTGGATATTTTCATGCCATGTTAGTTTTGTGTTGCTTTTCCAGTGTGTCCACCAACAGAAAAACAGAACAAGAGAACACAGTTTTTTATGAGTTTTATGTGTACATGCGTGCGCATGTGCTTTTGAGAGTGGGACATGGCAACGTATATGTGTTGAGAGCTTGGCCAGTTTAACAGTGTGCCACAGCATCCAGAGATGCAATAGAGAGTGCAAGTGCCTTGGTGTCTGGGCCCACAACTTCACATTTGCACAAAAACACACACAAAATCACAGTGGGAGATACATTAGCTCTTGCAACCTTGGAACAGATGAATAGTCTTAAAATCCGAAATGATTCCTCACACCAAATCCACCAAATCAGGCTCTGACTTCAGGCTGTAACAAATCTGTGTTTGTTTTCTTATTTTGTAAAACAGTGTTTTTTGAAATTTGTTTCAACTTAACACTAGCAGCAAACTCTCCCTTAGATTATATTGGCTTTAAGCCTCCCATTGGCTATGCTTAACTGATCAATAACCAGCGTACAAACATATGAACACACTTGCCAAATAAACTATCCCTCTTAGTGATGTGGCCACAAGCAAGGTTTTTTTTATTCATGTATGCAAATGACTGAATGTGTATGTGCATGTCTGTGTGTTTATAAACAGCCATTCACACATAGAGCAATGAACCAGAGCAAGCAGAAACACTACAGCAGCAACTACGATATACAAAAAGTTCAGGGGTGGACAGCAAACATGCTGTATCCTCCTGTTCAGCAACATGGACAGTGCAGCACACTTTGGTCCTTTTGCTTTATAGCTACAATTTTAACCGTACAAACAACACAAAATAACTTTCTATGTCAGGTAATTAATTTTGGCTTTGACTGGATTTCACTCACTAAACTTCCTGATTAGTTATTCAAACACGGCACGGCTTATCAGTGGATTAAGATGAGCATTCTGTTGAGTGAGTCAGGCTGATATGCTTGTCAGTTCCCCTCCTGTCTAGAATATCAAATTTAATGAATATTCAAAAGCCCAGTGGGCGCTTTTGTGTCTTCTATGAGGGGAAATGTTCCTGAGGGGGGGATTTGTCCAAACCACCTTACGCAATGTACGACACATGTGTCGAAATATTTAATAAAATGTGGAGTAAAATGCTTCTCTATCATATTTTTGGTAATAATGATGCTTCATTCTCACTTAGCAAAGTAGCTGGGTGCGTTGGGTTCCATGTTCGCAACTGAGCCCTTATGGGGATCAGCAGAAGTTGGAACTAAACATTTAATGTGAAATGCACTGAATGCACCCTTTACTTATTATTTTCGCTCTAATGAGACCTCCGTTTTGCTAGATGCATTAATGAATCTGACATGTACAAAAGGTTTGAGGTCAGAATTAAACCAGGAACACTGTGGTTACATGATGTGTATCTTAACCATTAGCCCACCATAGCAGTGGAAAACTAACACACACACACAAAACAAAAAATACAAAATACCTTGATGTTTTGTACGGACAAAACATACCAGATCATGTATATACATAAGTAAAAGCCCTGCCCTACTACGGTACTTGCTGTAAGACAATCTTTTATAAATGCTGGTATTTGTCATGTTTCTCTCTGGGACTCATTACTCATACACCAGAGATCCTCTCAAAGAGTCTTCGCTGGCATTTTTTGTCTCTTAAGTCATATCTGATTGAATGTCACTGCTATTCAGCTGAGTATCACGTTATCTCTTTCTCCTAATGACATTGCAAAAGTGCAAGAAAATGTCTGTTTTTTTTATCTCTTTAAACTGTACAGTGTACGTTGACCTCATTTTTATTTGTCTTTTTTCTTCAATAGATTTCTTGAAATGTATTTTTACCAGTTGTGAAAGCGTTGTTTTCACCTTGTGAATCTGTGTGTATGTGTCATCGTGACAAAATGTGGTCCAGGAGACAACTACTGTAGCGGGAAATGATGCGGTTTTTGAGTACTTTGGCTGGTGTTTAAATGTCTGTCTGCCTGTGGACAGATTTTCTCACCACAATACTGTCATGAAACTTTACAGCTGTGTATCTGAGAAATGAAGGTAGAATTCAAAGATGGATGTGGTCTGACCCATGAGTACTGCTTACCCATGTAATAATGTAGTAATGACTGCTGAGTAGCCGTGGGCAGAAATGTCAGCATGTTGCCCTAACCTAACCCTAACCCTGTTGACAGGCGTCGCAGCTGTTGTGATCCCAGTGCAGGATGGTTTCTAGTTAAAGAAGCTTTTGTACACACTGATCACATGAGTTCTACATATATTAGCTAAACCGGTGTAGTTATATTTACCATGAAAGGTGTTGATTCAGGCTGTAGTTTGTAGTGGTGTTGTACTGAATTGTACACTGACAGTTGAAACTATTATTCTTTCCCCCTTATGTTAAATGGAGATGGGCAGAAATATAAAACAAAAACACTGACTACATCTTCAAAAATGACAACAAACTCTGAACACTTTGTGTGTGTTTATATCTTTGGTGAAAAAACATCACGCACACCAAAAAAAGAACAGAAAAGCCCCACAGTCCTTGTTCAAACCTTAGCCACTCAACAAACCTCGCCTCCTCATGCAGCAACACTGCAAACACACACTTAAGGTTCAAGTCATGAGCAAACTTTGTGCAGAATTAGTTGACAGGAGTTGAAAGTAAGCCACTGCAACTTTGAGAGATAAGAGCTGCACGGCACTGTTCGAGGAGCGACAGAATAAAAGAGGGAAAGAAGGGGGCAAAACAGAAAGCAACTGTATTATTTTGGCCCTCTGAAGGTAAACAGCATGCAACACGACCATGATGCAACGGCAGGAAACAAGAGGGTCACCGCATCATTTGAAGTGTTTCTACCAATCAAAGAGAGAGACAGGCCCTCTGCTGCACCACAGTGCACCTTCAATCTCTTCATGGTGTTTCTCAGACACCTTTAAAGAAACAGAGAAAGATGACTGAGGACAAAGATAAGAGAAGGAAGAGAGAGGAACACTGGGGAGAAAGGAAGAAACTGCATTGCAAAGCACTTTTTAATTCAACTTTTGAATTTGCCACAGGTGGGAGGTTGAGATTCATGCACTGAGGGACACAAATTATTTATTTTGAGTTGATTACAGTCATTAATATAGTAAGGGAGGAGAGAAATAGACAGAGGGAGAGATAAATGAGTGCTGTTTGTCACCTACATTAATCAACCTGATCTCTGGAGTCAAGGCTGTGGGATGGAGGGAAGATGAAATGGTTGAAGTGCAGATGAAAAGACAGGCAAAGGCTGTGCCACACTGCTCTACATATTCTTATGGAATGTAAATCTCTGAACACAACCAAACAAGTTTTATACTGTCAGCTTTAAGACAATGACAATGTTATTGCTAGTTTAGGTTTCCTTGAAAGTAAGTAACTTTATTCAGTATATCATATTTTAGTTAAATTAACTATCTTTCCCTATCCTTTACACTCATCAGAAGATCAACTGAAAGTTTTCTGTTGTATGAACTCTTTGATAAAACAGTGGATGTGACTCAAATCAGTCCTGCATTGTGTATCCCACACACAATTTTTAATCAGTCTGTTGCCATTCTTCTTCTCTTCCTTGTCTTCATGATGTATTGTTCCTTTGTCAAGACAATGATGATGTGCAGCCTAATCATCACAGTGAATGTCTGCATGTCGCTTTTTGAAGTATTTTGTGGATGTAAATATCATATCCTGGTGACGGAAACCAGGAAAGGCTTCATCCTAGTTTTGATGATATTCATTTAAATAAATGTCTGTTAAGTCACTACTTATCGCCCAACAAGGTAACACAACAGTGGCTGAGTCTATGGCCCACTGATGAAAGTACTGCAGTATTTTTATATCTGCAGAATCACAAACTGGGTAACTGTGGCAACATTCCCAGGAAAAAAAACTCTATTAAGTTATTGCTAATGCAAAATGAACATTTCCTATTGCTGTAGCTTCACATTGAAAGCATTTGGTAGGCGAAACACGAATTGACTTGTACTATGAAGTAGTCATAGGAAAAGCAATGGGTTTGTCAGTGGGCTTAGCTCTTGCTGCTACTAAAATGCATCTACAAAACAATGGTAGTTTTCAGCATTTTTGGACAGCGGATCAGTTTGAAATATAGCAGGGAGTAATGGAACAAGAAGGAGCAGCCACAGTGAGCTCTTAGATGAAGAGCTGCAGGCGACAGGCTGCACACCTGCAACTTCCCAGCAAGGTAACCAATTCTTTTCACTGTGCCAAGCTGTTCACAGACTCAGGCCATGTGCAGCATAAAATCACATCACGGATGCTCACAGAATGATGGAAGAAGGCCACTTATTGCCTGACTTCTTCATTAAAATGACATTAGTTTGTTTCGCTGTCCCCAGAATACTCTGACCTATAGTATTAAACTGCTTTTGCTGTTACCACCAGCAACTACAGGTGTCGCCAAATCAACCAGTACTGACATCCACAAGATTGCCACTGAAAGTTCAAAAAAAAGAAAAGAAACTGTTTCATTTAATTAACTCAGAGCTAATGTGATTAGACATTTTAAATCAGTGCAGCAGACATGGCAGCACCGTTGGCACGCCATTAAAGAGGTCACAGTAGGAACATTCTGTTGTTTATGGACTCCAAGGGATCTACCTCTTCCCTCTCTTACACTAAAAACTATCATACCGACATGAAAAAGAGACAGAAGGATCCACTCCCAGGATGAGACCAGCTTTTAGCACGTCAGAGAGATCTATGGCAGAGGTCTGCTGGGAATAAAACAGTACCAAATGGACACAAAGCAAATGAGTGGGAAAGACGATCAAAAGCTCCACAGAATAAAAATTAGACCTCATCTCTGATTGATACTGTTGTTTTTCCAGAGAGGGTAACATAAAAAGTACTGTTGTTATCACCAAAAGGTGAAGTCATACACACCCACAGAGGCAACTCGCTTTCTTTCTCAGATAACAGGTTCCTCCACCAACACTTACTTGTAGACTAGTATAGACTCCCATTTTCAGTGCATCTGAACTAACATGAAGTAGCCCTCAAATTAATATGTAACATTTTTTTTTATAACTTTCTAATTATTTCCACACTTCACTTTGAAGCCTTTTGTGCCAACACCAATCCCTTCCAAAGTTATCCAGCAAAAGCTAGAGTACAGTAATTAGTGACTTATCTGTCTGCCTATAACTGCCTTTACGAGAAACAGCCAACGCTATACCAATGAGGGAAGGTCTGCTGAGACACAATGGTAAAACCACACGACACCTCAGGGAAAACACCTGCAGTTTGTCGTGAAGAAGTTATGGATTTCAAAATTCAACTGCTTTGGGTTCCGACCAAGAAACTTTTCAGGGAACAGCCAACACTGCTCCAAGTAGGCAAAACTATCATACTTTCGGCTCACGACTGGGTTGATGTCGCAACGATACCTTCAATTCTTAAATTTCACTCGTAGATATCTCAGTATTAATCAGTAGTATAGCCATATAGTACATAATCATATTCTCTCTATTCACAGCCCGAGAACAGTTTATTATTCACAGATAAAGCTTGTTCGTTTGCTCCACTTTGACCACTATTGTGTGATAGTCAGCTACTGCATTTATCCTTTGTTAGTAGATGGTAGTTAATATTCTCATTTAGACCAACTTGTTGTCTCGTGCATTCCTTTGAAGTGGAGACGGAGATGAATTTAATGGAGAAGTCACGGCATCTAATATCAGGCAGATTAATTGGATTCACTGAATTAATTTGGTTATTAATTTTCCTCTTCGGAGGTGGTGCCCCCAAAGTGTGTGCAGGTTCAAAGAAAAAGTAATAGTTTACACTACATGAGTGTGAACAGTGTTCCCATTTCAAACAAAGTCATGAGAAAGATCTTATCGATTCAAAATGAAGGCTGGGATGTTCACAGCTGCACAGCAGCACATATAAAACATATACTTTAGCATGAGGAATAAAATTTTAAACTGAAAACCAACAAAACATAAGCAAAGCCAAGGGGAACCTTCAGCAGCACATTGGACTACACATATAGTGGACTCAGGTAAACACAGGTAGAGATGATGTGCTGTTAAATTCCCCTGTTACATGTAGCTTAGGCTTTTGCACTACTCACCTTGAACTCACGTCATCTTGGGTGTAAGTCCATGAATAATTTACTCATTTAGCCTAAAGCAAGAAAATGTATTTTTCTAGTCTATTTAAAAGCACACATGTTGACTACTGTGAAAACTGTGCACATGCTGTATTTTATGTGGGACATAATTGCAGCCTGTGTCAAATGGATACATTTGACATGAGCTGAAGTTGTGTACTGAAGGGGGCTACCAGAAGAAAACATGGTATTACGCTGCTAGCTTGTAACACTGACTAGCTAAAGGTGAGGCAAAGCCTGAAAACAAACCTGACTAGGATTGGGCTTGTCTGTAGGGATGCTTTTATGGTAAGTTCAGTTAAACCTAAACTTGCAGTATGTTACAGACTTTAATAAAAAATAAGGCTTATTATCAGTAAGTAAGTCAGTCTCACTACACTGGTAAACTTACTCCATCAAACACTGTTCACCTCAGGTTTCTATTGCTGGCTGCACTGGTGTGTCTTCCATTAAAATGACACATTGGTCAATAATAAACAAAATATATGTTGAAAAAAATCATGTGTTGGTCCGAAAAGAGTCAAAACTGAGCTGTAAAATCTGTCACTATTGTCTTTCATCACTGGAAAGAACAGGAAAAGACAAAATATAAACTGATTAATGAATGGAAACAGTTTCTGGGCTGGCAATTTTGAAACTTTGCAGACCAAATGATACGCATTATGACATGTCAATCATGAGGCAGCACGGATCTCTATGGGATCAGAATGACAACTCAGCACAGGGAAGCATGTTCCCTGCTCACTTCCCTAGCCAGTCTTTGTGCTTCTCAAAGCTCGAAGCAAACCCCAGTCCCAAACCCAATTCACTTACAAAAACACGTGACTTAGGAACAAGACATCAAAAATCAGAAAAAGAAAAAAAAAAAAAGTTTCCCATTCACACGCACAACAGAAAATCTGGAGTTGTTTCCCTTGTTGAAGAACTTGTGGTCTAGGGCACGCCTCATATTCAAGGCCTTCTCGTGACTTACATGCCTCTGTGAACATAATTACATTGATACCCTGCAGTCATGGCAAATACAAGCTGGAGGAGATAATAATCTTGCATTTAAATATGAGTTAGTGAGCCTTAACTGAGACATTTTATTAATTGACCTTTTACATTTGCAATAAAGGCTGAGTGCCAATTTACAGTACCTGGTGCTCACATTAAATGCTTTTTGCAGAACATATACAGTGTCTGACTTAACTTACTACACAAATACTCCTTGCACTCTTTTATTACTCTGCAATTTGCAATTACAAGGATTTATAAATGTTAACATATTCCATTATTTGCAGTTATTGAAAGTCTCCCTGGAAAACAATGTCAGCCTGGTGCCTAAAATGTAAACGCAACATGGCAAAAGTGCTTAAGGGGAGTATGTGTTCAAAATTGAATGCGAGTTTAGGAGGGAGTTTGGGCATTCTATCCTTTTATTTAAAATGTGCACAGTTATAAATGTTAGCTCTCCAAACATGCCTAAAGGAATACTGAGTCATTGTTCTGACCTTGTGGCAGATTTTTCAGCCCTGGTGCACACTCTGCATTATTCATGTCTTTAACAGAGACTATGCGGGAAAAAAGTATTAGCATGTCCCACAGAAAACTTTCTGTTAGCCAGCACCATTGTAGCATTTGTAAATGTCTGTAAACTTATGTTTTAATAATCGAGTTTAATATTACTTATGCACATTCACATTTGGGAGATACATAATATAACCAGAAGAAAGGAGCCTCTGCATCGGAGTACACAGGAAACCCACACATACAGTACAGACCAATACTTAATCTTTGACAAACCACCCACTGGAACATAAGCTAAGAGTGATCTGAATGTTCCAACAAGTTCCCAGGGCCAAGAGAAGGAACACCTGAAGAAGGCACTAAAAACTTGAGGACAACCAAACTGGACCTTTGTGAAAACAGCCACAAGATTCAGGAAGGCTATCTATGTTAAAGTAGAGAAACCATCCCTCAACAGAGGAGCAGGTCTACGAAACTAATTATTCCCACCGATGCCGTCGTCCATTCTCAGGAAATTTAAGAAGCATCCACACTTGGCCACAGGTGACTCCAACAACTCTAACAACTGACTGTAATGCTGCGAGCACTAACGGACCAAATGGCATCCATGACCTTCAAAACGACCCCACAGAGTTTAAACACCTGGGGTTCGCCACCAGGCAGTCAGAACTGAAGAAGCCTCTTGGATGAGAGGTCAAACGTCTTCAAGATCTACAACCGAGTCCAGTTGCCCTCCATTCAACTCTTTCTTCTCATTATATAACCACACACCTTTTTTTTAGATGCCTTTTGAGAACCTCAAAGTCCAGCTGTCTTTGTACAGCACCTAGAAATACCATTTGATTGGCCTCTGGGGTCAGCTGAAACAAGTACTTTTTAATAGGATGGTTGTGAATTTAAGGATTAAATTGACAGAAATGATGATGTAAAAACAACTTTTCCCATTTCAGACAAGGTGATTTTGTGCTGATGTAAAGTTGGAACATTTTCTGCTATCCTTGCAATAAAAACTCATAAACACACATAAAGTCTTTCTTATTGCCTGAAGGCGACAGTGTTCCTATTTGGCTTACGTCACCCAGCAGCATTCTCTGTTTTTTTTAATGCCCTTTTATTAAACACAGAAAAAAAATGATGGCTATTGTTCACGGTTGTATAACTCCTTTCAGTGTATAAAAAGTAAAATAACATTGTAGCTTTTACAATGTTCTCTTCGAGACATACTTCATCAACAAGAGAAAACATTTTCCAGTGCCCATAATGCGATGCAGTTACACACCAACAAAATGCTGCACGTTATGCAATCCAATAAAACAATGCCACAAACTCACATTAGACACAACAGTGAACTGAATCAATGCCTCTCAGACAGTCTAAAGAAAAATCAAACAGTGTACTATACTGTCACATTTAAGTGTTATTTTGGCCATGACTCATTCCTGTGTGAAAATAAAAATGAGCTGTTAAAGGAACGGAGAATATATGAGATATTTTTAGAGCATTACTAATGATGGACACATGTAAGACAGATAAAAGCGGTTTGATTACCAAGCTGCGGCGCTAAAAAGCAAAAATGGAAACTCCAACTTATTATAATGAACAGCACAGCAACCAATACCAAACATCCTTTGTTGAATGGTCCCTGCAATACCAGAGGCGAGAACAGCGCTCTCATACTTAAAGTAGTATATATCTGTTGTTTTATTATTGTGTACAACAACCAGCATGCAGCATGAAGCCTATAGCTCACTGGTGCAGAAGGACGACTTCGTATGGACCATTAAATCTATTCCTTAGGGCAACACATACCCACGCATAATAACAAGTGATGAAAACAATATTTGCCATCTTGCAGTCAAAACAGTATGCAGACCTTTGTGCAATTAAAGAGCAATCATAAGGATAAATGACAACAATGGCAGTAAATCCATGCCTTTATCGAGTCCTTGATGGCTCCTTAAGTGTATTCCAGTTTGTTAATGCTCAGCTCTATGTATTTTTAATTGCCTCATTAAAATCACTGATTTGATCATAGAGCGGCAGCATAAAATGAGGAAGACGTGCTGTCTGAACTTTGCTGATTGGATGAGGGGGAGACGCACAGAATCAGACTGCTTAGAATCTCTGTGTTTCTCAGCCAGCCAAATCAAGCCAGAAAGATCTCACTATGGCTGAAAATGTGATCACTGCGAAATGTGATTGTTATATACATCATTTATTTCTCAGAGGGGGATTTGCAAAGATGTAGATTCATAATTAGACTGTGTGTAATGGAACAATTGAATTTTATGCAAGGCTTTGCAAGTGCTCACTCTGCACACTAATCACCAAAAACCAATTTTAGCCAACATTCTACTGTTTAATTGCTACAGCGATGTCTTGTTTTGGAGAACGGGTGAAAACAAAATATGATGAATATAAAATTCCTTACATTTTTACATTCCTACAGCTACAAATCCATAAATCCGCTTATAAAGAATCTTAACTACAACAACACCTGAAAGAATTTGACTTTCTTTTCAGAAATTCACCTGATTTTTACTAAAAATCATTAACCATCTATAACTCGTCATGGCCTTTGCCTTTCAGTCCCCTAATTGTGTGGCTCTGATAATCCACTTTTTTTTTAATCTACATCAGGTGAGAGCTGGAGAAACAAGGTGAGCGATCCCGCCCAGATAAAACGGAACATAATTAGTGTAAGAAGGTAAAGATAATGAAGTGAGAAATGTAAGCCTAAGAGTTTAGAAGAAAGTAACAAGGTAAGCAGAGAAGTCATTGGTTTAATAAGATATGAGGTCCATGCATGATTAAAAAAGGGGGAGCGAGGGGTAAAAATGACACAACAGAATAGACAAAGACAGGATGAGAGAGGGAGCAAAGACAAAAGAGGAGGAAAAGGACAAGAGGAAGAGGGGTGTGGCAGTGTGTTGAACGAAGGGAGAGAGGAAAGGGTTAAGTGGTGAAAGTCACTTTTAAAGTTGGTATGGTTAGGGTGAATGCCTCTCTCACTATCCAAACAACAATCTCACACACATTAACACACACTCGAACTTTCCAAAATAAAACTTTTCCAACACACATGAACATGTGGATACACACACACACACACTTATTCTAACTCTTTCCCAAATGCATTTGGCTTCTGCAGCTACACACACACACACATGGGTAATGAGTACTACCAATACATCCTCTGCTTGGGGAGAAAGAGCATTCATTATCAGCACCATGCACTTAGAAAAATGAAAAGTCAATAAGACAACCCGAACATAAACACGCACTCACACAAACTGTAATGACTGTCAGCTCTGCCAAGGGACAGACACACAGGTAAAGAGACAGGGAACGGGAAATAAACAGTTAACAATAATTGAGCTGACCAGTTTAAGAACTTGTCAGTATTATAGTCTGTGGTGTTTTAAGTACACAGCTTTACTCATGTTTAAACCATCTGTTATTACTGTATTTTTGCTTTGTTCACTGTAAGTGAAAGCAGTAAACACTGTGTATTAGCAAGTGGGTTGCTAATACACAGTGTTTTTAGCATGAACTAGAAATATTGAGAAAACATTTTGTTTTCAAATTCCAAACATTAGTAGGGAAAACTGATTTTCTGTGTGTGTCAGTATCTCCACAATGGGGTAACTAAAATGTTTGCTGCTGTACGACACGTCTACACAATGAATTAATATGACCATCGCTTTGTTCACAAGTCTGTTACTATGTTACTCCAAAACACAGCAGTTTAGTCCTCTATCATTTTTTAAAGGGGGTAACAGGAGGGGTAACAGAAGAAGACAACTAGAAGTAGCATTTTGACTTATTATAAACTTGGTGTTATTTCTTTTTACAGTTTTTCAAATCTGCTCAGCCAATCAGAGGAACATCTCCTGTTAATGATGATCCCACTGACCGCTGTGTTTTCTTTCACCGTATGCCAACACTGCACTGCCTTTAATGCTGGGACATCATCGCCAAGGCAGGTGAAAGGGTATGGCTTCAGAACTCCAAGTTCACTCATCATCTTTATGGTCAGCCATTCAGAAGACAAAGATGACAGGTTCTCACTCACATTAACGAGCTGACAGCAACGGGAAGGGTGGTGAGGAAGGGTCGGGATGGAGGGATGGAAGAAACAGAGAGGGAGAGCAATAAAACTGAGACGAGAAGCCCAAGGCCAACACATGTACTCAGACCCTCTCTCTCGAAAGATAGGCCCTCAGGGAGGGGTCACAAGATAGAAGGGTGTGTGTGTGTGTGTGTGTGTGTGTTTGTTTCTATCTCTCATATGAGATTCAACTGAGTACAGCGTGGTGTGAGCACTCCCTAAACAAGTCATTTTCACCATCACAATGGAGAGCAACACAACACAAGGGAATACTCAGATTATCAAAGTACTAAAAACTCAACATTCATCAGCTGATGCTGGCATGTAAAAGAAATGTCTCTTTAAAGAGCAATTAGAGTCAATGTTCCCTGCAAGCTGATATTTTGGTGGCCTATGTCTAATTTATATTGATCAATAAATCATACTGATGTCATAAAAAACCTTAGGACACTATCTTGACAGCTGTTTCTTCATTTTACCAAGAGAGGCGGTGATTTTCCCACAGGACTGAGGTCTTTCTCTCCTTTCCTCACTCCACTTCTGTGCAGCCCAAATTAGTACATATTTTACCATCTGATACGTAATGAGGCGTCAGTACACCTGTGTCCTGGTATTCTATGTTAAAGTATTAGTCCAAATGTTCTGTGGCCATTTCACCTTTCCATACCACTGACCGTGATGATCCTGAACCTCTTGTACAAGCTGGAGCGAGCTGCTCCTCTGGTGAGTTTCAGTGATGAATACTAATAAGGGGCTTACTGAGGTGGAACCTTTCTGCTTCTGATGTGGAAAGCATCTGGTATGAAGAAATAACCGTCTTACTTTCAGGATTTCTGAGTAACCCTATGAGGATACTGAAGAGAGAGAGAGGGAGCGATCAGGAGAGTGTGTGTCTTTGTGTGTGTGTGTGTGTGTTAGTGTCTCTTAAATGCTTTGCTGAGTCAGCGTGGAGGTAACAGGAGGCGACGGCAGGAGGAGACCAAGGGATTTCCAGGGGCCCAATAGAAGAAGCTCCTCTGGAAGATTCATTCTGTCCCATTCCATCCCATCAACCCACAGTTAAGGTCTTTAGTGTGTGTGTGTGTGTGTGTGTGTGTGTGTGTGTGTGTGTGTGTTTGTATGTCACAAAGTGGTTATTGATGGAAACTCCTACTTGCTTGGCAGGTTTCCCTGTGTCTGGGGAATCTTAGCCCAAAGCTATGGCTGCTTTGCGGGCGTGTGAAAATGTGAGTCTGTGACAGAATGTAGGGGCATGTGTGTAACGCGAGCGCGACAAGGACAATATGTGTAAGAGAATCAATCGTTTATGTGTGTACGTGTATGAGTTCAACAAGTGTGCAGTGACTCGTGCATGACTTCGCCCAAAACAAGTGTGTGTCTGACTGCACGAGTCAGGACACACAACTCCTCTTCATGTCATCCCGCAGCAGCTTGACTAAGCTGGCTGCAGCAGGCTGTCTAGCCATCTAGTTTTAAAACAGACTGATTCTGCTGACTCCGAGACAGGCACACAGACACACACTCACTAAGATACACGTAAGCATTAAAGTGCTTTTCCATCGTGAGAAAAGCAGCTTTAGGGAGTTTTAACAGCAGGAGGTGAGCTGTCAGGGATTTCGATCCTTCAAAGTGTCAAAAAGGGAAGGCTGTGTGTGCGTAGAAAGACACTGGAAGTGCCTGGCCAGCCTACAGGAACGTCTATATGCTGCGTTCACATCAAACGAGCAAGAGAGTGGGGAGGATCATTCTACCTGAAAATAACATTCACCTCACCTGTCATCTGGTAAATGCTGCTTGGCAATGATCTTCTGTATCTGCAACATCCCGAATTCTGACGTCACCCATAACACATAAAGTCAGGTCTGCAGAATGATGGCTTCATTACAGGAAACCAAAAGAACAAATGCGTTTGCGCATTTAATGATGGCAGCCTATTAGGAACAATTAGACCAGTCTCTCCATAATGATGATGGATTATTTTTTCCTACTGTTTTTATTGTTGACTCGTTTAGTTTTGTGATGTTTCTCTGTTTCTTTGAGTATTAAAGTAGACAGCTTTTAAGAAAATATTTAATTCTACATGTGAGAATGTTTTTAGTTGGAAAGTAGAGAAAGGCTGGAATGTGAGAGTGAATTTGATGCATTTCATGTTTAATTTCCAAATGCAACCGCATTTCGCATTAGCCAGGCACACACTGGCAGGATTTTATGGCTAACCATATCACATGCTGAATTTGAAAATGTTTCTGATGGCATAAATAATCAACCAGATCTGACAGGAGTTTCATCCAAACTGAACGGACCTAATCACAGACAGAAGAGAAGGATAGTTAATCACTTAATTTACTTTTAGGGGGTAAAAATGTCATCAAGCAGGGTAAACTCATTGTAAACAACTGCCATTGTAAACTCACAATAGCCTAATACTGAGATGACAGTGACACAAAACATAATGGAAGACTATAATTATCAAATTACATAATTAAAGAGCTGGGTAGCTAAGCAGCAGGGATTCCAATCATGTCAGATTTGCCCTTTAAAAAGGCCACAGCAGCACAAACTTTGCAGTTACCACTGGAGTGTGTGGTATCCTTGAAGACATGATCTTAAACATATCATCGATGGCAGCAGTATTTCACTACAGCCTACAAAAAATGTCAATCACAGTGTTTTGATGGAATCCAGCTTTGGGCTTTTCAGTGTGGGGCACACAGCAAGTGTTTGCAAATCCACATTGAAACCACAGGTACACATATGAAATTCTTTTGCTTTCTTTTTCACCAGTCACCGCTTTTCTTGGAAGTTCAATAATGACAAAGAAAGAAATCCATCACGATATGTGACAAGATAACTGTGTCTCTGCATTAACAGTCAGAATGAATTCAGGGCCAAGACGTTATATTAGAAAGCCTTCACTCTCTGCACTCACTGCTTATTGTTTTCCCAGAATCATGTCTGTTTAAACTAGAAGCTAAACTGAAGATGTACAGTTATTTTCCAAGGTTACTTAATTAAACTGCAGCATGGCTAATACTATGACTTCAGTGTGACAACCAAGACCTAAGAAACCTCTGTGTTTTCACTTTGTGTTCCAACCCCAAGGAAATGTTCTTCAGACTTTTTAGTGCGGACTGTTGGCTACTGAACTTTTGTAATGAGAAGAAACAAAAAAAAAAGACAATAATAAATCCCAACAAGACAGGAAAAAAGTTCATAATTAACTCCATGTTTTATCTAACCTTCTCTGAACTCTAACCATAATCTAGGTGCCTCTGTTGCCTCTGTCATAAGCACTTTCTCTTAAACTGGGCTCATTGAATGTGGCACCAACACCACTTCTTCACACACACAGTCCTTATGTCTGCACCCGTCCTCTGACATGCTTTCAAACAACACCCAGCCTCTTCAAGCCTCAAGTTATTACCGTATGTCATTTACATCAAAATCCTTCATTGTCTTATAACTGAGCAGGGTTGTTGTGATTTGTTTTTGTTAACTGCTGACCTAATTTCACAATACTGTAATTATAGGAGATTTTAATGTCCCTGTGAATACTTTATCAGACCCACTTAAAAGGGCTTCATTAATTGATACATTAGATTTTGTTCAATTAGTTCATGACCCTACCAAATGAATGGCTTTTCATCCTCGGGTTAACAATCTCTTCAGGTCCACCATCTCTGAATGGCCACTCTATTATCCAGTTCCAGAGAAATTAGGGCTGAAATTAGGTCTTAATGATGACCTAATTTCATGACCCAAACAAAGCAATATAACTGACTGTCTTGGAGAAATGATCTGGTTTGGAGGTCCTTTCAGAGGAAAAAATATTTACTGGCAGTGTAGCACGTGTGGACATGTCTTTGTATGGTGTGTGTGTGTGTGTGTCTCTTACCCACGGTTAGCTGACCAGTCAGTTGTCCCTGATCATTCCTCGCGTTGACGGTCACATTTCTGTCTGAGTGAAGGATCAATGGACTGTCCTAAAGAGAGAGGAGGGAGAGAGCTGATTAAGACAACAGCAAATTATAAATTGCCATAAATTGCCACACTCTCTCAAACAAATCACTGATAAACCATCACAGCTTTCATACTCACACTCTGATTTTTATCCCCTCCTGTAACCTCAGCCCTCACCCCTCTGAGCGCCAGTCAATACTGTAATAACCTGTATATCCAATACTGTCTTAGCTTGTATCAGCCCTCACAGTCCACACTTGATGCCCTCTCTTACGCCAGTCCGACATACTTTGCATCTAATTTGCATAATCTATTCAGAACAGCATCCTGTCTGTGAGTGTGTTTGCTTGTTGTTGTCTGTCTGTGTGTGAGTGTGTGTGTGTAGGTGTGTGTGTGTGTGTGTAAAAAGGCAATTATTCTCAGCCCAAATGAGCTAAATGCAACGGTGACCCTGACCTCTGCTCTCATCTTTAAAGTCGGACTGAGCCACATGCTGCACCCATTAGTTTACATTCAGTGGATGTGCGTTGCAATGAATGCAAACCCCATGTCTTCCATTTTCATTAAGTACCAAACTCAATCTAACATCTGACTGTCTCTCTCTCTCTTACCTTCTCCCTTCATCTTTGTCTCTGTCTCTACTGTATACATCTGCAAAATCTTCCTACTCAGATTCTTAACCAACTTCTCCTTCCGCTCTTCTTTGCTCTTTCATAATATCCCTGCACTTACATCATTTTCTTTTTTATTCTCTTTCCCTTCACTTCCCTCCCTCTCTCACTGTCTCTCTTAAATTGCTTATTTGTTTTGGCGGCGTGAAATGAATAGCTCACAGGTGACCCAATTTCTCTGTTGATTTCCCCAAATTAATATCTCGCTGCATTCCGGTCTGAATTCCAAATGAGAATTGTGTTAAAATTGGAAAGTCGCTGATCTGTTGAAATAGAAAATCCTCTTTTTTTTCCGCCTTCCTTCCCCTTCACTTTCAGTCTCCCTCTCTCACTCCTCCTCTCTCTCTGTTTTGCTATTTGCTGTGGATGGATATTCATTGTTTTGTGGTCTGCTTATGCGAGGCGAAACCAAATTTCTAATATGTCACACCTGTCTGTGCTCTATTTCAGAGTGTCCAGGCGACTCCCAGGACAGGCTGATTACAAACACAAACCACTGCACAAGCGTGAGGGACAAATTTAAGTTATGGACACAGAGAAAAACACACAAAAAGCATACATAAACACAATGCAGACAGTGACAAATAGGACTTGTGTGAGACGACATGTGGGTAACATACACACCTATACACTGGCATAAAACCATATTCTAACACAATAATATTCAAGCGAGTGCTCAGGTGCAAGTTCACACACACACACATGCCGCTGCCTCTGTGCATGCACCAACCACTCATACAGAGTCAGGTAACAAATTTGCTAAACAACAAATGAATGCTCCACACGGTTTATTGTGCATTGCTTCCCTCATCTGTTTCCTCACTCTTGTATGCTGGATTAATTATTTTCAACAGGGCGTGTGATAGGCTTCACTATATTATCTTTCCACTCTGTTCAAAGTGATGGGCGCTTTGTAAAGCATGACAGATGTAATGTGCTTTGAATCATTCCAGCTCAACGGGCAGCGCGCATGAACAGACCTGATCCCATTCACTTAGTGCAGGACTCTGTCATTTAGAAGAGTCACCATAGATGGAAAATCTTATTTGATTAAGCACTCATATGCAAATACATGGAAATAAGGGCAGTAAATAATTTGCTGCATATTAAACAGCTGCTAATCCCTATTTATATAACAGGTGATTGCGTGGAAGGTTTTATTGGGCTTTATTAATGAAAATCTTGAGCCAAATTGTGGCCCACAGGTGTCAACAACCACGAAACAAACAAAAAAAACCCCACAAATAAATCAATAATAAAAAAATAAAAGCAGGTTCTTATTTAAATTGCACACACAGCCACCCACCTGCCACTTCTACCAGCGCTGACTTGTCCTCAACTTTTCTTACTTACAAATAAAACTAGTAATTACATTATTACTTACTGTATTCTATTGAAAGAGGAAAATAATACATTAGACATTAAAATGTAGTACTTTTATAGTTCTACATTAATAGTATAATGTAAATAAATACAACCAGAAGGCACTATTTACTGTGATACACTGTTGGAATACACCTTAAATGGATTTTAATCAAGTGGTATTTATTTGTACTTATAAAAAGTAATTCAATATGCAGTAGGCTAGTATATGACTGGCAATTTAATGTGTATATTACAAGTGTGTCATATGTTAATACCAAAGAGAGAATAAAAAGTGTTTTAACTTTAAGGATGCTTCACATTACACACTGAACTGCATGGTCTTTCCAGAATACAGAACAAAAATATACCTTTGTTCAAAGCTTTCTTTAACAACTCCTGAAGGTGTGACATATATTAAACATAAATGTATACTGCACAACTGAAGCTGTAATTAATGATAACTTGGATTATACTTTGTTCATACAAGACTGCATTGTGATGCATTGTGATCTCATGATGGCACATGATACCCCGATGAAATCCACTCAGGCTCTGCATATACTGTTGGTATCTCAGTTGTAAAATCGATAGTTCTCACGTGTGCAGTCTCCGCTACAATAGTGGAAAATAAAGTGACGTGGAGTTTTGATGCTCTGCGTCAGTTGACGGGTAAAGTGCAGAAAGCGTGCTGTGTGATTAATTCCCACTGTTTGAACGAATGGGTTAGTAACACTAGATAAATTAGTGAAAACAGACTTAGTAAAGAGCTGGTGATGGTAAGTGCCAATTAAAAAAATCACAGATGAATAATGAATATATTTTGTTTAGACAAACATATTTTTTATCCTTATGGACATTTGGCTCCTTTTTGTCACTCAATTAAATTCCATGTGTTTATTTGGCTACACAAACAATATTAGTAAGGCGTTGAAATGAAGCTGACCACAGTAACTCTCCATATATGTTGTGCTAAGAATCTGTTCAAATAGATTTGCTTGACATTAAAGGTTCATTTCTCTCCATGAAAGTCCTTTTTTAAAGCTCTGATCTTCAGTGAAGTTTGCACAATGTTTGATGGTGGTTTGATGTTTTCTCATTTTTGTTTTAGTTTGATGTTGGTTGCGCTTTTGGTGTTACACTGAAAAGATTTTTGCACCGCAGAATGGTAATCGTTTCATTTCTCAGATTTGAATCCACTGGGTGATGCATACATAATCCTTAACATTGTTTGATGTGAGAAAACCAATCGGTGTTTGAATTTTAGCACACTTTAGGAAATGAGTGAGTGTGTGTGTGTGTGGGCAGTTTGTACTGGGTGTCTAGTTTTATTGCTATTTACATAAAAATCGACGTATACTACTGATACATGGCAAAATGGCACTGCCATCTTTTCATGCCAGTGGCAGACTACAGCTGCACTCTAATACTGAGTGCCAACATATTTTGCTGTGGCCAATTCACAGCAGCCTCATGGTAATTACAGATGAGTCCACCTCAGACCATCCAACATCACATTCACACACAATAATTTTGCAAAAGCGCACTGATTAAACAATCCAACGTGAAAGGGCCCCACAGCATTTCCACATGAAACACATCACACATTTCTACATCAGCTAGTCTATGTTATTTGCATTATAGGAATATGATTTAAGTCTACAGACAGAAATATCCCTGGGTAGCCAAAAGCTATGAATACACAATTAATGTTTAACAGTGGAATAACAATAAGCAATAGCAAACTGTATTCAAAGTATACTGAAATCATATTTAAAAGTCTTTATTTTGAGAAATAATTTTAGATTAGATTAGATTAACAGGCAAAACTGACAGTAAATTATAGCAAGTAGTAGTATAAGCTGATTTAGTTCATAGTGAGGTGAAAAGTGATGAAACCTTTAAATATGGGGACAACGGTGGACACTTTTGTACAGTCTGTCCTGGAAGGTTTTCACAGCATTTTGCTCATTTTTTGTAAACATAAATAATTTTTGTGTAAACCCAATCACCATAAAGAGAAATTAATCTGAAAATTCAAATCTTTGGATTTGAATTTGCTAGCAGTGGTATCATCGATGTTATGAAAACTATAGGAAAAAGAAAATGTTTAAATAAAAATAAATAAATAAATAAAAACCTGGAACTGGTACTGCATTTCCTTACATCAGAGGTGTCCAAACTGTTCCACAAAGGCCCGTGTGGCTGCAGGTTTTTTGTTCCAACCAATGAAGAGCACACAGTTTGACCAATCAGCTGTCTGAAGACTGAGATCAGTTGATTAACTGAGTCAAGTCTGGTGTGCTGCTGCTTGGTTGGAACAAAAACCTGCAGCCACACGGCCCTTTGTGGAACAGTTTGGACACCCCTGCCTTACATGTATCACTTGTGTTTACTTTATGTTTAGCTCACTTCTCTGTTTATCTCCCTCTCCCGCTCTCTTCATTGTCCCTCTGGCTTTTGCGTTTACTGTCTTGCTCATAAATCTCCTCTCATCGTGTGAAGAGGCACAAATAAATACACTAAAGGCAGACACATCATGCTCTCTCTTGTGAGCTGACACAACCTACACAACAGCGCCATTAATTCAGTTAATAGTTTAATTTCGCTTTGATTATAAATACAGGCACAGGGCTTCCAGCCTGAGGTAGCCAATGTAATTACTCAGGTAATAATAAGCTGTGAACTGGTGGATCATCATCACAGCCTCCAGCCACCAGTACAGATGGGTCCTAATAACAGCTTTCAGCTCGGCTGTCTCACTGCCTCTCTCACTAACTCACTGTCTGTGTGACTGTCACTCTAAACAGGTCTGGACTCAAGGTTCATAAATGATGTGATTGTTATTTTGCATTTAGTCATCACTCTAATAGCAGCTTTCAGCTCTCCTGTCTGTCTCTTATGGTCTGACAAGGTCTCACAAGCTGTCTAACTTCATACAGTATGGGCCTCAACAGCTGTGTACTCAAGCCTCATACAACATACATTTGGTTGATTCATCTTTGCCATCAGCCTAATAACAGCATTCAGCTCTCCAGACTGTACCTCTGTGATTGTCTGTCTGACTGACTGGCTGACTGTCTGTCTCTCTATCTATCTATCTACGGACATGCGCTTAACAAGAAATTGTGTGGCTATGAGCACCAGTACTATATACTGGAGGTTTTAAAAACTGTGTAATGAACATATATATATTTCTAAATCTTCTCCCAGCCATAGAAGTTGATATGGCAAAATTGTTTGTGTTGACACATCCAACTGTTACAGAACAAAATTAGCATTTTTCTGGCCAATGTAAGTTTCATATTCACTCTCATTTTGCTCTGATTTGGTCCCCACCAACTCCTGAGCTGATTTTCATACCATGCAAACATGAAGAGGATCAGTGGTCTTCCTTGATGGAGGGGGGAGGTCTTAACTTTGTAGCTTTGTAGTTTTAACACTGCGTACTTTGAAAAAATGATGCACAGACTTAGAGACTTTTAAGACATTTCAACTAGACACTCCTCAAGAGATGATCCCGGTCTTATCTTAAATAAGCAGAAGCTACCTATCCATCTGTTACCTGATAACCTGTTAAGAGCCCCACTGTTATAGACAATTAAATGGTATTAAGACGGTGCTGTCGACAACAACAGCAGCAAGACAGGGTGGGGATTGAGTTAAAGAGTCGGGGAGCTGAGACAGACAGGGAATGTTTTTTAAATTCATCAGTAAAGAAGAGTAGATAGCATATAGTCTAAGCTAAAACAGAATACCAATCAAACAGTGTGTGATAAAAGTGCCTGCGGTGTCCCTCCATTCCTCTTTCGACTTTAATTCAGCTAATTAGCAAGGACTATTAAATAAGTGATGTGTTTGTTGGTGTGCAGTGCTAATTTGTTGCTTTTAGTCCCCACGGCCATATAACAACAGAACATAAACCAGTGCTGTTCAAGAGCTTACTCTCTGGGTACTTTGATTTTAATATGTTCAAGTGTCTTCATGAGCATTCGGGGGCCTTAGCATCTATTTAACATGTCATTAATGTCCTGTACAAGCCTTGTGTCAATGGTTTTGGTGTCAATTTAATCCATTTAAATCTCCAAGTGAAAGCTGAGATGAGGCTGAGTCAGTCAAGCCATGTCAGAGTGTGTGTGTCTGAATTTGTGCTTCTGTCCATGTACCAACTTTCATGGGGCAAAATGCGAAGGCCCACGCATAAGACTGGAGGTCAGGGTCGTGTTTAAATTACTGCAATTATTTTAGGCCTCTGTGTCAGTAACTTTAAACACTGAATCACAGTACTGTTGGTTTGAGTTTTATGGAGCTGGCAATTTAAATTATGCAATACATACCATCATTTGAAAGCCAGTCTTACAACAAAACTGCAATTATTAAAGTGCTGCACTGAATATAAAACTTTCTGTAAAATTGAATTAACGTACCTGAGCAACGCCATTAGCTCTATCTGGCTGCTGCCGGAAATGGTGGTACAGCCTTTACAACCTGATTGGTAAGGGGTGTGTGCCTCGCCCTTGCTGGCTAGCTGAGCTCAGAGTTGTTGGAGACTTGGCATGCAGATTGCAGGCTGAAAAAGCATGAGCTGAGATTGTTAAATTTGGGGCCTTGTACATCAGAGGTCCTCCAGCACTGCAGTGTTAGCTAGGGTGACTGCTGTGCCAGATTTCATGCACCTGTTGCATGCAAATTGTTTTTTTTTTTTTTTCTCCTTTTTCTTTTCCCTGTTTGAGGAAGGGACTGTTGGCTTGTGTGTCTCTATCATGTCACATTTCAGTGGTTCTGGTGGGGGATCAACTGTGAACACTTTTTGGTTCCTTGGTAAACTTAGACTTAATTTCACCTTGACTCTGGCAACTGTGTTGTGATGCTGCATAACAAATCACAAAATCTTAGGCAGACATGAACAAAATGAGGTAGGAGTAGTGCCGCAGACGGCCTCTCTGAACTGTCAAGTTGAATGTATAATTAACTACCTCAGTAGCTGCTTTACAGTTAGGGACATTAAGGTCAGGGGGTTTCTTTGGGTGGAGCTCAAAGCACTGCTGAGGACTGAAGCCAGACAAAAGTGTAAGAGAACGTCTCTGCATGTGAAAAAGGAAACATGCAATATTATCTGTATGAAACCACAGATGTCACTCAGTGCTGCACTAGGATGACAACACTGTACACACAGCTGCACCTGCTGCTGTAACACGTGTCAGCTGGATGTAGTTTCCTTTACCTTCCTTTGACAACATTGTGTACTCACTGATGTATATGTATAGTTTGTTTTATTTGTTCAAATATGTGTTGGCACTTTTGCTTGAAAAATGACCAAAATAATTAATCGACTGTTAAAATAAGTGGCGATTCATTTTATGTCAAAACACCAGCGTCGACAACAAACAGTTAAGAACACAAGAAATGCAACACACCAAAATGTTGCATACAAGCAAAACAAAACAGATTCAGTGGAAAGCCAGTCTTTTGAAAACATTAATTTTTTTAAAATCAATAAATATGTCAGCATGGGGCTAATACTGTCCTTAGTGTGTCTAACCATTGTGTTTTTGCATGAGGACATAGTTTGAGTTTTTCAGCATCTTCCAGCAGACCTTCACTGGCCTTTGTGTATGCGTGTGCAGTGCAAGTAGCGTGCGTTTCTGCCCACACAAGCATATGCTTTTTATATTTACTTTGCTCTGTAACAAGAACAGGTGTGCGCTATTTACAAGTCTCCAGACACCAACCTAAAACAATCGAAACCATTAATCCAGCTCTCCTGCTAGATGAAAAATAATTTACTGTCTTTTCACACCTTCCGGGCGATCTCTTTATGATTCATCTAAAGATTCAGGCTTTGCACTGTAAAATTCAGCTGAAACCTACAATCTCAAAAATCAATTTTACGATTGTATAACAATATCTACAATAAAAGGGAAAAAATATATAGATCCCAATTTTGCAGACAAGCCACTTATGAACTGCGCAATGTCACAGGCTCACAATGTGCCACCCAGGCCTAATCCTATTTCTGCTAGACTGATACCAAAAGAATGGATTGTTCTTTACCTGAGACAGAGAAAAAGTTGAAAATAGGTACACAAAAGGTGAGGCAAACAGAGGGTGGGGTGGTGGGCTTGGGGTAAAAAGAGGCTGACTCAAAGGAAGGGCCTAAGAAAAGGGCCACACAAAGGGAGAGTTGGAGGGTGGGACGGAGAAGTAGGGGTAAGTAGGGACCTTCCGGCTTCAGGCTTGCGGAGCGATAAATCTTTAAATGAGGAGGAGAGGAAAAGAGGAGGGAGAGCAAGATAGAGATGGAAGGCAGAGCTGGATAAACCGCAGAGCATTTGTTTTAGAAATAGACACACCAAATAGATCTATACACAGAAGCCGCTACGTCAGCCCTCTAGTTTCTGCCTCTCCACGATAATGTATGGTGCTTAAGGGACCAGTCAACAAAGTCACACAGCTCCGGAAAATATATGCCAACTGGGAAAGAAATACTAGAGAAGACTGAAGCTAGATGAACCACTTTTCTGATGTCACACATTGAGGCTTATTTATTTCAAATATTTATTTCTATGTATAATTGAGGTTACACTGGAAAAAGAACTATTAAAATATATACAGAACATATTTATATGTTTTGCCATGTGAATGGCTGCTTAGGTAAATATCTGAATTGCACACAGTTGCGTGATACAGGGGGTGGCTGTTCTCACCGCAATACGACTTACCTTGTTCGCCCCAACCTCTGAATTATTTCTCAGTAAGTACAAATGTAAGTATATTAATGAGATTCCTCAAATGCATCTATTCTGTGGTGAAATCAGCATTTTTCTGTTTCCCCTGGTGAAAAGAGTTTCTACACATGTATTTCATATTCCTGAGGGAGAAAAAAAAAAACATCCCCCAAGTTAGGGTTTACAAATGATACCTCCAACCCGAGGGCCAAGAGATAAAATACATCTGAGGGAGTTTTACATAACATTTGAGATTAAAGCTGCAGAATACATTTTCATATAATGGTCTTAAGCCCATAATCCCAGGATACTGTTAGTCCTGTTGTAGCATTAGTCAAATATTTTTTGTGAGAGTTTCTACTGTGGCTGAACAAAACCTGCCAGGACATGATAAGAGTAAAATATAGTAGACCCCCAAAAAAAAAAAAATAAATAAATAAAATGAAAATATAAAATAAAAAGACAAAGACAAATATGTGTACGTTAGCAACTGCATACAACTTTCTTTGACTCCCACCTGGTAGTCATTGCTGTTTACTTTACCGCAGTCTCTGACTCACTTATTAATGTATGTTGGACTGGTATTGTTTGGTGTTGTGCTATCCGCATACACACAGAAAGACAAGCTGCAGTATCTGTTGGGATGCTTATGTTTTAAACAAAAACTCTTTTTTTAATGCTTGTGAAAACAATTTCTCCTCATTAAAATAGAGGTAAAAGAACATATACACCCACACACACACACACAAAATAAGACAGGAGCAAGAAAAGGTTAGGGCACAACCACAGAGGTCAGCTAAAATAATGAAATACACAGATATAAATTATATAATTTTAAATATTAGGTAATTTTGAAACAAATGTGATCTTTAAAATGATATTTCCAGAGCCAAGTACATATTACAGTTCTTTATAAATACCTACCCATTCCATGCAAATGCGAGAGCATACCCTCGCCAGCTCAACAAAGGGTTAGAGCACAACACACTCATGATCACATTTCTGGAGAGGTTGTTTTTTTTTTTTTTTAAACCCCCACAGACACGGGCCAGTACACAAACTTCTGGCTGACAAACACGTTCAAATCTTCTGCACTTTCTTGCTGTGAGGCACCAGTGCTACCCACCAAACCACTAAATCACCATCTTCACAAACATATTTACATACGAAAACACAAGCAGTTACCATCATTCTCTTTTTCAGTCAAGGCGGGTCAGCTTCAAAGCTCGTCTAAGGGGACTTCGCTCATCATAGAACCAGGTTTTGTATGCAGTGTTAGTGCTCATTAACACAAATCCAGCAATGAAAAGTGGCAGCACATGTACAGTGTGTGACTCACAGTATAAATACACTCCATGAACATCATGTAGATACGTCTGCTGTATCTGTTTTAAACTTGCATGGAGGCAAAGTGAAATCAATCGTGTTGTTATGGCAATGAAGCAGTGAGCCGTTGAGTCACGATTCTGCTCTGTGGGACTACAGAGAGAGAACCAGCAGAACTAATGCATGATGTAAAAGATACATGTAGGCATGTGCGTTAACACACACATCTGCAAAAAACATGTACTCACACTCAAGGTCATTACACTTAAACAACATTATTAAGTATGCAGCATGTGTTCAAACATTAACAAGCTTGAACAGCTAGATACAGGAATCACATTTAAGGACACACACACACACACACACACACACACACACACACACACACACACACACACACACACACACACACACACACACAATGCAACCAAATCAGCGTGGACGAATGTCTGCGGCTACATCATGGTCATATTTGTATCTAAAGAAGCACATTTTCCCTCAAGTTCTGAGTCCGGTGGCATGGCTGAGTAGAGGAGAAGAGACAAGATAAGTGGAGAGGATGGAGGAGGAGAGGAAAGCAGAGCAGATAAAGTTGCAATGCTCCATTTGCCATGAAATATTCCCTTATGGTACAAATACTCGAGGTGAAAGAGGAATAAGTTAACTCTGGAGAAGTTTGTGCATGTATGAGAGAGAGAGTTTGTGTGTGTGTAAGTGTGTAAGGAGCAACTGCACTGTGTCTTAGACATATGTGTATGTAATGTGTGTGTGCGTTTCAAATCTGTGTCTGTAATGTATATGTGCTCGTGTGTGTCGATTTGTGCGTGTATGTGTGTTGGTGTGTGTGTTTACTGTATGCTTGCCCACGCAGACATATCTTGCTGCTAATAGATTATTGATCAGAGTCAGTTTCCGAGACCTGCAGGGGCTGACACACACACCCACACACATACACACACACACACACAGATACACACAAACAGGCTTGCAGTCTCCTGAACACTTTTATTGAAAACAACTTATAGCAACTGCTTCCAAAATGAGTTTGTCTTTGCTTCGCATTCACTCATGACTTGAACATGACAGGTGCTCGGTTGCTTCTATTGGTGCACCGGCTGTGAGACAGGTACTGGAAAGTCATGGATTCCAAGCAATCTTTTGTATGATATCACATATTTCAAAATTCATTTAACATCTGATACTGTTCCTTATATATGTTTTATCGCTCTGGCTCCCCTCTTTCTTCCTGTAGCTTTCTTGCGGTCTCTGTTCCATCCAATTCCCCAGGGGATCATAACAGATCCTTTTTCATTTGTGCTGAACCCATGGGTATATGGGTGCTTGTGTGTGTATATGTGTGTTTAAAGCCCATTTTTTTTCTGTAACAGCTACACAGACTCTTCTCTTTAACCCTGTCACCTCTACTAACACAGGACAATCCATTCCATCCAAGCAAGACACATCAGATAGCTATCATAGCTTGCAGAAATGAATAACACTTAAATTACTGGTCTATTACTAGCCGAAAGGCGGCTGTTTCAGCGCTAATCTAGATCAAAGCTAGGAGAGACATAATATAACACAATAATGTCCTGTCCATTTGTTGACTCAAGGTTACTGTTTTCAAACCTGATGTAGTTATAAAGAAAAGTTAATAAGGAATGAATGATGTTAAGTTGCAGTTTTTATCCATGTCTGTCCAGACTCATATAATGTATGTATGTAGTGAGAACCTCATAAAAGGGATTTCATAAAAAGTATTAAGTGCATTACTGGAACATTACAATATCACAATTAAGCTGACCTTTTACCTTTTGGATATAAAATGTTATCACCTCATCATTTTGTGCTATTAGACATTTGTGCAAAATTTTGTCATAATTAGTTGAATTCTCAAGGTTTGAGCAAAAATGTGTTTTGTGAGGTCACAGTGACCTTGACCTTTGACCTTCAACCACTAAAATTGAGCCAGTTCATCCTTGAATTCAAGTAAACATTTGTGCTAAATTTGGAGAAATTCCCTTACAGCTTTCCTGCGATATTTGGGTTCACAGGGATGGACGGACGGACGGACGGACGGACAGATGGATGAACAGACAATCTGAAAACACAATGCCTCCAGCCACGGCTGTCACTGGCACGGAGGGATAAAAAGGAGAAGAAAATAGCAACAGAACTGACAAGGATATAGCTTTCAACACAGCCCATCTTTGTTTTACCAGTTATTTCAGAGAATGACATTCTGAGCATCTCAGTGCATTAACATGTGTTGTTTTCCTAAGTGACCAGTCAGTTAGATGCATAGGTCTCTCCTCTCGACACTTACTTATGTGTCTTTTATCCAGCTCAGCCGCAGCAGCTTGTTATCCCATGGTCATAACCATTAAATAATGTATGCTCTCTCACGTCAAAGGAGCCGTGTTAGAAGCAATGTGGCTGCTTCAAACTGAATACACACTCTGAATACACTTTATTATAAAGATCCAATCCTGTTAAATACCACAGGAAAAAAAATGCAGTGCAATTCTTCTGTCTGCTTAGAAACACTTTGAAGAAGGAATTCGGAAGAATTTGCAAGATTTTTCAGAACTTTTTCGGAAGGGCTAAAAGTTTCAGAGTGTTGTACCAGATTCTTGAGGATCCATGCTATGCCAAAAACCAATCAAGTGTAACAATTAGCTCCTTTGGTGTGAAATGATAAATCATTACATTGTTTAGGCATGCAAATCCAAATCAGGCGGGTAGGCTCCCCTGCTTGATTTGGATATATATATATATATATATATGAGTGTGTTTTGGGTTTTTGTTTTTTTGTTGTTGTTGTTTTTTTGTTTTTTTACATTTTTTAGTAGGGCAACCTTTGTGTTTGCGTTTGGTTTCCAAACTGAGGCTTTAATCAGAGCTCCTTGAGGCTTTTTGGCTCATTTTCTGGCAGTTCAGTACGTCTTGTGCTTTGTTATTGCTGTGACAGGGATTTCCTGATGCTGGCCTCTCTGCAGAGCTCTCAGCCATGTGATGAAATCCCCAGTCGAGTAGCTGCCTCCATAATTACTGGGAATGGTTTACAAGGGCGGGACATGAGAGAGATGAAGTGGACTCTCTTGATGGTGAAACATTGCATAAAATGGGACATGGGAATGGTTTACAAAGATGAGAGTATGAGAGGGACAAGTGGGAATTGGTCTGAGGGATAAGACGTGGAGATAAAAAAAAAAAAAGGATAGAATGGCTTCAACCCATGGAGCTAAAAAGAACCTGTTGGAATTAATTTGTTTTCAGTAAAATGCAGTGAATATGGAGTCATTATTTCCCAGCGTGAAAAGGTTGGTCACAACTGAATTTCTCTCTCTGGTATCACACATCAGCAGCCAAGAGATGAGAGCGATAACTTAGACATCATCATCATCTGTCCATGATGATTGGTTTGACTGGCAAGATGTGAAAGACACTGAAATGATATGATATATTCCAGATTCTGAGTCTGCAGCTAAAGTGTTAATTTGTAAGATTTCCTCTCTGAATGTAAAAGCTGGCACTTAATGGGCATAGTTTACAAGGATTTACCAGCCAAAAAGAGGACACAGATTAGTAGATGAGAAACAGAGGACAATAATGGTTTCTGAGAATGGAAGAACAGAAAGAGGACTGGGGGTTAATGTAAAAGACAGGGCAGGAGAGACATAAGAGTAGGCTGATACTGGTTTTCAAGCATGGAGAGGAATACGCGGAAATTGTTTCCCATGAAAAGAAACGATGAACTGATGGCACTCGAAGAGCAGACAGAAGACGAGCGGCACAAAATAAGCCATTTACTAATAGTTATTTTCTGCGAATGACAAAGCGAAGGACTTTAAACACACTGCACATGACCTTAAGGACGCTTTACAAATAAATATAATGAACAGCAAGTTCAAGAGACAAAAATGACTAATACAACAAGTTAAATGCCTTTAAGGTGCTGTAAGTCAGTTTTCTCTGCTGCTAAACATGGTTTCTTGCCGAGAGTGGGTGGTGGTCATTGTCGCCTGCCAAGAGCTTCAGCCACCTGAGCAGCACAACCTCTTCAGGGCAGACTGGAGGCGACGGTGACTTGCTATCAGAAAGTTATGAGATGGTCCGGCTGGGTGGTTAACATGCTAACTAACTAGAGGAAAAGAACTGATAGAAAGAAGAGCTGGAGCTCCACCGCTGGAGACATTTCTTGGCGAGCAAAGGGATGTTCAAGCATCAAACTAAATCCAAGAGCGATGTTTGAACATTTCTTCAAGACTAGTCATTAACAGCTATTTACTAGTCAAGACTAGTAAATAGCTGTTAATGATAATGTTTGCTATGCAGCAATAGCAAAACTTACAAATAGTACCTTTAAGACTGCAGCACAGATTTGCTCAAAGGTAGGTGTTAAGGTTGAGGGCAGTAATATGACACAACAAGGAAAAAGTGATAAGGGATACAAGTATGAGAAAGTTGAGACAGGACAAATTGAAGAATAGAAATGATTTTCAAAGTTTAGACGTAACAGATATGTATTGTTACAATGACTCAGAGTGGGACCAGCATGGGACAGGAGAAGCATGTGGATGTAAGAATTTTTCAAAGAAAAAAAGTACAAAATTACTCTTCTTTCATCTTTCTCTTCTGTCATTTTTCTTTTACTTTTTCCTTGAACTCTCTTTCAACTGTCTTCTCTTCAATTAATTTTCAACTCTCAGTTGTCCAGGCAACTGAAGACCCCCTGCTTATTTACATTCTTGTTATATCTGACTTTGATCTCCATCCAGTGCTTAGTCCTTAATCTTAGTTCCCTCTGCTGTGTTCCTTACTTTCTTGTCCTTTACCTCTGCATATCTGTGCCCCCTCTTAGAGAGCTATACAGGGCCATGTTTTTTCAGGATGATATCAGACAACTTAAAAGCATCTCAAAGCTATGCCCTGCTATAAGAAATAAAGATGTCTTATATTTCCAGTCTAAACTATGTTGTCAGTTTTTTGGGGATGCCTGGACAGAGGGTATCCATGAGACTTTTGTATTTAGTATTTCTGAATGTACCTTTCAGTTACCAACAATTCCAATTTGGGGACTCCTTTGTAACAGAGTGCTGTAGCTGTGGATAGCTGGTCTGTCTTGTCTTGGGATTTCAAGTCTTCTGTTCATCTCCCTCCTTTTCACTGTCTCCTCTCTGTTACTAAGGCTTTCATGGTTCCTGTCTAGGTTTCATATATGGAAGACTGATGGAGACTCAGGTCAATTTCTCTTTGTCTTTCTTCATAGCTGTCCTTAGCACCTTTTGTCTCTTTCTTCTCCCTGTTTGTACATGGCATATCACTGAGTTTTGCCTCTTACGTGTATATCTATCCTCCTTCCAGGCTTCTGCAGTACAGAGCTGGTTTTGTGGTTAAGGTCCTATAAAACTGTCTGGAATAGACTTATGAGTTGGGGCTACATAAATGAACTTGACTTGAGTTGACCTGGCTACCACAGTGGTACTGGTACTTGCTGTTAATACCTAAACCAATCATGGGGGTTTGTTGTACTGGAGTTCCATTAATAATTTAAATTTGCTACCTGCCTGGCAGGCTTTAATGGGATTGGTCATTTTATCATTAAGGGTTGCCACATTTCAGGATTTATAGTTTTAAGGGGGTATTTTTAGTTATCCTCTTATGAATTGGAACTTTTACTGACTTGCCAGACTCCGACATCTCAAGAGAGAGGAGTTCAGTTACTTCAGTTAACTCCTCAGCTGTGCCAGACTGACATTTGAGTACAGCACTGTGATTCTCTCAGTGGCCGATCTATTACTGTGTCATTGCGTTGGCCCCAGAGAAAGGACACCTCCATGTCAAGGCAAATTCTTCATGATTTTACCAGGAAGAACATCATGTGGCATCAAGGAGGAAAACATGTCTGAATACTTCTTCCTTTTAATGCTTAATAAAGTGCCGGAGACACTTTCCTCAGACAGTACCTCCCTGTAAGTGTGCCACACCTTGACAACAACTGTGAGTCTCCAGTCTGCAAAATCATATGCTATTTTTAGAGCCACTCATTACCCAGAAAAAAGCAAAAAATGTATGCACCTACTTCAACTAAATACAAAACCAAGAAATTAACTTACTACTGCACATTCAAAACTACATAATCATCTCAAAAATAAGAAACATTTCTTAAATGTGTCTCATAAAAATATGAATGTTAGCATACTGGTATTAATGATGAAGAACTAAACAAAGGGTTTAAGACTGATTATCTGGAAAAGAGGTTAACACATTTACTAACTCCTAACCCTCGTTTTTAATGAAGGGAAACAGCTTCTTGAATTCTGGCAAAACGCCTTAAGAAATGCATCCTGATCTAGAGCACTGGGGTTGGCAGGCTGGAAGGACTGTAGCCACTCCAGGGACTGGATGAGTCTTACTCAAAAGCAGGCATCTCTCTCTGGTCCTATCCTTTTTCCATCCACTGTTCAACTCATTTTTTCCCCCCTCATTTTTTGCACTGTCCCTAAGGTTCTTTGTAATATATTTTTTTTCAGATAATAAAAGCTGAGATAAATAATGGTTCAATTCTTTAAGACAACTCCTAAAGCTTTTGTGGACAGTTTGGTGACATAGAGTCAGATGTGTGTTGATACTACCCACCCCACAGAGTTCATAGAGCTGCACAC